>NC_088846.1:23652185-24254685 GCF_904066995.2 Poecilia reticulata
TCTAGGCCCTGCTGGGATCCAGAGGGCCTCTGCAGGGAAGGGAGTCCAGCTCAAAAGAGATGGAGTCCCCACCCTTCTAGGCCCTGCTGGGATCCAGAGGGCCTCTGCAGGGAAGGGAGTCCAGCTCAAAACATATGGAATCCCCACCCTTCTAGGCCCTGCTGGGATCCAGAGGGCCCCAGGAGGGAAGGGAGTCCAGCTCAAAAGATATGAAGTCCCCACCCTTCTAGGCCCTGCTTGGATCCAGAGGGCCTCTGCAGGGAAGGGAGTCCATCTCAAAACAGATGGAGTCCCCACCCTTCTAGGCCCTGCTGATATCCAGAAGGCCTCTGCAGGGAAGGGAGTCCACCTCAAAAGACATGGAGTTCCGACCCCCATAGGCCCTGCTGGGTACCAGAGGGCCAAAGAAGGGAAGGGAGTCCATCTCAAAGAGATGGAGTCCCCACCCTTCTAGGCCCTGCTGGGATCCAGAGGGCCCCAGGAGGGATGGGAGTCCAGCTCAAAAGATATGGAGTCCCCACCCTTCTAGGCCCTGCTGGGATCCAGAGGGCCTCTGCAGGGAAGAGAGTCCATCTCAAAAGAGATGGAGTCCCCACCCTTCTAGGCCCTGCTGGGATCCAGAGGGCCTCTGCAGGGAAGGGAGTCCATCTCAAAAGAGATGGAGTCCCCACCCTTCTAGGCCCTGCTGGGATCCAGAGGGCCACAGCAGGGAAGGGAGTCCAGCTCAAAAGAGATGGATTTCCGACCCCCATAGGCCCTGCTAGGATCCAGAGGGCCACAGCAGGGAAGGGAGTCTAGCTCAAAAGAGATGGATTTCCAACCCCCATAGGCCCAGCTGGGTTCGAGGGCCACAGCAGGGAACGGAGTCCAGCTCAAAAGAGATGGAGTCCCCACCCTTCTAGGCCCTGCTGGGATCCAGAGGGCCTCTGCAGGGAAGGGAGTCCAGCTCAAAGAGATGGAGTCCCCACCCTTCTAGGCCCTGCTGGGATCCAGAGGGCCTCTGCAGGGAAGGGAGTCCAGCTCAAAACATATGGAATCCCCACCCTTCTAGGCCCTGCTGGGATCCAGAGGGCCCCAGGAGGGAAGGGAGTCCAGCTCAAAAGATATGAAGTCCCCACCCTTCTAGGCCCTGCTTGGATCCAGAGGGCCTCTGCAGGGAAGGGAGTCCATCTCAAAACAGATGGAGTCCCCACCCTTCTAGGCCCTGCTGATATCCAGAAGGCCTCTGCAGGGAAGGGAGTCCACCTCAAAAGACATGGAGTTCCGACCCCCATAGGCCCTGCTGGGTACCAGAGGGCCAAAGAAGGGAAGGGAGTCCATCTCAAAGAGATGGAGTCCCCACCCTTCTAGGCCCTGCTGGGATCCAGAGGGCCTCTGCAGGGAAGGGAGTCCAGCTCAAAAGAGATGGAGTCCCCACCCTTCTAGGCCCTGCTGGGATCCAGAGGGACCCAGGAGGGAAGGGAGTCCAGCTTAAAAGATATGGAGTCCCCACCCTTCTAGGCCATGCTGGGATCCAGAGGGCCTCTGCAGGGAAGGGAGTCCAGCTCAAAAGATATGGAGTCCCCACCCTTCTAGGCCCTGCTTGGATCCAGAGGGCCTCTGCAGGGAAGGGAGTCCATCTCAAAATAGATGGAGTCCCCACCCTTCTAGGCCCTGCTGGGATCCAGAGGGCCTCTGCAGGGAAGGGAGTCCAGCTCAAAATAGATGGAGTCCCCACCCTTCTAGGCCCTGCTGGGATCCAGAGGGCCTCTGCAGGGAAGGGAGTCCATCTCAAAAGAGATGGAGTCCCCACCCTTCTAGGCCCTGCTGGGATCCAGAGGGCCACAGCAGGGAAGGGAGTCTAGCTCAAAAGAGATGGATTTCCGACCCCCATAGGCCCAGCTGGGTTCCAGAGGGCCACAGCAGGGAACGGAGTCCAGCTCAAAAGAGATGGAGTCCCCACCCTTCTAGGCCCTGTTGGGATCCAGAGGGCCTCTGCAGCGAAGGGAGTCCACCTCAAAAGACATGGAGTTCCGACCCCCATAGGCCCTGCTGGGTTCCAGAGGGCCAAAGAAGGGAAGGGAGTCCATCTCAAAGAGATGGAGTCCCCACCCTTCTAGGCCCTGCTGGGATCCAGAGGGCCCCAGGAGGGAAGGGAGTCCAGCTCAAAAGATATGGAGTCCCCACCCTTCTAGGCCATGCTGGGATCCAGAGGGCCTCTGCAGGGAAGGGAGTCCAGCTCAAAACAGATGGAGTCCCCACCCATCTAGGCCCTGCTGGGTTCCAGAGGGCCACAGCAGGGAAGGGAGTCCAGCTCAAAATAGATGGAGTCCCCACCCTTCTAGGCCCTGCTGGGATCCAGAGGGCCTCTGCAGGGAAGGGAGTCCAGCTCAAAAGAGATGGAGTCCCCACCCTTCTAGGCCCTGCTGGGATCCAGAGGGCCTCTGCAGGGAAGGGAGTCCAGCTCAAAGAGATGGAGTCCCCACCCTTCTAGGCCCTGCTGGGATCCAGAGGGCCTCTGCAGGGAAGGGAGTCCAGCTCAAAACATATGGAGTCCCCACCCTTCTAGGCCCTGCTGGGATCCAGAGGGCCCCAGGAGGGAAGGGAGTCCAGCTCAAAATAGATGGAGTCCCCACCCTTCTAGGCCCTGCTGATATCCAGAAGGCCTCTGCAGGGAAGGGAGTCCACCTCAAAAGACATGGAGTTCCGACCCCCATAGGCCCTGCTGGGTTCCAGAGGGCCAAAGAAGGGAAGGGAGTCCATCTCAAAGAGATGGAGTCCCCACCCTTCTAGGCCCTGCTGGGATCCAGAGGGCCCCAGGAGGGAAGGGAGTCCAGCTCAAAAGATATGGAGTCCCCACCCTTCTAGGCCATGCTGGGATCCAGAGGGCCTCTGCAGGGAAGGGAGTCCAGCTCAAAACAGATGGAGTCCCCACCCATCTAGGCCCTGCTGGGTTCCAGAGGGCCACAGCAGGGAAGGGAGTCCAGCTCAAAATAGATGGAGTCCCCACCCTTCTAGGCCCTGCTGGGATCCAGAGGGCCTCTGCAGGGAAGGGAGTCCAGCTCAAAAGAGATGGAGTCCCCACCCTTCTAGGCCCTGCTGGGATCCAGAGGGCCTCTGCAGGGAAGGGAGTCCAGCTCAAAGATATGGAGTCCCCACCCTTCTAGGCCATGCTGGGATCCAGAGGGCCACAGCAGGGAAGGGAGTCTAGCTCAAAAGAGATGGATTTCCGACCCCCATAGGCCCAGCTGGGTTCCAGAGGGCCACAGCAGGGAACGGAGTCCAGCTCAAAAGAGATGGAGTCCCCACCCTTCTAGGCCCTGTTGGGATCCAGAGGGCCTCTGCAGCGAAGGGAGTCCAGCTCAAAACAGATGGAGTCCCCACCCTTCTAGGCCCTGCTGATATCCAGAAGGCCTCTGCAGTGAAGGGAGTCCACCTCAAAAGACATGGAGTTCCGACCCCCATAGGCCCTGCTGGGTTCCAGAGGGCCAAAGAAGGGAAGGGAGTCCATCTCAAAGAGATGGAGTCCCCACCCTTCTAGGCCCTGCTGGGATCCAGAGGGCCCCAGGAGGGAAGGGAGTCCAGCTCAAAAGATATGGAGTCCCCACCCTTCTAGGCCATGCTGGGATCCAGAGGGCCTCTGCAGGGAAGGGAGTCCAGCTCAAAACAGATGGAGTCCCCACCCATCTAGGCCCTGCTGGGTTCCAGAGGGCCACAGCAGGGAAGGGAGTCCAGCTCAAAATAGATGGAGTCCCCACCCTTCTAGGCCCTGCTGGGATCCAGAGGGCCTCTGCAGGGAAGGGAGTCCAGCTCAAAAGAGATGGAGTCCCCACCCTTCTAGGCCCTGCTGGGATCCAGAGGGCCTCTGCAGGGAAGGGAGTCCAGCTCAAAGATATGGAGTCCCCACCCTTCTAGGCCATGCTGGGATCCAGAGGGCCTCTGCAGGGAAGGGAGTCCAGCTCAAAAGAGATGGAGTTCCGACCTCCATAGGCCCTGCTGGGTTCCAGAGGGCCAAAGAAGGGAAGGGAGTCCAGCTCAAAGAGATGGAGTCCCCACCCTTCTAGGCCCTGCTGGGATCCAGAGGGCCCCAGGAGGGAAGGGAGTCCAGCTCAATCAGATGGTGTCCCCACCCTTCTAGGCCATGCTGGGATCCAGTGGGCCTCTGCAGGGAAGGGATTCCAGCTCAAAAGAGATGGAGTCCCCACCCTTCTAGGCCCTGCTAGGATCCAGAGGGCCTCTGCAGGGAATGGAGTCCAGCTCAAAAGAGATGGAGTTCCGACCCCCATAGGCCCTGCTGGGTTCCAGAGGGCCCCAGAAGGGAAGGGAGTCCAGCTCAAAGAGATGGAGTCCCCACCCTTCTAGGCCCTGTTGGGATCCAGAGGGCCACAGCAGGGAAGGGATTCCAGCTCAAAAGAGATGGAGTCCCCACCCTTCTAAGCCCTGGTGGGATCCAGAGGGCCTCTGCAGGGAAGGGAGTCCAGCTCAAAAGAGATGGTGTCCCCACCCTTCTAGGCCCTGCTGGGATCCAGAGGGCCTCTGCAGGGAAGGGAATCCAGCTCAAAAGATATGGAGTCCCGACCCCCCTAGGCCCCAATGGGATCCAGAGGGCCACAGCAGGGAAGGGAGTCCAGCTCAAAAGACATGGAGTACCGACCCCTCAAGGCCCTGCTGGGATTCAGATTGCCACAGGAGGGAAGGGATTCCAGTTTAAAAGAGAAGGAGTCCCTGCCCGGATCCAGAGGGCCACAGCAGGGATGAGAGTCCAGCTCAAAAGAGATGGAATCCCCACCCCTTTAGGCCCAGCTGGGATCCAGAGGGCCACAGCAGAGAAGGTAGTCCAGCTCAAAAGAGAGACAACAGTTTTTGGTTTTATGATATAAAGCGTTTTGAACTCTACTGCTTCTGAAATGTGCTATACAAATAAACATGATTAATTCATTGAATAGAGGAAGTGACAACCAGTTGCTAACTTTTGTAAACACTGAACATCTTGAGTCTAACCTGTAATGTCTTATAATCCTCCACCATCTCCAAGTCATAAAAAATTGGCCAAATGTGTGGACACCAGACCCCATCTAGAGCAAAATTTTGTATTGTGGACTAGACAGCCCAAAATAAGTCATACACTTATGTGGGCAAATTTTTGTCAGGTTCTAGAAGGATGATTGTTTCTTTTTTTAGCCTTATAGATTTCTCTAGTTTTTTTTCTGTACCTTCTGTTCATTCAGGATAGCTACATCATGACAACTGCTTTGCTCTGCTGATCTATGATCACCATGTTCAGTTGGTTTGCTTTTCCCATTTTGTCTTCCTGTATATGGAAGGTCCACATGATCTTAGCTTGTTTGTTTTCTACCATGTTGTGTGACATTTCCCATTTTAACGAGGTGTGTTCAAGGTTATATTCCCTTCAGATATTTCTTCACACTATTCTGGGTACTTGGTTGTGGCGTTCCTTGTATTCTTATCATGCTACCATCATGCATCCTGGTGTTAGATGCTAGATTGTCTCAGGGACTCTTTGCATTGCATTCACCAAAGATCTTGCTTGGTGTTACAAATCTGGGCCGCTATTGCTCTTGTACTAGGGACCTGCTTATGTCCCACCATAAATACTGCCTCTGTGCTGTGTTTCACTCTAAGCCTTTCTGTCCATTGGAGCATTATTTGCTCTCTGTTGTAAAATATCCTGTTGCTATGGTTGTGCATCAAAACAAAATAGCAAACTATGAAAAATATTTCCAAAAATCAGTCCAAATACATGGTATCCTAAACAAGAAGCAACTTTTGTCCAAATTTTTCCTCCAGAAAGGCAGAAATGAAAGTTTAAAAGTAAAAATCTCAATGAAACAACAAAGCTATTCCAATGTGCTACAACCTTGAGCGGCACAATTTTCCATGCATCATAAGCAGCTTTTGTATTCTTATATCAGTGGACTAAATTTTTCTGTCTTATTATGCCAGTAGGGTATATGATAACTGTCAATTCATACCTGTTGATTGTCTGGACCTTGCAAAAGTATCCATAGCCCTTGAACTTTTCCATATTTTGTCACAACTGCAAATATATTTTCACAGAATTTTATGGGAAAGATAAACACAAAGTGGTATACAGTTGTAAAGTAGAAACAAAACTATACATGATTCAAAATGTTTTTTACAAATAAAAGCTAAAAAGTGTGGCATTCAAAAGTGTTCAGCCCCCTTTCCCTGAATGCAACCAATTGCCTTCAGAAGTTGCCTGATGACTGCTCATGGTAAACAAATTCAACTCCTCTATGACTGCCTCAAAAGTTGGCTAAAAGAATATTGGGGAACAAACAGCATCATGAAGTCCAAAGAACACACCAGACAGGTCAGGGATAAAGTTGCAGAGAAGCTTAAAGCAGGCTTAGGCCATCTCACAGAGTACTGTTCCATGAATCATCTGGAAATGAAAAGACAATGGCATAGCTGTGAACCTACCAAGAAAGGGCCATCCACCTAAACTTACAGGCTGAACAAGAAAAGCACTGATCAGAGATATAGCCAAGAGGTTCATGGTGGCTCTGGATGAAATGCAGAGATATCCACACCTCGGGTAGGGGAATCTGTTCACAGTAAAACTATTAGTCATGCACTGCAAAAATGTGGTTTTATGGAAGAGTGGCAATAGAAAAGCTATTGTATAAAGAAAACTATAAAAAGTTCCATTTACAGCTTGCCAGAAGCCATATTGGGATACAGCAAAAATGATAAAACAAGACTCAAATTAAACTTTTCGGCAAAAATGCAAACCGCTATTTATGGTGGAGAACAAACACTGCACATCACTCTGAACACACCTTCCCCACTGACAAACATGGTGGTGGCAGCATCATGCTCTGAGGGTGCTTCTTTTCTTCAGGGACAGGGAAGATGGTGAGAGTTGATTATAAGATGGATTGAGCCAAATACAGGGCAATCTTGGAAGAAAACCTGAACAGTCCTGAACCTGGAGTCTGCAAAAGACTTGAGGCTGGGGCAGAGGTTCACCTTCCAGCAGGACAACAACCCTAAACATTAAGCCAGATCTACAATGGAATGGTGTAAATCAAAATATATTTATGTGTTGGAATGGCAAAGTCAAAGTCTAGACATAAAGTCAGAGGAGAATCTTTGGCAAGATCTGAAAACTGCTGTCAAGTCAATTTTATTTATATAGCACATTTCAGCTGAAAGGCAGTTCAAAGTGCTTTACATCAAAAAAAGTAAAAAGTCATAAAAATAACACACATTCACATTAAAAAGGAAAAACAAAGTAATTTAATTCAAAGTAAAATCAACATTAAAATCATATAGTACATAAACCATATTGATTCATGTACCATTGGTAATCCTTTTGTCAACTCATCCCCAGTGTAAGAGTTGGCAATTTACAGACAATTCATGTGTGTAAACAGCGACATGTGAATTATAAAGACACTGTAGTAATTAGCAGGACCTTCTGGAAGAAAACCAATCAGAATAAGTGCTTGTGTCCTGCTTGTGTTCATGAGGTCCTGCTATTACACAAACCTACCATAGGGGGCACTGTGGTGATACACAGATTATACACAAAATCAGGTTTATGTGTATTAAACGGACATCTCGTTTTTTTTTTGTTTTTTTTTGCATTTTTGGGGTTGTTAAGAATCAATAAGATTTTCTGTAACATCTAAGTTCTAGAATGTGTGTATGTGATCCTTTTGTTTGTGAAATGTTTGTTACCTTTTGGGTGTGCCTGGTAGCGACCATCTTGGAACCTACTAAGGAGGAGGCCTGCCTCAAAAACAGCTCTTATGTAGAAGGAGCCATGTTTGCTGGGCAGTTAATCGAGAAGGCGGGGACAGTATATAGAGTGCTTGCTGAAGCTTGAGAGACTGCTGGCTGAGCCTTGAGAAACTGAAAGCAGAGAGACTGTTAGCTAAGAGACTGATGGAAAAGATGCCATTTTGCCTTGTGAGTGAAATATGCTGTGCTGAAGGAGGCCTAATAAATCACCATTGTTTATGGAACAGCCAACTTTGCTGAGTTTTCCTTCCACACCACACCTCTCAGTGTAACAGGGGTTATTGGACTAATAGAAACCTTTCTACACTTTTAAATTTTTGTCAAAATTAGTAAGACACCGCTCCTGTCCTGTCAATTCAAAATGTTCTGCTAGTGTTGTGTGTATTCTGACAAAATGTCATGCTAAACCACATTTACCAACACACACACAGTTCAGGATCAGCATGAAAAGAAAACTCATTTAAATCACAGGAATACTGTCCACCAAGAGTTTATAACTTTTCCAGGAACCAATTTTTGTGTTTTAGATTTCCATATATATATATATATATATATATATATAAAATTATTATTTTTACAGAAAATCATTTCATCAGATGTGAACTTTCACCAACTTCAACCGCTTTTCTTCTGGTCACTGCAATATGTGCTTGTAGAACCACAAGTCCTGTCAAAACAACTTATTCTCCAAACCGTGAATACAAGTATAAACTCTCGCTAGGTTGTAATGGTCATGTTCAAACATCCAACACAGCAATGTCCTCTAAATGAAAGTTGAGTGGAAGGAAAAACTGAATTCTAGAATTTGGCTGCTAATGGAGGCAAGATATTGAAGTAGTTTTGTTAGTTCTGCATTCTGTAAACTTTTCTTTATGCTTACCAAGTATTTTTGTCTAATCTCTAGTGCAAATATCTTAGTGCACATGAAATAAGACAAAACTAACTTAGAAGTAACTTTTCAGCATTAAATCAAAAATTCTCAAACATTTATAAAAAGTATTAGTTCTACTGGCAGATTATTTTACTTATAACATGAGAAAGATTTCTTGTTAAAAGTTTAATAATCTGCCAATCTAACTAGAACTTTTTTAATCAATATTAAGCAGTTATTGACTTAAAACAAGCTCAATTTCTTGATTTAAACTTAAAGTTAGTTTTGTTTTATTTCAAGCGTACTACAACAATTGCACAAAAAACTAGACAATAATATTGGATAAGATTTTGTGTTTTTGCAGTGTTGTCCCAGTAATTATTGGATAAATTATTTTCAAATCATTCTCCATATAAGTCTCTCTAAAACACAAAGTCTTACCAAATATTTTTGTCTAATCTCTAGTGCAAATATCTTAGCACACTTAAAATAAAACTAACATACAAGTAGCGTTTTGGCACTTTTAAGTCAATAATTCTTGAAAATTGCTAATAAAAAAGACAGCATTAGTTCTGCTGGCAGATTATTTATAAAATGGGAAAAATATCTTTTTATAAGTTAAGTAATCTAGCAGTGGAACTAGTACTTCTTAAAATGTATATTAAGGAATTATTTACTTAAAAAAGCTCCTAAGTCTTGCTGAAAAGTTAATTCATGTTCTAAAAACAAAGAAAAACCTGGGGGCTCGTCCGGGATCATCCTGCAACTCATAATCACATGAAACCAGAGAGGTTACTTGTAAATACACATTCTTGTTTATTACCATGTAATATTTTCATAAGACTATAGATTTGTAGACATTTTTTGACAAAGACGTTCCATTTAAAACATTCATATTTTGTTTTCACAAT
Organism: Poecilia reticulata; assembly: GCF_904066995.2. Classification (NCBI taxonomy): domain Eukaryota; kingdom Metazoa; phylum Chordata; class Actinopteri; order Cyprinodontiformes; family Poeciliidae; genus Poecilia; species Poecilia reticulata. Next base: position 23,661,738 of record NC_088846.1, read on the forward strand.
CCATTTTTCTTGTCAAAAGAAAAAAAAGTTAATATCCAACAGTAACAAAGATAGCCTAGAAGGTACAATAACTTACTTAAAAACTGGTATTTTATGTGACAACAAAATCAGCTCGAGATTCCCTTTGCATTGAGTTTTTCATCACGGCCGAGCCGAGTGACCACAAAAGACTAGAGCTCGGATGTATACATGCACTAAAGTGCTAGTGTTCAAAAGGCATGCAAACTGGTTTTATTTTGCCTTCCAAATATGCATAAGTTTCTTCAGGTTCATCAAGTCAACAGAGACAAACATTCATCTTAACAGAAATAAATAAGGACGGTAGCATCAGAAATGACATCATGGGTTTCCCCTGCAGGCCGGAAGAATACTGCAAAATTTGTTTTGTTTTTGTTTCTGTTTCTTGCGTTGAAAGAGAAAAGTGAACTCGAGAAGCAGGCAAAATAAAAAAATCATGTTCAGATACATGGATGTAAAAAAAAAAAAACTGGTAACAGAAAAGAACAGTGCAATGTTCAGCAAGCCAGCAGTTTTCACCTGAAAAAAGGTTAAAAACTGCAGCAAATACATTTAAATATGAGGGGTAATGAGTAACTTAAACATACAGGCGCGTATCAATTTATTAGAATATCATTAAAAAGTTAATTTATTTCAGTGATTCAGCTCAAAAAGTTAAACTTACATAGATTTACTAAAACAGAGGATACTTCAAGCATTTATTTATATTAATTTTGATCATTGTGGTTTTTAGCTAACAAAAGAACCAAACTTTATTTAAAAAAAAATTAAGATAATTACATAAAATCAATGAAAAACGGGATTAACAAAGGAAAGGTCATTGCTAAAGAAGGTTACTGTTCACAGCAATATCCTCTAAATGAAAGTTGAGGGGAAGGAAAAACTGAATTCTAGAATTTGGCTGCTAATGGAGGCAAGATATTGAAGTAGTTTTGTTAGTTCTGCATTCTGTACACTTTTCTTCATGCTTTTTAAAATATACTTACTTACTTTATTGCCCTTTCACAAAGACACGATAGTGAATTTGTCAACAAATTTTTTTTGGCTACAAGAGTACACAGGAAAACTACTGAAAAACTACAAGTGTGACTGTTAGTACATACAGGAACTCTAAAGAGTTACTGGTTGAGGTAAAAAAAAAAAAGATGTTTGGACAATTATTTCTTTTCATTTCTGATGGAGTTCAGCTGGAGTGACTTTTGGTTATATGTAACCTTGGCAACACATTTTGTTTTTTAAACAAGGAGCAGCTAATTAGCATCTCACTAATTCAAACAGAAGGAGGAATTTAATCCATCTCCTCCGTCGATTAAGAGAAAGGATCACATCCCCTACTCCAACGAATCTCTGCGAAGCTTTATAACCACAGAAATTAAAAAAAGGAGCAGCAAAAGCAAAGGAGGTGGATCAGCAGCGACTGACACCGTCATCCAGAACATGTTGCTCTGGAATATCGGATATTGAGCTGTTAGTTATGACACTTTCATAAAGCAGCAGTCTTCAGTCAGAGATTTCATTAGATGTGTTGTTACACTGACTGCTACTGGATATCGGCACTAATATCGGTATCAACCGATATTTATTTTTAAACACATCAGTCAGTATCAGACTAATGAATAAAACTGAGCCGATATGAACAACCTATATTTATTTATTTTCCAAATGTGTCAAAACGGAAGTGAAATATATATAATATCTGTAAATATCGGGAATGGCAGCAATATTAATATCAAATATCAATATCGGCCTTTAATATCGATGCATCCACATTAAAAATCAATTTTTACGTGACTTTCAAATTTACCAAAAAACTGAATTAAGGGTTTTTATTATCTGTAAGCCACAACAGAACTGAATTGAGTTGAGGGAAATTCACATTTCAGTACAAGCAAAGACGTTAAATATTTCACTCTGTGTAAAAATCGATTGGTTTGAACTGAATTACTGCAGAAGTAAAATTTTTTCTGTAATATTCTGATTCATTAAGACGCACCTGGACAGGCACCTCCGATGGAAATGGATTTACTGATCATGATATTACAGTACATTCCAGATTCTTCCAAAAAGTCCTGGTTCCTTTAGTGATCCGCTGGTGCTACGTATTAGATCCCCACGCCCCGGTTCAGGCTCTATGGGTCTCTAGTTCTGGGGGGACGATTCTGAGGTACTGGGTCGGCTTACACGAAGGAAGAGGGGGGAGGGATAAGTCACGCTGGTTCCTCTCCGTCCAGGATGGGCTTCCTGTGTCCCATCGGCGGGAAGGTGAACCTCCTCTTTGTCCCCTCGCTCCACCTGGGTGAAGAGGAGGGGGAGCGCGCGGCCCAGCGTGACGGGGGTCGGCGGTTCGCCGGGCGGGCCGGCCGCAAGAAGCAGGAGTCCAAAGGCGGCGCCACCGGCGACCGAGGCAGGTCCTGCCAATGACAAGTAGCCGTCAGGAGAAGCAGAAGAAGAAGAGCAACACGGCGCCTGCAGCTGAGCGACGAAGAAGAAGGTGAACACCACAGCTGGGTAGTAACTACTTACATCTACGCGAGTAATTTTTTTGAAAAAAATTGACTTTTACTACGCTGTACTTCTGTCTTTTACTTGAATAATTTTATTATGAAGTATTTTTACTCTTATTTTAGTAATTTTCTGGATTTTCTACCACTGAATAAAACTCAAACATGTTTTAACCAAAAATTCACCAGACACAGACACACACCTGCAGTTTTTGTTAAAGTTTCATAAGTTTTTTATTGAAAGAAACTGAATTTGAAACATTTATTTAGCCTGATTTTATTTTTTGTTACCTATGTGAATTATTGTCACTTTTGTGTTTAAAAAAAACAAAATTTCCATTCAACTTTGTATTTTGGTCCATCTCATATTGTCATTTTTAAATAGATTGATAATTTGATCAGTTACTCAGTACTTCAATAGACTTTTTGCCAAATACTTTTTACTTGAGTGAAGATATGCTGAAGTAGCAAAACTGTTACTTCAGTACAAATTTTGGGTGCATTCTGCAAATTATCAACATAATAAAAGACTATGTAAAAATGCTTGCTGAATTTAACCAAATAAATTAATTTAAAGCAGATTTGAGTGCAGCTTTTGAGTAAAATCACTGGATAGCTGTGTAAAAACTGAACATCCTGGTTACTTTAAGGCATAATTGGTGATGTTGCCATAATTTTCTATTGTAAGATGATTTGATCATTTAACAAACAGAAAACCTCGATCTACGTCACTCTACCCACCTCTGGTGAACAGAAACTGAGGAACACAGATGAGAAATTTAGCACAGAAATTTTGGATATTTTAATGACAACTTCAAGCGTCAAGGTGAGGAAAACGTAAGTAGTTGAGTTCATTTAATGTAGAAGATGTTTAATGTAGCAGGAGGAAGATTAAAAATGTTCAGTCGAACGTAAAGGTTGGAAGAGTTTCATGCGTCTATTCCCTCCAAATGTCAGCAGAGAAACAGAGAAAAAGCACTTACTCGGCTTAAAATAGACAAAGAGGACGAGGAGAAAAATCTGAAAATGATTTCAGTTTCACTGCTTAAGAAACTCAACTTAAAAGGGAAGAATTGTGTGTTTTTAGGCTCATAATATTGTTTTACAGCAAAATCAGGTAACTATTTTACCTTCAGTTGTGATAAAAATGTTGAATGTGACTTTGGAATTTAATGCCTCCGTCTCTTTAAGAAACTCCGCCTAGGTCATTCCACGTATTTTGCTTAACGGTTGCCATGGAGATTATAGGATTTCTCAAACATTCATGAAAGAATCAAAGCAAAGCTCCAGATACGTTTTTGATCAGGGAATAAAATTATAACATAACGTAAAGCTCAAAAAAGTTAATTTTACCCAACATTGGGTAAATTAAAGCTCTCAGTTGTTAGGTTTTTTGGCTTCTAAAATATTTTGGATCAACAAACTGTTTTCTAAATTCACTTGAACTAATCAAATGTATTTCACTTGTTAAGCAACACGATCGACACAAAAACAAGCCGCAGTGATCGATAGAACATGTGATTAAAGCTGATGCAGAAATCCAGATGTTTGACGGCAACTTGCAGGACTTTGCAAAGTTTTTATCACAAATACATCAGATCACGGATCTAAAATCAACATTTCAGCTTTTTGGAAAAACAGACATTAAAACAGGAAATGATGGAAAAACACATATCTTGAATTTCTGAATGCACACCAACACCTTCATTTCTTTCCGTTTAATAAAATGTAAAGAAAAACTACACATAAATATCCTTTAAGATTATTTTAATATCTACTGAGGTATTAAATCTGATTTATAATCAGAAGCAAACTTTCTGATAAAATTAAAAATATATTTTAAATCTAAATCTGCCACATTTACTTTAGATTCAAACTGTATGTTAATTAAGCAGCTAAAAATATGTTTATTATTTTCTTTAACATGGCAGAATTGGTCTTTGTTCATCAGAAAACCCTTCATCTTTTTCAAAACAACTTATTGAGATAAAAAATTAACTGGGAAATAAATACCAACATATCTGAATGTTTAAAGCACATAAATAATTCAATATAATTTCATGAAGCAACTGTTCAGGGACAATTGTCATAAATAAAATTAAACATTTTCCGACTCGGTCAAATTAAATTTAGGGTTTTTACATTTAAATTATTTTGATGTTTTTTACAACACAAATGTGTTAAATGTGTATAAAAGTATATTCTTTAAAAGGAAAATAAAAACGCCACCAGTCATCTTCATCTTTTGTCAAAGGAAACGATTGGATCAACCTGGAGGAAAAACAATCCCATAATGCACTGGAAAAGTGAAGGAAAACCATCACAAATGATGTCATGACATGTAGAAATGAACCTGGTGGAAACAGCGTTAGTCTGATTTAAAAGCAGCTCAAATGGAAAAACATCCAACCTGCAAAATCTGCCAGACGTTTTTTACTGGAGCAACTTTTAGATGAACAAATGATCAAAACACACAAACCTGATGAGTTTTAGGAGCCCAACTGTGGTTTTGCATGATTATTAACCAATTCACAGTGATCCATACTTATCCAATAATACTTCCAGAATTCACGTTTCTTATTTATTTTTATGTATGAGAAATAAAGTGGAAATGGAAAAACAAAATTTAACAGAAATAAAGGCTTTCAAACATCCATCTGAGTGTAATTAATCTATATAATGTGTTTCACTTAGTGATAAAATTACTTCAGTAATATTCTAATTTATTATGTGGCTCTGTAATTTGGCAACTAGCTTTAGCATTAGCTGCTAGCCTAAACTAGATGTGCAATTTGGCAAATCTTTGTATTGACTGGATACTAAGTAAATACAGAGTCACCAATACTGATATCAATATGGATACTTTATTATTTAGGTTTTATATATCATCAAACTTCGGACCATCAGGTGTTTTTGTGAATTTTCCTTTAAATTATTTTGTTACAACATATTAACATGATAAATATTAAAAAACAGAAAAACAAAAATGTGCAAAAAAATTACCAGTTGAGATCAAATCAAAACAAGATATTTTTTGAGGTGGCATTCAGAAAGTATAATAAAAAAAAAAATCAAGATGGATTCTGAGACTAAAGTATCATTTTTACCACATTAGTATTGATCCGATGCTGATACCGACTTCAACATTATTAATATTTGGATTGATTCCCAATCAAAATATTAATTAAACCCAGTTCAAAAGGAAAAGTTGAATAAAAACTGATGTATTCCCTTCAACATTTCATCTTCATAATTATCAACACATGAGTGATAAGGTCAAAGGTTAATAGTTTGTTTGTTGTTAGTGATTTGTAGCACATGCACAACACACAAAGTGAGTAATAAAGTTATGACATAAGTTATAATGTTAATGTTAAAGTCCACAAATGTCAACTTGCCAAAAACACCATTAATATGTGAATGAGAGCAGGGCCGGCCCAAGCATTTTTGGGGCCCAAAGCAGATTTCCATTCGGAAAGCAGATGTATATACAGATGTTGTATATACATCTGCTATACAACAAAATAGCAGATGTATTATCATTCCTAAGCTACTCTAACATACCTGTTGTTATTAGGATCATTTTGTAACTATCTTACATCATACCAGTGTTATGTAGCCATCTAAAATAAATAATTTGAATTTCAAAATGCAGAGGTATTTAAGTGTCCCATATTATTTTAGTTATTTGAAAGTAACATCAATAGATAAAATAAATAAATAAAATTTACAGTAAACAAAATAAGTTTTATATTTTATATTTCCCCAAAAGCAGAAAGATATCAACCTATTATTTATGTAACAGCGATAAAATAAATGTGAAAATCAGTTTTGATTATATTATTCAGTGACCACCTTTCCATTGACCACATAACAGTGCAAGTTGTAATTAGAAAAATAAATTTCCTAAAAGCAAATTTAAAAAGAAATTGCTTTTTGAAATTTGCGTGTTTCACAAAAGTGGGATGTGAAGACTTTTTTTCACATCACACGAGTTACATGATCAACAACTGGATGCCGAAGACGACGACAGGAAGTGGTGGGAGGACGATGTCACAGCATGTTTTATAATGACTTATCGCGTGAACAAACTTATTCACTGGAAGTTTTTATTGCAATTTTTTTAAAGAAAAAAAATATGCGAAATTGTGTTTTTTCAATATTAGCAGAATATCGACAAAGTCTTCTGCACATGAAAAAGCTTTTTTTTTACATATTTGTTACAATTATCATTGTCGTGACGGTATAAGACAAATAATCTGAAAAAAATATCTTGCTCATCTGCCACAACCAATCAGAGCCAGGAGGAGGGTCTTATCTCTGTCAATCACTCTTGTTTCCTCTCTGCTACGCTACAGCTGGTTCACTCCAACATAGCCTGTCACAAATGCAAAGGCTAATTAGCATAGCTACCGATGACAGAGGATAAATGTTTTTTTCTGTAACAGTAAGTTGTTTTTCCACCATTGGTACATGAGTTTGATTAACAGCGATAAGACTCGCCTCCTGGCTCTGATTGGTTGATTTTTGCAGACCACAATAGTAGCGCCAGGAAAAGACATTGATTTTTTTCACAGATTATCTGTCTCACAATCAGAGGCAGGTAGTAACTAGCTACATTTTCTCAATTATATTTACTTGAGTAACTTTTTTGAAAAAAGAAAAAAAAAGTACTTTTAGGATTATTTTTTACTACATTTCACTTTTTACGTTTACTTGAGTAATTTTATTATGAAGTATTTCTACTTTTACTTGAGTAAAATTTCTAGATTTTCTGTCCACTGAATAAAAAACAAACATGTTTTAACCAAAAAAAAATCAGACAAACGCCTGTAGTTTTTATTAAAATTTTTGAGAAACTGATTTGGAAACATTTCATTTTGCCTGATTTCATTATTTTGTTACTTCTTTGTTAATTATTGACATTTTGTTGCCTTTCCTGCCTATTTTTCTAAAAGTTACAAACTGCAGCTCTTACTTGCGATGCTTTGGGCCGGCTCTGAATGACAACAGAGGCTGTTTCACATTCTAAGTGCAGAAAGTGTGATTAAGTTTCATCAGGATGAATTTTAATACTCTGACAAACAGAATGGGGTTGTAGTGGAATTTGTGCAACTGATATTTAATGAACAACATGCAAAACCAGCAGTCGGGTCCCACAGAGAAACACAGAGCATGCATCACCACGAAGGAGCAGAACCAACACAGGCATGGCACAACGTGTCGACCGCGCCGACGGCTTCACACACTGCTGACCTGTGAAAGCATGCATTAATGAGGAGGGGGCATGTGGAGGAGGTGAAAGGTCCGCGAGCCTGGTGAACCCACCGCCACAGGCCAAGGGAGAAGAAGAGGAGGAAGAGGAGGAAGAGGAACTTACATCATGGAGACAAGCAGAATTAGAGTCCCCAAGGAGTTGTTAGTATGACAGTGTGGTTCTGGATCAGCGGACAGGAAAGAGGAGGGACAGAGCGAGCCGAGAGAGGAGGAAACGGGGGAGAGGAGGGGAAGATATAGAGCAGGAAATGTTATTTTATAAAACTGAGCAACGGAAAAGAAGGATTTGCAAATTGAAAGCAGACATAGGGTGGCGAGTTGCAGCCTCCAGATCACAGAGCAGTTAAACAAACCTGGAATAAAAAGCAGCAGAGGAAACAGCTAACTTTCATGTCAGTGAGTTTTGAGATTAAATTACAAAAATCCTGTAGTTTCCTTCCAGTTAAGTGGATTTTCATTTATGTTTTTCAATATAAAAATCTGAAAAGTGTGGTGCGCATTTGAATTTAACCTCTTTTACTCGGATAACTTAAAATCAATTCTAATTACTTTCAGAAGACAGGCTGAAATAATTGTGATTAATCGTCAACTAATTTAGTGATCGATTATTAGTTAACTGGCGTAAACACACTCTAAAAGGTTATTTGCTGGAAGAACAACACACTCAGAACAGCATGTAAGCCAAAAATCTGAAAAAAAAAAAAACATCTTACAACCCTTAGTCTGTAAATATGTTGCACCCAGAACTCCCCAAGTGGCAGTTTTAGCTTCATCTGGTTGAAACACTATAAAACATTCCAACGTCAGTGTCAACTGATTTATAAATTGACCCAACATAATTGGTAAGATTTTGTGTTTTTGCAGGGTAGTTGTGATTAGCTTTGTTTATAAAATTTATTTCATAATCTTTTGGTTGAGGTGTTACCATTTTTTGGATAATTATTCCTTCTGGTTTTGGAGGGATTTTTGCTCCAACACTTTTTTACTTTCGGACAGTTATGACGCGTAACCGTAGCAACAAGGTGTCATTTTTACAACTGGGAGCATCTGATTAGCATCTCAAAAGCAGAAATACCACCTGGATTATGACCCAAAAACCCAACTTTAGCGTCTTTCTGTTCAGCTTTCAAGCCATACGGCTAGACAAAGATTTAAAATGAGGCGGCAAAAGCAAATGAGGTGGATTATCGAGGCTACAGATGCTGTCATACAGGACTGTGAAATATCGCCTCTGCTACCTGAAAATTTAGCGGTTAGCTTAACAGTCATGAGACCATCGTGTAGCAGCACTCTTCAGTCAGAGGCCTCTTCAGTCCTACAGCAACACTGACTGCTACTGGAGATCCATCACCATACACCACAACTCTTTAAGAATACAACATTTAATTTTCTTACAGGATAAAGTATTTTCGTATTGAATTGACAAACATTATCAGTTTATTATTACTATTAAGTATATTGAATGCAGATATATTTTCTCTGAACGGCTGAAGCTCTGATTTCATCAAGCCACTCAAACTGCAACTGCTCAAGTATTCTGGTTAAGGATTTAATTGGATTTCAGTGATATTTGTAGGGCTGGGCGATGTGGCTCTCTTTCATATCAGATGTGATTTTTATCTATTTTTTTAATATAAAAAAAAATTACAAATAGAAAATGTATTCAAAAAGGGGTTTTATGTCACTCATCCTTTCTGAAATGCTTCAAAAGTTATCAGGACTTAATGTCTTTCCTCTGCCTACATCTCCCAGAATGCTGTGCAGTTCTGGATCGGAGTTCAGAGAATATTCTATATATTGAACATTCGATCAGATGTATTATCTATTGATAATGATCATGTGTCCATTGCAATATATACATTATTATTGATTTATGGTCCAGGTCTATCTGGCCCGAAAAAAATTTACCTGAATTCAAAGTTCAAGTGAATAGAAGCTCTAAAACAAGATGACCGCCCCGGGTGTCACTCAGAATTCTAGAAACACAGGGAACTTATCTTCCAAAACTTAAATATTCAAATATCAAATAATCAATAAAATAATAACATTGAATTATCACCCAGCCCTAAAAGATTGATTACCGTAATCATTTCACTCTTAAGCTGTAAGTCTATGTAACATTGACGTCACAGCTCCAGTTATCAGCAAAGTGAAGCATATTTCAGTAAAAGTCGGAGCTCAGAGGACAGATTACAAGCAACAGGAATACACAGAGAGAAGAAGAAACTCCCAGCATGCAGCAGAGGAGAGAGGCTCAGTGTTTCTGAAGAGAGCTAAATGTTTTAACATTACCATCGCATCAGTGAGTGCTTTCAATCTGAGAGAAAAAAAAAAATTAACATTTTAGTGCATGTTGTTATCTGGACTACGACTGAAAACTTGTTCGTCTTCAAAGGGAATCCGAGGCGATGATGTCAGTGTGTCATAAAACATGGCCGCCAGATAAACTGAATGATGAAGCGCTGAATCCAGGGCGTCTGTATATTTACCTCCATACATCCAGACTGTCCTCTGTCCGTCTCCGCCGTTCGGACGACGTCCCTGCCGTGGCTGCCCTGTCCACCTGCCTGCAGCCGGCGCTCCTCCCTGAAGCTCTGCTCCTGCAGCTTCTTGTTCAGGATACGCGCCGCGTTTTCAGCCAGCGTGTATCCCGGCGGCGCGGAGAGGTCCTGCCGGATGCTGACCACCTCTGGGTTCCTGTCGCCTTGAGTCTCCACAATCAGCTGCACCGGGCTGGGCGAGCGTCCACTGGCGGCAGCCCCGTGAGCCGGGCTGGGCTCTGCGGTGGCGGGCGGCGTCGGCCGGGAGCGGCTGGGGGATTTGTTGAATTTCTCGAAGACGACCGGTGTGTGGTCGATAATGTTGAAGAGGCTGGAGAGGCCGTCGTTGATGGTGGTGTGGACGGGGCTGTCCCGGGTGGTGGTGGAGCGCGCCCACGCCGACTCACTGTTGCCCTTTTGCGGGGTGGAGGGTGTGGCGGTGGGGCTGTCAGGACAACAAGAACCAGTAATTATTGCGATAAATGATAATATTGTTGTTTTAAGACCATATTCAAATAATAGTTTGGTCTGTTCTTCCTATTTTGATCTCCTGTTTTAGGGCCTCTTGTCAGATGTGCAATGAAGCACATCTGTTTGCATAATTGCACATCTGTTTGCAGATGTGCAATTTTTGAAAAGCAGAAGTGGAGCCTCCTGCACAACCAACAATAAAGTATGAAGCGGTTTCTGGATGATAAGTCAGCAACAAAACACTTGTCTTTTCCAGCAGCCTTTGTACAGCACAGACAAAATTAGTTGACCAAATGTGCTGGAGTTGCACTTGGGTTGCTAAGTAACAGGCAGTGCCTTCTGATTTGTGACATTACATTCCAGAGATTTTTGAAACCTCTCATATTCCAGGCACCAAAAAAAATTAATTTACTGCCATAAAAGAGCTGGGTGATTTCTTAAAATGCTTAGATTGTTTTTAGAAGCAGTAGAGATCCAAATGAAAGCGAAATGTGAATTTTGCATACATCCAGCTCATTTTCAAATATCATTAATTGATTAATTGCTTACGTGGCGGCACGGCTGTTTGTCGGCTCGTTCTTCCCGGACGTGGACGGCTTACGCTGCAGCTTTGGAGAGCCGTATTTGGGCGAGCAGCACGGTCGCTCAAACTTGCTTTGCACCACCGGCGAGTACTGCACCTTCCTCGTGCTGCGCGATGGAGACGAGATGGGCGTGCCGCCACCTTTCGGGGTGAGGCAGCGGTGGGGGCTGCTGGTGAGGTTCCGCAGTAGGTCCGTCTGCAGGCCGACGCTGATGGTCTGGGTCGTCTGGGTTCCTCGCGTAGTGAAGCCGTTGGTCTGGCTGGCGGTGTCGCGCACCGTCAGCCCCGGCGGGGAGCGGATGGCGTTGCGGACGGAGATGGCCACCTCCTTCATGTCGTCGCTCAGGTTTTTCTGGAGCTGCAGCTCGAGAGAGGAGGCGTAACCCACAGTGGAGCAGATGGGGGACGTGCTGGGAGACGTCCGGAGTCCGCCGCCCTCCAGGAGACACGGCCACCGCGGACCGCTGAACACCTCGTCTGATCCTCCGGCCTCTCCTCCCAGCCGCGGTTTGCTACCCTTTAGTGCTGAAACAATTAATCAGATTAGTAGAGACAAATCGATTGTTGAAATAATCAGCTAATAATTTTGTAATCAATTAATTATGAGTGTATAATCAATTAATTATGAGTGCTGACTAAACAAAATAAATGTATTTTGTTTAGTCAACAAACATTTATTGGTGTGTTCAGTTCTGTTACACTGCTCTTGGCAGTTGGTGGTTACCATAGCAACCGGTAACTGGCAGTTCCTAGCAACCGGTAACTGCCAGCTCCGCCCCCTTTTTCTGTTGCCGTCGGTAACTGTGGTATGTATTAGGGTTATTAGAATTTCTTTTTAAAAAAGCACTAGATAATTTTCTAATCAACATTAAGAAGTTGTTTTTGTAAAACAAGCTCCTGTGTCTGGCTGAAAAGTTACTTGTAAGTCAGTTTTGTTTTATTTCCAGTGTATTAAGATATTTGAACTAGAAACTAGACAAAAATACTTGGTGACATTTTGTGCTTTTGCAGTGTCATCCCAGTAATTATAGCGATAAATGATAATATTATTGTTTTGAAACCATTATCAAACGATGCATTGCAAAAACAAAATGTTATTGAGCATTTTTGGTTTACTTTCTATTGAAAATATCTTAATATCTTGCTGTTTGTCTTTATTTGTGTTACTCCTGTTCTGTCCAGTTTAAATATTTCACTTGTTGAACTAATAACAGATAATTTTATCTTATCTTAGTAACTGAATTATAAAGAGGCTTCTGTTGAAAGAACACACTCAGAGCAGTAATTAACCTAAACTCTTAAAAATATATATATAAATTATGAATTTAATATAAAGGACAACCTTAAGTGGCATAATTTTAATTTCACTCGGTTCAAATTCTGTTAAAAAAAAAATCTATCAAGTAGGGCTGAAATCAGATTAATCATGATGAATCAGTTGTTGAAATAATCTATTTTAATCGATTAATCGGTGCATCTCTAGTAAAAAATATTTCTATAATAGTTGCATCAGAATAATTGATAACTAACCTTTACCTTTGGAATAAAGCAGATCCGGGTCCTGGGTGGCGGTTTGGTCCGCCGCCCCTGCTCGGGTTGGACTGTGGAGGATGGGAACCCCGTAGTGCTCCACTCCGACCCCGGCCCCGGGGCCCCGGAGCGGGGACTTGTGGCAGTGCTCGGGGCTGCTCAGGGTGCTGGTGGTCATGGTGGCGCTGGTGGTCAGGAACCAGGAGGCCGGCGGAAACTGGTCGGACCCGGCCTCCCCTTCCAGAACTGACCGCGGGCCGGGGAAGCCCCAGCCCTTGTTGCTGAACTCCTCGATGTACTTGAGGTCGTCCGGAGAGAGCGGCGGCGTGACGTCGTCTCGGTCGGGGCCGCCGGGGCGTGACTTGTCGGGGAGGAACGGCGAGCTGTCCATCAGCCGCTGGAAGTCGCTCATGGAGCAAACAGACTTGGCTCTAAACATAAAACACATCAACAGCAATAAATGAAACCATGAGCAAGTAATAAACCAACACAGATGGGTAGGAACCAGTTAAATTGACCTAATTACATTTACATGAGTAACTAATTTGAAAAAAAATTACATTCAGTAGTAATTCTACTACACTGTCCTTTTCTATTTTAACATTGTCTGTAATAATTTTGTAAACACCTATGCCAGGGAAACAAATTTGTATCATTCTTGAACTGAGGTTAGGGGCCAGACATGATCAGTTCAGGGGCCGTAAATGGCCCCCAGGCCACACTTTGGACACCCGTACACTGCGGACTATTCAAAATACGATTTTTGAAAAACTCATTCAGACAATAAGATTTTAGTCTGCTCAGTTATGCCTATTTTGATCTCTTTTCATCTGCTTTAGGACCTTTTGTCACTTTAAATTAAAGTAAGTTGCTTCTGACCACGCCCCCCCAACTCAACATTTACACTCGCGTAAAAATGGCTGCAAAGAGACTCGCAATTAAACAACGCTACATCTTTGAAAAGCAGAAGCATTTTCTTAGAATTTGGTTTTAATCGCTTTTATTTATTCGTTTTATTAATTATTTCTATTCATTACGATTGCTTGTAATGTTTTTGCCCTTTGGGATCTAAAGATATAAAAGGCATTATAAATAAAATCTATTATTATTATTATTATTATTATTATTATGACCAAATGTTCTGGAACTCCACTTGGTTCCTAGGTGATGAGTGGAGTTCCGTTTGGGTTGCTAGGTAACGGGCTGGCTTCTCTGGGGTTACAAGGTGAGATTTGTGACGTTAGATTCTGAAACGGCTCGTTTTATAGACATGACAAAACATTTCATATGTTCCTGAAAATACATGAACTCGTCTCCTTTCTATCCCCACTCAGGATGATAAGTAATCTCAACACATTTCATTCTTTCCTTCTTTCTTTTTTTGCAAACCAGATGAAAGCTTCTTAATATTTCAAAGTTGGCTGAATTATTTATAATCAAAGCAGCGTGGATCTCTATCCTGCTTAAAAAGAAAAGACCAAATAAAAGCCACCAGGGACAAACTGTGCGTCACTTCTAGTAAAAGCAAACAGAATCAACACAAAGCGTCCCAAGGGGCCGTCGTGTACGAAGGAGTGAGAGAAATGCAGTAAAAGCCTGGAAACGACAACCAGTCAGGCTGAATGGGGTTCAACTCCTACCTGAGGAGACTTCCACCTTCCCTCATCTCCTCTTCTGGGTATCCAGGAGAGCCGTCACCCTCTGAAATCTCATTGAGAGCCTGAAACAACAGATGTAACTCTGTTTACACACAGCAGTGGAGGCAAACATTGGCCAGAATCCCAGAGCTGAAGCTACTCTGCGGCCACATTGTATTAGAAACTTAAAATAATTATGTTGTGATTTTTTTATGCTCAGTAACAATTTAGACAAGCATTATGTTAATGAACAAAGTGACAGTTTTGTTGTCTTAGTAAAATGTAGACAATTTCCTAACCTTTTGGATATTTTCTTTACTTTATTTGGTCTAGAAAATCTTTTCACAGCAACAAACCCTTCTTTTTATTACCAAATAACACCAAGAATTGATGTTAACTGAGCAGGCATAAAACAAGCTGGATTTTTGTTACTAAACAGTGGGTGGTCAAAGTGGAACTAGAATTGTCATAATAACAAATTTTGTTATTGTGACAGTAGTTATTGCGATAAAGATATTGTTGTTTTAATGTGACAGATGTAATTTAATAACCCATGTTAATTAGCTTGGAAGACTAATAAACTGGTTTTGTAAAAAAAAAAAACACACACCACACTGCAACTGGAAACATTTTAAATATCCAAAATAAAACAATGTTCAAAAACATTAAGTAAAATGGAAAACAAACACAACTGAAATATATAAACATTTATTAATTATATTTCATGTATATGTATGTAAAACCCAGTACAATTTTTAATTTATAATATTTAAATACGTTTAAAAAATAAATGCATTTTTATACAAATAATAATAATAATAATAATAATAATAATAATAATAATGTGATACTAACCTATTGGAACTGGAAATAAAAACAGAAACAACTTATTAAATATAGGAGTATATCATATACAGAAGAGTATTTCATATATATATATACTGTATGCCCCCCACTACTGGCCACCTTTATGAGCATCATCTTGTGAGGGATGGGGTCATATCTTCATATAACTGTACGTTAACTTCAGTTGACATGCTAACATGCTAACCTCGTTCAGGCAGGGGAACCTCTTCTCGCTCTCCAGCCGGCAGGGCGGCGGGACCTCCAGGCCACTCAGGGGGTCCAGAGACAGCGCATCCAGGAACAGGTTCTCCGTCGGGCCCTTCAGCCTCACGGCGGCCCCCTTCTCTCCCAGCAACGCCTCAGAGTCTGAGTGGGAGCGCGTGGGGGGCGCAGGCACTGGAGTGGACGAACAGGGGGACGGAGGAGCGTGAGGGGAGCGCGGGACGCTGCTCGGGCTTTCCTGAGGTGAAAACACTCCTCTGTGGGCTAAGCTCCCATCTTTGACGTTGGGGCCTTCGCCTCGTCTGCTGTTCAGTTCCCTTTGCATCTGAACGATTAAAGGTAAACAAACACCTTAGCCTCTCTGGATTCTCCATGAAGAAAAGTTTAAAGATGGAGAAGTACTGCCAGTTTTTGCTGGAATTACCTATTGATTGTTCTAATTGATAAATCTTTGATTATTCTGACGATTAATTGAATAAAAGAAAAAGGTACAATCTGCATATTTTTCATTTCAGCCTTTTATACACAATATTAGAAATGCATTAAAAGACACAAATGCTTATATTCATTTTTAAAATAAGAAAAACATTTTACAAATGAATGCTTTATCATATGTAGCAAATTTCTAACATCAACATTTGAAAATCTCAACCCTTTCAAGTTTTACTTAAACACTTTGCAAGGACAACCTGCTGATCATTTAAGATTAACCAATTAATAATTGGATCAAAAAAGGTGATATATAGAGTTCTTTAAATTATTTTTTATGCAGAATTTGAACCAGTTGAAGCTAAAGCTATGCCACTTGAATATTTCTGGGTAAAAAATTGTCTTTTTTGAGTCGGCATATTCCAGTTAACGATTAATCAATTACTAAAGAAGTTGAAAAGTATTTCAATAATCGATTAATCATAATTAATCCGATTGTTCACTTCAGTGCTAAGTTTATGCAAATGTTTCTCCTAGAAAAATATATAATCTGTTTGGCTCATTAATTAAAAACAAATAAATAATAGATCCATTGAGATTAATCCAATTAATCGTCCTCTTTCTTTGCGATGTGAATGTTCCACACTGCAATACTGCGATGATGATGTATTTGCGCTATATTGTGCAGCCCTACAGTGTGGCATCAAGTGGGCTTTGAAATCCTTTAAACCCTCAAGCTTAATCGACTTAAAATCTGGATTATTTATGATTGCATTAAAGAAATAAATTATGGCAATAATTTCAAACTTGCAATTTGAAATTTCAAGTTTGAAGTTTTATTTTGTTACATAAACATGCTATATTATTAATAATAATATGTTCTGGTTGGTCATCTTTCAGTTTGTATAAGGATATTTACAGTTAAAACCCAAACAGATGCCGTTTGTTATGTGTGAAAGCTCTAATTAACATTTATTTCCCGTCATTTTTTCCACTGGCTGCCCTGTCGATTTTTATCATCTCTCTCCATGAAGCACATAAAACACGGTGCCACCTATTGCTGCTTTAAATTAACACCATGGGCTGTGGCCACATAAATTCAACTATTGATGCTTTAAATGAATAGACTCCATTTTTTTTCTAATTTATTGATGTAATAAGAAAGAAGAGCCAGCTTATTTTAGTATCTTTAGGCTACCTTAATTAACACATTGCTGAATAATCTATCTGCCTTTACTGCTTCATATCTACATTCAGTGGTGCCGCCTTAGCATCTTTTTTTAGCCGTGTTAAGAGAGCTGTGTTCCTCTTCCCTGCTTTATATGATAATAGACTCACAGTGCCATCATGGTAATGATGCTCGTTCTGCTGCTTTTTGCTTTGACCAGCAGCCACAAAACGGAGAGTGAAGCATCCGGTGAAACGGAGGGAAAAAGTAAATCCATTATTCAGTGATGCTCGGAAGCTGCTTGAACCACAACAGGGATGATATTCAATCTGAGAGCTTTTTCTTTGCTTCTCCTCTCAGATTAATACAATCATTTGTGATCAGCTGAGAGAAAGTCAAAGACTTCAAGATTCGATTTAGTTTCATCTTTAAGACTTGAAAATATTTCTATATTTCATCATCTTCATTTTAAAAATCTCTCTGAGATGTTCTGATTAATATAAGATCATAAGTTCAGGGTCCCTCAGACTTTTCATGTCAAATTATTTTTTAATAATGAGGAGTTGGAATATAAATATGAAACATACATGGATGGATGGATAAACAGATGGATGGATGGATGGATAAACAGATGGATGGATGGATAAACGGATGGATGGATAAATAGATGGATGGATAAACGGATGGATAAACGAATGGGCGGATGGATGGATAAACGGATGGATGAACGGATAAACGGCTGGATAAACGGATGGATGGATGGATAAACGGATGGATGAACAGATGGATGCTGAGTT
The DNA here is from genome assembly GCF_904066995.2 of Poecilia reticulata. Lineage (NCBI taxonomy): Eukaryota > Metazoa > Chordata > Actinopteri > Cyprinodontiformes > Poeciliidae > Poecilia > Poecilia reticulata. The sequence goes on from NC_088846.1 coordinate 23,679,757, forward strand.
ATGGTGGTTAGATCGTTAACCATCTTTATGTCTGAATAATCCCGTTGCCATGGCAGCTGGATGATATTCCTGAACTTACTGGACCAGCTGAGCAGCATCTTATACAGTAACATCCAGAGTTCTCTCTTAAAATCTGGATGCTTCTCTCACTTGGTGAGACTTCGGTCCAGAACTGGGTCAGTCCCAGTCCCACTCACCCGGTCCATCTTCCGGCGGAGTTCCCTCATGCTGCCGTCCCACTCCTGGCGCTCCCGGTCGAAGCGCTCCTGGAGCTCCGCCCTCTCGCGGCTCCACCTCTTCTCTCCATGCTGCAGTCTCCAGCGCAGGTCCAGAGACTCGCTGTGGCTCTGGGCTAGCAGGCGCTGGTGCTCCTCGCGCTCCTGGGTCAGGGCCCACTCCGCCTCTCCTCCAGGCGGCTCCTCTTCGCCTCCCTGAGCTTCACCTCGCACCTTTTCACCTGCCTCCTCCTCCAGCTGCTCAGACCAAACACACAGACAACTGGGGTAGATTTAAACAAATATGGCACCTGAGGCAGGAAGATGTATGGCTAAAGAGAAAATGTTGCCCTTTTCATCAGAGTGAAGACTAAAACTAGGACTGAAATGATCAATAGTGATAAATCAATAACAAATAATCGTCAAACAATTTAGTAGTCGATTAATAATTAACTGACTCAAAAAAAGGCAATTTTGCTCAAACAACAACATATTCTGAGCTGGAATTAAACCAAAGCTATGCCATATGTTATATAAGCATTTTAGCTTAATCCGATTCAAATTCTGAAAAAACCCCAAACAAAAACAAAAACAAAAAATCTTATTTTAACTATTACTGAATTGATTAACTAAATTAATCGTGATTAACCAATTATTGTATAAGGATCAACCAGTAATTGATTAATCAGTAATTGGAGAGTACAGACTCAAAAAAGAGAATCTGCTGAAAGAACATATTCAGAGCAGTCATCAAGTCAAAACTGTATAAAAACAATACATACAGTTCGCATTAAAGATAAAAAAACCTTTGACTTGATATATCCTCACTCCAGAAGTCCTCAGGTGAGAATGTGGTATGTTGTTACATTTTATGCAATAGAAATATTTATTTTCTAATTTCTAAAAGGAATTGAATGATTTATTTGCATATTTTAAAGCATTCCTAATACTATATGAAATATGTTTATGTGGTTAAAAGTCGTGGTTGCTTTGAAGCAATCTGATTCCCTGACCGGTTTTAGCTTTGCGCTACACTGCCCCCTATGGGTGTGGCATGTTTAAAACCACTCTCTGAGGCAGATTTGTGTGGATTTATGTGGATGAAAACGTTTCTGAAACTGATCCTGTGTGTACAATAATATTCTTTAAACGATGTGGCGGAGATTTTTGATTTTATAAATATATTTATACATGTGGACAAGGCCTGTGAACCGTTCCAACACGTGATGAAAGTCATGTTTGCTTTTTGTTATTTTCTTTCTGCTTTTGTTCATGCTAAAAGCTTGTCTTAATCTGTTCCAGGGGGGAAAATGCACAACAGGTTTTAGATTAAAACAACCAACATATAGTCAGTTCGGTTGTGACTGGGTGCCTCTGTTACTTTGTTCATTTCAGACAAAACTCAAAAGCTGTTCTCCTGAATTTGCCTTATAATCCGTCTTCTCCTGAGAAAGAGAAATGCTGAATGAAGGACTCAAAGGTCCTGCAGAAATCTTCAAAGCTGCAGAACAAAAAGAAGGGTGCAACTTCTCATTTTTTTGTGATCTTTAGAGAAGCTTTGATCCGCCAGCAGAACAGTACAAACCAGAACGAAGTGTTTCAGCAATGTGAGGAGCGTCTCAAGGCCGCTTGCATAACTTTCACAACTGTTTGCCCTGTTTATATTGCAACTGTAAAACTCTGTGAGGCTTTTCAAACAAGCCAGAGGTCAAACTGGACCTTATGTTCACATCTAAACACACAGGTGAGGGGCAATTTTCATTTCCCCTCCGTTCTGCTGAGCTGCATAATCACGATGGGTAAAAAGAACATTTCCAACAGCTTAATCAGAACGAAGCAGCCCGGAGCGAGCGACCCGACATTATCAGATGAAACTAAGCACATTAGTTCTCAGAGCAGCCCTCAGCAACCTCTGCACTGTGGGGGGATTGAACCATGTAAGAGCCGTACGGATTAGAAGCGCAAGAGTTAAAAAGATAATCTTCTTCCTATAGCTGAAACCTCCTAATTGGTTCCAAAAGCTGCATTTTCCCATTTTTAATCAGATAAAGCTTAGAAGAGACTCTGCTCTGACACGGCGAGCTTCAGATTGGATCTCCGAACGCTTCGGCCGGACGGAGAACATATCCTCCAACTGACTGTGAGCTGCCGCTCTACAGGAGATTGAGTTGCTGGATCGATTTAATGTGGCTTCAGTACTTTCTGGGCTTTTCTTTCCCAACCAGTTACGCAAGACTCACTTTTTGAATGGTTTTTGTATTTGGGCCTCAACTGCTTTTAAAAACAGTCCAAGAACTTAAAAAACAACAACCAGCCATTTAAAAAATACCTCCGGAATGTAACGTCATAAATCAGCAAGGCGGTTACCTAGCAACCCCAGAGAAGCCAAGCCCGTTACCTAGCAACCTGAGCGGAACTCCAGGACATTCGGTTAGAACATTTAACCCAAATAAGAAAATAAACATTTATCGCCTAAAACGCAATAAAATAGCTTTTCTTTAGTGTATGCTTGATCATTGTTTATGATTTATAAATTTAGAAGACTTTATAATTAACTTTATCTGTGGTTTCTGTTGTTTTGTTAATTTATTTTGGATATTTAAAATGTCTTCCAGTTCCAGTGATAAATGTTCATTAGAATTTAAAGTTTATTGAAAATGTGCACATGTGGACCATTACATTACTTAAAATTAGTCTCAAAACAACAATATTATCATTTATAAATAAAATAAATTTTTTTTATAGTTGGGTGAAGCTAAAATTAGCACTTGAGGAGTTGTGGATAGAGCATATCAAGGTTTTTTTTTTATCTTAAATGCAAAATGTCCTCAGTAACAATATTTAAATCAAAATTAGGTTTATTTTGAATAATTTCATTGCAGCCTGGAATGGCTAACACACGCAGCGTGTTCAGATTTGGCCGTCACGCCTGGAAGAGGCAACATGTTTCCTGTCATCTAACTGTTTCCTGAAAGAGCAGCTTTTTTCCACCAGATTGCTGAGCTCCTGTAAAGGTGGGCGGTGAGACGCCATCTGTACCTGGGCGGCCTGGCACTTCATCTCCGTCCACTTGACCTCCCAGGCGGCCTTGTCGTTGGCATACGCTTGCTGCAGTTGGCACCGCCTCATCTGCTCCTCCCTCAGCTCGTCTCGAAACTCCTCCAGGAGAGATCGCAGGGCCTGCAGCACTCGCCTGTTCTCACCAAACTGCAAACAGACAACCAACACTTCAATTATTTTAAAAATGAAACAGCAACATTTCACACAGGAAGGCTGCATAAATATTTAGACACAGAAGGGCACAAAATATTGCCAGAAACCCTTTGAAATCTCAGAGTTACACTGTAATAAAAGCTGAAATATGATTTAATAGACTTGCATGAGCAGCTTGGCTCAGCGGAGGGTTTCGCTTGTGGTGGTCCTCCTGTGGAGAGCACTCAGTTCCTGGGAAACCAGTTATCACCTGGAGGTGTCACTACAGGGCTGCTGGCTCTGTCAGCCTTTTCAGAAAAATTTAAAATGAGCTCAGGTGCAGGAAGGCCTGAAGCTGCCGTGAAAGTTTAAGACCAATAATAAAGTGAAGGCTAAATTTAAATGGCTGGTAGTTTGTATTTTCCAGGCACATAAAGCCGTTTTATAGCACAATCAAGTAACTGTGTTACTTTCAGTTGTTATAAAATACATCAAACATGATTTAAAAGAAATCTGACACCTTGAAATTAGGCCTCTGTCTCTTTAAGAAGCTCCTGCTCTTTTCGACACTCTGCTTTCAGCATGTCATCACAACAATGCTCCTCCATTAAGCCGTTTGAAACCTTTCTTAGGAGCGTTGGACTGAGAATCAGCTCATATATACTGAGCTCAGCAGATCTGCAGTTCCACCAGGTGTTTGCTAATTGCTGCTGCCACTAGTATGGAGGAGCAGATTGGGGGAACAACAGGAGATTGGCTGCTTCAAACGGCAGATCAAGACAACTTCTTTCAAGTGAATGAAAATGAATGACTCTCCTGGATTGGCAGTTTTCTAAACTCTAACTAATAACGCATCAACCAGCATTGCATTTCAGCTTCAAAAGACACGTTTTATTCCTAACACTTCATAAATGCTCCATAAAAAAAATGCTCCTACAGAAAAATCTGTGAATGTACAACAGTTGGTGAAACATACTACAGCTTGCACATACTGTAGTTACCCAACAGAACATTGTACGGGTAAAATGGAAAACTACCCACAGGACCATGAAGTCAGATCTCAGGAAAAATCCTCTTCATGATGTGAAGAGGAAAAAAATCAAAAGCTTTTACAAAGTTAAGCACTTCAGGGTGATTAATAATGCATCCAGGCTGCCTACATGTACAGGTTTTACGTTACAGACAGGTAAAGTGGGCGACTGGGACCTAAAAGCAGATCTCTAAGAGAGCTGAATACGGACAGAATCCTGAAAACACGTCGGCTTCTTTAAACATCACATTTAACTGAGATTCCAGGATTTGATTTTGGTCTCAATAAGAGCAGAAAACTGGGTTTAATCAACAAATCTGGTGCCTCTAACCAGCTAAGTGGGTCAGACTCTGCTTTCTGTGCCAGAGAGCTGTAACCAGAAGCATCCAAATATTTTTTTTACATAGAGAATAAAGTACAACTGAAAAGCTCAAAAACCATTGATTCACTAATTTCAGATGAAAGGATGACATTTAAATTTCAGAACAAATAAAACTTTCAGGATTAAGTGCAGCCATGTTTCTAAATTGGCTTAATCCGACCAAATTTCACGGCGGTTTCTGTTTTATTTCATCTGAGCTGAATCTCTCATTTAAATATTTGTGACTTTAACACAGAATGAACTCTGCAGTTAAGCTTCTTCTAATTTGCAGCAACAAAACATGGGTTTGTGATGTTGGAGTGTATTGACAACGGAGCGGTAGATTCGGTTCAATTTGGGATGAAGTTGTAACCTTTGTTACAGGTGTGGTTCTCTTTCACAATGAACTGAGTCAAACCAAACCCTTTGAAAAATCTGTTGCCCCACATGTCCGTTTTAGCTTGCAGCTATAAGCTACGTTAGCTAAGCTAACTTTGCTATTTCAGCAGTAAATATAGTAAATATCACTGATATTTATCTTAGTGCTACACAGAGGTGGGTAGAGTACTCAAAAACTGTAATTGAGTAATATGTTCTATGTAGTTTTATTGTTTATAAGTTAGGTAGAAGTTGAAAATAATTCTAAGCTTGTAGCTTGTTTATTGTTGTCATAGCAACTGCCTGCAAAGATGGCTGTCAGTTACAAAGATTTAACTTTATCTCATAAGCAGATCCCTGTGTTATGTTTTACTTTTATTTTTCTTTTGCTGCAGCAGACCTTTTATTTGTATTTGAATGTATTTTTGACTCTTTTTGTTAAGAAAATAGTATACATGAAAAGTTATACTTTGCTTTAATTGACCAATTTATGTATTTATTTAACTTCAGTTTTTTAATTTATTCATTCTACTTTGAAGGTTGCAAGACCTCTACTCCAACACTGTCAATGTTGTTATTCTTTATTTTTATTATAATATTGTGATATTTGTCACTGTGTTAAAGACCCCAATGTACGTTACTGTTATTTGTTCGAAATACAGTAAAAGAAAAAGTTCATAGATGTGTGACGTCCCATGGGAACTATCTATATATATTTAATGTCCAGCGATTTAAAACGTGAGCGTAGCAGCTGTAAGCGGGTCGGTACCTGTCTCTGGTGCTGCAGGTGCTGGTCAGGGGACAGCAGAGGGACGGTGGGTCCAGCTTCAGGGACGTCCCCCGGCGTTTGTGCTAAACTCGGCCTGTCGTCTCGTTCTGCCTCCGCCGGCTCCGCCGTCACTCCCATCTCTGGGAAACCCTCCAGCTTCTCCAACTGGAACAGATGAGCGAGTCAGGAACAACCGCGCTCTGATTCATGCACTCCGTTCTGTTTTCATAGCAACACTTCCTGCCACAGATTGGCAGCTTTTCCGAACATTTACAGTGAAGAAGAAGACAGGCAGCCACTGTTGAGTCTGGAGGAAAACACACATGATTCATATTCTGGACATTTACACACACATGTGGACTTAGGTGGAGTAAATCTGGCAGGAATTAAACTGGGAAGGAAAGCAATACTTTCTGAAACTGTACGGTAATTATCATGCATTTCAGATTTTACCTCAGGCTAAAAAATGCGTTGGAAACCCTCGCCCTACGCACAGTGCGGACAGATGCCACACACCTCCACGGGTCAAAGGTTAACTTTGAGATCTCCTTCAAAGACAACCCACAGAACCGGTTCAAAGTACAGGGAGCCTTTACAGCAGCAGGTTCTGGACCAAGTGGAACAAACCTACCCCATACGGATACTGCAAAAACGATATTCCCACCTTCGAGGAATACCCCTGAAGTCATTCAACAAAATACAGCCATTAGTGTTACTTGGCTCAGACCATGTGCACCTCATCATTGCTATTGAGCCAATCAGCAAAGGATCCAAAAGAGGTCCCATAGCTACTCACACTGCCCTTGGATTGGGCCCTGCAAGGACCAGAAAAGGGTGTGTCAAACCAAACATCAGTGCAACAGTGCCTTTTCACTTCATTCGTCAGCCCAGAAGACCTTCTATATCGAAATGTGGAGAGGTTAAGACAACTTGATGTCCTACCTTTCCGAAAGGACTCACGAGAAGACCAAGACGCCATGAATCTTCTGGAAACAAAAATCCGTGTGTCGGAAATCCAAAATCCAACTGACAGTCAGGCTTGGGGGTACATTGACAGCCCAAACAATCCTGCCGATGATATAACAAGGGGAAAACCACTGCTGGAAGTAGCAGGACCTGGTTGCTGGAGCCAAGGATCTCCATTTCTTAAACAGAGTGCTGAAAACTGGCCAAAGAAACCAGAGCAAACAGCAACAGTGGGCTCATCTGAATTAAAAGGTACCACTTTCTGCTGCTTCACTGCTGTAGAACCCAACAGAGACATCCCTGATGCTACCCAGTACAATTCATGAAAAGAACTAGTGGAAGCCATTCGACAAGCTCATGGGGTGGCAACAGAACCAGTCCATCACCAGAACTCAGGGAGGCATTTGCAGCCATGGAACCACAACTGAAAGATCAACTGACAGAATACCAGATTGAGTTTAAATTCACCCCACTGAGTTCTCCCCACTTGGACGGAGCATGGGAACGGGAAATAAATCTGGCCTCCAAGTTGCAGTCGGCAATCAATCAGTTTCAGAAGATGTTCTCTACAAGGTTCTGGTGGAAGTAGAGGGAAAGTCACTAGGGTACGTGTTAGCTGATTTGGACCCCATCACTCCAAACATCCTCCTGATGGGCGACAGGATGCCACTCTGCCTCCAGTGAACTACGCTCCAGCCAGTATCGGGCAAAGTAGATGGCGACACTGTCAGGCACTAATGGACCAGTTTTGGCTCCAATTCATAAAGAACTACTTGCCGAACCTCCAGACCCATCAGAAGTGGCAAACATCATCGAAGAACATCACTGTGGACTCTGTTGTGCTAATCATTGACCCATCACTTCTGAGAGCTCAATGGCCTATCGGTAGAATTGTTAAGACTGTTACTAGTCCAGACGGATGCGTCAGAACAGCAGAAGGTCAAAGACAAAGTCTACATGAGACCAGCTGCTCGACTCATGGAGCTTCCTGTACTTCAGGGTGACATGAAAGAGACTTGAAGAATCTCTGGGTTTACACATTTACACGTAAATGTGGGGGCGGCTGGTATTAATTCTTCAAATACTTCAATGTCTCATATCTATACTTTTATTTTGAAGTGCTTCCTTTTATTTTGAAGGAGGTTTGATCTGTTTATTTTCTTCTTCTTGACGTTCGTCAGCTGATTTGTTTTCAGTTTACTGTTGAGCCTGGTGCCGCAGTCACTGATGATGTCAGTAGTGGTATCAGTCATGTGACATGAATAGATGGATTCTAATAATCAGTACTGACAGTCGTTTAGCTGCTGGTATATTTCTATAGTTTTGTTAATGTCTGTTTTATTCCTAATGTGGTTGATTTTTATTAAAACTATCTAGCTTTGACCAGTCAGAGCTAGATTGGTTCCAAGTTTTGCATCATTTAAATTTAAACAGCCCTTATCACAGAGGGAATTAATGCAGATGTTTTTTTACTTGCTTGTGATTTGTTATATTTACATTTTTGCAATAGTAATTTTAAACCTTTATTAATTATTTCTGTGTTTTCAGAAACTGCTTCAATTTATTTGCACCGCTGACATAATTCTTCAGTAAACCTATTTAAACACCTGATGACCAGTGTGCTTTCTGACCGAAGCCCTGTAGTGGTCAGTTAAGAAAATCCAGCAACCGAGGTCAAAATCCTCAACACATACGTTACAGCATCATTAAATCAATGCTGTAGTTTTAACTACAGCACTCAGGTTTCCATCAACAGAGATTTAAACAGCAAAGGACAAACTTTGCTGAAGGCTATGATCTCCAGGAAATACTCTGAACAAAAGCCAAAACGAAACACAACATGAATCTCACAGATTGCGGCTCCAATCAACCAGAAACCCGGGAGGATAACAAGCAGAAGTGGAACATCGACTGCAGAATCGACGAGTCAAACAGTAAACGGAGAGACTCAATCAAGCCTGGCAGCTACTCGGCTGTCAGACCTGCAGGTACACGAGTCCCTGTGGAGACAAAATATCTCCACCACTGCAAACGACTCAGGATGAGAAGCTCGGTTTTTATTGTCTTTACTGCTTTGGTTTTAATAACCTGGAATCTGACAGACTTTAGAAATAATCTCCACTGAAATCAGGAAACATGTCCTAAAGTAACAAAAGCAAGATGTAAAATCCAAGCACTTTTCAAGCATTTCCATGTCACACTTTGGAGTTAAAAACAATACAAATGAACTAAAAAGACAGTTTCACTATTATATGATTTCATTAATTACTGTTATTAATGTTTTATTGTGGTATTTTACACTTTACTGCAGGAAGAAAATTAACTAAAATATAAAATTTTATGTTTTGAGACAAACACCCTTTAAATCTGACCAGTCTGAGAGCAAAACAGAAATTTAACAAAAAAATCCCCCAATTTCAATAACGTTATTTAACATATAAAATATTAGACAACCTTTATTTAAAATATGAAGATCAATGAGTAACTGAGAAATTCGGAATAATAATTAATTACACTTAAATGATCCAAGCATGTGGTGTCAAGGTAAATCACCTTCCTGCTTAAATTAAATGCACACAACATACAAAGAAAATTACCAAAGAAAATCTTTTAAAAAATTACTGACATTTAGCAAATGGAAGTAATTTTGATAATTAAATTGATCTAAAACAATAAAAGTTAAATCTTATTTAACTTAAGACAGAGACACAAAAATATGTCAGTGTCTTTATAAAGTGTATGAAAATATCTGGTTTCGGTTGTAAATTATGTTTTCTAAATTCAAGTTTTTAATCAATGGTTAGATTGGACTTTATCTCAAAACTGTGCAGTTTGAATATCAAGTACTTTCAAGAACCATATACAAAAAAATCAAGCACTTTCCAAACCTGGAAAACACCAAATTTAAGCACCATGAAATTCACTCAGTTGATTGATCATTAGGGTAGTTAGTCTGAAACCTGCAGCAGACAGATAACCGTCTTTGTTTGTATTTTTGAGAGCGGCAGCTGCGTGACTCACGTCGGGAGCGGCGGTCTCGTCTCCAGAGTCACCCTTGCAGCCGAGCCTCCAGTGCAGCAGGATTCCCCTAAGCTTCATGTAGAAGATGATGGTGTTGCGTCTGAACAGGCGCACCTCTTGCTGCAGCAGCGCTCGCTCCTGAGCCCAGGGCGCCTCGTGGCTCTGGAGGCCCTGAAGCTCCAGGCCTTCACGCTGCGTCTCCAGGCGTAAACGCTGCTCCTTTTGCCACAGAAAAACATGTCAATTTGTAAAGATTATTAACCTAAAGTCGTGATTAGAATATAAACACATATACCTACCTACATTTGATTCTTCAACTAAGCACTAATAGCCTCAATTCATGGGTTTCAACGGCTATGCTAAATGTCATTTAAATATTAAAAAATATTTAGACAACTGCACCACCAAACAAAACCACCCAAACTAAATTCAAAAGCCTTTACAGGTTCAGTAAAACACTGAGTATTGTAGAAAAAAAGCAGTTTTACCAAATTTAATAATTAACTCCTGTTTGTTATTATTTACGTGCAAAAAGCGGAATGAAGTCTTCCTTAAAGCTTTGCTTTGTCCACCTAAGGTCCAAATCTCTGCAGTGAAATACACCTGCCGGAGGTAAACTGTGATGTCACGGCGTACCTGAGGCAGGTTGCTTCCAGGCTCCTCTGTCACGGCTCTCATCCGTCGTTCGTGATCCAGACGAAACTGAACCTCAGCAGCCGCCGTGTCCCGGTGCTGAACCCACAACAGCACAAAAAGAAAAACTTTTATTAAGATACATGCAAAAGTTTTACCACAATCCAAGTTGTGTTTAAAGGCCAAAATGAGGATTTTCCTGCTGATTTTATTCATTGATGTTCATTTATTCACTGCAAATGAAACCACCTGTTGAACTTGTCAGATAACTTGTTTAAGATGCTTCATTTAGTTTTACTAAAGTATTTGGTACTGTGTTGTTTTTAAAGACATCTCAGTTAATTAAAATACCACTGAACATTTATAACTAATATCTGGTGGCATTACACAGAGTGGCTTATTTCAAGCAATTCTTCTGTCAATTCTGATTAATATAGAGTGCAGGTAATCAAAACCCAAACGTCAGTTTTTCTGAAAAATTTTATATTATACAAAAGAAACAAACAAACAAAAAAAACAGAATTTAATTTTTGAGAATTGAATTTCAGAAATTGAGGGAAAAAAATAGAAATTTGCGATTTTTTTTTCTCACACCTCCAGGCGCCCATGCCCCCCACCTTGAAAAATACTGACCTAATAATTTTCAGAGAAACTGAATTTTGGGCGTTAATTAGCTGTAACCTTTCTAATGCAATTTTCTTTTTTTTAGATGCACATAAATGTATTTCTAATCAATGTTGTAGGTTGAATAATGCAGCTTCAGCAAGAACTTCTCATATTTGCTTTTAAGTATTTTTATGAATATGGATGTGATCATTCGTGTTAAAAATTGATAGCCACATAGCTAAATTTAACCTACAGAATGAATGTTACATTTTTAATTTCCATCTCTGCACCTCTTCTGTTTGCTCCGTCGTAAGTCGAGCTCCTCGGTTTGTCCTGACCCGGCATCACCTCCCTGTCAGCCCAATGTCAAATGAAATGCAAATCACACATGCTGACTGCGCACTGCTAATCCTGCCATATCCAAGCTGCTTTCCCATTCACCCATTCATTTATTTCACCCCACAGATTAGGCTGCTGCTGAAAGCACAGGAGATGAACAAAAAGTCCACACGAATGTGCTGTAACTGTGACTCAGCAGCAATGTGCCGCATCACCACTGCCAGCATTACGCAACTCTATAAACACAAACATCAGCCGGTGATTATGAATGGCCTCAGCGTATAGAGCCAGGTCGCTAAAAACAAGAGATGCATGATATTTATGGTGCACAACGTGTATTTAAATGCTTAGTTTAATCAGTTGAGTCTGGACAGTGAGTCTGTTCAGTGGTGGACTGGCGCCAGGGGGCATCGCCTCGCTTCGGGGTGAAATGTGTGCAGACTCAGCTCTGATGCCTCTAACAGTCACATCAACAGCAGATTTTAGCTGCTGACGCCTTGAAAGACGAAAAACCAGCAGCAGAACGACTGGAATCCAAACTATCACTGCGTGTATGAAATGTAGGGGGGAAAAAAACAAACAAATAGAGATTAAAATCAAACCTTCAGTAGCTATGGGGGTGTGACATTAGTAAATGTGACGGGAATGTATGGAGAAAAATAGCTGTCAAAAAACATGAAAATGTATGTACAAGCCAACGTGTTTTTCTCAAGAATTTCCTTCGCAAACAAAACATACAAGCCATATCAAATATTTGATCTGACATATTTGAAGTTTTTTTCTGTACACATTTACTTGTACATACACTTTTTTTTGACAGGAACATTCTCCATAGAGGTGAGATTGTGTTTAAAGCCAAGTGATTGTTGCTTGAATGCCAAACATGATAAATTTCAGGGACATTTTTAAGGTTTTACAAGAGAGCTAACTGAATTTCACCCTATTCAAACAAAAAGCAAAATCTAAATTAGACCAAAACTAATCACACTGTAAAAATTACACAAAACATGTCTGAGAGGCTATAATATTTGCTAATAATAATAATAATAATAATAATAATAGTTTTGGGTCAATTTGGACACCCATTTCAACTCCTATTTCACGCTCAACAGGTTCGTATCTATGTAATTAACCACTGCATACCAGTTAATTCAATATTTTGATGAACTATAACTATTAAAAAGCATAAAAATATGGTAACTGTAAGCGTAATTTATTACATATTTCTCAATTTAAGAATTAATAAATCACATACATTAACTATTTCTACTGTTTGTGATTCAGATCCCTATTTGGGCAAGTAGATTTATAAAAATATGTTTATTTCCAAAGTCTAGTTTACTGACTTCTTTACAGTAAACTGGAGGTGGATTGTAAATAAGTATTTTAAATTATTGTCTTTCAGAGTGGGTGTAAAACGTTTGCACGAAGTGGCTCGTAGTCGATACAAAACATCATTTTCCATATTTAAAAATTCAAGAAGTGAAAATAGAAAAGCATGAAAAGGCGAAAGAAGGAACTACTAATAATAAACTAGATTTTTTAACACAAAAACACAGTGGGGCAACTGGTGGACTTCTCTAGCACCTGTCCCACCGGGTTTAGATCGCTTTTGGGGGAAACCCTGTATTATGTAAGCTAATTACCAATGGTGCTAATGTCTATTAGCTTAGAAATGGGGTTGACATGTTGGCCTGGCGCCGCTCTTGTGGCGACTGGCAGCAAGTGTCTTGAATGAGTCCGCTGGCGTCTTAATGGCTTGGTTTGGTTTCCGTCCCTTGTCTAGTAAAAATAGGTTAATGAGGCTCACTGATGTGGCAAACAAGATAATTGGAGTGAAGAAAGCCCAGCTCCAACAAATATACGCCCAGCGTGTGAGAGCTAAGGCTAAACTGACTTTTAATATCCAGTCTAGAGAGTTCGATCTTTCATCTGATCTCTGCTTTAGGATGACTAATATCAGAAATTCAGATATTCTTAGTATCCATAAGTGCACTAACAAAATAAATGTGATTTTTTACGTTTGTGCATTTTGATGCCTACTGCAAACTAATTTCCCTCTGGGGAATTAATAAAACTGTAAAATACCAGCAGCTAGTTGATGGAAAATGACAAAAAAAAATTTTTCATCATTTTTATTAATCTACAAACCTCACAGAGATTTTCCTCCCTCACAGAATCTCCATCTTATTTAACTAAAACATATATAATTCGTATTTTTGATCCATGTTTTTGGAGAAAATAGATTGTACTTACATTTACAATACATATACATGGGGAGGAACAGAATTTTAACATATAAATACGGTAAAATACCAGCAGCTGTGGTTGCCAGAATTTTAACGTCTAAACACGCATTTTACCAGAATGGATTTCACCAGAACAGTAACATTCTGGCAACTACAGCTGCTGGCATTTTATCGTAAATTAGATACTTTTTTTTTTTTTTTTTTTTTTTTTTTACAGTGTATGCTAAGCATTAAAAGCTTCAGATTGTTTTCAAATTCTACTTAAAAATTCATTAAACCCTGTGGAGCTTCATTAGACGGCTGCTCACTCAGTCTAAAGTGAAAACTTTAAGTCATATTTTGCTCTGAATCATTTTAGTTCAGGGAGCAATTAAATTAAAACAGCATCCGTCTCAAAACCCGTTCAGATCCATGTGTTAAGACCTGGCAGAGGGCCTAAACTGGTGGTGAAGTGGAGATATAGAGGAGGGAGGAGGCACTGACCTCTATTCTTAAAGCCAGGGGTCTGTGGTACATGGGGAGTCCCGTGGCTCCCCTGCTCTGGGCCGGGCCCCCAACCTGGCTCTGGGGCTCCACGCCTCGCTCCTGTCCTAGACGCCACTCCAGCTCATCCCTCTGAACGGACTGTGAGTGACATGGGAAGGGAGGGTAAAGGGGTGGTGGCCGTGGTAAAGGGGTAGAAGGGTGGGCAACGGGTACAAGGGATGGCCGTGGTCGTGATGAGAGGTGGGGGGACATGTGTGAAGTGGATTGTGGACAAAACAGACAAAAGACACCAAATAGGGTAAGGGACCAAGGAAAGAAAGCAAGCAGGAGGGGGAAATAAAAATAAAAATAAATAAAATGATAAAGAATATAAGCAGGAGAGGGGACGCAAATAAAATAAAATACAAAAAAAATCAAGAAAAATCAACTAACGAACTAAACGGTGTGGAGAGCGGTCAGACTAGAGTATGAAGAAAAGCGCAAAAAGGAAAACCAACTTAAAGATGACGGCGTATGAGAGAGATGAGAAGAGAACGAGAATGAGGATGAACAAAATCATGGGCTGAAACATCTGATGGGAACACAAAGAGGAACAAAGAGAGGGAACCGGGGGAAAAGAATGCAAAACACTTGTTATGAAGCGCATGCAATGAGGGATACATGAGTCCAAACCAACAGCTGAGAAATACCACGGAAAATTGCAGAGCGAGAGCTAGCACGCTAATGGTTCTTCCAACACATGTCAGCGCACAGTCATGTGTGCCATAGAAGCAAAAGTCTAAGGAAAGCATCTAAAAGTCTGTATGAAGCAAATTATATCAAGAGAATGTAGCATTGAAAAATTCATAAGGGTTTCAGTTGACATTTTTGAGCAGAAACAAGTTACAAGCTATAGAACCTCTTAACGTATTAACTGTGCTAGCATGTGCTAACGATTACGAGCCAACAATAAAGTTAAAGCTTCCCAAGACAAAAAGCATTGGTCAATGGAAAGAAATATTAAAAGTATAAAATATATATGAATTCCTAATCAATTTTATTGTAAAATGACATACCTTTAGACTGTAGTAGCATGTGCTAACGGTTACCACCTAACTAGCTTAGTTGCTAAGACAAAAAAGCATGGAACAAAGGAAAAAATAAATATATAAATATATATTCCTAATGATTCCTCTTTTTTAAAGTTGTAAGCAGGAACTCATTAGTTGCATGCCTTGAAACTGTGCTAAATCGTACCATCGGTTAGCAAAAAAATAAATAAAAAATTCACCAAAGGAATAACTATTCATAATGTTCATCTAAAAAAAATCCCTTGAAATTTTTATTTGAAAAAGGATAGCTGCACTTTTTGAAGCTTGAACATTAATGATCATCATCTGGCTATAAAGCTTTCCGAGACAAACACATATTCAATGCTCAAAAATAAGCAAATTAGCTTGATTTTTTATCTTAGGATTTGTTTCAAATACTGGCAGATTAACTGAAGGTTTTATGACAAAAACAACAAATAGGATTCAAACAGAAGAGGGTGTAGCTGCTATTCTAAATAAAAATATTTTTAGGGTAGTTATAGTAGAGGAAGTTATTTTGCATTTGAATCTGGTCATTTTAACTGAAATGTTTAAGCTTCTGTTTAAACTTAAAAGTTAAAGTTTTTTTATATCACACAGCAGGAAACATCTGTACAGATATTGCACACAAAAATTTCTGAGCATCTAATTCCAAAAAGTAAAAAAGGTAGTCTACAAATTTTCATATTTACTTTGACACAAAGTCACAAAAAAGTTATCATAAGTTATGAAAAGTAGGTTGCTCTGCCTTTAAATATTTTTATTAAACTTTAAAGATGTGTAAACAAGCTCATGTTATTTGCCTTAGTTGAAGCAAAGCTTGAAGAAATGGAGAAGACTCAGTTTAATTTATTCCAGTGAAGTTCAAACTGAAATGAATTTAAAACAGAGTTCAGTTTGAGTTGGATTCGAGTGGTAAAACAGCAAACATCAACAGATCTTTATGAGCGAGTGAGAAAGAGCCATAAACACCCAAGGCTAATAAGTCAAACCCACTCTTTCATGGGAGAATGTGTGCATTTCTGTCTGAGCTGCAGTCTTTAGCTCATTTAAGGCATTTTCGCACTGAAGGGAACGGTACGGAACGGAACGGCTCCGACCGTGTTTGCATTACAACTTGCGACCGGTTCCACCCAGACCCTTGGAACCACAAGAGCTGTGGTTCCAATCGGGCCGGCCAAGCGGTTCTGCTTAGAACCAGCAGCTGATTGGCCGCTGGCTGTTATGGAGTCAGATGTTGATTTTCCGTTGACAGCTGGCTTTCACTAAACTGTATTTTATTTTGTAAAGAGTGCTCTTTTCAATATTTTTTATTATTAGTTTTAATTAGCAATGGATTCGTCTCAATATAGTGCAATCACCTGGTCTAATGATGAGGTCTAATGATGAGGATCCGTGATCTGCATACAGATCACGGATCTGTATGCATTTGTATTTAAAGTAAATTTCAAATAAAAAAACAATTTATAATTTTTAAAATTAAATATATATATATATATTTTTTTTACTTTTGTCAGCAGTACACAAAGAACCTTTCCTCAATTTCTGAATTAACTTGATTTTATATGTTCTGAAATCTAAAAAAGTTTAACTGACTAGATATGGTTGGATTTCTTTCAATGAATAAAGAAGTATACACAGGCGGAGCAAATGTCTGGATTGATCAAATATATAATGTAACCACTTGAAAATGGTCAACATTAATGTTTTCTAATTTTTAAATAAGACTGCATCCATATTTCAAAAAGTTTGATCACACTTTAATCAGCAGTATGAACAACCACACACAAAAAAACAATTTCAGCAAAAACTTGGAACAGAGTATGAAGACCTGCTGTGTGAATGTAGCCTAAGTCACAGATTTGAGTCACTAACAATGAATAAAACATGGTACACATTGTTTTTTTTTGTTCGTAATGTAACAAGTTTATGCTAACGCTACCCTGAGTTCGACGTTATTATTGAATCTTCATTCGGTTGAGAACTTAACCCTAAATCTAGGAGTAGATCTGGAACATTTTCCTGGAGTTTGTTTTGTTTTAGGTCATAAATATAAAATTAAATCTACAGTTAAATGTTTTTCAGGGAAAAATACATTATGAAGAGTATTGTTGTTCCTTTGGTGACTGTGTTGAAATTAATTTTTTTTACAAACATCAGGCTATTAAAGCAGCAGTTGGCTGTGTAAACCACCCAGCTTCTCCCAGACTAACCAGTAAATCCTACAGGTCAGGTAGAGAAGCAAAGCAGGAACAAGTCATTAGACAAAAGGAGCGTTCAGAAAGTTTTAAAACATTCTCTACAAAGAAGACGGGGTTCTCCTAGTGGTATCATCATTTCTAACAGGGTTTGACTGATTTGAAAAAAAAAACACAAGATGTTTGCTTGATCATGCAGCAGAGAGATAATGAAGCTGCTTTGGAGAAGTAAACCGTACCGACATGTTTGCTTACACTGAGCCGCAGTAAAACATGGACAGAAAGCAGGATGCCAGGCAACAAGGTTCTTCCACAGGCCACTCATACAGCACCATGCAACTAATGCCACTAAACATGTTATTTTTTCCTCACATTTTACAGTCTGTGTCTCTGAAAACACAATAGTTACCACTTCCCTCCTGTAGGTCCAAGTATGTGACATGACATATTGTAAAAACACAAAAGCCAAACCATTTATGCAGCAAATAAATTATCATCAGAATAGGGGTGGGCAATATGGATAATTTTTTAAAATAATATTATTGTGATAACAATAAAAATTATAGTAGAAACCGTATGATTTATTTTGCATGACAAAGAATTCATAACCAGCTCTTGAAAAACATTTCCATTTGAAATAAGCTTCTTTTCAAGACCCGACATACTTAAAGAAGTGTGATTTATATCACTGCAAGTGGAGACTTAAGCATATTTTCAGATTTACTGATTTTTATTAGTCTTGTGAAAAAAATTGTAGAGAAAATAGTAAAAATAACATGTTAGTCAGTTTTTTAACATTAACTGTAATTTATCATTCCAATGATAAATCATAAGAAATTTGTCTCGATAAATGATACATGATACGATATTTGCCCACCCCTGCTCTTGTCATTTAGTAAATAGGAATCCAGCGTACATTGTTTTACAACAATATTTATGGCTAAAGTCTACAATCAAACTAAAAATCATAAATTAATTTCTGGTGGAAGCTGTCCCTTGCTCAGGCTAATGTACACACATATCAAACCTTTAGTATTAAACATTAAGCGATATATTAAATTAAAAACAAATTTTCTCCTGTTCAAATAAATCAAATAATTTTATTGGACCAAAACTTCATTAATGAGCCTTACACTCCAAAAAGTGTTTTTTGGGCTGAAGTTCCTCTTATGGACTTATTTACATTAATTTAACTTAATTCTTTTGCTTTTGCTATGCCAACTTACTTTTTTGTGTTAATTTAACTCAAAACTTACACTAAATAGTTGAATCAACTTAATTGAATTGCTTCTATAGGTAACAAGCAATTCAATTAAGTTTATCCAACTTAATTTATTAAGTTTAACCAATTCAATATATTCCTTCACATTTATTTCAACAGGAACTGATATTTATTGACGCTCTTATGGAAAAAATTGTATTTTAAACATCAACTGGAATTTATAGTGAGAACGTTAAATCAAAAATCTTATCATGACAAGAAATATATTATCATAAACTATAAACTATTCAATAATTGCCCACTCCTACTCTTGTCATTCAATAAATAGGAACATTCATATCAAACCTTTAGTACTTAAACATAAACCAATATAGTGAACTAAAAAACAAATCTTTTCCTCTTCTAATAAATCAAACAATTATTTTGGACCAAAACTTCATCAATAAATGTAATATTTTTGAATTTACTTATATTTCTTGATGCTCTTGTGGAAAAAAAACAGTAGAAAAAAAAAAGCATTTTAAACATTAACTGAAGTTTATAGTGACAACAATAAATCGAAAATCTCATCATGACAAGAAATTCATCACGATAAACGATACGATAATTGCCCACCCCTAGATCAGAATAATGCAGCAGAAGGTTAAAGATAAATTTTTACCATGCAACAAATAGAGAAGGAGGCCCAGAAAGTTGAGCCAGATGGAAGAAGCTGCTGTGACCCGTTCAGTACTTACTCCATTCACACCAAGCAAACTCCGCTCAGCGCCCCGGGTGACTGGAAGCAGGAAGGCTGTGAGTGCAGGGAGGCGGACAGGCAGGGCTGCTGGCTATGAGGATGTGCATGGAGATGCAGATGTGGATGCAGCGGCAGCAGAAAGCGATGGCGGTGGGACTGAGGAGAAGTGGTGTCTATCGCCAGTGTGGCAGAGCTGGGTGGCTTATCATGGAGACACCTGAGACTGAAGGTCAACAGGGAACTACCACATTTTTGACAACATCCAATTTTTCAGCGTGATTTAGCTTTAGTACCACAGTAGAGTAAGATAACTCTTTTAAATGATTCAGAAATGCTTAAAGCTGCAGTATGTAACTTTTATAAAAATATTTTTTCACATTTGTTGAAACTATGTGACTATGCTGTGACGGTATAATGAGAGAAAATAAATTAAGCTTTCCCAGAGCTAACAAAAAAGCAACCAATCAGAATAAGGAGGCGGGTCTTAGCGCTGTCAATCTTCTCCCCGTCAGCGGAGCCCGTCATTAATGCTAAGGCTAGTTAACATGTCCACTGACGACAGCAGATTAACAGGGTTCCAGTAACACTAAGTCATTGCTCCACCATTAGCTGATTTAGCAGCATGTATATGAGTAAAATTGACAGCACTGGGACCCTCCTCCTGGCTCTGATTGGTTGTTTTTGATTGGGAGTGGTGCATTTCTTCAGACGGCAATAGCAGCTCAGGGAGGAGGTGAAGGAATTCAATCTTTCGATTATCTGTCTCAAACTGTCACACATAAACATGGTGACAGTTAAATATGTAAAAAATATATATTTTTCTAAAAGTCACAAACTCCAACTTTAACCAAGGTGAACCAAACAATCCAAAATATACAGGTCCTTCTCAAAAAATTAGAATATTGTGATAAAGTTAATTATTTTCCATAATGTAATGATAAAAATTAAACTGTCATATATTTTAGATTCATTGCTCACCAACTGAAATATTTCAGGTCTTTTATTGTTTTAATACTGGTGATTTTGGCATACAGCTCATAACACCTCAGCAGAGACACAGGCTGATTGCCTCCATGCCACGCCGCATTGAAGGCTGCAAAAGGATTCCTGACCAAGTATTGAGTGCATAACTTAAACATAATTATTTGAAAGTTGACTTTTTTGGTATTAAAACACTTGAAATATGCAAATTTTTTGAGACATCGATTTTGGGTTTTCATGAGCTGTATGCCAAAATCATCAGCATTAAAACAATAAAAGACATGAAATATTTCAGTTGGTGTACAATGAATCTAAAATATATGACAGTTTAATTTTTATCATTACATTATGGAAAATAATGAACTTTATCACAATATGCTAATTTTTTTAGAAGGACCTGTAGACTGATACCAAGCTGGTATCAGTATTGGGCCGATAAAAGCGTGGTAAGATTGATACTTCAGTTTCTGATTCCATCTTGGAATTTTATTTTATTTTGGTAGTTTGTCAACTACCTCAAAATAAAAGATTTTTTTCAAAGTAGTTTCACAGATAAATAACTTAGAACTTTTGCAGATTTCACCACCTCACATTTAAGGCCTTTTAAGACCTTTTTAAGACCGTTCTGATTTAAATTTAAGACCTGTATCAAGACTGGGGGGAAAAAAAGCATATTTTGTGATGCTCTCTGCATAATTAACCCCCAAAGTGCTAAGCTTTTTTGAACAGAATGCACCTCATATGGGTTGGCAACAGACACAAGCCAATAGCGAAGACGAACTGGCAACACATTTGCACTAAACGAATGATAGCCGTAAAAGACTTAGCCAACTAGCTAGCACGGTTATATTAGCGACCTGACAGAAAAGTCCTGCGAGGTACTAAATCAAAAACTACTAGATTAAATGGTCATACCAAGACAAAATTTAAATTATGTGATTAATGAAGTTGTAGACAATGTATTTTAATCTTTTAATGCTTTTAAGACATTCTAAAGTCTTAATTTGAGATTTTTTAAGGATGTGCAAACACTAACAAGTGCAATACAAAAATTAGCACTGGTTTAGTGGAGAAAAAACAATTACAAAGTATTTTAGTTGCACTTCTTTTGCAGAGAAGAGTAATGACAGAGTCATCTTTCCAAATAGTGCAGAAGTTGTAAACTGAAATTGTAATTTTTTTGAATCTATCCTATAATGAAGTACTATTGAAACGTCATGAACCCATTTTGTTTAAGGACAGGCTAGAAAATTAATCAGAGAGATTATAGTAGATTTAATTTTGCTCCAACCTGATGCTTTCCCTTAACGGGCCTGTCTGTGCAGGTTGCTGCACACTGTTGCCACCATCTTTAATTAGGACTGATTTTTTTTCCACACACACTGCCGACTCAAGCACTCATCTGGTTGATTTTGGCCTTAAATGCTCCTCTAATGACTGAACACTTAGGAAAGTTTAATGCAGACTCAAATAGATTCCTACATTTAAAATGACTTCACCCATCATTAGCCACATATCTGGATTGATCTGCTACGAAGGTAAAGACGGGGACAAATCAATTTAGTTTAATGTTGAGATGATCCTTTTAAGACTGGAAATTTAATAAATTAGGGATGTAACTAATGATTATTTTAGTTATCGATTATACTGTCTATTAACCGATAAATCAAATTAAAATAAACTGGCATATTCTGCAGATTTTCCATTTCAACATTGCAAATACATTAGAAGATGCCAAAAAAACACAATTAATTTTCTTATATAAGAAACTGAACATTTTATTGCCTAAAATGCAATAACATAGCATCCCTTTAGTGTACTCTTAATCCTGTGCAGCAAAAATGCTTCTGCATCTAAAATTCTTCTAACATCACATGGAAAGCTCAGTGTTTTGTGCTTCACTTATAATTTGTTGATTTTTTTTATTTTTCAAACGATTAATAACTGGACAGGAAAAGGTGGTGTTTGGTGTTTTTTTTTTTTACATATTTTGAACTTGGTGAAGCTAAAACTGCCACTTGAATTTTTGGTAGAACAGATAAAGACGTGTTGGTTTTATCTTTAATGGAAAATGTATTTATTTTTGTACAGTTTTGGCTTATTTACTCATCTGAATATGTTCTTCTTTCTGCAAATTACCTTTTTTGGAGTCTGTATACTCCAGCTAATGATTAATTGATTACCAAATTAGGTGATGATTAATAATCAATTAATCATGAGTAATTTGATTAATCCTTTCAGCTTTAGTATAAATGTAAGAGCGTAAGAGGACTTTGCTTGAGCCGGTCATTAGAAATGTTTTTCCTTTTATGTTTTTACAAGGAACTAAAGCAGCAGAAGAAATTAAAATTAAAGTAAAGATGTCACCTTGATTGAACGGAACCGCAGTAAAGTGTCTTGGACTAACCTGGAAGTCCGTGACCAGGTCTCTTCCGAAGGTGCCGATGGGAGAGTCACGGGACATGGACGTAACCGTAGACAGGAAGCTGCTGGACTCTGTGAGGTTCGGCATTGGAGACAGATCGTCGGTCCGCTCTCTCAGCCCGTCTCCTACGTGGTCCAGCTTCTCCATGAAGATGTGCAGTTCTGTACGGAAAGCCTTCATGCGAGTGTTGATGGTGTCCAGAACTTGAGTGTCTGGTTTGGATCCGCCTTCCAGGCTCTCCCCTGTGGTCACCAGCAGCCTGCCTTCGAAGATCAGACTGTCTGTGTCTGTGATCAGACGGTCGACGGTCTTCCCCAGCCGGTCTGCCTCTCTTTTCACGTTGGCGAACGACTCCCGCTCCTCCCTTCTGCGATTGGCGAGCTCAACGGCGCTCAGGTCGCTGCCATCCGAGGGTTTGATGCTTCCCAAACCTGAGGTGGTTCCCGTTTTCTCAAACAGGTCTTCGGAGTCACTCTCTCCGCCAACTGGACCCTCCCGTTTTGGCTGTAGGAGAAGAAGTCGGCCCGTTTCCTCCTCTTCGGCAGCCTCTCGCCGGCCGGCGTCGCTCTCCGCATCGCTGTCTCGAGGGCTCCCAGTGCGAAGGCCAAGGTGCGCGGCCAGGTCGCAGCGCTGGACGTTGGACATGAGGACTCGGTTCTCGTACTGGAGCTTCATCACTTTCCCGCTCAGCTCGTTGATCTGCATCCGTGCCGATTTAAGCTCCTCCATCATCATCCCGCAGCTGGAGCCGTTACCGCCGGCCCCGTTCCCAGATTTAAACAATCCCGCCTCGCCGCCTTCGTCAGCGATGAGTCCGGAGGCGCTGCTGGGGCCAAACTTGAAGCGATTGAGTTCAGACGTCAGCTGCCTGTTGTGGTCCTCAATCTCGGAGATGGATCGGCGCAGAAGTTCAGCTTCTTCTTCAACAAACTGGAGATGTCGCCGCAGCTCACCCGCAGACTCCAACGGGTCTCCGCCGAAAGGAGACGAGGGCATGCTGGCGAAGGGTTCCCGCCCAAAGCAGTCTCTTTCGTACTGACTGCGAATGTCTTCGTTTTCCGCTCGCAGGCTGCGGTTTTCCACTTCCAGCTCCACGATCTTCCTCCCCAGGATGTTGGCTTCCTCCTCCACCAGCTTCAGGCGCAGTCGGAGCTCTGCCTCTCGAGTCGTATGAGGGCCGCCGCCTGCGCACTCCGTCAGGGGAAGGGGGCTGTCAATGTCACCGTAAACTGATTTGTACTTCTGCAACTCCTGTTCAAGTTCATCCTTCTCGCGACCCAGCTTTGCCATCTTCTTCCTCATGAGGCTGGACTCCTCTTTGGCGAACTGGAGCTGGCACCGAAGGTCTGCACTGTCCTCCTGCGAATAAAGACCAGGCAGGTCAAGACTGGAGAATGGCAAAGTTGAGATTTTAATAGGCAGAGTGACATTTTATAGCACAACTGAGTAACTTTAGTTGCTATATATGTCAAACATGACTTAAAAAGAAACATGACTTTGTAATTTAAAGTCTTGAAATTGGGTCTCTGTCTCTTTAAGAAGTTCTTGTTCTTTCTGAATTTCCGCCTTCAGGAAGTCATCACAACATTGCTCCTCTATTAAGCCTTTAGCAGTGTTTTCACCAGCGTTTCACTGAGATGTGGCTGATATAATTAACTCAGCAGATGCGCAGTTCCACCAGGTATTTGTCAATTGCTGCCGCTAGTCTGAAGGGGCGCTCTGTTAGGCAGAAGCACAGAGCCTTTGAAAACGGCCACTCCAAATTTTTAGACTTCTTTAGCGCTTTTGATAACTCTCAAAACATTTAGCGCACTTAGCTTCCCCTAAATAATTATAAAGCGCTAATTTTTGTTTTGTAAACTTTCAGCTGAATAAAATTTGACATCTGTCTTGAACTTCTGGTTATCAAGAAGTTTATGTTATGTACATTTATATTCATACTCTTATTTTTAAGTTTATGCAGCAGCCGCATTTCCTCTCTCTTTTTTTCCACCAATAACTTCATTTAAAACAAGAAAGATACAGGAACAAAATAAAATGGCAAATGGAGAACAAGATATAAACAAACATGACATATAAGGGCATTATAGAGCATGTAAATTATAATAAAAATAAATACGTACTCAAGATTGTAGTCTTTCAAGGGTACATACATAATCTAAATGAAAGTTAGCGTTTTAGCATTAGCTTTCACTAAAAACCATGTTGATTTTACACTTTAGGATTAGAGGAACTAATATTTATGATTAGTGGTTGTGGTGTTGAAATAAATTAACCTTTTCAATAATATTCTAAGTTATTAAATGGGTTAGTTTGTGCAAGATGCTGCTACTCTAAAATATCCAATATTTTATCTTTAAAAAATGAGTTTTGTGTTGTTTTTTTACTCCTAGATTTCACCTTCAATCATTTTTACATGGCTGACAATGTATATAGCATAAAACAGTTCAAGTAAAAGGGATTTATTTCACCTGACTTGAGGATTTCTTGTCCTTAAAAGCTTCCCTGCTTCCGCGTCGCCTCAGTGCAGTCTAAAAGAGAGAAAATTAAGTTTTTAAAATGTTCTCCTAGATCATTAATGATGCTCCAAATGAAAAAAAAAAGATAATTAAAAAGACCAACATTGAGACAAAAACCAATTAAAGAACATGAATTTTTATATGATTGGTATTTAATGATCTTTGCTACAGAAAGAGTCAGAAATAAGATAGAAGAGGGTTAATCTATGCAATAGGTTGAAAATTAAAATAACAGAGATGCATACGAGTCGGTGTGCTCTGCTGCATGCTTTGCAACACGATGCTGCTTCACACCAACGCGTCCTCTCGCCTTGCATTCTGTGACACTTCCAAAAAACACCAAAGGGGAGGGGAGAAAAGCATCTGCCTGCCCAGCGTGGAAATCTGTCCTGCAGCTAATGCTGCAGTGCACATCGCATGCAAAGCCGGGATAAAAAAAAAAAACAAAAACAAGGCAGCCTTCTGCACGCCAGCTTAGCCTCGCCAACTAATAAAATCATTCAGATTTTGTCTTACATCATCATATGACAAACGGGGGAGAAGATGGAGGAGAAGAAGACAGGAAGGCGAAACCCCCAGCTATAAATGGAGCTGCTGCCAGAGACAGATTGCTGCTCGGACAGTTATTTAAAGTCTGATGATCCACAGAGCTTCCTTCTAGGAACCATAACTGCCTATTAAACTGTCATGGAACATCGTTCAGGAATACCTACTACTTACTTATGATTAACAAAAAAAGTAATTTAAGTGTCAGATTTTCTCAGAAACCTTTTGAATCAGTTTTTAGAATAGTTGGGTTTTTATGTGGTTTTTATGTGACAACTTTATACCTACAAGGAAGAAATAAAATACACCTTTAAGGATGCGATCACACTGCAGCCCGATACCCTTTATGCGACCCAGGCCCTTGGATATCCGATCTTTTCGAAAGTGACCTGAATCCTAACGGCCAGGTCCTGAACGTCGTTGACACTTGATGAAAGTATCAAGCAGTGAAAGTTATGTACATTATTTCAAAGTGTAGTGAAATTAAGGTTTCACAGAGATTAAGTAGTTTATACAGTTAAATATTTCTTTGAATTAGGTTTTTTAAATTTGCTAAATGAGCTGATTTTGTCTAATCTCAAAATGTATATTAAAGGCTGAATAAATAAGATTAAACTAATTTAACTTCTCCTTAATGCTTTTAAATAAAATAAAAATGTCCTGGTTGATTTTTTAAAATTGTTTTGCATTCATAAAAGTCTTCCCTGACATCCGAAATGGGCCAGACTGAATCATTCATGGCCAAATGGATGGAAAAAATGATAAATAAAACCCATTTTAACTACAGCAGCCTGTGACTCGCTTCCTGTTGCCTGTAACCAAATTTGGCCTGAACTCCATTCCGTCATTTTTCCACTGAAAGATTGGTTCTTTTTCTAGAACTTTGTCCATTTTTTTTTCTTCGGTTGAGGAGTGGCATCTGATGTTTTTTCATCTAGTTTCCAGTACAAATATCTTAGTAAACTTGAAATAAAACAAAGCTAACTTTTCAGCAGCTTGTTGTGTCAATAATTCCTTAATATTGGTGAAAAAGTTCTAGTTCCACTGACAAATATATTCACTTACAACAAGATATTTTACTCATGTTCTAAGTGAAACAATTTACCAAAACCTAGATCAAGATTTTGTGTTTTTGCAGTGAATGAATCCCTCCCTGTGCAGCTGGAACGATATTTGCTTCTATTTCCATCCATCCAACCCTTTGTCCATCCATCCATCCAACCATCATGTCGACCACTTGTTTGTCTATCCATCCATCCATCCATCCATCCATCCATCCATCCATCCATCCATCCATCCATCCATCCATCCATCCATCCATCCATCCATCCATCCATCCATCCATCCATCCATCCATCCATTTTTGTCTGAATGTCTCCGACCAACAGAGGACAATCACTCTAAATAAATTGCAAAATGACAACACTTTTACTTCCGTTTGTACTTAGCATCAATTAACTGCTCTCCACAGTAATTAGCAGAGCCTCACAGACCAGTCTCTGTGTGAGTATGCGTGTGTGTGTTTGGCTCTGCTCGATTAGCTTAAAACACAAATCACTGAAGCCAGAAACGATGCTGCAGATGCGGCTGAAAACAGACGTTCCCACCATAAAAATGAGGAACTCTGTCACTCGGACCCGCCTTGAAGCTGGATGGCATCACACAATGACATCACCAGAAAAATATTTTAAATATCCCCTCTGTGGAAAACAATTTGGGAGGAGTGGACATTTCAGCTGCATCTGTCCTCATCAGCTTGGCCTATTTATGATTTTCCTCAAAGAAGGAAGTGGCGGCTGTTAGATGGGGATTAAACGGGAGCGGAGGTGTAAGGGGGGAAGTGGGCAGGATTAGAGGGGATTGTGGGTACAAAAGGCGCTGCGGCGGCCATCAGATATAGATAAAGCCCGACGGAGGACTCCGGCTCCACAGAACGAACGAGTCTCAGAGAGATAAGTCGCTCTGAAATGTTTAGAGGCAGATTATATTAGTGAGATCTGCGTGAATGAGCCCTCAATCTGGCCTGTAATCCCTTTGAATAAATTAATTAATACAACACAGCCCTGACTGAACACATTTGGGAGCCAAAAAACCTCCCTTTTGTTGCTTGATTTAATTTTTTGGGGCCAATCCAAGGACACACAGTGGAGCTGCCGCTGCATCGGGATGGGTTATTTTTACCGGCACGATCAATCTCTTGCTTGCAGCACCTGCAGTAGTCTAAATATACTTAATCTGGACGGCGTCCATCCTACAAACACACACGGAAACTCAATTTACAGCTGAAAACAGAGCAAAATTACAACAAAACCATTAAAAACTTTTGTTTATTCCAGCAATTCCACTGAAACTCATAGTAAATACCTCGGTTTTACAAAGATGTAAAGTATTTGAAGCCATCATTTCTGGGAACTTTTATTATGAAACAAAATATTTAACTGTTACATTAACAAAAAGCTGGCCGTTCATACGGAGTAATATCTGAGCATATTAACGGACAATTGAGTGGAAGGAAAAAGTCTGGTTGAAAATACTGGAATAAATTGGAAAAATATAATTCAATTCAACAAGTGAAACTCTTGCTAAATATCTCCCTTACAAGATGATATGAAGTATTTGAAGTTATGATCATCAAAATTTGCAAAACTAATAACTATTACATTAACACCAATAAATTATAATTTTAAAAGGAGCTGACTGTCCACAGAAAGCTATATCCAAGCATATTGTTTGATAGTTGAGTGGAATGTTGAAAACCGTCCTTCAGTCAACTTAAAGATCAACATATTTTTCAAACACTGGAATAAATTGGAAAATATGTGAAACAATAGATGTTGGATAATCAAAAGTAATAAATATGTTTTAGGAAGTCTCTGTAAGCCAAACTGCCCTTAAAAAATTTATCATTAGAATGGAAATTATCAAATTCATTTCAATGTATCATGCAATTAAATGATTAATTAGTGTGTGTTTATATTATCGGTCATGATGAGTTTCTCTAAATCTGTGGTTTTGTCAGGAAGTCGTGGCGGCAGAAACTTTTGAAGATGCATCCAGAAAGCATCGTAAGCCAGGTGAAGCGTCTCTGTCGCCTCACATTAATGGCCACCCGGAGATTTCTCCCCAAATTTCCAATGAATTTTGACTTCTTGCTGTCAGACTCAGCTAACAGAGAAAATGAACTTCACAGCAGTTAGAAGATTTACTTTGTTTTGGCTCCATTGAATCAGAAATGGTTTTAAAGTAATTATTGAAATTACTCTTTCTGGCTTTTCACCTCAGTGAAGTGTGCTGATAACAATGAATGATGAATTTTTTTTACAGCTAGTATGAATTATTTAGTTTACAATTGGAACTTAAATGCAGCATCACTGAGAGCTCTGAAAAAGTCCAAATACCTATTAGCTTACCGAAGAATGGCAAAATGTATCGTTTGAGACGAGCAGGAGATACGAAACATAGATTTTTAGCACAGGGTTAGGGAATTTCACATTATTTCTTGACATGAAACAACTTAATGATAAATAAGCTGTTTGTTTCCAGCATGTGTTGTGAGCCAACACATGCTGGATTCTCGCTGGATGGATGTAGAACCTATAGATCCAGGAAACACAGAATTCCCATTAGGACTGAACGTCGTTGCTATGGTGACCATTGCCAGGATGCACAGGTTGTACATCATTCTGTACGGCAGAATGAAAACAACTCCCTCACTGCTCCTCTCCGCTAAGCTGACTCTGACCTCTGAGAGCAGATGAGAAGCATCAGTGAAAAAGACAACAGAGCCTTTCATGGAGGAATGTTGCTCACGCTTTAAAAATCTTCCCAAACAACCCAGGAAGCTGATGGCAGACACGTTGCCACGCAGCCAACTGGCATCAAGGGAGCAGTGAGGAGGCACTTCATGGCATGTCAGGTTAATGAAACACGTACAAACAGGACGGAGGTACTCATAAGGTTTCCAAGTACAAGTAAAGTCTCAAATGACTGGACTAATTCATAAACTCCATGTGGAAGTAGAGCAAACCTCTGCCAAACAGTGTTATGATGACAGAGGTAGTGGAATACAATGCGTTATCTGAGACATTTTCTGGGTCATTTTTGACTTATGAGCAAACACTGAAGCAGGAAAATTCTCCAAAATCAGGTCTGCAAGATTATTAGCGGGAAATAAACGATAAAGTCCAACAGGAAAAATCATGAGGGATACAAAGTCTGGTTGGATGCGAGTATGAACACTGTGTTGGACACATTTAGAACGTACAGAACAGGTGAGTAATGACTTAAATAATACCGGCTTGTGAAAATCTGCCTTCAGGAAAATGCTTAAAAATGAACATTAGCATAAAAAGCTGCTTAAATGTAAATACCGCAGTTACTGCAGCACACGTTTCTATGCTGCCATAGAGATAACATTGGAATTTACACACATAAAATAAAGCATTACTACATTCACTTATTGATCTTTGATTTGACTATCAATAAGTGTCATTATGACAGTTACCTTTGTGAGACGAACATGTGGTAGTTGCTGTTGATCAGTTTTTTAAACTTAAACTCACAAGTTAGCATGAAAAAGTGCAGAGATTTGCTGATTTTGCGTGAAATTTCACGCTAATTTGCGAGAAACTGGATGAACTAATTGATGTAATTTGGCAGTAAACGGGCAAAAACTGCTTTGAATAGATTGATAAAATATTTAAGCACACTGTTATCCTGATGGTTCTATTTGTGTCCCTTTAGAGTCCATGGGGCAGCATGAAAAGCTATGACAGACCGGATTTGGCCCATGAACCTTAAGTTTGACACATACTTTATAGGACTTTTCTTCTCATTGATCTGCAGATTAGACTCAAGCCCCAGAACTTGAGTCTGAGTCCAGCCTAAAGATTTTAAAATTGAAATCAAATCTTTATTTTTGTGACAAAAGTGACCAATTCCATGTCTCTGATTTGAGTCTCCATGTCACATAAACCTCATTTAAAACATAGAAGGTAAATATGTAAGCTAACAAAAAGTAAAACTACCTTTTCCTCAGTCAGTGTTTTTATGCAAGAGAGTGTTTTGCTTGCATAAGTTACTGGCATGCTCGCAAACTGGTTATGGCATACTCCGAGCGTAATGCTGACTCTGCAGATCCCACGGTGGGGGGAAAATTAGACGAGAGGAAGGCTTACACTTCAGTGAGCACTTCTGTAAGCTGCTTTAGCCTCTTTGAAATGTATAATTACAATCAACTCTGCTTCAGGGTTCCATGACACGCAAACTGGCCACAACCATTTTTATTCAAAATAAACCCCTGACGGAAGCATAAAGGAGCAAAACGTTTCAAATGCAGGTATTAATGATAAGGAAGAAAAACCTGGAAGCTACAATGAGTTGTATAATTACAGGAAGCAGATTAGAAGAAGTGGAAAGCAGGAAATTTAAATCAAAAGCGGTGGAGATTTATTTTTAACAATAGCAGAGTAACAGAAAAACCAGCTAGTGGAAGAAAGTCAGAAGTTTAAATGCTACTAGAGCTGCAACAATTAATCTGATTAATCATGATGATTCAATTATTGGAACAATCATGAAATAATTTAGTAACTGATTGATTGCTGAAAGAACAACAAATTCAGGCCACTATTTACACTGTATTGATGTTAAGTCAGGCAGAAATGGCTGAGCTGTTCACATGTTGACGTTAGAAGTATTTTATAAGATGATCAAGCTGTACTAAAGAAATTAATATGTTTACTTTCTTATTTAAAAACAGAATTAAAATATTAGTTTGGATTTTCTTGTGTATTTTTATTACTGTATAAAATATATATTTATATTGTATAAAGTGCTTAAGTGAAAAATATGCAGAATGAGGCAATCATTTTTTAAAATCAAATTACTCTGTCAGAATGACAGATTAATGGAGTACTAAACTAACAATTAGCTTCAGCGCTAATTGACAGTGATGCTTCATGATTTCATTCATGCAGTTCATGACGGGGAGAAAAAAATACACAAAGGCTCAGATACGTACATCTACTTCCACTATTCCAGTTCAGTGTATTTATAGCGAAAATTCACAACAAATGTTGCCTCAAGCCACTTTCTGAAAACTTATTTCAATTCAGTCCTGAAATATTGACTAATGTTTGAATAAGTCAACAATCAAACACTTGTCTTTTCCATAATGCGGTAAAACCAGCTGACCAAACAGAGTTCCGCTGTGGTTGCTAGGTAACGGGTCTGGGCTCGGCTGGGGTTGCTAGGTAACGGTGAAGTGCCTCACTGTTTGCAACTGAAACTGGGTGATTTTAGTAACGAATCATTTTCTAGACTCCAGAAAATATTAACTTATTGCCAGAAAACAGCCAGGTGGATTTTTTAAGACTGTTTTTAGAAGCAGCAGAAATCTAAATGGAAGTACAAAAATGTGCAAAAACTGAATTTTTAATTACCGTTTCCCTTTAAAAATCCCCCAAACCTTTAAATTTCTGACCTGAAGATCAACACTGTGGGGGTGGGTGATATGGATTTAGATTAGAATATGATTTAGATTTATGGTTTTACTGCAATAACGAGAACAGTTATGATTAAAAACAAGTATTTATTACTTATATTTTAACTAGCTGTATGGCTATTCCCATGTGAATCACGCTTCATCAGGGCTGCAGTTACTTAAATAGTTACCATTCAATTGAACTGCACACTGTAACTGCATTCAACCATATTTTCAACTTTACTGATATTCATTAAACAAACAATTGAAGAAAATTGTAAAAAATAACTTTTCTGATAATACTGTCAGTTTTGTTTTTTATTGAACATCATTAACTGGAATTTATCAAAGCAAAAAAAAAATCAAATTTCTCATCACGATAAATGATAAACGATACAACACTGGAAACATTTTTTCCATCAAACAAGAGAGTATCAATGCAAACTGCTTCAGTTTGCAGCACAAAGCCTCAATTTAACAGCGTTTTTAACTCTCTGCTATCAGCTCCAAGTTACTGTCTCACTTAACATATTATTGATTTGTCTTCAGTAAGGAAATTTTCCCTCTGCCTCTCTTGTCGTGACGCGCCGCAGCGATGAACAATCACACCGTAAAGCGACGGAGAGTTAATTAAACGCAAACACTCCTGAGCAGACAGTAACGAACCGTCGCGGACGTCCCTCTTGGCTCGCAGTCCGAAGCCGTAGCCGCTTGGTTACTCTGCGAACGGCAATAAAGGCAGCAAATCTTTCCAAGGCAATTAATGACGGCTGCCCATCACTGGTTGCCGTGGTAACAGACGGTTTAAAACACCCAAATCTGAAGAAGATAAGAAAACCTGACCTGCAAGCAGCAGGAATGAGATTCATTTAACTCAGATAGTTGATTTATTTAGCTGAACCGTTGCTGAGTTTATGTTTTCAGCTTTTTAAATGAACTCCACCTCATTCTGTTTGAACCGTTCGAGTCACTGCGAGTCTGACAACAAGCCCTGATGAGTCCAGAAGTGGCAACTATGCCTCGAGGTTTGGGGTCTGACAAGGACAGTGCAAGGCCAGAGGAGGAAACTGGTAGAAAAAGGTCATCAGGACACGATGGAGGGGAAAAACATCAGCAAGTAAACAAGAACATGACCAACGCCAGGTCCAAACAGCTGCTTTACTGACTGGCATTTTAATTAAATTCAAAATATTTTATTTATCCCACAGGGAAATTAAATGTTGTCATAACTCAAATCATCAAAGTATGTTAATACGTTTTTACTTCTACGCATTCCTTTCAATGTTAATTACTGTAATTTTACTTGTAATTTAGAACGTTCAGTAAACTTTGAAAATACAAAAAAAGTATATAGTGCTGTGTTTGCCAACCATATAGTGCCATTTTACAGCACAGTCTAGTAACTTTGTTACCTTCAGTTGCTAGAAAAATGAGGTTAATTATACCAAGCATAACTTAGACTTCCTTGAAATTGAGTCTCTGTCTCTTTAAGAAAATCCTGCTCTTTCTGAAACTTCGCCTTCAGAAAATTGGCCCTTTAACGACGTTTTTACCAGCATTACACAGAAGTAGCTCGTAAAATGAGCTCAGCAGTTCCACCAGATGTTTGCTAACTGATGCTGGCTAGTCTGAAGGAGCTGCTCTGCAAGGCAGAAGCTCGGAAACGGCATCTCTAAGGCGGAGCTGTATCTCGAGGGCGGAGCTAGGTCCACCCAGCCATTTGCACAGGTGACTGGTTGCCATGGAGACTAAAGGATCTCTCAAATATAAGAAAGAATTAAAGCAACACTCCACGCTTGTTTTTGATGAGCGAATAACATTATAACACAACGTAAAGCTAAAAAAAGTCAATTTTTCATGATACTGCTCCTTTAAAGAATTATTGTTGATGGTGAGGGTCTCCAGTAGCAGTCAGTCTTGCAATGAATCTGAAGAGACCTCTGACTGAACACTGCTGATGTGACAATCTCATGACATGCTAGTACTTTTTTAATCAATGTTAAGTATTTATTGAGATAAAACTAGCTCCTATATCTCACTGAAAAGTTACTTGGAAGTTAATTTTGTCTTATTTCAAGTGTACTAAGACATTTTTACTAGAAAAATACTTGGTAATATTTTCTGTTTTTGCAGTGCTGGTATCATTATTTGGATATTTTACAGCACTTCATTTTAAAATGAATAAATTAATAACTACGATGAGAAAACACGGCACATTATTGCTTAAAGATGCAGGTAGGCAGATTATTTTGTTCCGCTTCAGAGCCGGGCAGGTGGATCTGAAAGGTCAGCTCCCAGGTGAGACTGTGAGTAAACGAGCTGCAGGACGGCGAGCTTTCCTCAACCTCTGTCTCTCATCCCATGAGAGACCAAAGGGACGAATGGAGGCCAACGCTGTGTGAAAGGCATCGACTTGCTGTCTCAGTCTGGAGGTCACATCAAACTCTGAAAAACTGGGCTCTGAAACCGGCCGAGGCTCCAAGCAACGCTATAAAAATAAAAAAATTAAATATATGACGTGTTTGTGGAGCAACACCAGCAGCTATTAATGTTGCTGCAACTCAGACGGGCCAGGAGGAGAGAAGAGCTGCAATGTCTTCTGCCCGACTCTACGAGCCACTGGGCATTCTGGGATAGAACCGGCGAATGGCGGCCGTAAAGGAGAGGCGGATGTGACTTATAGTAAGACATTTGAAAAAAATGTGAAAAAAAAACTGCCAATGAAACTAGCACTTTTTCACCAATATTAAGGAATTATTCACTTAGAATCTGTATCTTGCTGAAAAGTTACTTGTAAGTTAATTTTGTCTTTTTTAAATGTAACAAGATATTTTTACTAGAAACTAGACCAATAATACTTGGTAAGATTTTGTGTTTTTGCAGTGTTTGAGAGACTGGACTAAGCTCAGAGAGCCTTGAAGCCCCTCAGGAGGATGCTGGTTTGCTAGGTCTCCACGCTGCCGTTTCTGATGTTTTCCTCCTGAACAGACAAATTACTGATTTGGTTGTTTTTGCTGTGAGGCTTTGAGTTTCAAAAAATCCTGAATTGTGAGGCAGAATTAAAAAAAAAAAATGTTTTTCCTGTAAAAAAAAATACCAAAAATAAAATAACCCCCCCAACATTTCCAAGATGGTTTCTGTGGTGAAATTAAATCAGAAGTTTATTATCATCTGGTAGTTACAAGCAGCTACGTGAAGTGAGCCTCTAATAAATAAAACTTCATTAATCTGGGATCATAGACTTGTATCTGGGTCTTTCCATCAGAGCTGCCCCGATGTTTTCTGGTTCAGACAACGGGGCATTATTCTCATCTCTGACAGGAGATCTGAAAAACGGGAGGCCACGACTCTCCATCTGTCTGCTAATGAGGTTAGCGTTTCACGGTGGCCTCGCGGTTCACAATAGGAGGGAGGGGTTCCCTCTTCTGTCTACTTGGATGAAAAAAAAAAAAAACGGCCCA
This sequence comes from Poecilia reticulata, assembly GCF_904066995.2. Lineage (NCBI taxonomy): Eukaryota > Metazoa > Chordata > Actinopteri > Cyprinodontiformes > Poeciliidae > Poecilia > Poecilia reticulata. The sequence goes on from NC_088846.1 coordinate 23,715,644, forward strand.
AAGGGAGCGGAAAGTAAAATTTGAAATGTTTTATCAACCAAGATTGTGGAGCTGCAGTGAAGTTTAACTACATCTAAACTCTGATGGACTCATAACTGCCACATCTGCTGGGTACAGTCATCGTTTCTGAAGATGTCAAGAATTATATTTTGGATTGTACTTGTATTTTTTAAATAAAAACAAAATGTCACCAGTGATGGCCACGCCTCCGCTTAGGCTTGTTATGATAACAAATTTCACTGGATGATAAATTGTCCCAGTAGTTATTGCAATAAACAATAATATGGCTGTTTTGAGACATTTTCAAGTATTATAATGGTAACAATGGCATAATAATGAAAGAACACAGATCAATAAAGTTTAAATTCTAACCAACATTTAATGCTAAATTTTAAATATTTTAAATGAATAAACAAAACAACAGAAATAACAAATAAAATGAATTACAAGGGCTAGTCGAGACCAAAACACTGAAAACATTGATCATCCAGTTTTTGGTAGAAAGAGAGAAAAGAGAAAAACAATAAATCATATTAACTACATTTTAATTTATCTTGCTATTGATTGATTTATTGCTTAATGCGACAGGCTTACCTCCACTAATTCACTATCATGCTAATAGCATTGCTAGCTTTCCATTTAGCATTTTGCCCAAGTCTGAACATGTTTCACTTAGCACTTGGCTTCTGTGGAGGAAGTTAATATTTTCATATAAACTTTAAAATGCCAATTTGTAAAATTTCAGTCGTCGTGTTTCTGTTTGACTTTGCAATTCATCCTTGATGTGTTTAGATATTTTTAAATCTACGTTTTATTATGAATTCATACCAACATCCAGAGGAGGGCAGAAAACCCAAAAATTTATACTCACAAGAGTAGCAATTCTTCAACATGTTTTTACTCAATTAAAAGTAAGTAGTAGCAATCCAAGAAATTAATCAAGTAAGAGTTAAAAAGTATTTGGTAAAAGATCTGCTCAAGTACTGAGTAATATTGAAAAACTGCCTCACGGAAAGTTTGGTATTTTAATGACAACAATTCATGCAAGTAATGAAAAAATAACAAAATCAGGCAAAAGGAAAATATTCCCAATCAGTTTCTTTCAATAAAATAAACTTGTGAAACTTAACAGAAACTGCAGGTGTGCGTCTGAGTCTGACACGCCTGAATGTTTTATTCAAACACGTTTGTTTTTCATTCAGTGGGTAGAGAATCCAGAAATGTACTCAAGTAAAAGCAAAAAGTACAGCGCAGTAAAAAAGTTAACATTTTTTCAGAAAAGATACTCAAGTAAATGTAACCAAGTAAATGTAACTAGTTACTACCCATCTCTGCCACCATCCATTTTAGATGTGAACCCGACATCTTTTGTCGACTTTTGGAGAGAATCACTAACTTTCCCGACCGTATTTCCGTCGATGCGACGTTCCCCTCCGTTTTATTGGAGGCTCTATTTTCCCGACACCCGGTTTCTTTCCTTCTGCTTGAAGCGGAGGTGAGGAATGCTCTGAATCAGTCAGAGTTACCGGCTGCCAAGCTGCTGTCAACATCCCTAAATATAACAGCTAACGCCATTCGCCACGCCGAGGAGAAGCTCCCATAACACTGGCTTCTGGGCGAAACATTCTGATGTTTTGAGGTTAAAGCTGCCAGACGACGAGGCGTCTGTCGCTGCCACTGATACGGTGGAGGTTTGCAAACTGACAGAGATTTCAGTATTTCTAATTTTTCCTGCAAATCAAACATTAGCACTCCACAGAATCTACCGGGATTCTCTTACAGCTTCAAAGAAATGAAACTGGATTATTTAGCATAAAATACTCAAACAAAAGACGCCTTGTAGGAGGGAAATATATATGAATATCCATCTGTCACAGATGTGGCTTCTGTTCTACATGGAAAACAAACCCTACAAATTCTGTTGATTTGTATTTTGCTTCTTATGATTTAATGGGTAAATATGTCTTACAGCTAGAAAACGAAGCCACTAAAAGTGGCTTTCTATTGTTTTCTTAAAACAGAGAGGTATTACGTAAAAATCTACTTTTTTTTAGCTTTATGTTATGTCTTATTTTGAAGGCTATGTGCAGCTTACAAAAAGTTAGCTTAGCTAGCTGTAGCAGCATTGTTTCCTCCAAATGAAGTAGAAAACATGTTACTGACAAACTGCTGCATCCTAAGTGCACAAAAATGTGTTAAAGCAGATCCTTCCTCTATTTTTATTATTATTCAACTCAGATGAACAGAAATGAGGAATAATTTTTGATAATTGTAGATTTTATGCTCTATTCTTGCCTTTCCTGTATAGTATCTTACTGTTAGGTTTTTGTTTTTTACATTTTAATACTTTTATCTTTGTGTGAACCTACATGTCCTGCCCTTCACCTTTAACCTGTGCTGATCTGCAGATGCATCACTATTTCAGTCTCGGGTTTGTAGTTTGTTGTGCACTTATGACTAAGTTTGATGGTCGAAACATAAAATCAACACTAATCATTAACTGAGTTCTCAGCTTTTTCAAAAAAAATAAATGAACGTTAAAAATATATGTATTTGATCTTAATTCTGCTGCTCTTAGCCAAAAAGTCAAATCAAATTTATATTTCCATCATTGATCTGATGTAGATGATGCTTGAATTAACAGAAAAAACAAGCAGAACCTTAAGATCTCTGCAGATCACAACAAATAATCTTTTGATGCTGTTTTGAAAAGCCTCGATTCGTCTGAAGACGTTTTAAGAGGCACTCTGACGTTCGTACAACCGCGCTCTCATTTACCGAGTGGCAGCTTTGATGCTTCAGTAAATTATATCACTTGCAAAACATTTTCAGAAAATCCTGTCTGCGCGGATGACAAATTCAACCTTTCATGGGTTTTAAACTTCAAAGGAAAACGACAAACTCCCCAAGGTTTCACTCAATTGATGGTTGCCCCATTTTCTCTACGCAACCCAAAGTTTACCTGCAGAGGAATATGAGAGACGATTTAAAAGGACTTGAATTCTGCAGCATATTGTGCAGGAAAACGTCTCTAAACTCTTTTCTTTGTTCCACAGATGGTAAATTTGGGGGTTTTCAGCGATCTGCACAGCAGCTACATGGTGATGTGTTTCATATGGATGTATGTCACTGCAGCAGATTTCTCCTCTCCTCGTGAACGCTCCCCTTCCTGCTGGTGGAGTCAGACAGGATATTAAGTAGGTCAATGAGATTCCTTTATATTACTACAGCAGGGAAGCAGAAGAACGGGAAATACAACAGAGAGATGAAGACAAGTCACTGTCGCTCAGACACCGTGACTTATTAAAATGTGAACACGCTTCCGTTTGTTTTAGGTGCAAAACGCACCTAGAAAAGACTCAATAATGGAGGATTTCCTGTTGGATTAAAAATTTCTAGGTGTGATAAAACAAAAGCTCATAATTCATGCTGCCGTTGTTCCTCAGTCAGTGAGCAATAAACCGACTGAGATTATTGAAACTGGCAACTCTGAGAGCGAACATGTGAAGAAAAAAAAACCTAATACGAAGGTCTGTCACGATAATTTATGCAAAATTATAAATTATCCCAGATAAATAATAATATTGTTGTTTTTATACCAATTTAAGGTAATTACAAAATAGTATAAAGTAAGGCTTGATTTCAGACTCAATGTGTTTTCTGACACTAATTACATTAAAAAACATTAATTAAAATATCAATTCTGATAATTAGGTCATTATAAAGCACAGTTTGTGTGAGAAAAGACAACAGGAGAATGGACTATATATATAAACTTTATTTTAGTTAAAATATGTTAAATGAACAAGAGCTAATTTAAGTTCATGGTAAACTGTGAACATGAATCAGTTCATTTTAACCAGTTCTCGTTCAGGATGAACCGCAACAACACGGCTAGTGAAATGTTATAAAGTAACACTTTTAATTTGTGAAAGGAGGTTGTATAAAATGTTGTAACAACAAAATACTGATATTTTTCAATTTTCCCTCCACTGAAAAAAGTGGATGGTTAGACGTTTTATATTTTTTCTATTAATTGTAAAATATAGGTGGCAGCAATAGCAAATAATTTTAAAATAAATGATCCTTCTAGCAAGCAAGAAGTGACCATTTTTCAATGTAATCATTTACAAGCTTAAGCTGCAAAAATGATTGAACTAAAATCTATTTAACTGAACAAATGAGCCACATCTGACTGCCTGAAAGGTCACAATTCACCACATGTAAGAGAGATCCCTCATAAAGAGCAGCGCCTAAACGCACTGATGGTTTAAATAAAGAGCATAAGCAGAGCGTGGCGTAAATTACATCCCCAATTTACGGAGTGTTGCGGCGACAGGAGGAAGAGGAAATGTGCCAGGAGGAATACCTGGAAGTCAGTGAGCAGGAACAGAACCGCACAGAGGCCAAGCATCCATCTTTCATGAAAGATGAATTTATCACAGCAGAGTGGGAACGCACAATAAATCACCTGACGCTCTGCGTGCAGCAGACATTTCATTCGTCTCATTTCAATACGCACATCAGAGGGCCGCTCTTCATTAAAAACAAAAAACAACTCAGATCGCTTCCTGGCTGGTTTTATGAAAAGCAGCAGCAGATCCTGTCAACCAGACTGGCTTTAAATCAGTTTCTCAAACTTTTTCAGACCACTTACACCATTTAACAAACACTCACAGACCAAATAACTAGAAGTCGCAATAACACAACATCTCAACATACAGAACCTGAAATTACAATATTAGTCTCTTAACTCATTGTCTTTGGTCCTCCTACACTGAAGGTGGCGCTGTCTGTAAATGTGACTGGCTGATGTTTTAGGGCTATAATAGAAAAATATTAATTCTATTGTTCATAGAAGCAAAATAAAAGAATAAAGACTTGAAATTAGTTCATTATTAACATCATAATTAATTATTTTTAAATTATTCAAAAACAGACTTGAGTTGCTTTGGCAAAATTTTCTTTCATCCACTAGGTAGTCCAACATAAATCCTTTTATTTTAGGTGTTAAGATGCAGTTAGTTAGCGTGGGGCGCAGCGCTGCTCCAGTGTGTAAATTCCAATGTTAGCTCTATGGCAGCATGAAAACAAGTGCTGCAGTAACTGCAGTATTTACATTTAAGCAGCTTTTTATGCTAATGTTTATTTTTAAGCATTTTTCTGAAGGCAGATTTTCACAAGCTGGTATTGTTTAAGTCATTATTCACCCGCTTTGTACATGCAAAATGCATCAGTCACAGCGTTCACACTCACATCAAATGAAACTATGTAACACCTCACAAATTTTCCTCTTGGGTTTTAACACTGATTTTGCTGCTGTTTTCCAGTAATAACCTTACAGACCTGACGTAGGACTCAATGGAGAATTTTCTTGCTTTACTGTTGGCTGATGAGGCAAAAATGACTCAAAACTATCTCGGGTAACGCATTGAGTTCTGCTACCTCTGCCATTAGAACACTGTTTTGTCGGAGGTCTGCTCTACATCCGAATGGGGTTGGAGCCGACGTCATGTCAATTGTGTTATTTAATATTAGCAGGATATTGACAAAGTTTTGCGCACATTACAAATGTGTGTAAAACCTGTGCACGTTTGAATCGCAGCCAGAGATTTAAAGATTAGTAGTGCTTGCTAACAGCTAATGTTTTCATCCAGGACACGTTGCTGAGAAATCAGGCTGCTAGCATGACAACAGTCATGATACTGTCATGCAGTCTTCAGTCAGAGGATTCTTCAGATTTGTTGTGAGAGTGACTGCTACAGGAGACCCAACAACATTTTTAGAATTTAGCAAACAGAAGTAAAACATAATAAGAAGATTGTTTACAGCAACAAGGTAGTTCAAGGTACTTTAAAACACGCAGTTTTAAAACAGGACATTTTTCTTTTTTGTTCCTCAGCTATGATTTACAAGGTGTGGTTTAAAGCAGTAAATCAGGAGCGTCTTCTCCTTCCAGTCAGGCGACGTTCTTATCAGTAAAGCTCAACTTCCTTCTCTTATGTCTGAGAATGTGAGTCAAGCAGCTGAGTTATACCTCCGGTTTTTACATCTGATCCCCAATTAGCTTGTTTTTGCAAGTCTCAAACAGTAGCATTGAAATAATTACTCTGTTCATTAAAACTTCAACAGGCTCCCTCCAAGTGAAAAAAACATGTCTGAAGAAATGTGGATGGTGCCGTTATTTAAAGACATGGTGGGGGCGTTTCATCAAATAATAATAATAATTAAAAAAAAACACCCAGAAATGGAAGCGTATTTTTCTGGGACGAACCACGGGGGAAGAGAAAAAAAAATCTGCAATCATTTTGAGCAGCAGCCCTTCGACTCATCTCCTCCCCTTTCCTTTCTCTCAACGAGACGCTCTGCATGTCATCTGCTGCTCGTGCATGTATGCAAGAAATTTGTTGAACGATAAATTGTCCCAAAAGTTATTGCGATAAATGATAATATTGTTGTTTTCAAGCAATGCAATAATGAAAGAACACATTCTCAAAAATAAATGAACTTTAAATTCTGATCAATATTTAACACTGGAGCTGGAAGACATTTTAAATACCCAAAATAATCAAACAAAACAACAAATGAAATTATTTCTGAAGTCTCTGTAATCAAAATTGTGCTAAAAAAATAATTAAAAAAGGGCTAGTTTAGACCAAAACACCAGCTTTAACTTTGGCTATTCCGTTTTTGGAAATGTAGATTTGAAGCCAAGCTCCATAGCAGTCAGATAAAGACGGAGTTTGGGAATCACCAAACTGCTCGGTGTGTCTGGGATTGGCCTACTTCCTCTGGGCTGGCAGACGGTGGCTAACCTGCTGCTGTCAGAATCAATGAGTTAAGCAGTCCGACCTGAGCGGCTCTGAGAATAATCTCAGCTCATCTGATTACTGGTGAGACTTTACTTCACAATTGCCAAAGTAAAAACTTCCTCCTTCTTTCTTTGGGCAACACAGCAGCAAAACATCGCTGCAAAAATCAGGAAAACATGTAACTGTGATACTACTGGTGAATGTTGAGATGCCAATTAGGAATATTCCACATTTTTGAAGAGGCAGTAAAATTGTCTTTTGAGCTTTACATCACGTTATAGTGTTATTCACTCATCAAAAATATACCTGGAGTGTAACTTTAGTTATTTAAACAGGTTTGACAAATCTTGTAATATCTATGGCAAACGGCCGAGCCGCTGTCCGACGAACACAGCTGTGATCTAACTGATAAGTTTTCTCTCTGTGATCCAACAAGTTTCATCGAATTCAGCCTCTGGCGTTCCTCTGCTAATGGCCGTTAACGGACGCTAACAGATGCTAACGGCCGCTCACAGATGCTAACGGACCCTCACAGATGCTAACGGACGCTCACAGATGCTAACTGACGCTCACAGATGCTAACGGACCCTCACAGATGCTAACTGACGCTCACAGATGCTAACGGACGCTCACAGATGCTAACTGACGCTCACTGATGCTAACGGACCCTCACAGATGCTAACGGACGCTCACAGATGCTAACGGACGCTCACAGATGCTAACGGACGCTCACAGATGCTAACTGACGCTCACAGATGCTAACTGACGCTCACAGATGCTAACGGACGCTAACAGATGCTAACTGACGCTCACAGATGCTAACGGACGCTCACAGATGCTAACTGACGCTCACAGATGCTAACGGACGCTCACAGATGCTAACGGACGCTCACAGATGCTAACGACTCGCCGCTGCCTCACCTCTTTGATCCTCTCCAGCTCGTTGTGCAGCGCCTGCTTGGAGATCTCCACCTCGATGATCTTCTGCCTGAGCGTCTCGTTCTCGTCCTCCGCTCGGCTGCGCTTGTCCTCCGTGTTCTCCAGCTCGTTGTGCAGACGCACCGACACGTCTTTAGCAACCTGAGGACCGTTTGGTTGCACAAGATTAATATTTTTGACGACTCATCTGTAATTCTTTTTCAGACTTCAGTACTTTAACGTCTTTTACTTGAACACAAAGTAGAGCAGAGGAAGAGAAATGATAAAAAAAAAAAAAGTCTTCCAACTGACTAACCTCAACCCTTTTTTATTTTGACCATTTCTCATTTTCTGCTAATAAATAAAAAATTTTTGCTTGGAATTTCAGATACATGTTGTCAGTAGTTCATAGAATCAAAGAACAATGTTCATTTTACTCAAACATAAACCTTTAAAGAGTAAAATCAGGGAAACTGATCATTCAAAGTGGTGTTTTAATTTGTTCCCGAGTTGTCTGCAGTAAAAAACCATAGAAGTATTCCTTCCTTGATGTTGAAGGTTTTACAAAAAGAAATTTCAGACGAATCGAACCAACAAGCAGCACCTTGAGATCCTGCTCCAGACTGCGCAGCAGCTCTCCGTCCACATGGCCCGTCTGAGCAACACGCAGGCTCTTCTGCTCCGCTTTCCTCAGCCGGTACTGCAGGATGCGGCAGTTCTTGTTGGCCCGGTCCAGTTCCCGCCGCAGCTCCTGCACCTGGTAGACCTCCTCCTCCAGGTAGCTGTCCCGAACCTCCTCCATCTCCGCTCGCAGCTCCTCCACTTCATCCTGGGAGACGCAGAGACGGAGGAAACAAGCAAATGTTTTGGTTCTTAATGTGTCATCAAATTAAAAGGTGACCTGTTACCTTGTACAGCTTCTGGTGCAAGGGCGATGAATAAACGTGATTACATTTTTTACACAAAATTATTCTTAGAAAATGAGATTTTAGTTCAGTTCTGAAAATTTTGAGCTGCTTTAAACCCAAATAAGCTGCTGCTGGCCACGCCCCAACTCAACGAGTACACTTGCACGTGAAAATGGCTGAAAAAAGATGCACAATTATCCAACTGTACATCTTTGAAAAGCATTAGTAAAGCCTCCTGCACAACCAAGAAGAATGCAGCAAGTGGTTTCTGGATGGCAAGTCAACAACAAAACACTTCTCTTTTCCAGCAGCTATTGTACAGTGCATACAAAACCAGATGACCAAACATGCTGGAGCTAATAAGATTTTCTGTAACATCTAAGTTCTAGAATGTGTGTATGTGATCCTTTTGTTGTGAAATGTTTGGAATTGTCTTGGAATCTACTAAGGAGGAGGCCCGCCTCAAACCCAATTCTTATATAGAAGGAGCCATATTTTCTGGAGTTTGATTGGCTGGGCAGTTAATTGAGAAGGCGGGGACAACAGTATATAAAGAGACTGCTGCCTGAAGCAAAGAGAAACTGAAAGCTGAGAGATGGAAGCTGCCATTTTGTCTCGTGACTGAACTATGCTGTGCTGAAGGAGGCCTAATAAATCACCTTTGTTTATGGTACAGCCAACTTTGCTGAGTTTTCCTTCCACACCACACCTCTCAGTGTAACAAATGGTTAAGGAGGAGCTCCAGTAATGATAACGTAACATCCATAATTGGGTTGAAGCGTCTCATCAACATGCAGCGGTTTCTGTCCCGGATCTGTTTACTGTGTAGATTTCCCCGGGGACAGCGATCCCAACATGTGATGAACAGACAATGAAGGAGGGAGAACCGTATCAATTAAAGAAAACTAAATCCATCCTGATTTGGGAAAGCACTGAGGCCAGTGTTATCTGAGCAGGAAGCAGCTGATGACCTCGCAGACGGTCGAAGCGATCGATGCACAGGTTCAGAGCGGCACACTTAAAGAAAACCTCTGGTGTTTATTACAGGAGTGTTTGGTCCTGTTTTTAAAGACACTTTATCTTCAGCCAACAGTGATTCTGATCGCTTAGAAAGGTTATATGCAAAATAAAAAGGTTTAAAGTGAACCTTTTGTTCTTTTTTTCCTCAATGAAATATGAACAGGAAGGTTTTCTGACTGGGTTTTAATTTGCTACTAGAACTACGCCTGTCACGATAAATTTTAAATTAAGGATTCATAAAGCTTTTTAGGTAAATTATTAGTTTGTAAAAAGGCGTTTTATTTTAATTATTTTGTAACGGAAATTTACCAAAATAAATCTAAAAACTAAAGATCTGAAATGTTATTTTAAATTAATTGTTTTGTGCTTTTTTAGAATAATGTTTCTAGTAGAAAAAACGATACAAGTGACATCGAAACATATTTCACAGCTTTTTGAAACTAAATCAGAGATTTTGTTTTGGTATAATTAACCCTGACATATCCAACATTCTTACTTATTATTACTGTTTTTATTCTATATGTTCTTATTTAGAAAGTAGAACTGGTGTAAAATGAGTATTTGTAAGTAGTAGGGATAAGTGATATTAACGTAAAGTTTTATTGCGATATTTTGTGGTAATATTTGATAACAATAAAAGTGACAAAAACTATTACTTTTTTCACATAATGATTTGTATCACTAAATTCCTCACAGTAACTGGATTTAATGATATTAAATTCAGTTAAATATAATCAAACTGCATTAAAATGCAGTTTAATATGATTACATAATTTATTATGTATCAGTAAATCTTATTTTTATTGATAAGTAAAGATGCGATCACTGAACAAACAGTGGAGAAAATACTAAAACTTACAATCTGGACAGTTTTGGCTGTTTTAAACATCATTAATTGAAATTTATTGTGACAATAAATCAAAATTCTTTTGATGATAAAAAATTTATCACGATAAATGATGAACAATACGATAAAACCCTCTCTTAATTAAACTGTTAATATTCGAGAATCTGCTGGAGAAAATTAAAGTGACAGGCCAGTTAATTGGACAATTCACAGACATTTGCATATATTTGCAGCTAAAGATAAATTTACCAGCCAATCGAGGGGAACTTGTTGCAGAAATCCAGCTGCATCCAAACAAAGTCGCACCAAACGAAAACAAATTTGTTCTACCAAGCTGCAGACTTTACTTAGTGGGGGAAACTCGGTTATTTAGGTAAACATGTTTTTTGGGGGGAGGTTAGAGGACCTCAGAGACGCAGCTGGTAGGCAGCGACAGCCGGGGTCTTTGAACGCACCCCCTCCACACGCTGACATCCGACTGTCATCCAGTCCTGGGGGATAAAGCCGTTACAGCCAGAGGCAGCAAAGCTGATTAATTCTCCTGTGTCTCGACCGATCGAGACAGAAACGAGTGATCAAGTTTGAAATATTACTTTCATCTGTGTTCAAATGTAACCTTTTCATCTTCGAAATGGAAAAACTGAAGCTTCATTTGCTTTTTGTTTTTTTCTTTTTTAATCGATTTGTAGGTACATTTTAAAGCAGCGAATGAGACGGAAAGTCCAATTTAGATTCAAGGTTTGTTTTAAAAATATGCTTCCTGTGTCAAATACCCAGCTTTTACAGATAATCTTTAAAGAAATAGAAAATTAGCACAAAATCTTACTGAGTAATTTGGTCTAGTTTCGAATCTATTCTAATCTATTAGTACACTTAAAATAAGACGAAAACTTACTTACAAGTAACTTTTCAGCAAGAAATATTAGCTTGTTTTGAGTAAATTATTCCTAAATATTGGTTAAACAAATACTAGTTCCAATGCAAATTATTTCACTCATAACATCGAAAAATCTCTTCTTAAAAGTGAAAATCTGCCACCAATAGTAAGGAATTATTTACTTACATCAAGCTAATATTTCTTGCTGAAAAGATACTTAGAAGTTCGTTTTCGTCTTCTTTTAAGTTTACTAATAGATTTGCGGTAGACCACAATTACTTGCATCAAAACAAAGACACACCAAACAAAAACAAATATGCAAAATATGTTTTACTAAGCTGCAGATTTGCTTAATTTCATGTTTTTGCAGTGAGAATATTGTGTCCTGCACAAACCGGCTCTCATCGGCACAGATGCATTAATCTGAGCAAAACGTGAGACTTTATGTCAGAACGGGCTTTAGCTTTGACTGAAACAAAATAAAAAACATGATAAAAGAAAAAACATGGGGAAGCACCAGGATGAAGCCTCCCCCTCATAAAAGTCCCATCAATAAAGGTCAAATCCGCAGAAATGGCTGAGAAGATTACCAGGATGACATGATGGATGGAAAACCAGTGGGAATGTGTTTAGATTTGAGATATAGATGAAAAATTAGGTTATAATAAAGCAGGTGAAAAGTCAAGGGCATCAATAACAATCAGCTGTGAATTTTTATTTTGGGCAGCCAGTAAAGGAGAAGACCAGGGTAACCCCCAAAAATCTGCTGCACCCTTCCCCCACTAATTCCCCCATCCGTGGTCAGATGGTCTTATGATTATATGCATAAACTGCACATTATTTTCCCATTCTAACGTGAAACTGGTGGATTTTTTGATCCTCATGTATTTGAGGCTTTGTCTGTCTCCAAATTACTTGTGGAAAATTTGCATATTTGTCCAATGTTTGCAGGGAAATCTAAAATATAAAAAAAGAAAATGCAGCTTAGGAAGCTGAAATGTTCCCACTCAAAGCAGCCAATCCAGAAGCAGCATCCATTTTCCTTGGTGCTGATTGGCTGAACACACAAGAGTAGAGATAAGGATAACTGCTAAGATGTGCTAATTAATGTCTCTTTTGGAAAAATCAACTGGAACGCTCTCCGAAGTCGGATTTCCCGCTGGTGAGAGCAACTCCGACTTGTGAGGCATTTACTGGGCATCTTGGCGTTTCAATATGGCCTCTCATTGCATCAACAGTATTAAGATGTGGTGGAAACATGTTTATTTTACAACACGCACATGCAAAAATGCGTCTAAAATTAACATGTTACATGTAGCACCTGCAGCTGTAAACTGAACAAATTAAAAGTGATGCTCGCTTAAAATGATGGTTATGAAAGCTACTGTGTCTATGGGCGCCGCCATGTTGAAAATCCGAAACTCAGTATGTAACTTCTAAAAAAATGTATTTTAAATATTTCCTAAAATGTTGACAGTATAAAACAGATAATGTGGAAAAAAATCTCTGCTTCCTCCCAGTTCTAACTGCAGACATACGTCACTCAGTCAGAAACATCCAATCAGAGCCGGGAGGAGGGTCTTAGCGCTGTCAATCACTCTCATGCTCAACTCTTCCGTTTTGCTCTCTGCTACATGCTACAACTGGTTCACCATAACATAGTCTGCCACTAATGCCTAGACTAGTTAGCCTAACTACAAATGACAGGGAATAAACAGTTTTCCTGGAGCAGTAAGTTGTTTCTCTGTTATTAGCGCATTGATTGACAATGCTAAGACCCGCCTCCTGGCTCTGATGTGTTGTGATTGGCTAGTTAGCATGACCACCAATGACAAAAGGCTGTTTCTCTGTCATTACCACATTTAGCAGAGAGTACATGAGGAGATTGACAGCGATAAGACCCGCCTCATGGCTCTGATTGGCTGGTTTTAACCGGGAGTGGCGTATTTCTTCAGACAGCAACAGTAGCTCAGAGAGCAGGTGAAGGAGGTTGATCTTTTCACAGATTATCTGTCATATTGTACTTTGATGACATGGTGACATCTTCGACAAATGTGTAAAATCTATATATATTTTTTTATAAGTTAAATGCTGCAGCTCTAAACCTGGAGTCCTGACTTCAGAGGTAACTGGGACACAGCATAAGTTTCAACTCCCACACCTAAATAAAACTCAAAATTCTGCTACTTTGAATTTTGGTTTGACATCCAGACATAATTAGAGCCCCTCATCTAGCCAACCACCATAAAACTTTCAAGAGGCGCCCCTGCATCTATCAGCGGTGGTCCAGGCTTTTATCAAACCCAGTCCGTACCTTGAGGTAGTCGTTTTCAGATCTCAGCTCGTCTATCTCCCGCAGCAGGTCGTCCTCGACTGCAGCCCTGCTGGTTCCTGCCGGTTTGAATTGTGCGCTGGTGGACGGTTTCTCCGGTTTCTGCCTCTCTCCCTGCGGCCCCGGAGCGGGCTGAGCCGGAGACGCGCCGGTGGGCGCCGGAGCAGCGGGATTATCGCCCACAGGCTGATCCCGGTCGCTGGAGCCGGTGCCGGACTCGGCGTCGCTGGCGGCCGGCGCCTGCTTGTGTTCGTCGGACAGCGGATCAGACGGGCAGTCCGACAAGTCCGAGCTGCTGTCCGTCTGGCTGACCCGGCTGAGCTGCGCGCCGGTCGGAACCCTGATAGGGGACCCATGGCTGAGAGGCCCCGGGGATCCCGCGGCTAGTTTGCCCTTCTTGCCTTTGGTGCGGATCGGACTGCTAGTGCTGTCCGGCTTGGTGCTGCTGGCCGCTGCATGCTGCGGCGCCTTCGTGGGTTTTTTCGCGGCGGGGGACTTGATGCTACTTTTTGGCGTGGTTGGTTTCTCTTTGGCCCCGGTTGTGTTGCGCCTGGAGGTTCGGTTCGGATGGGCTAAGGACGCCGTGGCAGACTGCTGCTGCTGCTTGGCGAGTTTCGGGGATTTGGGCACGATGGCAGGTGGCTTGTTGGAGCGGGAGTGCACATCCTTGAGGAAAGGTCTCGCCGGGGAAGGCGCTCGGTTCAGCCTCTTCTTCTCCAACTGTTGGCTCTGCGGTTTGGAGTCAGAGCCATTGGAGGTCTCCATTATACAGGAGGATAATCAGGAAGGAAGCGATCAATCCACGGCACCGAGGAAAATCTCTGACGTGCGCCTGCAGGGAAGCAGCCAGGTTGCTCTGCTTTCTTCTTCCTTGTCGGTTTGGGGATGCGCATCCTGCGGCGGGCTGGATGCTGCTTTTCACTCCATCCAGCAACATTCACCAGGTTATCATTGTAGTCCCCTCTGCCTGTGGAGCCTCCAGAAGAAACACTGCAATGAAGGAGAGGGGATTAGTGGCAGGTTGCATCTGCAGCCCGGGCTGCTTCAACTCAACTTGGGAATCACAGAAGTGAGCCGGAGTCAGATCGCTTCCTCCTCCATTCCCGTTTCATGCGCTCTGGACCCGCAGCCAGTCGCTCTCCTTCACAAATGACACGTAAAATCTGCAATCGCTGCGGTGTGAGGCTCGACGCCCGTGGATTCCTGCGAGGCGCATGCGCTGCTGCTTCACACCCCTTGTTTTCTGTGGGACCAGGTCTGCCACGCTCTGCTGCGCATGTCCTGGAGGCTGTTGAACACCTTTTCACAGAGGGACAAATGTTTATGCAAAAGCCCAATAAAGGCGAACAGAATATCGAACCAAAATGTTCACTACAAACTTAAAGCATAGTTGTGGTAAATTAGGTGGAAGCATTTTGATGAGTCATTTTCTTTTACAAGTACAAATCTAAAAAAGTATAGCATTGTAGGGGCGATGTTATGCATTTCAAAGGCACACAGTGACATGTCATAATGAAGTAACTCTTACCTTGAATTGTTATATAAAAAAAGAGTATATATCAAACAAATGACAAGAAATGACTTTCCAATTTGACGTCTGTCTCTTTAAGAAGTTCCTTCTCTTTCAGACAGCTGCCTTGTCATCACAACAAACCTTATCCATTAAAGCTGCAGCATGTCACTTTTACAAAAGTATGTACAGCCGCTACCATATATTGAGACAAATTATCTGTGAAAAGATCAGAAACAACCAATCAGAGCTGGGAGGCGGGTCCTAGTGCTGTCTATCAACATCATGCACTCACTGCTATATGTGCAAGTGGCGGAGGAAGAACTTACCTTTACAGGAATCTGCAGTGATCGGTGGCCATGCTAGCTAGCATAGCATTCTGCTATTGGGTAGAATCTGTAGTGTGCAATACAAGCATAATTGACAGCGCCAAGACCCTCCTCCTGGCCCTGATTGGTCATTTCTGACTGTATGGTGTATTTCTGATGTTTGCTTTTGGAGAAGACAGAGGAGCTTGATTTTTCCATTATCTGTCTCCTACCAAACTGTGACGACATGGTGACATTTTTAACAAATATGAAAAAATATGCATATTTAATAAAAGTTACATTCTGCAGATATAAACTATTTACAGCTGTTTTTAAGAGCGTTGTACAGAAAAGTAACCTGTATGCTTGTCGTCCCGTCTCATATTTTTTGCAGTCTTAAGTTTTTTCTCCACATGATGCTGCCACCACCACAAACTTCCTAAACTCTGTCACCAAAAAATGTAAGTAAACAAGAAGCTTTAGTAATAAATATAGACATCTTTAATTGCATTTCATTAGTTCAAGAATGCCACAAGTTATAAATACAGTCAATCTGCTTTAAACCTTCCAGAGACTGGTTTTAACACAAAACAACAGACATACATCATAAAGGATACACGTCGCAAATATAATGCAATTCTTTAAATGTATAGTTAAAAACCACAAAGCAGTAAAAGGCTTGGTTATCAGAACAAAGTCCACAGGGTTAGTGTCAAAACGTCGAGGGGAGAAAGGTTTCCTTTCCAAACGAACACCGTTATCTGAAGAAATGCTTGCACTTCCAAAACTCAGGCGATAAAAATCCCAATTTTCCAGATAATTTCAGCACAAACGGTGTCCTGCTGGACGATAATCTTACTGCTAGGAGGTTTAACTGAAAACTTAATGTTTTTTTATTATAGAAAAGCTGTCATTTTGAGAGTTTCTTTTTTATTATGAAAACTCACAGTGCTACGTTGCTACTTCTGCGATAATTTTATAACAAACAAAGCCTGAATTTAAACAATCCACCAGACCAAAACGTGGGAGAAATGCAAGATTATTAGTCATCTAAACGTGGAAAATTAATAGAAAGGTTAAGTTAGATGCAGTTCACAACTTCACCACTAGATGTCAGTACACTTAACATAATGGGGCTTTAATTGATCACAATTCAGAAGAAAATCCCAACTGTGCAGCTCTGAGCCCATCACTTTCCTGAGTCACACAAACACTAAGCAAGTCGCCTTCAACTGCTCCAACTTTTTAAGCCTTTATTGTTTTTTCTTCCCCCCAAATTCATAAGAAAATAAACAACAGAGAAGTATTAGTAACAAGAAAGGATAGAACCATGTCTGCATTCTGGCGGTATTACTGTCTTTATTCCTCTGCTCAACAGAAATAGATCCAGGACTACATTACCCATATCTCTTTGCGTCTACAGAGCGTAGCCACATTAGTGCTAAATAAACTACAACTTGTGTTATTTTGTTTTTCTGCATGTCAGCTTAAAATGGGAATCTGGTTTTGTAGTGCAAAAGGTTACAATTTATAGAAAAATAACTCCAGCTACATTAATACTTCAAGGTAAAGTAGATCCATAAATGTATGACTTGGCAAAAATATCTCCACCTTATCCAGTAATTACAGCAACCACATCGTATTTATGCTTTAATCTGTCTCTTAGTAAAAACACGTCAAGTTTAAACTGAGCTATAGAGAGATGTGAGATGTAATCCCTTTGTCTCGGAGCGACTCGGACAATTTTAAAATTAGTGAGAGGTTCCCCACATGCCTAGTGTAACCGTCCAAACACTGAGGTAGTCTGGGTGTAGACAGGCAGGTGGTAGGAAGGTTCTCCAGGTGTAAGCGTTAGTGCGCTGCAGGTCAAAGTGTTCAGTAATGGAGGAGAGGAAGCAACAGAGGATAATACTGCTCGATTCATGCAACAATTACAGCAGCAGTCAATAACTCTAAAGTGCTGCTGTGCACTGCCCCCATGTGGCCACGTTGGTGCACTGCAGGTTTCAGAGAGCGTCTGTGTGTGTGTCGGGTGTGTTTCCACACAGAGTCTCAGCAACAGCGCATGCGGGGAGGGGGCAGCTCCGGTGGCACTTCGGGTTCAGGCTGCAGAGACAGGACGCTGTTGGAGAGCTCCTTGTTGGAAACTTCAAGAGGCATCTGAGGGATAAAAACAGGAAACTCAGCCATGCAGAGGTGAGAAAACAAGACAGAAATGGCGACAAACAGCAGCTTTACCTGCACTGGAGCTGGGAGATGTGGATTAAAAATAAAATAGTTGATTTTTTTTTGGAACATATGCGATTTTCAATTATAATAGTAAAAAAAAAACAACTTCCCAAATCAGATGGGATTCATTGAAAAAGCAAATTTCAGTTGTTTCAAAACAAAATAATTGTATATAATATATGCATTTAAATGCCAATTTTTGGTTTTGCTGAATGTTAGATCTGATCTCTCTTTATGCCATTAAATTATTTACAATCTAATTACACCAATGTAACAATAAAAGATAAAACATAATAACATAAAACCATAATCAGTTAAAACATGAATTCTTAATTCAGCTGCACATTGTTTTACCTCATAAATAAGTAAATATTCAAAATCCTAAACACCAACCTTGCTGAGAATGTCATCAACAAGCTTGACAAAAATCTCATCCACGTTAAAATTATCCTTGGCACTGGCTTCGCAGAATCGCATCCCACTTATCCGAGAGGCAAACTGTAAAATACAAAATAAATCAGGAAATTCAGCATCAGCATCATTAGCAGTACAGGCCTGGAAAGGACGACCCATCGGGTAGGCCTGGCATGATAACACATTTTACTAGACGATAAATTGTCCCATAAGTTATTGCGGTAAACGATAAAACTGATGTTTTAAGACAATGTTCAAGTAATAATAATGCAAGAACACATTGTGAAAGATCAATAAACTTTAAATTCTAGTGAACATTTAACACTGGAACTGGAAAACATTTAGATATCTAAAATAAATAAACAACAGAAACACTTTGACGGTGTGTGTAAGGAGTCTTTATGGATGCTATGAAGTGTAATTCGGTAAATAATTACACATTTACTGAGAAGTTGCACTAAAAGTCCCATTATTTACTCAGTGACACTTTATGACAACAGTCAGACATTCATGAAAACTCCTTCACGTCTCATGAACACCTGTTAAATAAACTGTCACTGACAACAAATAAAATAAATTATGATATGGAAACAAAACTGTCCTTCAGAAAAAAAAAGGTTTAGTTTAGTTGAGCCAAAAGCAGAAGGTTGACAACTTCTATCGTCCAGTTTTTGGTAGGAAAAAAAGCCATGCTAATGGAAATCATTGAGTTTGCTTTAATTTGCTGTGTGATTAATTGATCAGCTGGTAAACATGAGCGTAAAGTTTGAAGCAGTAGTGATGATGTAAAGACGTGAACCCACTCTCTCTCCTTGTTGTTTTGAGATGATCCGATCCGTTTCACAGTCCAGCTTGTTCCCCACCAGCAGAAGCTCTGCTTCCTCTGAGGCGTACTGACGCGCCACAACGAGAAACAGGGCAGAAAAACAGCTTAATCAACTCAGAAAACAGCACTGAGCTTTTAGAAATGTAGTGTCAACCAAGGTTGGCTGGAAAAAACAGCGTTGGGTCAATTAATTTGGTTTGGGATGCTTTTCACAACATTTGACAGGTGTCTTCTTAATCAAATACATCTGGTAAGTTTCTTATACCTTGTCTATCATTTTCATCCATTTAGGAAGGTCCTCAAAAGTTTCCTGTTTTGTGATGTCATAAACCACAACGATTCCCTTGGCTCCTCTGTAGTAGGCCGATGTGATGCTGTTGAACCTCTCCTGGCCTGCAGTGTCCCTGTAGCAGAGAGATCAGACCACATTATTCAAAAATTATTTAAATGTAAACAAAAACATCAGTTTGAATCAGAAATAATTTACTTTAACGAGACTTAATTATATTAAATGAAGATGTAGAAGAAGAACCAGTGGAGGAAACTCGTTTCTACAGTATTGGTGTAATCATTTTACTGATTTGTTGTTTTCTCTGATTAATGACAGCTGGGAGCCGTAACGTTATGATCCTTCATTTAGACGTATCAGAGTAAAGAGGGTTGAACAAAAATGCCACATTTTTCTGATTTTTATTTACAGATAAGATTCACAAACTACATAATCTCCTGCCACTTCAAATGTACCAGTTTGACATGAAAATGACAGGTTGTTCTTTCAGTAAACGGCTTTTTTGAGTCCTAAATTAGTTAACATTTATCTAAATGATTAATTAATCACGATTAATCTTTCCAGCGCTAATCTTAAATGCAAAATGTACATATTTTTTGTATAGTTGGGTTTAATCCCTGCTCTGAATATGCTGTTCCTTCAGCAAATTTTTTTCTAAGTCTGCATTCTCCAGTAAATCAATTACTAAATTAGTTGATTATTTAAATAACTGATTCATCACCATTTATCTGATTGATCATTTCAGCAATAGTTCTTATGAATAAAAATCTGAAAAGTGTGGCATGGATTTATAGTTAGGTTCTATGGGTCGACTTCTTTTTCTCAGATTAATCAACTACTAAATTAGTTTATGACAATTTCAACAGTCGATTAATCCGATTAATTGTTTAAGCTCTGATTTAAATACATAGATTTTTGTAATTTTTACCATAAAAATTTCTAAATCTACAATATACAAAGAATGCTTGTGTGTTACGACGCAATCACATTTAAACAAGTGGTAAAATAACATAAAAAGTGGAATGATTGTATTATCAAACAGGTCTGTAATTATGATGTCACGGCTTAATGATGTCTGAATTAAATTCTCTGCTCACAGATTTCATTTAAAGATTAAAAGGAAGAAAAAAACAAAAACAACAACCCACAGTTGTATTTAAATGACAGCAGTATAAGCAACACTAAGTGCAGAGCTACTGTACCTTCAGCCAGCTAGTCTCTCCCTTTTCCCCAGTGAGTCACAGTCAGGCTAACAAGCAGGAGAGTGAACAGACAGCAGCACAATGGCAGGGTTAGCAGAGACTGGACAAAGCTGAGGTGGAGCTTGATGACAGATTTCAACAGGACGAGAACACACACACACTCACGCGCGCACACATACACACACACCGTGGGTGACAGGTGTCCAGATCAGAGTGAGGACTGGTGGAGGAGGAGTGAGTTTGAGATGGGAAGGTGGATGACGGTTAGTCGGCAGCAGAAACGTGTTAGTGAAACAGGCAGAGGAAGGTCCCACATCGAAGCTAAGCTCCGCGCGGCGCGACTCGGACCCAAAAACTAATCCATAAAGTTCAGCTTGTATAATTTTTCACAAACAAAACTTACCAAATAAGTTGGATAAAACTGAAATTCAATAAATCTACAACAGCCCATTCTCCAAAGCAAGTGCTTTACTAGAAACTTAAGATTTACACGTCGTCAGTACCAGAACTGGGTTAATAAATATGGTTAAAAATGGAAAAAAAACTAAATTCAGAAAAATTTAAATGGGATAAATTTTTTATTTAAAATAAAATCAAGGACAAACAAACCAAAGAACAGTTTCTAAAAGAACTGTTCAGTGCAATTCAGGTTTTAGATAAAGATCTAAAACCTGACCTTTATTTATTCATTTTTATTTATTTTATTCTTAACATCCCAGTTGTTCTTTGTTTCTTTGAGAGTTGCTATTTTTATATTCCTTTGTGCTTTATTCGTGCACAATGACAGTAAAGGCAGTTCTGATTCTGACAATTAAAGGGACATAATCATAATTTTTATGCGACACAAACGTAACGTTTACTTTCTTCTTCTACGCATGCAGGTCGCTTCGGGGTCGTAAACCATTCATACAGATTACTGACGCATTTATTTAGTATGAACAACCACACAAAAAATAAATAAGTGAAATTAAGTTAAAAAAATACATTCATTAAAAATAAAAATTTGGAATTGAGCATCAAGACCATCACATATTAAATAGTATTGGGACAAATAACTTGGAAAACATGGAGTTTAGTTAAATTATTTGTTGTATGTGATGAAGCAACAACAAAGAAAGTAATCAAAAATGATAAATGTGAACAATGTTTTTTTTAAATAATAGTGAATATTGTATTAGCAAAGAAATCTAGTATTTTTATTTTTACTAAACTAAATGCTTTCTTCCATTTGGGAAAATATATATTGATTTTTTTGTTAGTTTGTTCCAGAACCTAAAAACCATTTAAATCAGTAATTCAATTTAATAATAAGTATGATTAAATTTTAGATTTACATTTCAAATATTCAGGACGATTTAAAGCTGTAAGAGAGACACAACTAAAAAAAATACTGAATGAAATCAAACTGAACAAACTTCATGAATATCATAAAAATAATATTTGGTGATCAGAGCTACATTATTAGAGCACATTAGTGCAGAGAGCCAATAGAATATGTTTTTTATTTTTTTTTAAATAACTAGAGATGTGCCGATCAGGTTTTTTCCCGCCGATACCGATCACCCATGAGGGCCGATCACCGAAACTGATCACATAATTTTTTTAATTTTTTTATCATGAACACTACCGGTTACATTATGTGGAAAAAGGAACCATGAATTCACCTTAATTTAGACAAAGACTTGTTTTTAAAAAATTTTTCCAAGAAGAAAACTAAACAAAACAGGCATTCTGCAAATTGTACTGCTATCAATAATACTATCTTTAACAGACTGAAAACATACGAAGGCTCTGAAGAGGCTAAATAATGCAAAGAGCCAAAATAAAAGCTCAACATTGCCAAAAATTCAAGTATAAAACTTAACATTAAAAGGCAAATACAGGTTCCATTACAATAAACAATCCAGAGTTACTGAGGGAAAACTTCCTGATAGCATGGCGGCTAGCTGATTACTGCTAGCTCTGATTGGCTGTTTCTGACTGAGCGGAGTAATTATGCAGAGCAGGGAGGAGATCGATTTATTTTTTTGAGAATATCTGTCATGTTAGGACAGCGAAAGTTTTAATACGTATGTAAAATGTATGTTTTTAGGTTAGATGCTGCAGCTTAAAACAGAGGTTCAGTGTGAGAGTCACTACCAGGTGGAGCAGAAGCGGCGCTCCGTCTGTGAAATATCACTACCTGTAGCGCGGAGCAGCAGTTCAACAGTGAGAGCAGAACCAGCGTCTTACATCGCAGCTCGAAGACTTAAAATAATTTTGCGGGTTATTTGTTTAGCTTTCTGACCGTCATGCTAATCCGGGTGAGTGTTTGTAGCTGTGTGCTGCTTTACCTGCTATTTGATCCTCCATATGTCTTTTTACTACAGTGAGCCTTGATGTAGCCAAACTCCGTCAAGTATAGCATTGTTTTTATGCCATATTAGATTCATTGTGTTGATGCATTTTGACGTGCTTCAATTTTCCGCCGCAACACGCAAATATCCCCATTCACTCAGTGCGTTATAGTTCCACATCGCTTAGGATTTGTTGCTGCGCGTTTGTGCAGTGTGAAGGAAAGAGGAGACCAGCTGCACTGACAGGCTGCGAAATGAGATGCAGGTGATCGGTATCGAAAACAAGAGCCAATGATCGCCGATCACCGATCATGCACTTTTTCACGAAAATCGGCCAATTATGATCAGTGGCCGATCGATCAGCACACCTCTATTAAATACAGTAAGTGTGCAGTTTAGTGAGATTTAGTGAACAGCCAGCCACTGAGGAACAGCCAGCCATTCAGAACCAGCCTCCATATGTCTGGCTGGCCGTTCAGGACCAGCCAGCCATTCAGAACCAGCCTCCATATGTCTGGCTGGCCGTTCAGGACCAGCCAGCCATTCAGAACCAGCCTCCATATGTCTGGCTGGCCGTTCAGGACCAGCCAGCCTTTCAGGACCAGCCAGCCTTTCAGGACCAGCCAGCCACTCAGGACCAGTCAGCGACTCAGGAACGGCCAGCGACTCAGGAACGGCCAGCGACTCAGGAACGGCCAGCGACTCAAGAAAAACCAGTAAGATCAAGGCAGCAGTTTTCCAGACTAATCAGCCAATTATGATCAGTGGCCAATTGATCGGCACACCTCTATTAAACACAGTTAGTGTGTGCAGTTTAGTGAGATTTGGTGAACAGCCAGTGACTCAGGAACAGCCAGCGACTCAGGAAGAGCCAGCCATTCAGGACCAGCCAGCGACACAAAAAAAACCAGTAAGATCAAGGCAGCAGTTTTCCAGACTAACCAGAGGAATTACACGAGCCACGGTGGGACCCAGTACCTCAGTGTTCCCGACTGGTACATAGTCTTTAAATTGGTATATGCCCAGTTACCTACTTTTCTCAGAACTGAACCTCGTCCCCGGTTGCCCTCCTCGCCTGGTTCTCTTATCTTTGACTTAAGCAGAGCATTTTTCTGCCACAAAATCATGTTCTGCCTGTTTAACATCTCGAGATCTTCACTACAAAAGGCAATCAGGCTCCTGAGAACGTTCAGTTCTTTTTGAAGATTTTCCTGCTCTCCAGATTTCTCATCCAGGATCCTCTGTGCCGTCTTCAAATCTGCCAGAATCTCCTTGAGTTTTCTTTTGAGAGATTGTTGAGCGGTTTCTAAAAGACACCCCTCATCTCTCGTATTTTCATATTCGCGCTCCATGTTATCAAGTTCTGCACGAACCGACTCGTACTCCGCACGGAGTTCTCCGTTTCGACTTGCTGCCATATCATATTTTGCTTGCAGGTTTCTTTCCCAGCAAGCATTTTCACTTGACTTGGAGCGCTCAAGCTTACAACAAAGACATTCCACAATATGTTTTAATTCGCCATTTTCCTTCTCCAGTCTGTCCATGCTGTCATCAACTATTGTTTCTTTAAAAATGCTGGCAAGCTCACCCATCACATCTTCGTCTCTACCTTCTTCTCTAGACATTTTTTTCGTTTGTTGCTCTAAAGTCCAAGGATGTGAAATTGATGTTTGGTCTTCCGACATGTAGATCAAATGAGTTGCTCTGTGGAACTTGGTATTAAAGGGTGATGTATCACAGTCATCTGTGATGTCATAGTGCATGGTTGACATCACTGGTTCATCAAAGCCACTAAAAGCCTGTTGTGTGTGGTGTGTGTAGGTGTGTATTCTGTATTTGATGCATTGTGGGAACCATTTTCCTGGCACATACTATATTGTGGGAACTCACTGCTCCCAAAGAAGAAATGTAGTTTTGGGGTTAGGGGTAAGGTTTAGGTCCAAGGTCTGAATTAAATTTGGTTGGGGTTAGGCTGTAGAAATGAATGGAAGTCAATGGAAAGTCTCCACAAAGACAGCGAAACAAACGTGTGTGTGTGTATATACCAAGTTTTCAAACCATCACAAACTACTCAACATTGCCAAAAAATTCAAGTATAAAACTTAACATTCAAAGGGAAATACAGGTTCCATTACAATAAACAATCCAGAGTTACTGAATGAAAACTTCCTGTTAGCATGGCGGCTAGCTGATTACTGCTAGTTCTGAGTGGCTGTTTCTGACTGAGCGGAGTAATTATGCAGAGCAGGGAGGAGATCGATTATTTTTTTAGAGATCATCTGTCTCATGTTAGGACAGCGAAAGTTTTAATACGTATGTAAAATGTATTTTTTAGGTTAGATGCTGCAGCTTTAAAACAGAGGTTTGGTGTGACAGTCACTGCAGGGTGGAGCAGAAGCGGCGCTCCATCTGTGAAATATTACTACCTGTAGCGTAGCAGCGGTTCAACAGCGAGAGCAGAACCAGCGTCTTACATCGCAGCTCGAAGACTTAAAATAATTTTGCGGGTTATTTGTTTAGCATTCTGACCGTCATGCTAATCCGGGTGAGTGTTTGTAGCTGTGCGCTGCTTTACCTGCTATTTGATCCTCCATATGTCTTTTTACTGCAGTGAGCCTCGATGTAGCCAAACTCCCTCAAGTATGGCATTGTTTTTATGCCATATTAGATTCGTTGTGTTGATGCATTTTGACGTGCTTCAATTTTCCGCCGCAACACGCAAACTTCCCCATTCACTCAGTGCGTTATAGTTCCACATCGCTTAGGATTTGTTGCTGCGCGTTTGCGCAGAGTGAAGGAAAGAAGAGACCAGCTGCAAAGGCAGGCTGCGAAATGAGATGCAGGTGATCGGTATCGGCAACAAGAGACCGTGATCGGCGATCACCGATCATACACTTTCTCACGGAAATCGGCCAATTATTATCAGTGGCCGATCGATCAGCACACCTCTATTAAATACAGTTAGTGTGTGCAGTTTAGTGAGATTTAGTGAACAGCCAGCGACTCAGGACCAGCCAGCCATTCAGGAGGAGCCTGCAACTCAGGACGAGCCAGTGACTCATGACTAGCCAGAGACTCAGGACGAGCCAGCGACTCAGGAACAGCCAGCGTCTCAGGAACAGCCAGCGACTCAGGACGAGCCAGCCATTCAGGAACTGCCAGCGACTCAGGACGAGCCAGCGACTCAGGAACAACCAGCGACTCAGGAACAGCCAGCCATTCAGGAACTGCCAGCCATTCAGGAACTGCCAGCGACTCAGGACGAGCCAGCGACTCAGGAACAACCAGTGACTCAGGAACAGCCAGCGACTCAGGAAGAGCCAGCCATTCAGGACCAGCCAGCGACACAAAAAAAACCAGTAAGATCAAGGCAGCAGTTTTCCAGACTAACCAGAGCTATTACACGAGCCACGGTGGGACCCACTACCTCAGTGTTCCCGACTGGTACATAGTCTTTAAAGTGGTATATGCCCAGTTACCTACTTTTCTCAGAACTGAACCTCGTCCCCGGTTGCCCTCCTCGCCTGGTTCTCTTATCTTTGACTTAAGCAGAGCATTTTTCTGCCACAAAATCATGTTCTGCCTGTTTAACATCTCGAGATCTTCACTACAAAAGGCAATCAGGCTCCTGAGAACGTTCAGTTCTTTTTGAAGATTTTCCTGCTCTCCAGATTTCTCATCCAGGATCCTCTGTGCCGTCTTCAAATCTGCCAGAATCTCCTTGAGTTTTCTTTTGAGAGATTGTTGAGCGGTTTCTAAAAGACACCCCTCATCTCTCGTATTTTCATATTCGCGCTCCATGTTATCAAGTTCTGCACGAACCGACTCGTACTCCGCACGGAGTTCTCCGTTTCGACTTGCTGCCATATCATATTTTGCTTGCAGGTTTCTTTCCCAGCAAGCATTTTCACTTGACTTGGAGCGCTCAAGCTTACAACAAAGACATTCCACAATATGTTTTAATTCGCCATTTTCCTTCTCCAGTCTGTCCATGCTGTCATCAACTAATGTTTCTTTAAAAATGCTGGCAAGCTCACCCATCACATCTTCGTCTCTACCTTCTTCTCTAGACATTTTTTTCGTTTGTTGCTCTAAAGTCCAAGGATGTGAAATTGATGTTTGGTCTTCCGACATGTAGATCAAATGAGTTGCTCTGTGGAACTTGGTATTAAAGGGTGATGTATCACAGTCATCTGTGATGTCATAGTGCATGGTTGACATCACTGGTTCATCAAAGCCACTAAAAGCCTGTTGTGTGTGGGTGTGTGTAGGTGTGTATTCTGTATTTGATGCATTGTAGGAACCATTTTCCTGGCCCATACTACATTGTGGGAACTCACTGCTCCCAAAGAAGAAATGTAGTTTTGGGGTTAGGGGTAAGGTTTAGGTCCAAGGTCTGAATTAAGTTTTGGTTGGGGTTAGGCTGTAGAAATGAATGGAAGTCAATGGAAAGTCTCCACAAAGACAGCGAAACAAACGTGTGTGTGTGTGTGTGTGTGTGTATATACCAGGTTTTCAAACCATCACAAACTACTCAACATTGCCAAAAAATTCAAGTATAAAACTTAACATTCAAAGGTAAATACAGGTTCCATTACAATAAACAATCCAGAGTTACTGAATGAAAACTTCCTGTTAGCATGGCGGCTAGCTGATTACTGCTAGTTCTGAGTGGCTGTTTCTGACTGAGCGGAGTAATTATGCAGAGCAGGGAGGAAATCGATTATTTTTTTAGAGATTATCTGTCTCATGTTAGGACAGCGAAAGTTTTAATACGTATGTAAAATGTATTTTTTTAGGTTAGATGCTGCAGCTTTAAAACAGAGGTTTGGTGTGACAGTCACTGCAGGGTGGAGCAGAAGCGGCGCTCCATCTGTGAAATATTACTACCTGTAGCGTAGCAGCGGTTCAACAGCGAGAGCAGAACCAGCGTCTTACATCGCAGCTCGAAGACTTAAAATAATTTTGCGGGTTATTTGTTTAGCATTCTGACCGTCATGCTAATCCGGGTGAGTGTTTGTAGCTGTGCGCTGCTTTACCTGCTATTTGATCCTCCATATGTCTTTTTACTGCAGTGAGCCTCGATGTAGCCAAACTCCCTCAAGTATGGCATTGTTTTTATGCCATATTAGATTCGTTGTGTTGATGCATTTTGACGTGCTTCAATTTTCCGCCGCAACACGCAAACTTCCCCATTCACTCAGTGCGTTATAGTTCCACATCGCTTAGGATTTGTTGCTGCGCGTTTGCGCAGAGTGAAGGAAAGAAGAGACCAGCTGCAAAGGCAGGCTGCGAAATGAGATGCAGGTGATCGGTATCGGCAACAAGAGACCGTGATCGGCGATCACCGATCATACACTTTCTCACGGAAATCGGCCAATTATTATCAGTGGCCGATCGATCAGCACACCTCTATTAAATACAGTTAGTGTGTGCAGTTTAGTGAGATTTAGTGAACAGCCAGCGACTCAGGACCAGCCAGCCATTCAGGAGGAGCCTGCAACTCAGGACGAGCCAGTGACTCATGACTAGCCAGAGACTCAGGACGAGCCAGCGACTCAGGAACAGCCAGCGTCTCAGGAACAGCCAGCGACTCAGGACGAGCCAGCGACTCAGGAACAACCAGCGACTCAGGAACAGCCAGCGACTCAGGAACAACCAGCGACTCAGGAACAGCCAGCCATTCAGGAACTGCCAGCCATTCAGGAACTGCCAGCGACTCAGGACGAGCCAGCGACTCAGGAACAACCAGCGACTCAGGAACAGCCAGCGTCTCAGGAACAGCCAGCCATTCAGGAACTGCCAGCGACTCAAGAAAAACCAGTAAGATCAAGGCAGCAGTTTTCCAGACTAACCAGAGCTATTACACGAGCCACGGTGGGACCCACTACCTCAGTGTTCCCGACTGGTACATAGTCTTTAAAGTGGTATATGCTCAGTTACCTACTTTTCTCAGAACTGAACCTCGTCCCCGGTTGCCCTCCTCTCCTGGTTCTATCATCTTTGACTTAAGCAGAGCATTTTTCTGCCACAAAATCATGTTCTGACTGTTTAACATCTCGAGATCTTCACTACAAAAGGCATTCAGGCTCCTGAGAACGTTCAGTTCTTTACGAAGATTTTCCTGCTCTCCAGATTTCTCATCCAGGATCCTCTGTGCCGTCTTCAAATCTGCCAGAATCTCCTTGAGTTTTCTTTTGAGAGATTGTTGAGCGGTTTCTAAAAGACGCCCCTCATCTCTTGTATTTTCATATTCGCGCTCCATGTTATCAAGTTCTGCACGAACCGACTCGTACTCCGCACGGAGTTCTCTGTTTCGACTTGCTGCCATATCATATTTTGCTTGCAGGTTTCTTTCCCAGCAAGCATTTTCACTTGACTTGGAGCGCTCAAGCTTACAACGAAGACATTCCACAATATGTTTTAATTCGCCATTTTCCTTCTCCAGTCTGTCCATGCTGTCATCAACTAATGTTTCTTTAAAAATGCTGGCAAGCTCACCCATCACATCTTCGTCTCTACCTTCTTCTCTAGACATTTTTTTCATTTGTTGCTCTAAAGTCCAAGGATGTGAAATTGATGTTTGGTCTTCCGACATGTAGATCAAATGAGTTGCTCGGTGGAACTTGGTATTAAAGGGTGATGTATCACAGTCATCAGTGATGTCATAGTGCATGAGTGACATCACTGGTTCATCAAAGCCACTAAAAGCCTGTTGTGTGTGGGTGTGTGTAGGTGTGTATTCTGTATTTGATGCATTGTAGGAACCATTTTCCTTGCCCATACTACATTGTGGGAACTCACTGCTCCCAAAGAAGAAATGTAGTTTTGGGGTTAGGGGTAAGGTTTAGGTCCAAGGTCTGAATTAAGTTTTGGTTGGGGTTAGGCTGTAGAAATGAATGGAAGTCAATGGAAAGTCTCCACAAAGACAGCGAAACAAACGTGTGTGTGTGTGCGTGTGTGTACCAGGTTTTCATATCCTTATGGGAACCTATTTCTGCCTACAATGTGGGGTTATGGGGACCATTGCACCTTGTGGGGACATTTTCTTGGTCCCAAAGAGGGAAATTGTTGTTTTTGGGTTTGTGGTTAGGTCTGTGATGGTTAGGTGTATGGCAAAGGTTAAGGTAGGTGTTAGGTATGTAATGGTTAGGGATAGGATTAGGATTATGGTAAGGCTTAGGCTGAAGTTAATGGAAGTCAATGTGAAGTCCCCACAAGTGATGAAAACACGACTGTGTGTATGTGTGTGTATCCTGTTGTAAAAGTTGTAGTGATGCTTAAAGCATCTGGAAACACTGTAATTTGACCAAAACATGGCTGGCCACCTAAACTGACTCACATGGGTATGAATACTTTAGGAAGATGCTGTATGTCTGTAATTCACATATTAAATACTAGAGATGTGCCGATCAGGTTTTTTCCTGCCGATTCCGATCACATAATAATTATTATTATTATTTATTTTATCATAAGCACTACTGGTTACATTATATGGAAAAAGGAACCATAAATTCACCTAGACAAAAACTTTACTTTTTCCAAGAAAAAATCTAAACAGGCATTGTGCAAATTGTACTGCTATCAATAATACTATCTTAAACAGACTGATAACATATGAAGGCTCTGAAGAGGCTAAATAATGCAAAGAGTCAAAATAAAACTTAACATTGCCAAAAAATTCAAGTATAAAACTTAACATTAAAAGGCAAATACAGGTTCCATTACAATAAACAATCCAACTTCCTGATAGCGTGGCGGCTAGCTGATTACTGCTAGTTCTGAGTGGTTGTTTCTGACTGAGCGGAGTAATTATGCAGAACAGGGAGGAGATCGATTATTTTTTAGAGATTATCCGTCTCATGGTAGGACAGCGAAAGTTTTAATATGTATGTAAAATGTATTTTTTAGGTTGGATGCTGCAGCTTTAAAAAGAGGTTCGGTGTGAGAGTCACTACCAGGTGGAACAGAAGCGGCGCTCCGTCTGTTAGTGGCTTTGGCTACAGCAGCAGTTGAACTGCTGCTGTAGCCTAGCAGCAGTTCAACAGCGAAAGCAGAACCAGCGTCTTACATCGCAGCTCGAAGACTTAAAATAATTTTGCGGGTTATTTGTTTAGCTTTCTGACCGTCATGCTAATCCGGGTGAGTGTTTGTAGCTGTGCGCTGCTTTACCTGCTATCTGATCCTCCATATGTCTTTTTATTACAGTGAGCCTCGATGTAGCCAAACTCCCTCAAGTATGGCATTGTTTTTATGCCATATTAGATTCGTTGTGTGATGCATTTTGACGTGCTTCAATTTTCCGCCGCAACACGCAAACTTCCCCTTTCACTCAGTGCGTTATAGTTCCACATCGCTTAGGATTTGTTGCTTTGCATTCGCGCAGTGTGAAGGAAAGAAGAGACCAGCTTCAAAGGCAGGCTGCAAAATGAGATGCAGGTGATCGGTATCGGCAACAAGAGACCGCGATCGCCGATCATACACTTTCTCACGGAAATCGGCCAATTATTATCAGTGGCCGATCGATCAGCACACCTCTATTAAATACAGTTAGTGTGTGCAGTTTAGTGAGATTTAGTGAACAGCCAGCGACTCAGGACCAGCCAGCAACTCAGGAACAGCCAGCCATTCAGGACGAGCCTGCAACTCAGGACGAGCCACACATTCAGGACCAGCCAACCATTCAGGACGAGCCAGCGACTCAGGACGAGCAAGCGACTCAGGAACAGCCAGCGACTCAGGAACAGCCAGCGACTCAGGAACAGCCAGCGACTCAGGAACAGCCAGCGACTCAGGACGAGCCAGCCAGCCATTCAGGAACAGCCAGCCATTCAGGAACTGCCAGCGACTCAGGACGAGCCAGCCAGCCACTCAGGAACAGCCAGCCATTCAGGACGAGCCTGCAACTCAGGACGAGCCACACATTCAGGACCAGCCAACCATTCAGGACGAGCCAGCGACTCAGGACGAGCCAGCGACTCAGGAACAGCCAGCGACTCAGGAACAGCCAGCGACTCAGGAACAGCCAGCGACTCAGGACGAGCCAGCCAGCCATTCAGGAACAGCCAGCCATTCAGGAACAGCCAGCGACTCAGGACGAGCCAGCCAGCCATTCAGGAACAGCCAGCCATTCAGGAACTGCCAGCGACTCAAGAAAAACCAGTAAGATCAAGGCAGCAGTTTTCCAGACTAACCAGAGGAATTACACGAGCCACGGTGGGACCCAGTACCTCAGTGTTCCCGACTGGTACATAGTCTTTAAAGTGGTATATGCTCAGTTACCTACTTTTCTCAGAACTGAACCTCGTCCCCGGTTGCCCTCCTCTCCTGGTTCTATCATCTTTGACTTAAGCAGAGCATTTTTCTGCCACAAAATCATGTTCTGCCTGTTTAACATCTCGAGATCTTCACTACAAAAGGCATTCAGGCTCCTGAGAACGTTCAGTTCTTTACGAAGATTTTCCTGCTCTCCAGATTTCTCATCCAGGATCCTCTGTGCTGTCTTCAAATCTGCCAGAATCTCCTTGAGTTTTCTTTTGAGAGATTGTTGAGCGGTTTCTAAAAGACGCCCCTCATCTCTTGTATTTTCATATTCGCGCTCCATGTTATCAAGTTCTGCACGAACCGACTCGTACTCCGCACGGAGTTCTCTGTTTCGACTTGCTGCCATATCATATTTTGCTTGCAGGTTTCTTTCCCAGCAAGCATTTTCACTTGACTTGGAGCGCTCAAGCTTACAACGAAGACATTCCACAATATGTTTTAATTCGCCATTTTCCTTCTCCAGTCTGTCCATGCTGTCATCAACTAATGTTCTTTAAAATGCTGGCAAGCTCACCCTTCACATCTTCGTCTCTACCTTCTTCTCTAGACATTTTTTTCATTTGTTGCTCTAAAGTCCAAGGATGTGAAATTGATGTTTGGTCTTCCGACATGTAGATCAAATGAGTTGCTCTGTGGAACTTGGTATTAAAGGGTGATGTATCACAGTCATCTGTGATGTCATAGTGCATGGTTGACATCACTGGTTCATCAAAGCCACTAAAAGCCTGTTGTGTGTGGGTGTGTGTAGGTGTGTATTCTGTATTTGATGCATTGTGGGAACCATTTTCCTGGCACATACTATATTGTGGGAACTCACTGCTCCCAAAGAAGAAATGCTGTTTTGGGGTTAGGGGTAAGGTTTAGGTCCAAGGTGTGAATTAAGTTTTGGTTGGGGTTAGGCTGTAGAAATGAATGGAAGTCAATGGAAAGTCTCCACAAAGACAGCGAAACAAACGTGTGTGTGTGTATATACCAGGTTTTCAAACCATCACAAACTACTCAACATTGCCAAAAAATTCAAGTATAAAACTTAACATTCAAAGGTAAATACAGGTTCCATTACAATAAACAATCCAGAGTTACTGAATGAAAACTTCCTGTTAGCATGGCGGCTAGCTGATTACTGCTAGTTCTGAGTGGCTGTTTCTGACTGAGCGGAGTAATTATGCAGAGCAGGGAGGAAATCGATTATTTTTTTAGAGATTATCTGTCTCATGTTAGGACAGCGAAAGTTTTAATACGTATGTAAATGTATTTTTTTAGGTTAGATGCTGCAGCTTTAAACAGAGGTTTGGTGTGACAGTCACTGCAGGGTGGAGCAGAAGCGGCGCTCCGTCTGTGAAATATTACTACCTGTAGCGCATAGCAGCGGTTCAACAGCGAGAGCAGAACCAGCGTCTTACATCGCAGCTCGAAGAATTAAAATAATTTTGCGGGTTATTTGTTTAGCTTTCTGACCGTCATGCTAATCTGGGTGAGTGTTTGTAGCTGTGCGCTGCTTTACCTGCTATTTGATCCTCCATATGTCTTTTTACTGCAGTGAGCCTCGATGTAGCCAAACTCCGTCAAGTATGGCATTGTTTTTATGCCATATTAGATTCGTTGTGTGATGCATTTTGACGTGCTTCAATTTTCCGCCGCAACACGCAAACTTCCCCTTTCACTCAGTGCGTTATAGTTCCACATCGCTTAGGATTTGTTGCTTTGCATTCGGCGCAGTGTGAAGGAAAGAGGAGACCAGCTGCACAGGCAGGCTGCGAAATGAGATGCAGGTGGTCGGTATCGGCAACACGAGCTAATGATCGCCAATCATGCACTTTTTCACAAAAATCGGCCCGGTTATGATCAGTGGCCGATCAATCGGCACACCTCTAATGTAAACATTAGGTAAAAACTGACACTGCCTTCAAAATCTCTATTTTTAAATTTCAAAATAAATAAACGAACCATCTGCACAGGTCAGATGTGCCTTGCATGGCAGCAGCAGCAGCTTGGTTAGTGCAGGACAAAGAAACTAAGCAGAAGGTTAATCAGCTGCATCTCATCCCAGAGGAAAACTCACCATATCTGAAGTCTGATCTTCTTCCCTCTCAATTCAACCGTTTTGATTTTGAAATCAACACCTGCAAAAGGAAACAGAAATGTGAATTCAGCCGAATACCATCCGTGATTTATTTTATGTAACCAGGTTAGCTCATTGAGAACAAATTCTCATTTTCAACAACGACCTGGTCAGAAGACATTAAAACATCACACAGCAAAAAATGAAGAATATTTTAAAAAAAGACAAAAATACAACTATACTCTGTCTAACGATACTAAAATATTTTTAGAAGCAGGTATATCATGTACTTGATGAAGGTTGACATTGAAGTTTCTTCTGTTGCTTTCATTTTCATGCGAGTTGTTTCTGGGGGTTTTCCATTTGGCTGGTTTCTAATCTGGTTTAAATTTACCTGTGGTGGATTAAAGTTTGGCTGCACAGTGGCACAGTTGGTAGAGCTGTTGCCTTGCAGCAAGAAGGTTCTAGGTTTGATTCCCAGCTCCGGTCTTTCTGCATGGAGTTTGATTGGTCTCCCTGTGCATGCGTGGGTTTTCTCAGAGTATTCCGGCTTCCTCCCACAGTCCAAAAACATGGCTGTCAGGTTAATTGGCCTCTCCAAATTGCCCCTAGGTGTGAGTGTGTGTGTGCATGGTTGTTTGTCCTGTGTGTCTCTGCGTTGCCCTGCGACAGACTGGCGACCTGTCCAGGGTGACCCCGCCTCTCGCCCGGAACGTTAGCTGGAGAGGCACCAGCAACCCTCCCGACCCCATTAAGGGACAAGGGTGTAAAAAAATGGATGGATGGATTAAAGTTCCTTTGAAAAGCTTTTTAACATTTTATTACATTACGACAACAGGCTTTGGTGCATTTTATTGGGATTTTATGGGATGAAAACATGATTTTGCAGTGGAGGGAAGACTGCTTTTTTTAATTTACATTTTAAAAAATAAATCTCTGAAAATTGTCAGAAGTGACCTAATTGATAAATAGAGTTTGTCTGTAATTTAATTTAGTGCCAGTATTAATTCAGCCAATCTTTGAAGACAGAGATTTGCCAAAGATACAAAAAACGAATAAAAAAAGACTAAAGACTACAATGGAGATTCACCTATCTGCTGGACAAAATCCCTAAATAATAATGTATAATTATAGAACTTCATCCAATCAAAAATTGTTGCAAGCGTTTAGATTTGAAATTGAGCTCCTCTGTAGTCAATATGACTGAGTTTGTGCTATTATTTAATCAATCAATCAATCAATCAATCAATCAATCAATCAATCAATCTTTATTCCAGACCAAAAAGGTCCATAAAAAAAGGTAAAAACTAAATAAGAGAAAAATAATAAAATTAAAAAATAAATAAAAATAAAAAATAAATAAAAAAAACATGACATTCACCGAGTCACAAATAAATGATGACACCAATGTTTCCACAATCTTGAGAAAAATCTCACTGTACTAAAAACAGGATTTACTAAAATTGCAATTATATTATTGCATGACACAGAAAAGCTACACATACATCTATACATGAGATTCCTAAGCACAGCTGCACATGTGGGAACATCATTATGTACAAACATATGGCTAGCACTGCTCCATCTAGGCACTCTGAGTAGGAGCCTCATGCCGTCATTGTAGGCCACATAAAGTTTCTGCAGGCTACTTTTGTTGTATCTTCGCCACAGATGGGCCGTGTAAAGTGAAGTGCAAAAAGCTTTAAAAAGAGCTATCTTCACAGAGGATGAATATAAAAAAGAATGGACATAAATTCAGCTTTTAGATGCTCAAAGTTTGCAGAAAAATCTGCTTGACAGAGAAGAACAGCAAAACAAACTCGTCCACAGGGTTGGGTTGGTTGTTCGGAGGTGCCTGGACTCTGTTGGGACCATCTTTTAGAGGCTCTGCTGGAGGCAGGGACAGAGCATCCCAATCAGTGGCCTGTGACAGGCACCCCCTCCAATCGATCCCAGCTGGGCAAAAGTTCCTGGGCCGCAGGACTGAAAATGTATCCCCAAAGCCAGAATACAAAAGAATAAAAAACTCCAACCATTGGTAACCAACAACCTCTCCGAATCTATTTTACTGACATCTGCTACTTTGGCTAAGTGCATACTGAGATACTTTGAATTTTACTTTTATATTTTTACTATATTTTGTGTTACTTAGAGAAAATAATTTCTCTGAGCTCTTCTACAGCGTTAAATCTGAATTTGAGGGGTATGACAACAAGTAGTAAACAGTATAGTCTACTTGTTGCATATTTGAAAGTACAATAGGAAACACAAGTTGAGAACACAGCAGACTTATATTACAGGATATAAATAAACATTACACGGGATAATGCAAAACATTTCCACAAGTGGCCTCTGATAAAGTTAACATAATAACAGAGAGCCTTTGCTGGGTCACAGGAATGACAACATGAATCTCCATCATAGCAGCTGCTTGTGTGTGACTATTTTGGGACTGGCCATTGTGGCTGGCTGGGGTCCAGGTCACAGGACTGTTTACAGGGTCGCAACAACAATTAATTTTATGTTTAAATAAACAAGAAAGGCACATTCTTTATATCAAAATGATGCAGGAAAATGGGAACTGGTGGCTGAACTAGACCAGACGTTCGTCTCATAAAACCTTCGTTTTTTTGTTTTTTTAAAAAATCTTTTTATTAATTCACGCTTATCACGTGTATTTTAATTGCAACTACTAGCTATATAGGTGATTTTTAGACCATTGGAAACCTATCAACACTAAGGCAAATAGAACTTAACTCTATTACTATAAACTTCACTCTTTGTCATCTTAAAACAGTTAGCATGACTTAGCTTCTCACAGGAAACAGGGAGGAAAAAACCGCATTTCACTCATTCCATCGTGGTTTAATGGCTTTTCAGGAAGTAGTCGGATCCCGTTTTTAAAACCAATTGAAACTGTCTGAATAGAAAGTAGAAAAAACAGACTCTGTCCTCACCTACTGTTGACTTGCATGACTCGCAGAAAGTATCGTCAGTGAACCTCTCCATGAGGCTAGTTTTACCCACTCCACGGGAGCCAATAATTATAATCTGGAGTTTGAAGTCAGCGGGTCGGGGAGGCATCTTCCTGCGGCGGGACTGAGCCCCCAGAGCGGGAGACGAGTTCTCGGAGCCTCCGCTGCCACCACCGGCAGCGGCCCTCCGCGGTATATCATATCTCGGATCCATCAGTAATTCCACATTTATGACAACAAAATTAGCATATGAACAAACCTAAGCTGAAATACTGCCCAAGTAATTTGCTACTTCAAACTTTCTTTATTGTCCAGAGAAGTTAGGGAAAGTTTGTTGCCCGATGATAGTTGTTGTTCAGCCATTAGAGACCCTGGATGTCATTGCGTCATTTCCGTTTCCCAGACTCATTTTTATCCAAATATTTGCTTCTAAAAAACACAAAATCTAAGAGAAAAAAAAAGAAACAAACACAAAAATTTACAATTTAACGTTTCCTTGTTTCCGCTAACTGAAAGATTAATTATTAAGCTAATAAATCCCACTTCCTTCTTGCAGTTCCAGGGAATGGAAAGGAAATATTTAAGAACTAGAACAATAAACGGTTTAATTTCTTCTCCTTTAATTTTATTAGCGGTTGGCAAGAAACGTATTTCATTTCTTTGCATCTGATAATGTTTATGTAGGAGATAAACCTTGAAACCGTAGTTTCAGGGAGGTTTACCCATGGGCGGTTCTAGATGGGGGCCGCCAGGGGCCAGTTCCTTTGTACAATTTGTCCTGCATACAAGCCAAAATATATGGCTCCTATGCTGAAGACCTAATACTAAATCAATTTCTTATTATACACGCTGACACAGAAAGTGTAACTAATTGGCTCTACTCAGTTTTACTATATCAATTGAATTGAAAATTAAGCCTTTGCTATTTTAGCTTCACAGTTAGGATCACAGTTTTCATCTGTGAAATCTGAAGCTCTGGAGGCGCAAGTGACTCTGTGGCTCACTTAATATATTAAACAATTAAATATTGCCTTTTTTGTTTCATTCTTTTGTTCTGTGCCCCATTATTATCAGAAATCTGAGATTGAAGTCAAAATTCAGATATAAAAGTCTGACTTTATTCCCAGAACTGTGATAAAAAAGTCTTAACTGTGAGAAAAAAAGAAGTGTGAAATCTAAGATAGAAAGAACTAAAAATTCTGAGAGTTAAAAGGTACAATTCTGAAGAAAGTCAAAATTCTGAGTAGTATCAAAAGTCCAAGATTAAAGTCAGAATTTGGAGGTAAAAGATTGGAATCTGAGACGGAAAAAGAGTAAAAATTCTGAGATAAAGGTTACAATTCTCAGGATAAAATCAAAAGTCTTAGATTATAGTCAGAAGTCTGAGATAAAATTCAGACTTTAACACAAGAATTGTGAAAAAAGGTCCAAATTCAGAGAAAAAAATTCAGATTTTTCCCCCCAGTGGCCCTTATCCGCTTCTTTACATTTATTTATTTATGTATTTATTTGTATTTATTTATTTTTGTTTCTTTGTTTATGTATTTATTAACTTTGGTTTAAATATTCATGCTTCTCCTCAACTTTCTCGTTGCATTCATTCTCGCGCAGACGTTTGTCCTCCGCGGCACCCGTAGGCTGCGACATCCAATGACGTTTGCGTTGAGGAGGAGTTCCTGTTAATCCAAACAGACGGGAGCAACATTCACGGGATTATTATCGATACCAGGAGCGTTGAAGAGCGTCAGGATGGCAGCTCAGAAGATAAACGAAGCCCACGAACACATCACTAAAGCGGAAAAATGGTGAGAAACGGCAGAAATGAGGAGATTTATCCGCGGAGCTAGCAGCAGTTCATGTTGATGTAGCTAGCTGCTGTAAGGCCACCGTAGCAGCTTCCCCACATAATACTGCGACATTAATAAACATTTAATAGACATTTATTCTCAGTATT
This sequence comes from Poecilia reticulata, assembly GCF_904066995.2. Lineage (NCBI taxonomy): Eukaryota > Metazoa > Chordata > Actinopteri > Cyprinodontiformes > Poeciliidae > Poecilia > Poecilia reticulata. The sequence continues at coordinate 23,754,787 of NC_088846.1, forward strand.
AGTATTTTCTTATCATGGTTGCTTAGCCTGATTGTAATTAATTCATTATTTTAATGTTGTAGCTTAAAGACGAGTCTGACAAAATGGAAACCTGACTTTGACAGTGCGGCATCAGAGTACGCCAAAGCAGGTAACACAGATCATAAACCCGGTTTTATACCTGGAGAGAGAGAAGGTTTTTTTTTATCGAGTTTATAGTAAACTGTCTGTGTGTTGATCTTTTGTTTGTAGCTGTTTGCTTCAAGAACGCAAAGCAGTATGATCAAGCTAAGGATGCTTACCTGAAGGAGGCCGAGTACCACACAGAAAACAAGACGTATCCTGCAGATGGCATTTGAGACCCATTACAAACAAAACAATGTTTAAAAGTTTTACACCACAGCTCATTTATCTACGTTCTGCTGCCATTAATCACCCAGATCTTTCTGTATATTTCTGTAGAACTTCACATAGTTGCTAACAAATTGTTCTCCAGTTTTTTTTTAAAGGTTTTCTATCAAAGTTTTGATTTTTTTTTTCACTCATCCCGTGTTTGTCAGCTTTATGCTGACCTGGACAGCATTAAGAAAAGTCCACTGCACTGAACCCCATTGAACCTCCTGGTTATTCCACCAAATATTGATTTCTGAACTCCTCCTGAGTTAAAACATTAGTATTGTTGTTTCTAAATTAATATGAACTTGTTTTGTTTTCTGAAAGCACTCCATCTATTTTGTTAATTTGACCATTTCTCTGACAGTTTTATCTCGGTTTGACACATATGGTCTAGTTCTTTGTTCAAATGTTTTAGTACACTTAAAATGAGACAAGACTAACTCATAAGGAACTTTTCAGCAAGATAAGTGAGCTTGTTTTAAGTCAATATTTACTTAATATTTAAAAAAAAGTTCAGATTATTTCACTTATGACAAAATTTGTTTCCATTTTATAAGTGAAATAATCTGCCAATGGAATTAGTACTTTTTTAATCAATATCAATTAATTATTTACTTAAAACAAGCTCACTTATCTTGCTGAAAAGTAAATTGTAAGTTAGTTTTGTCTAATTTCAAGTTCACTAAAATATTTGCCCCAGTAACCAGATCAAAAATACTTGGTAAGATTTAAAATTTTTCCGTTGTAATTAAAAGCACAGATAAATCTGTCACTGTTTAATGTCCATTTTAAGCATGTTTTGCACGTTTCCTTAACTTGATCTACAGACTCTTTCATGCTGCAAAGTAAGTATCATTAATTATATTTAACCCGCTGCGAACATGAAACCCGCCGTTTGTCTTGTCTCTAACTGCCCTCCTCTTCATCAGGGCTATTGAGCAGGCAGGGATGATGATGAAGGTGAGTGCTGGCAGGATCCACTGGGAAGCGATAATATTTATCCGGTGTGGATTAACCTGCCTCGTTACAACAGGAGCAAAAGAAAATGCCAGAAGCCATCCAGTACATAGAGAAAGCCTGCATGATGTACATGGAGAACGGGACTCCTGACACCGCCGCCATGGCCTTGGATCGGGCCGGAAAGTAAAACCAACACCATTTTCTCCTTGGAGAAGCACAAGAGTTAACTTACGTGATAAACAGTTAGCTGACGCTCTGGTTTTCATCGTAGTTTGCCGCATTACGACGACACCTTTAATGTAAAGGTTTTAAGTTCCAGCCCTTAAAGGCTTAATGCCTGCGAATTTAACTCAATTAATTTAAAATGTACTTCATTTATCCTGGAGGGAAATTAAATGATTTGTAACTTGTGCAGTTTTCTCTATAGAGCTGCTGGAAGGATCTCCTGTAGCAGTCTGTTCTACAGCTCTTCAGAAGAAGCCTCTTATTGAAGACACTGTTATTATATTACATAACTGCCTCATGAAGAGATTGTCTGTAGGGCTGAGTGGATTAATTAGTAATCGATTAATCGGACTCAAAAAGAGGCCATTTGGGGAAAGAACAACATAACCAGAGCAGTAATTAAATAAAAATTGTACAAAATATATATAGTTTTTGCATTTAAGATAAAAACGTGAATGTTTTACCCAAGACTCATCAAGTGGCTCTTAGTTTTAGCTTCACCTGGTTTAAATTTACTAACGAAATGCAATATTGTTGCATTTCAGGCAATAAAATGTCTATTTTCTTATTTAAAAAGGAACTGAATCATTTGTTTATTTCGATATTTGAATGGATTTCTAATATATAAATGAAAAATATGAAGAATGTGCAATTCTTTATCCGATTAATCAGTAGAGTAATGGATTTCTAAGATAATTATTACTTGCAACCCTAATTGTTCTAATTCTATAAGTCTTTTTTTTATTATTAATAATAATAATAATATTATTACTATTAATAATTAGGTGAATCCTGAATGTGTTTGGTTGCTCTGGAGTTTATTTAGCATTATCAGAGTACAAATATACATATTGTATTAATTTTCAAATTTTTAATTGCTAAATATTTTGAAAACTAATAAATTTCACAATTTTGCAACACTTTTTGTTTGTGTGCCAGATAAAAACATTAAAATACGCCAAAGTCTGTGACTGTAGCACCTTAAAATGAGAAAAACTTAACAGATATGAGAACCTTTGCATTTTAGCTTCTGGTCATAAAAACAAACGGAGCAAAAAGCTGATTTTCCTCTGAACTAAAACACATTTTTCCTCCTCAGACTCATAGAGCCCATAAATCTAGAGAAAGCTGTTGACCTTTACCAGAAGGCGGCAGGTGTATTTGAGGTGAGAATTTCTTTAAAAGTTGAATAATTCAGGTTTTTTGGTTATTATGCTGTTGCTTAACGACATCGTGGTGCAACGTTTGCAGAACGAAGACCGTCTGCGTCAGGCAGTGGAGCTGCTGGGAAAAGCCTCCAGACTGCTGGTCAGGTTAAAAAGGTGAAAGATTATTTCGTTGTAATTTTCCACTGGATTGTTTTAACACATTGTGTGCAAAATTAGTGTTATTTCTGAGGATTATTTTTTATTAATTACCAACTATAGTACTCAATTAAGCCTTTTTGTTGCCTTTTTTAGGAAAATATCTAAATGTGTGCAATTATTGTGCAGAATTATCACGCAACTAAATTAAAAACACATTTTTCCATCCCACTTTTTAAAAATTTATCTGTTTAGGTGATGCATAAAGTTAGAAAATAAGCCTGGAAATGATGATGATGTGTTGAAATTACTAACCTACATGGTGGTTGCGATGTAGAGTAGATAATGTGATTGTGATAGAAAAGTGATTAAATGTATTTTAAACAGGCTGGACGAAGCTGCAGTCGCTCTGCAGAAAGAGAAGAACATGTACAAAGAGATCGAGAACTTCCCCATGTGTTTCAAGGTGGGTCTGCTCAGGTTCTGGTCTGGGTTGACCGGGTCTGATCCTGAAGGGAAAGCAGGCAGAACTGTTCCTGGTTGATTTATGCTGCTGTGTTCAGTTATCTGTTAAGGTAGAAAAGAGTTACAGAGTTTGTTCCTTCTTTTTGTCATAAATCGTTTTGTCAGAAATCTTTTAGTTTTTTGATAAATTCTTTGTTTTGTCCTAAATCCTTCCTTCCCCCTTTTCTTTACATGAACTCAGTTTAAAGCGACCAATTAAAACTGTTAAGTGTTAATTAATTGAGTCCCTTTTGCTGACCTGACCTCCTGATGTAATGTTCTGATGCTTCAGAAAACGACGGCCCAGGTTCTGGTCCATCTTCACCGTGGCGACTTCGTGGCGGCTGATAAATGTGTCCGGGAGAGTTACAGGTACGGGAACGCTCCGCCGCCATCTTTAACTTTGCGTTCATTAGCTAAGGCGCTGGTTGTATAAAGCGTTGCGTCTCCGCCAGTCTGCCCGGCTACAGCGGAAGTGAAGACTGCGTTGCCATGGAGACGCTGCTGCAGGGCTACGACGAGCAGGACGAGGATCAGGTCTACCGCGTGTGCAACTCCCCTCTGCTGAAGTACATGGACAACGACGTGAGTACTCAGTATTCGCACGGCGTTTCACATAACTTTTACTTTTGCACAAAGTAAGGTGTAATTGAGAAGTGGAAGGAAAACTACATCTGGAAACAAATCTGTCTCCATGACATGAAAAGCATCTGTAAATGTTCAGTTTACAATTAGATTTAGTGTTGTTCTGTGAGTAAATGAAAAACATCCATTTTTTTTACACAATTAATTGACCAAGTGTCAGAATAATAAATAGAATAATCAATAAAGTCGTTCGTTGCAGTTCTACATTGTAACATTGTGTAAAGACTATTACAATGTAACAAGAAGACTACATTCATTACCATTGAGAAATAACTTGCAATTAAGTAACTATTGGCTAAACTCAATGTAATTTTTATATTGAGGTTGTTGTCAGCAGGTGCTGAAAGTCACTAATAAAGTAACTTGTAATCTAACTAAGTTACTTTTTCAAGGAGTAAACAGTAATACAATAAAAGCTACTTTTTCATCACTGGTTACACGTTACATTGTTTTACAATGTAAACTTGTAAAGTGATGATTATATAGTGTTGCATCTGTAAAGTGTAATAATTTCTACAACTTTATTGTACAAAGTTGCCTAATTTATTGTCACTGAAACACAAAAATGAACTTAGAAAGTGTCTGTAATACAAATATGTATTTAATGAGTTAATAAGTTTGTTCCTACAATTATAATACCTTTAATTCTCTTTAAAGGTTGATCTAGTTCCTGACATTGTCTCACAGTTTATGTGGTAATTAATTATGTAGATATTTTTTAAAATTCCTTTTCTGTATTTCCAGTACGCCAAACTGGCCATTTCCCTGAAAGTCCCTGGAGGAGGAGGGAAGAAGAAGAAGGCCGCCGCTGCGCCACAGGGTGGCGCCGGCGGGGCGCCTTCAGCTGCAAAGGACGAGGAGGATGACGAGTACGAGGGCGGGTTGTGTTAACCGGTCGCCACCAGAACCTCCTCTGTGTTCAGAACCTTTTCAACCTGGACGTTGGCCTGTTTGATCTCCAACAAGCTGATAAAAAACCCAAACGGTTCCAGCCGCTGCGGCAGAAGAGAATATCGGGCCTCTTAAGTTTGTTCTTCTGCCTGGCGTAGGAACCTGTTCTGTTTTGTGTCGTCTCGGTGAAGCTGTACATTTTGCTGTTATTGTTTGTGGGTAGATTAATAACTATAAAAATACTCTAAACGCGACTGGATCAGTGGATAGGTGTTTTATTTGTACAGAGATAATTTATTCAGTATTTACGGCTGCTGGAAAGCAATATGCAATCACACTGGTAATAATGCATGTTTAAAAACAATAAAATTCAAAAAATGTTCATGCAAAGTCAAATATGATGCATTTAAGAATGATCTAGAACGACCCTGTTGTCTTCAGCATCAGTGATTACAATAATAATCAAAATATACGCTAAGTTTGTTCTTCTACTTCGAGGTGTGTGCTACCTTAAAATAAAGAGATATAGTCCTGTGTGTACCGCCATCTTTTTTTTTGCAATGTATAAATCAGAGACTTAAATGGGAAGCATAAAAACGGGACCATGATGTGTTTATACATGATCTAATATTAGGCTTATTAAGATGATAAAGTGGCTGTTTACATTTTTTATTTATTCCTTTTCCCCGTCATTTCCTGTTTACTCCTCAACCAGATTCCCAAACTTTGCACACTTCTCAATAAACCTGTTTTGTGGCCCTCGAAGGCTCTTGATGTGTTTCGCTTCCTTTAAGCAGATTTTCCACATCAGTTGGAGTCTAACGGCAGATCAGAACAGCTTTCCATCCCTGATGAGGTTAATGCTTTCTGTCTGTAGAAGTCAGATTTAATGTGTTTGCAGTAAACGACTGCAGCACTAGGAGGAAACGAGACTTAATCCAAGGAAAGTTTTTTTCTATTATGAAAAATCCTATTGGAGTTTTTTCCAGTTTTGTTGCTGCAAAGACATATTTTAAAAGTACAGCTGTGCCTCAGCAGGTTCTTTAAGAAATCATTGAACGATTAATTTAATTCACTAGTTCGGTTAAAAAAAATGAAACTCACATTTATTATACTCAGTGATGCAGTTCAAATGCTAATTTCAGATAATTTTGATGAAAAGTCCTCACAGCTAATGAAAACATGAAAACCTGTTTTCAGATTACGTTTATTTACAGTACAGGAAATCATTTTACTACTTGACTGGAGCTTATTTCGTTTGCATTGCTTACTAGATCATGTTATTTTATTTTTTCCAAATGCACTCTGTATCTTGACGTAAATTTACTTGTAAGTTAGTTTTGACTCATTTAAAATGTACTAAAATATTTGACTAGAAACTTTCTAGTGATGAGACAAAACTAACAAGTAACTTTTAAGCAAAACATAAGAGCCAATTCCTTAATATTGATTTAAAAAGTACTAGTTTCATCTGCAGATTATTTCAGTATAACGAGACATTTTCCCATGTTCTATGAAATAATCTGCCAATAGTAGTAGTACTTTTTCATAAATATGAAGGAATTAGTATGTTAAAACAAGCTTGTTTATTGCATAAGTTACTTGCAAGTTAGTTTTGTCTTCTTGGTTTTACTGGCGGTTGGCAACAAACTTTTAGTAGCATTACCGCCACCTACTGGTATGGAGTGTGGTTCGTGATTCATTCTCTCTCCAACATAAATAAAAATAAATATATCCTACCTATAGATACACACACACACACACACACACACACACACACACACACACACACGCATACATACAAATACAATTATACATAACATCTATCACACACATTCACAAACACACCTACTATAATCAAATTCCATAAAATAATTTAGTTTTCTTTACAAATTGAATAACTTTGTATTTTACTCCCCAAATTCTTCAATATATCTAATAAAGTAAAATTTTTCTTAAAACTTTCAAACTCTTCATATATCTTCTCTCTTTTTCATATTTATAACATTATGTCTTATTTCAAGTTTGTCAAGACATTTGCAGTAGAAACCAGACGAACGTACCTGGTAGGATTTGGTGTTTTTGCAGAGAGGCCTCTAAATGCTGCAGCTGTTTTCCATCATCGTTTCTCCAAACAAAGCACCAAAGAAAAACTCTTTCAAGACAACTTTTATTTGCACACCTTGTCACATCGTCTTAATATACAGCTACGATTTCACATGTCATTCCTCTGCGCCGGCCCCTTCGGTAACGTGGCCCCCTTGTATGTACATGTTCTGAAAATTATTCATGGCAATAGTTAAGTTTTTCAGTCATGCTAAAATGGTATTTAATGCATAGTTTGGACCAAAGGGCTTGTGTCTCTCAGCCCTTTTTTATGAGAAAGCGTTTCTTCTTCTGACTTTCAGTGGGTTTATGGGTGATGAAGACTCAGATTGAATGGATGTAATCGATTGGCAATAATCTCATTCTTTTCAAAGAAACCCCCCATGCGTCCTTCCCAAATGTGCAGTAAACAAACTTGACTTCAGTCCGTCCATTTATATTTCATGCCATTTAAATAGTTCTCACCTTTTCTACAGTCTCACATTCTTTTAGATGCGTTAAAGCCTACAGGTACGACACAAACGTATCGATGAAAACGGCTCTTCCTGAGAAAGATGTGTGATTCTGAGCAGGTTCAGTTCTTCTCATACAAACAAAATAAGGCAAGACAGTCTTTTCTGAGAGCCTTATGTAAAGAAATGTAATGTTTCTCGGTCACTAATTGACTTTTTTTTGTGTGTGCTCCCATCATTGCTCGGTCCCGATCCGACAGATCCAGTTTGGAGAGTCTGGGATTGAGCTCATCTGGTCCTCACTGTGCTCATGCTCGTCAGTGGAAAGCCCTTAAATCAGTAAAACTGCAGCCACGTTTCACGCTGAGCAGTAGAAACAACTTCTGCAGTTGAAGATTTGTGCTCAGTTTCGATCGCTGTCGCTGCTTTTCGTCATTAACAAGTAAAATGTACCAGTTTTAGTTAAAATCAGTGTTTCTGCGAGGCATCATGGCCGACTGAGCGCCGTTTTTCGCTCTCACAGTTCCCCTGAAAAGCTCCGAGTCGCCTCCGTTTGTCACTCGGTTTTCTCCCGGGTCCACTTGATCATGGTCTCCGGCGAGCGGTAGAGGAAGATGAGTTTGGCGTACATGTCCTCCTCCAGGTCCAGCTCGCCCGTCTCTCGCACCAGGAAGATGTCGGTGCACAGCTTGAGGATGCGGTCCACGTTGGGCAGCTCCTCGAACATGATGGTGTGCGAGATGCCGCTGAAAAACTCGCGCACAAATTTCCCGATGACCAGAACAACGGAGGCGTACAGACCCATGATTCTAGACGGGCACAAAAAGAAAGAGTCAGACCCGGTGTCAAGCAGCTGCCTTCACATTAAACGATTAATAGCAATTAATCAGATTGGTCAGAATAATTGCGATTAATCAATTACTGAAATAACAGCTGATTTGCCATCAAGGGCCATCAAATTGCTCAACACCAATAATCCCCGACCAGACTGTCTGAAAGTGTTTAGCAATAAATTATTATTTGTATATTTATTCTAGATTTTTTTTTAATTCATGTTTTATTTTTAATTGACACTGAGGGCAAAATAATCCACTGACTGCTTTAAAAAAAGACCTTAAATAATTTATTTTTAGCTACATTTTTGGTTCATCTTGGTTTTAATCTCTTATTTATGGATTTATTCACTTATTTAATGACTTTTGCTTGTTTTCTTTGTTTCCTACCCTTTAAGATCTAGAGGTAAAAAAGGTATTATAAATAAAAACATTATTATTATGATTGTTTTTTCACCTGCACTAGTAACACTTATATATATATATATATATATATTATAATTAAAATAATATATATATATATATATAAGTGTTACTAGTGCAGGTGAAAAAACAATCATAATAATAATAATTATATATATATATATATATATATATATATATATATATATATATATATATATATATATATTTATAGTCATAGGTTTTCAGTATTTTTTGTATTCCGGTAACCAAGCAGTTGCATTTTGTAGCAAATTTTGCTATTGTGTCTTCATGCAATGGCAATGAAGTTAGTTTAAGTTTAATTGATTAATCGTTCACTGGAGTAAAAACAGCAGCAAAATGCCTTTAAATCTAGACTGTTTGGATCTGCTTTTTAAACATAATAAACAGAAATTTTAATAATGGCTCTTTACTAAATGCCATATTTAGATTGTTGAGTTTAATGACAGATTTTTTTGTGTTTTTATATTTCACTAATCTCATTTAAATTGAGGGTGAAAACTCAACTGTGTGGAGCTACCTTCAATTAACATTTTACAGTTTAGCTTGTTGTTTGTTGTGCTTGAGTCGTTTTTGTTTTTCTTCTAATCAGGTAAAGCACTTTGAATGGAACTGATGCTGAAAATATGCAATAAGAATAAACAATTTCTTCTTCTCTTCCTCATAGGGAGCGTCCATTTTGAACGTGAGCGCAGGTGTTTTTTTATTGACCCCGGGTTTTTTTTTTATTGACCGCAGGTGTTTTCTGATTGAGCTCAGGTGTTTTCTGATTGAGCTCAGGTGTTTCTGTTAGTTGGTGCGTACCCATATCCGGCCAGGAAGCCCAGGCTGGGCGGGCTCACTTGGTCGCTGAAGATGTAGATGTGCAGGCCCGGTTCGCCTTTGGTACCGATGTCCGGTAAGGGTCCAGATCTAAGCTGGTCCACGATCCACCATTCCTGAATCTGATCAGATTCGTTGTTGGCTCGCTTCAGAGTGAGGGAAACGTTGAACATGTTTTCACCTGAAACGAAAACAAACGTATAAATAATAAGGAAACAGGTAAGTCACTTTAAATCCAACAGTAATTCCACAAGTTAAAACATGTTTTAGTAGAAACAAATAACTGACTATTTCAGAATTAACTGTATTTGCATCCGTTTGTTTTTTTTCTAAGCTAAAATCACTAAAAATATTGTGATTGTTTGTTTCACACTCAATAATAAATTAAGCATCAACTATTTTAGTTACACAAATAAAATAATCAGAATTTTTTTTAAGTGCAGGATTGTAGATCCAAAACTTCAACTGGTTTTAAGGCAAACAGCAGGAGTGTCCAAAGTGTGGGCTGGGGGCCATTTGTGGCCCCTGGATGGATTTTGTGTGTCCCCCAACTGCGATTCAAGAAAGATGCAAATTCATCCCAGAGAAACAGACAAAAACTTTTTACAATGAAAGAAAATTAAGTATTCATTTTTTTCATGTTTTATTTACCTTATAAAAGGGCTTCGAAAGAAAACGACTCAAATTCTTTTCTTATAATTCAATAAAGTTGTTCAGTCGAGCCCAAAAGAATTCAAAATCTGGTTTAGTTCTTTTAATCCAGAGAAATCCTTAATATGTTTTAGATCTATGATAAAAACATCTGTTTCATATAATAAACAAAAAACAAAGAATTGGACGACTTTATTGTAGCTTTGGTTTTATTTTCTTGTCGTGCAAACACTTTCGTATTGATTTTGGTCAACATGACAAAGTTTGGACGCCTCTGGCACACAGGTTGCTTATTATTTTGGGCTCGATTCAAAAAAACTGAAAATATATTTCATCTGTTCTCAACAATAAAAATATTTAAGTAATCTGAAAACACTTTCTGTATTTACACAAGTTTTAATAAAGCAATTAAAAGCAGATTTTGGTGCATCAAGGCGTACGTTAGAGTAGATGTGGTCCTAGTTACCATGACAACAGAAGGAAACCAAAAAGCTTGGTAAACATAATCACTTTGTGTTGCATTTAACATTTTTCCGAGTAGATTTTAATTTAAAAGCCGTAGTTTTGTCCTAATGTATTTAATTTCTGTCATCGGAGAGGCCGTACAAAATAAATTCAAGGGCTGCAAATGGCCCTCGAACCGCAGTTTGAACACCCTTGCTTTACAGGTAACCTTGTGATTTCAGGACTATCGAGTTTTCTCACCAAGCTGTTCAACAGGCGTGGCTTCAGAGTCACTGGGGGCTCGGATGTAGCGGGGAATGAGTTCTGGGATCATCCTGCACAGAAGAAGAAGATGATTGCGTTGGAGACTGTTCTTTACTCAGTTAATTATGCTTAAAAGTGTCAATTCTGCTTGAAAGTTTGCAAAAATTCAGAGAAAACACCCTCATTACAACAAGTTTTCCATGTGCAGCGGGAAGGAGGGCGCCACTTGCAGGGAAGGAGGCTAACTTACACTTTTAACTCGCTGGCTGTCCCATTCAGAAGCATCACAAGATCCCGCTTCGTGTTTTCTTCTAGAGGTATCACATTTTTCCCAGATGCCATCTCAGATTTGGCACCAAGACTGAAGTTTCTGGCAACAGAGGAGGAAAGTAAAAAGTGTGAGGAACTTTTCTTTAAGCCCCGTCTTTCTGAACGTAAAAAAAAAGAAGAAAAAAAAAAAGCACCAAAAGCAGAAAAAGGAAAGACAGCATTACGTCAAGGCTCACAGAAATGCTCAACTGGAACCTTGTTGCCTGTTTGTTCTCACCAGGCCTGTAATAATAAACATTAAATCAGTTAATTGCATCATAAATTAAAACAGGTGTGTCCAAAAAACCTAATTATTATTTTTTTCTTCTGCAAAAAAATAATATTGGTAACAATTTTTAGCCTGATTACAAATTAAACGTCTCCATCTGCATCAATGGGCGAAATTAATAATTTTTTGAATTGCAGTTGAAGGCCGCACAAAATCAGCCCAAGGGCCACAAATATTCCTCGAGCCGCACTTTGGACACCCCTGAATTAAAAAAAAAACTCAATAATTTTCATTTGCTTTACTTGTACTTTTTCTCTTTTCTCTCTTTTTACTGGCCTTCAGCCTGGCGTTTTTGTTTTGTTGAAGAACAACTTTGTTTTCCCAAGATGTCATAACTCATTTTTATTTGTTGTTTTGTTTATTTATTTAGGATAATTTAAAATTCCCCTTTCAGTGTTAAAAGTTCATTAGAATTTTAAGTTTGATATTTGAGAATGAGACATTTTCATTATATCACTTGAAAATGGTCTCAAAACAACATTATTGGTTATCGCTAGAAATTTTAGGATAATTTATTGTCCAGTAAAATTTGTTAAAATGACAGGCCTAATTATTTAAAAAGTCAATGATTTGGGGGAATTTTTAATAATTTTCCCCTAGTTTCTGTCCAACTTCTGCTTGTGTTTGGTAACAGATTTTACCTCTGCACAGTCCAGGAGACGGTGATCAGGAACTCCTGGTCTTTCCCCTTCTCTCCTTTGTCCTTCGATCCCAACATTTCTATCAGGGTGAGTCTGCTGGGCGGGCTGATGGTCCACAGAGAGTTGGAGCTGCCTTTCAGCTCCGCGATGATCAGATCCTCTGCAAAGTACGTCTCCAGGAACTGCACGGCCATCTGCCCGCAGAACGGCATGAAAACCGATTCAATCAAGCTTCACTTTAAACAGATGAATGACTGAAAACAGTTCGGCAACATTAAACACATAATACACACAACATGTTGTAGGTTCATAGTCTCACATTTGTTTTGGCTTCATCGCTAGTTATGAATCCTTTCTTAAATTCTTCAAAGTTGGCCTGTTTCAAAGAGTGGAGCTGCTTTTGCTGAGCACTCATGGTGAAGATGGGCTGTGGAGACAGAATTTTAAATAAATGCAAGTTTGGGAAAAATCTGGGTTTAATTTGCTGAAGTCAGAGTGATTGCACAAAGCAGGGTTTATCGCAGTGGTTTATAAGCCTGGCGGGCCTCCAGGCTTTACTTGCTCCCCCACCAGGCTAGGCATCCTTTGTTTATTTATCATAGGGGTTTTTATACACCAGTAACAGTGGGAGCAAAGCAGTAGCAGTCAGTGCAACAAATCTGGAGAGGCCTCTGACATAAGACTCATGACATGCTAACAGCTCAGTATCCAGGCCTTAATAAGTCTCTCTGCTAATCCAGCTTATTTGCTATTGCTGCTTCTTTTTAAATTTCTTTGGCAGTTTGGTTAGAAAATCAGGCAGAGAGACGTTTGGTTCGGGTGCTGCTCTGCATCCATGAGGTCTGGTGTTCAACTATTCGTATTATTTGGAAGCTAATCAACTGCTTCTGGTTGCAAAAGAAAGAAAAAAAAAAAAACCTTGTTGCCACGGTTACACATCAGAACAACTGTGCAAAAGCAGAAAAGTAAGAACGAAAATCATTCCAACGCTGCAAGTGTTTTTGTGTAGTTTCTGGTGCAAATCGTACATTTTAAATAGATAACTTACAACTAGCATTTCAGCAAAAAATAGTTTTAAGTCAGTAATTCCTTAATATTAATTTTAAAAACGTACCAATTCCACCAGCTAATTACTTCATTCATAAAGAGACATTTTTCCCTTGTAGTAAGTGAAAATATCTGCCAGTGGAAATAGTACTTTTTGATCAAAATGAAGGCATTAGCGACTAAAAACAAGCTCACACATCTCACCGAAAAGTTACTTGTAAATTAGTTTTGTCTTATTTCAAATGTACCAGAAACTAGACAAAAATATTTCACTACATTTTGTGTTTTTGTAGCAAACTGCACAGCATTCGCACCTAAGGGGAATAATTGTCCTAAAAACACTTCAATCAAAACAACTATGAGTTAAAAATGTACACTTATTTTATATTAATTATATATTAAAAATAAATATTTCCTAAATCGGATGTTTTAAATTCAGTCAAATTGAAGGTCTGAGTGAAATAGAGTGTGAGAGATTATCCTGCTGCATAACAAAATAATTTATTTTAAGGCTTTATAGACATCTTTAATGATGAAAAACACGCCCGTTTGCTCTGGATTGTGGGTATTTTTATATCATGATTCGATAAAACACTCAGCACCTGGAATCCAGCCAGGGTGATTGTGATGGAGACGTCCAGCGGCGCGTTGACCACGCCGGCCACAGACTTGACCAGCGACATGAAGAGCAGTGGGAACCAGACGATGCAGATGAGCAGCACCACGATCATCCCTCCCATCCCGTACTTCACCACCTTCTTCTTCTTCTGGCCTCGCGGCTGAGGGTATCTCTGCAGAAAGCGGCAACTGGTTACATTTACTCTGTTACATTTACTTGAATAACTCTTTTGAAAACATTTTTACTATGCTATACTTTTTACTTTTACTTTAGTAATTTTTTTATGAAGTGTTTCTACTCTTACTTGAGTGAAATTTCTGGATTTTCTACCCACTGAATAAAAACAAACACATTTTAACCAAAAACTCACCAGACACAGACACACACCTGCAGTTTTTGTTAAAGTTTCATATGTTTTTTACTTGAGTATAATTTTTGGGAACTCTACCCAAACTCTGCAGAGGGACAGCATGAAGAAAATCGTTTTTCAGATTTTCTGCTTTGGTAAAACTACCACAGGAAATGTGTTAAGGGACAAATCAATCTTTTGGAGAGACAAGTACAAAGTAATTTTCTCAATATTAACAAAAAAAAAAAAAACCCAAAACAAAGTAAATATTTCAGCTCAAACTCCTGCATGACAAAAACACAGGTAGAAAATTAAGTGGAAGGAAAAACTTTATTAGAATTGTGCTCAAGCAACAGAGATAGCCACACCTTCTCAGATTCTCTCCAACATTTGAGGATGAAAATGTGAGCGTATATGTCCTCCACGCAGATCCAGCTGGACAGGGACAAGGAAGTGTCGGTCCAGACCCAGTCCATCACCGCTCGCAGCTCCGTCAGGAAAGGCACCAGGCGGAAACTGAACAAGCAAACCAGACACATAAATTCAACTTTTCTGCCCACAAAGCATTTCCTCCAGCTACGGGGCAAGCTTGTTCAATTAAGAAAAAGGAAAAAATGTGACCTAAAACTTCAAACCAAAGAGGGAAAGTTACAATCGGAACTATTTGTGTGGCGCTCCAGTTCAAGATCAAGTCAAGTTCATTTGTACATTTCAGCAACAAGGCAAATCAAAGTGCTTTGAAATTGTTTCATGTTACAAAAGATAAACGCCTGGATGAGTTTCTCTAGGACATTGGTTCTTAACCTGGGTTTGATTGAACCCCAGGGGTTCGGTGAGTCGGTCTCAGGGGTTCGGCGGAGCCTCTCTCCGCGGAGGTAAAGACACACTTGTGTTAAGTCGTGATAACGCCCCGCTTTGCCATCACTTGCTGCAGAGGATCACGTTACATTGCTTAGCCAATCAGAGCTGCGGAGGAGCCCTGATTGAAGGAGCTCCAATCTCAGCATGGATTTGAGCTTGTGTCTTTCAGTAAAACTCACCGTTTTTACCAAATCTTTTTACTAAATCTGCTCCTTAGTCGCATCTTTTCGGGGTTGCTACTGCATCTAGTGGCGTGGGGGTGGTAACACAACTAATATAATTACATTACTAAATCAGAATACCGTGTCAGGGAGGGGGGGTACTAAGAAGGGTTCGGTGAATGCGCATATGAAACTGGGGGGTTCGGTACCCCAAAAAAGGTTAAGAACCACTGCTCTAGGACATTCGTCCTTTAATCCTGGTAATATTCTTCAGATGACAGAAGGCCGACTTTGTAACTGTCTTTATGTGGCTCTGAAGGTTCAGATCTGACCAGAGTGAAAAGATGCTCAATATTACTTTTTTAAAGAAACACTTACTGATGCTGAAATAAACTGATATTGTAACAGTCTAATGGGTTTTATCGGTACATCCTGGCCCTTTAAGAACATTCAGATTTTTGATATGGCCCAAAATGAAAATTGAGTTTGGAGCTCTGGACCTTTAGGTCCAAAGGCAATATTTTCAGATTTATGCGTGTACAATCAACAGTTTGAACTCACCCCTGGAACAGGAAGAGGTTGACATAATTGTAGCTCTTGGTGAGGAAGTTTCCCAGGACCCGGGTTGGATAGCCGCAGCGGATCTGATAGGCTGACAGTCCGAAGTAGATGCACTTGACAAAATACCACATCTGGGCGACCTTGTTCTCACTGAAACGCCTGAGAGAGGAAGAGGAGGAACACAGAAGCAAGAAGGCTGATATGACCTGTTATCAGGAAAATAACAGTAGTCTAACACATATTCAGGATCTTTAAAGGGGACCTCTTTTGCAAAACTTACATTTTCCATGTTTTTTTTAATATTCCACTTGAGTCTCAGCTGCTTCTAAAAACATTCAGCCGGTTTTTGGCGATGAGTTAATGTTTTTTGGTGTCTGGAAAATTAGCCGTTTCAAAACTATCCCGCTTATTAAGTCACATTCAGGAACTGAGTGTTACCTGGCAACCCCAGTCCAGCCGAGCCCGTTACCTAGCAACCCAGGCGGAATTCTATGTTATGCACAATGGCTGCTGGAAAAGACAAGTGTTTTGTTGTTGATTTACCATCTAGAAACTACTTGTTACATTCTTGTTGGGTGTACAGAAGGCTCCACTTCTGCTTTTCAAAGATGTACGGTTGTATAATTTGCTTGCAGCCATTGATCTGAAGGGACGTAGCCAGCATCAGATTATTTGGATTTAAAGAGACAAGATGCCCTAAAACAGTTAATAGACTAAACTAAAAATTCCATTATCTAGGAACAATTTTGTGCTCAAATGTAATGTGCTTGTTTTGTATGGACCATATCCTAACCTGCTCCAGGAAGCACAATAACCTTTGAGGAAAGTTAACATCCAAACTGGGAAAAATGTTCAAGGATGTAAATACTTTTGCTGAATTTCATCAGAAGTCAGTTCAGGCTCTCACTTTTCCGTGACGCTCGGCAGGATGAAGAACATCCAAAAGTGGATCCCGAAGACGAGGATGACCTGGAAGATGACCTTCCCCATGACGGTCTTTCTGAGGTAGAGGGCCCGGTCCACCACCATGGTGCCGAACTGGATCAGAACCATGACCAGGAAGGGACCGGGGACCTGGTCCTCCGACAGAGACGACGTAATGTCCGCCGTCGAGTGTTTCTAAAGAGGAAGAGGACGCTGCAGGTCAATTTAATGTTTCTCCATAAATCCGACAGTTTTTAGTGTTGTTTCACTAACCCTTCCACTGTATTGATGGAAATTGCATGAAATTGTTCCATGTTTTGCATTTTTCAGACAATAGTTTTATGTATTTACATAATTCATACACCTTTTTAAACTAAACATAGTAATCTTTTCATACTTTTGCTTTTTTTCGTGCTCATTTAAATCACATTTTCTAACCTTATAATTGCAATTTTATTTATATTGCGCTTAAATCCTTTCAGGATTTCATGTTTAATTGCTTTTTTTTATTTTAAGCTTAAATAAATTGTGAAAAAACAAATGACGTTTTGGCAACTTTTTAACAATATTGTGGAAAAACTAACCAATAGATTTTTTTAACTAAAACTTTGTTTATGATCACTCAAAATATCCATAGTTTTTGCAAACGAAATAAAAAAAATACATTTATTTTGTTTTCTTTTCTTCCCCAAAAACAACCCCCACAAGGTTTTAATAAAAAAAATGTCTATCCATTAATTCTTGCTGCAATACTTAAAAAAAAACACACAGAACAAAATAACAACAAAAAAACCTTCTTTCTTTTTTCCATGATAACATAAAATAGTCTAAAATAGAGAGTAAACCGCCAGTAGAGCTACACAGTATTAGATATTTATTGTTGGGAAGTTAATTAAGGTCAATTCTGCATGTTGAAGACATTCTAAAAAATGCAAACATAAAAGCAGTTTTTGTGTTTGTAATTTAAAGAGAATATAAAATCTAAAACTCACCCCAAAGGCCCAGAAACCGAAGACGATGATGATGAAGTCGACGGTGTCGGCGAGGAACATCAGGACGTAGACGTCGGTGACGGCGCTGTACTCCGGGTGGATCAGGTTGTAGAAGAACTGCTTCATGGGAAGGTAGAGCTCCAAAAACCTGTAGGGGCAGAACAGATGTTATCCATCAGATTTAAAATCAATCACTGAGTTGAGGTCTGTTTTTTAACAGAAGTTAGGGGAAAGATCCAGGGTTCGTACGTTTTTCCCACAGTAAAATTCAAGCACTTTCAAGGTACGTTTTTAAACTCTGGAGATAAAAACAACACAAATGAACTCAAAAAGACATTTTTAATTCAGCTTCTATCATTGTTATTAATATTAGTTTTGTTGTAGTATTCTAGATAAACTAAAATATAGCAAAATTTGATAACAAAACAAAGAATTCCCCAAATTTAACAACAATGTTTAATGTAAATATAAAATATAAGATGATGAATAATTCATTAAGCCTTTAGAAATGATAAATATTCAAAAGACTGAAACAGTCCAAACAAATATAGTTAAGGCAAATCACCTTTCTTAAAGAAAGTTACAAAAACATAAATATCTAAAAAATATTCTTGCTAAGATTTCTGGCATTTAGCAAGTAGAAATAATTTTATCTAAAACAAGAAAAAAATAGTCTGATTTAACTTCAGACAGAAAAAAGACTGTCTTTTCATCAGGTTATGAAAATGATCTAATCTGATATCGGCACCTATACTGAAAAATTATATATCTATATCAGGAATAACAACAATATTCCCCATCAATAAGAGCTGATCTATTCAGTCTAATTCTATGATTTATTATTTATTTCACATTATATTTAAAATTTCTAATTGCACTTTCTGAACCATTTGAAAGACGGTTTGTTGTGGTTTATTCTTTACACAGTTATTTTTGTCTGTTTCTTTATTATTTATTTTACATTATACTCCTAATTTGACTGAACAAATTAAAGTTGTTTTGTTTTTATTAGTGTGTTTAAATGTGCCTTAGTGGTGTAAAATAAATGTGCTATTCAGTACATATGTGTCTGTTTTTTATTTTGAAAAAACTGTTTAAATCAAGTCAGCGCTGTTTTTCTGTATTGGATCGGTATTGACCGATACTAAACCTGTCGTTAACTGATGTTTTCCAATTTTAAGCTTTTCATCAAATGTTAGAGTTGTGCAGTTTTATACAGAAATCAGGAACTTTACCAAGCTTGAGAAATGGCCTTCAAACACCTGTACGAACCCTGATGATTAGCGAGAGAACCGGAGAACTTGGGGCTAACTTCCTGTTGTTGGCATGGCAACCACTCACTGTCATGATTACATTTAGCAGAACAGCAAGGTTTGATCGGCCGCTGCGGCCTGACTGGAAAGCCGTAATTAAAGGTCTAAACTTAGAGCCGTAAAAGGTTTCAGCGGGACGGGATGCGTCTCTCGCATCACTCAACAGGAATATTCCGACTCCCGTTCTGCTAATGTGACAGAGCCACAGGAAACCAGCAGGCGGTGAGTCAGTTTCTGCAAAACGGCGCGGCGTCATACCGCTTTATGGCGAAAGCCTTGGCTTTGAGCAGCTGCTCCCTCAGCTTCTCGACTATCATCTGCTTGCGGGTCTTCTGCTGGACGCTGGCCTGACTGCCGTCCTTGTGGCTGCTGTGGCGGGAAGCCGTACTTCCTGTGGGAGCAATTGACATTTTGAGCAGTTAATGATCCGTGACGATGAGACACAGACTTCATCTTCAAAATCATGTCTGGAAACGGGAAAACACGGAGGCTAAAGCTTATGCTAACACTAAAAAGCGTCAATCATTTGGCTTTATTAATCCTGAATTTTCACATAACTCACATAATATATATATATATATATATATAAAACCAATCAGGTTTTTTCCTGCCGATACCGATCACCCATGAGGGCCGATCACCGATACCGATCACCGATACCGATCACATAATTATTATTATTATTTTTTATCATAAACACTACCGATTACATTATGTGGAAAAAGGAACCATGAATTCACCTTAATTTATACAAAAACTACTTGTTTTTAATGACTTTTTCCAAGAAGAAAACTAAACAAAACAGGCATTGTGCAAATTGTACTGCTATCAATAATACTATCTTTAACAGACTGAAAACATATGAAGGCTCTGAAGAGGCTAAATAAAACCTCTCAACATTGCCAAAAATTCAAGTATAAAACTTAACATTCAAAGGCAAATACAGGATCCATTACAATAAACAATCCTGAGTTACTGAATGAAAACTTCCTGATAGCATGGCGGCTAGCTGATTACTGCTAGTTCTGAGTGGCCGTTTCTGACTGAGCGGAGTAATTATGCAGAGCAGGGAGGAGATTGATTATTTTTTAGAGATTATCTGTCTCATGTTAGGACTGCGAAAGTTTTAATACGTATGTAAAATTTATGTTTTTAGGTTAAATGCTGCAGCTTTAAGCAGAGGTTCGGTGTGAGAGTCACTACCAGGTGGAGCAGAAGCGGCGCTCCGTCTGTGAAATATTACTACCTGTAGCGTAGCATCGGTTCAACAGCGAGAGCAGAACCAGCGTCTTACATCGCAGCTCGAAGACTTAAATAATTTTGCGGGTTATTTGTTTAGCTTTCTGACCGTCATGCTAATCCGGGTGAGTGTTTGTAGCTGTTCGCTACTTTACCTGCTATCTGATCCCCCATATGTCTTTTTTACTGCAGTGAGCCTCGATGTAGCCAAACTCCCTCAAGTATGGCATTGTTTTTATGTCGTATTAGATTAATGTTGATGCATTTTGACCTGCTTCAATTTTCCGCCGCAACACGCAAACTTCCCCATTCACTCAGTGCGTTATAGTTCCACATCGCTTAGGATTTGTTGTTGCACGTTTGCGCAGAGTGAAGGAAAGAGGAGACCAGCTGCACAGGCAGGCTGCGAAATGAGAAGCAGGTGATCGGTATCGGCAACAAGAGCCAATGATTGCTGATCATGCACTTTTTCACGAAAATCGGCCCGATTATGATCGATGACCGATCGATCGGCACACCTCTAACCGTTAGCATCCATGTTTACTTCCGCAAACACTGAGCACTTCTTATTTATGGCAGTTGACAAAACACCGAGCTCTCTACGTATGACGTTATTGCGCCCTCTACTGCGCATGCGGGGCACTTTTAGGTCATTTGCAGATAACAGATACAGGTTGCATACATTTGAAAATGTGATCTTCACTCCAAAACCCCTAGATATGTAAGGAATAATCCACTTATATTGTATCAACCTTCGAGACCTCGCAGGTCTTCTGGTTCTGGTTCTGCTCTGTATCCCCAGAACCAAACATGGAGAAGCAGCATACAAACCTGGAGCAAACTTCCAGAAAACCGCAGAACAGCTAAAACACACAGTTTCTTTAAATCAAGACCAAAAACCCAGCTGTTTAGAGTTGCTTTTTAACCACAATAAATGAAAGATTAACCAACATTTTGATGTGTAATGATGGAACTTGGCAAAATATTTACTGGTTTTCTCAAGTGTCTCAGTCGGTGTAGTTTGTGTTTTGTGATTTAAAGCACTTTGAACTGCCTTGGTGCTGAAATGTGCTTTACACGTAAACTTGATTGATTGATTGATTGATTTTATTGGTCTCAGATGTCAAGTGTGGATGCCAAACAAGCTAGCAGAAATAAGACGATTCACCTCTCTTGGATCTTGCAGAAGAACCTCGAGATCGGTAGGAAACATGCGAGCCGCCGCTGGAGCTTTTCCGCCTCTGGTACGTCTGCGGCTGTGGGTATTGAGCCTGGACCTGTCCTGAATCAATGGAGGTACCAAAGGTCATGGACCTCAAGGTGTGGTTGGAGCCTCTCCTCTCGTTGATCAGCGATGAGGCCGGCTCCGACTCCTTCTCGCTCTCCTCTTTGTCTCTCCCCTCGTCCTCAGATTCGCTCCGACTCTGACGAGCCGCCTCTTTTTTCTCCTTGGAGTCGTCTTCATCCCACAAACCGTGACACTGAGGAGGAGGAGAGCAACCGGATGAAGACGCTTAATTGTAAGCGCCTCAAAAAGGCCAGTAACTGAAAGAGTAATACACACTGCAAAAACACAACATCTTACCAAGTATTGTTTGCCTAGTTTCTAGTGCAAATATCTTAGTATGCTTTAAATAAGTCAAAACTAATGAAGTAACTTTTCAGCAAGATATATGAGCTTGTTTTAAGTCAATAATTCCTTTAATATTGATGAAAAAGTTCTAGTTTTACTGGCAGATTATTCACTTATAACAAGAGATTGCTTAATTTTCATCAAAGTATTAGTATTAGTATTTAGTATTAGTCAAATATTTCTGTCTAATTCAGTTTCACCATTTAAGACACTTTCAACGTCTCCATTTGCTGGTACCTTCAGGATGGACCTGTGGAAGAACAGAGCCAGCAGCTGGACCAGGTCATAGTGGACGTATCCATCCTTCTTCTCCACACCGATGATATTGGGAGGATGATATGGTTTATTCTTGTGTAACTTGTTCTGGTTGAAGGGGAAGAAGCCAAACTGGAAGAAGTACTTGATGACAATGGTGACCTAGAGGGGAAACAGATGAGTTTATTTAAGCTTCAGGAAATAAATACTAAAGGAATCCTCTCACCGCCTCGAGATGATCTAGAAAACTAACAAAATGAAACAACATGGAGATGCATCCATCACCGTTTCTGTGATTTTACCTCTGTGTAGATGATGGCCGTCATCCAGTAGCGTTTACTGGGCCGCGGCACCGACAGCATGGCCCAGAGGAAGATGGTGACGGGGAGAATCAGGGTGACGAAGGAGGCCGACACCATGTGGTTGATAATGATGACCAGGTAGCAAACGAACTCGGAGTGGGCCACCAGCATGTTGTAGAGGGCGTAGCAGAACTGCAGGATCAGCGGCTGGGTTTGGTAGAAATGGTCCGACTGTTCCAGCTCCTCGTCGTAGAACATCCTGAACGCAGAGAGGCGTCCATAAAAAACCTGGGAACTTGGGCTGAGACACTCGAAGCATACAGGTCAAAATCTAAACAATTAGGAATAGGAGAAGAGAAGAGGGTAAACTAGACCTCACACTGAAAACTGACAAAAACATCCCAGAAAACAGGCAAACCCAGTAAGGGTGTTTACAGACCAGATGGTCTAGGAGATTTTGTTCGATTGGGGACCAAAATTGCAACATTTGTTCTGTTTTCATCTGGTGCGTTTCACTCTCACACTTCATTGTCGAATGATTAAATCCTCTGAAAATCCTGTTCCCCTCCTCGGCTGGGGTGGCGCTGCACCAAGAACCACTGAAGGAAACGACACAAAAACCTCTGAAGAAGACCTTGAGCGTAACTTCCTTCTTCACAAAATGCAAACAAAAATGGAGTAATGTCAGATTTTATCAGTTATGGGATTTCTCTATTGTCTTTGGTACAAGACCCAAGGCAATTTGTTTGTTTTTACCCAGACTGCTTTGCTCTATAGTTCACTTCCTGTTTTTGATGCCGTCTTCAGTTTGCTTGACGTTCATATTTGCATATTTGCATTCAAAGCGCACCAGAGTTCACTTCAACCAAACCAAGGCATAAGTTTTTAGGTGGACCAGAGTTTGATGTTTTGGTCCATATCAGAATTCGATCATAGATTCATGCCTTCCAAAGGAACTGGACTTTCTACTCAAACCAACCAGACACTTTAACTTAGAGCAGTGGTTCTTAACCTGGGTTCAATCGAACCCCAGGGGTTCGATGAGTCAGTCTCAGAGGTTCGGCGGAGCCTCTGCCGCGGAGATAAAGACACACTTGTGTAAAGTCGTGATGACGCCCCGCTTTGCCATCACTTAATGCAGAGGATCACGTTACATTGCTTAGCCAATCAGAGCTGCGGAGGAGCCCTGATTGAAGGAGTTATCTGCTCCTTAGTCGCATCTTTTCGGGGTTGCTACTGCCTCTAGTGGCATGGGGGTGGTAACACAGCTAATATAATTACATTACTAAATCAGAATACCGCAAAGTATTCTGTGTGTCGGCGCGGGGGGGGGGGGGGGGTCGTTGGAATAAGAAGGGTTCGGTGAATGCGGATATGAAACTGGGGGTTCGGTACCTCAAAAAGGTTAAGAACCACTGACTTAGAATATGTGAAAAATGTCTTGTTTTACTGGCAGTTTATTACAACTAGTACTTTTCCATCAATATTAAGTCATTTTTTTTACTTAAAACCAGCTCTTGCCTAAAAGTTACTCGTTTGTTAGTTTTGTCTTATTTCAAGTGTTCCAAGATGTTTGCAATAATCTAGACCAAAAATACTTGGTGAGATTTAGTTTTTTGCAGTGCTAGATGTTCAAAGGGATGAATATTTTTGCAGTGACCTGTTTACATTGATAATTTTTGATCAAATGAACCTACTTGTTGAGCAGCAGCTCACTGGCCGTCAAATCGGTGGTCATCGACGGCAACATGATGTCCGACCTGCTGTCCGAACGGCTGTCGGACGTCATGACAAACCGGCGCTTGCGGTAGGAGTCGCTCTCGTCGTCACTGACCTCCAGGCGGTCAAAGCTCACCGCCTTGCTGTAGCTGGGCGGCACGTCGGCGTCTGACGTTTTGGAAGCGTCCGTGTCAGGGGTGTAGAGCATGACGGCCTGGTCCTCCGTCTGCGAGAAGTCCTGCTGTCCGAGTACATCATCGCTCTCGCTGATTGAGTTGTTCTCCCGTGATGAGGCAGCCGATTCTGCGTCGTCCTGCCTGGCGGACGGCCCCTCATCTGGGCTAAAGCAGTCGCAGGGAGCAGCCTCTACTTCCTGCTCCTCTCCTCCAACTTCCTCATCAGGTTCCCCCAGCTCTTTATCATCACCTTCAACGTTCACCTCATCACGCTGCGTCTCCTCTGCTTCCTGATCGGCCGCGGGACGCTCAGCGTCTTCTCCTTGATCTTGTTCGTCCTCCACTTCCTCGATGGTGTCTGTGGTTCCTTGTCTGGAGTAGATCATGACGCTTTGAGTCGTTTCACTAAACGGGGAAACATACAAAAACTATTTATTTTACAGGAAAAAACAGCCTTCAAAGCAATGAACTTGATGAAAACAATCATGAGATGCAGCGATGGTGTTCATGTGAGTGAAATGGCGAAGCACCTGGACACGATGCTGCTGCCGCTGTCTATGGACGAATTAGCAATATCCATGCTGTACATCTTCCGCAGACTGGGCCTGGGGCGCTGACTGGTTTTGGGAATGTTTTCCGGCATTGGGTCCATGTCTTCCAGAGTGGACTGGCGGGAAAACAGGGTGGTGGCCTCCGTGATGGCACTGGCAGGCAGTGGTGGGGTGGGATGACGAGCAGCAGTGAGAGGGACAGACAATGTTCAGTAATGATGCATGATGGTAAAAACAAAAAGTGGAGTGAATCAACCCCATTTAATGATGCTAAAAGGATATTGACCCTTTGCATGTGATGTCACTCTCTTCAAAAAGTGGCCCGCTCCACCATGACTGACAACAAAATAACTTACATGCTCCAGTAAAAAGTTTAACTTTTAGTAACCCTGGAGAAAATGCCTCACAATTATGTAGCCTACCATGCACAAAAAAATAGACTTTTGTACGCTTTTAAGTTTGTTCCAATGTAAAAAGAAACGCTATTTATGACAAAGTGATATAAATCATGTGGTGTGAATTCAGTTAAAGTTGGCAATTTGATCAAATCAACAAACGTGAGGAGGGAAATAGTATGGATTGGTCTCTTGGCTAGCTATTTACAGGATTGCTAGAACTTGGCTGGGGTTGCTAGGTAACGGGGATGGAACTCGGCTGGGGTTGCTAGGTAACGGGGCTGAAACTCGGCTGGGGTTGCTAGGTAACGAGGCTGGAACTCGGCTGGGGTTGCTACATAACGGGGCAGTTTTCTCGTGATATTGACCTAGTAATATGGAAGTTTTCCAGAGACCAAAAAACAAATACAGACAAATTAGCTCGACTTAACTAAGTGGATGCCATATTGGCAAAAACACCTTGGGGAAAACATTCCTGTCCCTCAATTCCGACATCCGTCACGGCGTCTCGCTCTACATATGGCAGTTTTGCTGTCCAGTGATGTAGTATTTTAACACCTTTTTTCTCCAAAAGTGAATGAAATGTCAATATTGACATTTTATGTTCAGAATTCACATTTAACCAATTGAGTTTTCCAAAAATAGCTAATTAATCAAAACCTAATTCTATTAGGTAGCAAAATACAGTTAGAGGCTCTCCTGCTACAGCTAATAAACATAACACAATAAACAATAAAAATTCTCGATTTTATGGAATTCATCACATATAAATTATTTAGGTTAGAGAACAAGTAAGAGGAAAAAACCTACATTACTTTACAACATATGTAATAATCTAGTTAAAAATGAATTTAATTTAAAGAGGACATACTTTGCTTCCTTGAACAGGTTTGAAATAGGTCTATGGGTAAAACCGTGCTGGAACTTGGCTGGGGTTGCTAGGTCACAGAGCTGAACCTCTGCCAAGGTTGCTAGGTAACAGGGCAGTGTTGGCTGAAAGTGACTTAATACTATGGAGGTATTTGCAAAGGCTTGTTTCCAGAGACCAAAAAACATGAAACCATTGCCAGAAAATGGCTGGATGTTTTTTAAGCACTTGTTCTGATTCTAGAAGCAGTAGAGAACCAAATGGAAAAACAAAAACGTGCAAAAACTGAATTTTGAAAAGTTAGTTCTCTTTACAGTTAGAAAGCTTTAAAATTCAGAGAAGTTACAACGGATCAATCACCCCTAAAATATGTTATGAACAAAAACTGCAAGCATAACATGAAGCATAAATGCAGAATTTAAGCTGTATGCTTTGAAATGTTTAATATGATACAAAACATGTCATAAACAGAAAGAGTAGCTCTGCAACAAATATAATTTTCAGAAATCTGGGGAAACAAAAATACATTTATTATCCAACTAATTAATTTGTATAACTGTGTGTTTATATCAACAAAGTCAGCGTTTATTTGCTAAATATAAAATATAAAAACTAATATGAAAAAAACTTCTCAGCTATTTATTTTTTTGTCATTGTAAATAAAAGCAGTGTAAACTAAAACATGGGGAATGAATTTAGAGGATGATCCATGTTGATGATCCATCCAGCGTGTGGCGCTGTGTACCTGGACATGCTGTCTCTGGAGGCCGTGGAGTCCTGGCTCTCCATCGGGTAGCCTCTCCTCCTCTTTCGGGCCTGCGTGGAGCCGGACATGGACCCGTCCTCACTCAGCTGGTCCAGGCTGGCCTGCCTGGAGATGTTCAGCCTCATGGCCTTCTGGTAGTAAACATGGATGCTCTCTCTGGACGGCACGTTGCCCTGCACTCACAAAATGGGTTTCACTTAGAAAGAATAACCAAGATTTACATCTCTCATCTTTATTTTTACATTTCTGTCACACTTTAGACTACCAATCAGATTTTAATGTCAGGCAAATAAATTGTGAGTAAAATACAAAAGGTAATCTGACCCTGTGTGAAAACATAAATCGTGAATCTGCTGTGATTAACCAAATATTTATGTTTCATTTTAATAACCACATCCAGATCTGGTTATTTCTAGACCTGTAGAATAAAGAAAAAAATCACTTAAATACAATAAACTTATAGCATGCGTTCCAATGAGTTTCATTTTTAGGATTAAACTTTTGAAAATTGACAACCGTTAGGAAGATATTAAACATACTTTTCAGAAAGGATAAATTTATGTATTAAAAATGCTTTTTATTGGTCTAATGTGATTTTTTTTCTTTAAATGTTTTCATTAACTGTAAGCAGAAAATCATCATAGGCTTTGGAACAATCATTCGTGTGTAATTAATTCACTTTGTGATAAAGTTCCTGAAATAAAATAATATCAGTTTGGCAACCTGAAGTAGGCTAAAAGATCCCAAAAAGCAACAAGTTGTGACCCAAACTCAACAAATTAAAAAAAAGGAGAGAAACTAAATAACTGACATCAGTCTGGATTTTTTTTACAGGTTTCCTCAGATTTGCTGCGAGACTGACTGCTACTGGAGATCCTTCCAGCCCACAGCATCACCATCCCATCTGATGATAAGGCAACATTTAAATACCCTTTGGGGTAAAATAAAGTCATTTGAATTTAATTGAATAAATTATGATTTCTAGTATTTCTAGAAAAACCAACAGGAAAAGGTTCGGTCTGTGCTTGTGGCCTTAAATTAAAACTCAGTTGGACAAAGTACAGACTAAAATCTGACTCAGATTTTAATCTGGTTCAGGAAGTTTTAAGTTTTTGTTTCCCGTTAATGAATGAAATCCTGACTTGAAAACGTCTTTATGTGATTCTTCATGTCATCTTGGTCTGACATCAACATTAACATCTGACAGAAAATAATGTTGAAAAAGTTACTCCTTGTTTAATGACTGATAATTTTGCTTGTACTTTGGTCTAAAATTGATTTTTTACATGAAATGTTATCTTAATGTGTAATGACGTACTTTTGGAGCTGCATAATAATGAAGCGATTTAATTATATACTTTTTAAATAACTTTTTATTACTTGTAACTTAAATGAATTCTGCTGGCTTTATACAGGTATCACATGGGAAAAGGTAGTTTTAGGATATTCAGATTGTTTTTAATCCAGTTTTTATATTTTTATTTTTTTATCCAAATAGAGGTTTATAAGTTTCAACCCAGTTTTTGGTCGTTTTTAGTAAAAAAAAAAGTCAATTTAGTTGCCATATATAAACATGTTGGGCCAAGCCATCAACCCAGATTGGACCAGCACCGGGATCCAAACTGGGCTATTTTTAGCAGTGTTTAGTGTGCAGCCAGGATTTCACCTTTTTGACCTCCCGCGTCAGCATGCAGCGCTCGATGCGAAGCACGGTGGAGATGTCGATGTACTCCCTGCACATGTCGTTCATCCAGTTGGTGAAGCTCTCCACCGTCGTCTGGAAGAGCACCCAGGTGAACTTTATGATGTTGAACACCCGCTTGATGATGTTGTCTGCGTGAGACGAGGCAACACAAGCAGCATGTTACCAGTTAGAGGGGAAATGTTGCAGCAAAACACGGAGAAATAAACAGAAAGGGAGGAAGAAAGGGATAAATTATTGGGTTAAATTAGGAAAAACGTACCAGGACCAGAAGACTTTTTGTTTTCTTCTCCTTTTTCTTGTCCGTCAGAAAGCTCCCCCACCTCGATCGCAACATGACCTGCTAAAAAAATAAAACCAACACCTCAAAAACATAAACACATTTAAAGATTTTATATTCACTAATTATTATTAAAAGACTTTCTAAATAAATTACCAATTTATTGCTATGTACATTAAGATGTTATTTAAAAAACAAAATTATTTAAATCAGGCGAGTCAAACTCATTTTCGTTTTGGACCAAATGAAGATCACAAATGCTCTTAAAGGGCCAGTTGTACCAGAATGTATTGATAAAACCTGATAACAAACTGTTAAAATATCAATGAATTCTTAAAATTAAATAATATTATTGAACATATTTTCAGTCCTTCCAGGATTTTGTATTTGTGACACTAATTAGGAAATGTTTGCACTTATTACAGTAAATGCAACTTTTTCTTACTCGCTGCAAATCATGGACAATAATCTGACATCAATTAAGGCTGAGGCAGCTGTTTAGGACAATTAAGAAAGTTTTTGACAATTTTTGAGAAAATTTGCAGTAAAACTCCCAATTATTAGTGCAAAAATTCATTGTTTTCATGTGAATTTCCACAATAATTCTCAAGAAACTGGAGGGATTGATTGATATAATTTGGCAGCAAACAGATAAAAACTGCACTGATTTGATCAGTAACATAATATTTAAGCTCACTTGGTGTTTAGTCTAGAATCTAGAGGGCCACATAAACAGCTATGGCGGGCCGGATTTGGCCCACGGGCCTCGAGTTTGACACGTGATTTAAACAGTTATGTATTGTCACGTGTGGGCAGTAGCAGTCAGTCTCACAACGAATCTCAAGAAGCCTCTGACTGAAGACAGTCACTGTATGTCATGTTTTGTAAGGTATTCTACAAAACATGACGGCATCCTCAGTTGTTTACAGGCACTGCTAATCCGCCTCATTTGCTTTTGCTGCTCTTCCTTGAAGCAGTCAAAACCAAACCTGCACCACTTTTTATCATCACAACACAAGTCTAAAAATATATTGTTGCTGCAAAATATGGGACTGTAAAATGTAACTTATTTTGTCTCTTAAACTGACAAACCATCGTGAGTTTATCACGCAGAATGCACATTTTTGAGTTTTCCAGTTTAGCAACGTTTCACTAAAATATTCATGAATCAAAGACAAAGAATTACAGATTTACCATCTTTCTTGCTTTTTCTGCCTCTCACTCTTTTTGTGTATTTCTTCCAAAACTTGCGTTTGTCTTTGGCCCGCGCCTTCAGAGCAGCTTTGGGGTCGGTGATCCAGGCCTGGTAAAGAAACTGCAGAGCAGAGCCGTTTCGTTTCAACCGGGTCGGTTTTGGTGGAGCAACAGGAAAGAAAATAAAATTTATTTATTGTGTCAAACGCCAAAATGAAGCAATAATTCACTCTCTACACTGGATTCACATGTAGTTATTTCTAAAAAAGCCTTTAAATAAATTGGATTTCACTGAAGTGTTATAAAAAAGTTGAAGCGTCTGATTAAAGGACATTTATTCCATTGGGTATAAATATGATGTGTGTCTGTTAGCCACTTTTCAAAATGGGAAAGACAAGAAACTGTGACAGACTGGCGGCCTGTCCAGGGTGGACCCGCCTCTCACCCGGAACGTCAGCTGGAGAGGAACCAGCACCTCCTGACCCCACTGAGGGACAAGTGTGTTAGAAAATGGATGGATGGATGGAAAGACAAGAAAACATGACATCTAAGTAAGGCTTATCTTCAAATTGATCTCCAATATTTTTTCCTATCTAAAACTTTAATTAAAAAGTTTTTTAAAAAACTGAGTTACGAAACAGAAGTTCCTGTTTCTCTTCCCACAAAACTTAAGATCAAAACACGAATTTTGTAAAATATAACATTTTACATACAATTAGTTACTAGTTCAAGCCCTAAATGAATAAATGCACTAAATTTGTATTTTTTCTTTTCATTTTCTATTTTTCTTTTCAGTGTGAAAATATGCAGCTGCAGAAAATGAAGAAATTATTTTTAAATTTTCTCCATAGTTAGCAATAATAACTTTTTTTTTGTCAAAATAAAATTCAGTCATAATGTTTTAGATTAAACCTAAAGGCTCACTTGTTGGAGAGACCAATTATTTAATAGTAAACTATAATAAGATATTCTACCTTAAAATATAATTAAATAATTAATAAAGGATTTTTAGCAGCTGAATGTTCAACCATTTGAATATAAACCAATTTTAAGAAACTAAAAATATAATGCATCATGTTTTTTCCCAGTCTGGTTTCAAGCTTTCATATCTATAAAAATAAAAACATGTTTCAAGTCATGCAGATTTTGGATCGACTACAATCTTCTACATTGTCTTGTGCAACATTATCTGACATTTCTACAGAGCAGCAATCAAAAAAAGGCAGGAAAAAAACCTTCTTCACATGCAAAATGCTTCATGCCAGTCACAATCATGCAGCACAAAAACATTCCCACTCCGGCTCATATTTGCTGATTTCTGTTTCAATAAAGTTTACACCAAATTTGAGCTGCAAGCATCATAAAACTGCAATGTTAGTAGCTAAAGGTGACCTATTATGCTTCCTTGAACAGGTTAGGATAAATCTGTGACCTATAGGTCTTTTATTTTTGTTGCACAAAATCATTTTTAGAGATTTTATCCTGATCAGTTCTGCCTAGTTTGAGTTGTTTTATTGTGTCGTGTCACTTTAAATTTAAATAACTTGCTGCTGTGAAAATGACTGCGAAACCATGCACAATTATATACTATACATCTTTGACAAGCAGAAGTAGAGCCTCATGCACAACCAGCAAGAATGCAGAAAGAGGTTTCCGAATGTTAAATCATCAACAAAACACTTGTTTTTTCCAGCAGCCATTGTACAGCAATGTAAAACCAGCTGACCAATCATGCTGTAGCTCTGTTTTAGTTGCTAGGTAACGGGCTGGGCTTCACTGGGGTTGCTAGGTGACAGAGGAGTGCCTGTCGACTTATGGCAGACACCAAAACACAACTTATTGCCATAAAATAGTTTTTTTAAGCACTTGGGTTGTTTTTAGGTGCAGTGGAAACCCAAATGGAGGTAGAAAAACAAAACGTAACTTTTACATTAAAGGTCCCCTTTAGACGTCCCCACAGCAAAACAAGCATGGTCAGGTGAGTATAGCGAGTACCTTTCCTGCCTTGACTACATACTGCAGCACAGTTTTAGGCAGCCTAATGATAGACTTGGGCAAAGCCAGAACGGCTGAGACAAACTTTCCGATCGCTCGCTAAAAGGCAGAAGAAAGAGGGACAAGGTTTAGTAGAGTTAGACTGCAGGTTGAAGGAAGACCTGTGAGGAGGCAGAGGAGATGGAAATTGATGAGTTAAACACATTAATTTGTGCACAAATTATTGACAAACCAATAAAATGTGATTGAAAAACGAAGGAAAAAAAGAGATGTTATGTAGAATGAGGTGAAATGAACTGTTGTTGGAGGCGGGTTGAGGAAAAGGTCAGACAGTCTGCAGACTGACGATAAAAAGATTCTCAAGTGTTTCGCTCTGTTTTCCATCACAAGTGGATATAAAACCCCAACAGAGCAACGTTCACTTTATTTAAGCAAAAGAAAATATCCTTTCCGTTTTTTTTTTTTAAAGAAACAAGCCTTATTTTAGTTCATTTGCTTGATACAGTAAATCCATCAGGATTTATTTACTCCTAATAAATATAAAGTTGTTTGATTCTCAGTGTTCAAACAGCAGAGAGACGAGAAAATATTTATTTTCTGAAACCAAAGGAATATCGATCCACCTGAAATGCCGACTTCTTTGGCGGCTCCTCGTCTTTTTTCTCCTCCTCCTCCTCTTCTTCTTCGCTGTCAGTTTCAAACAAGTAATAATCTCCACTTCTGACCACTAGGGGGCAGAAGAGAAAACGTTTTTACATGAACTCAAGAGGCCAGAAACCTCATTTGTTCATCGTCAAACATTGAAATCAGAAACAGAGAGGAGACAGAAACAGGATGTATGAAAGTTACGACACTCACCATTACTTAAAAAATAACAGAAATTAACAGTGAGGCACATTTATAGACACATAAAGTCATTACACAAAGAAAGTACAAACTCTAAGATTCTAAGATTTATCAGGAAATAATAAATTAAATTAGTTCTTACCAGGTTCTAAAATTATTTAAATCTCACCTCAAATATATAAAATTCACAACAGATCCACACTATCATAAAAAATTGCGTAAAATTTTTTTTCTGAGATTTTTAATTTTTCCACTTTTCTAAATTTCCTTGTTTGAAATTTTGAATTATTTTCTAAGATTTTTTTTCTCCAAGTTTTTTATTTATTTTTTTCTTAAGATGTTGACTTTTTATTCTCAAATATTTCCGTCTGACTTTTTATTATTTTCTCAGAATTTAAAAAAAAATTCTTCAGTGACCACAGGTCTCTTCTGCAACTGCCACATGTTAATAAAATGTGGCAGAAATCTTTTTAAATCAAACAATGACAACAGAATCTATAACAAAACAAATAATAAAAATCTAACTTTATGTTTTGGTAGATTTGAAGTTAGATATAATCGATTTTAGAACCTGGAAAAGAACTTGAAATCCTCAGAATTGAATGTTTAATCATTTCTTGTAGACACAGAACCTTTTAAGCTGTTATTATGAGGTTTATGTGAAGGAAGAAACCTATGATTTGTGTGAACATTTCTCTCTAAGCTGCAAGAAGAGACTCCAGGCTGCAGCAGCTGAATGTCAAAGGCAATGGATAGACAAGGCTGACTTATGTCCTTGAGCAGAACCAAAGTGGGCAGGAAATGA
Source organism: Poecilia reticulata (assembly GCF_904066995.2). Lineage (NCBI taxonomy): Eukaryota > Metazoa > Chordata > Actinopteri > Cyprinodontiformes > Poeciliidae > Poecilia > Poecilia reticulata. Next base: position 23,788,499 of record NC_088846.1, read on the forward strand.
GGGAGGATGCTAGGAAATGGAGATGAAACACCAAATGACAAAGAGATAAAATAATTTGCAAAATGTCATGTGGGGGCGGACGATGACATGAGACATGAGTTTGCACCAAACAGGCAACCAGTGTGGGAAAACTCTGAGGAAAAGTGTTTGTTTTTGAATCAGCTTTAGAGTTTTTTCATGTCTGAATCGTCTGTTTTGTTTTCACCTGTTTGGTGATCATGTCTGCAGGCAAAGCAGGAAAAAACCCTTCCTCCTTTATTCCAGTACTGAGAATAAAGGTAGGTCTGTTTCATGTCTTTGCATAAAAATCAGAGCGATTCTCTACTGTGGGCTTTTCTGGCAAAAAATGTCCAACAAACCTCCAGCCATTACTCCTTTTCTCCTTCATCGTAGTGTCTGTTTAAGGCGACCAGGCTCTTTATCGTTTAATTTTAAAAATCCTCAAGCGGGCAGCGAAACGGCGCCTTAAGCAGAGACAGAAACGGGTTAATGACTGGAGGGACGGTGCCTTCAGAGCCCTGGGACAGTATGGGAATCCTCAGCGTTCTGGTCAAGGACAAAAGGGGCCAGTGAGAGTGGAGGAAGAGAAAAACGGGGTTTGGGGTCAACCTACTGGAAGCATGGTCAACCCACGGCCTCCACCACTGCTTTTTTTTGGTCTTGGCTTTCGCTCGCTGTGCTCCTAAAATTTCACAAATACATCAGTGCAACACGTCATAAAAGTAAATGAAAATAAAAAATAAAAATCCACAAATTTAAGATTCTTAACTAAGGCAATTTACAGCAGCTTGCAAACGTATTCACACCCCTTGAACTCTTGCATTTAGTCAAGCTACAAACTCAAACTTCAATTCAAAACTGGGGTTTTATTTGATGGAGCAAAACAAAGAAGTAGGATAACGAATAAAAGGCGATTTATACTTCCTCAAATAAAAACAAAAAGTGAGCCAGATCCATTTAAATAGTCACTTTGTTAAACTATTTTCTATGTTTTTGCACATTTAAAGACTAAAAACTCAACAGATTTTTCCATGTCACTGAACTGTGTTAAGGTCTGGACTTTGACTAGGTCAGGATTGTTTAAGCTTTTTGTCATGTAGGCCAAAATTATTGAGTCAAGACAAAAAAGTGAAGTAGAAAAATATACATTATTCATCACAGATTCAGAAATTAAGAAGTATTTTACATGTTTGGTGCATTAAACCTAAATCTGCTTAAACTTTTAACCTTTCCTGTCTGTCGTGTTTCTTCATGATGATGTTTATTCATTAATGTTCTCTAAAAAAAATCCTTAATACAGTTCATGCATCTGCAGCTAGAAATACTTTAACATCAGTAGGTGAAAAGTTCAGTGTGGCGTTGATCTGCTGATTATTTTTGGATTAACCAATAAACAAATGGACAGGAAGAGCTACCTGCGGAGTTCCAAGTTACAAAGGGTTTTTATTTTTCATCTTAAATGCTAAATCTAAATATTTTTGTACAGTTTTGATTGTACAATCCGAATTTGTACAACTTTGATTAATCACGATTAATCGAGTATTTCAATAATCAATTCATCAAGATTAATTGTGATAAATCAACTATCTCATTAATCTGATTAATTTTAATTAATCGACAGTTTCAATACCATTTCACAATTCTATTAATTATGATTAATCGGATTAATCATAATTCAATTAATCGTGATTTGATTACTCAGTTAATCGTTTCAGCTCCATTTTTATCTGGGTTTTATTTAGTGGTGTCGGAGTTAAAGTGGCTGAACACAAATGCCATTTTATTTTATTTTATTTTATTTTTAAAGCAGAACTTGTCACAGTTGTGTATTTCTTTTGTTTGTCTTTCATGTAAAAATTACATTAAAATAGTTGAATGAAAAAGTTCAAGGGTTGTGAATTCAAACGGTGGCATGGTTACATACGACAATCATTATCTGAGTCTTATTATGGGCTCCACAGGGAGAGTTGGCGGCAGCCTTCGTCATACCATCATCATCATCCTCCTCCTCCTCCTCGGGCCGGACGAGCGTCTGTCCGTCGGCAGACTCCTGCGCCAGGCTCAGCATCTTCTCCTTGCCCCTCTTAAACTTTTGCTGCCTCACCTTAATGCGGTCCATCCTGATTAGATCAGAAAAGACGCAGACGAACATCATCACCGCACGGCGTCCGTAAACATCTCCAGGCTTCAGAAACAAGAGCATGGTCTATTACGGCGGAGTGCTCATTAGTGGAGGTGAGTGGGCATCGACTGGGCTCGTGAGGAACTACAGAGGAAACTATAAGCAGTGGAAACACGCTGCTTTTAGGTGGTATGATATGCTAATGGCCGCCTTCCAGGAAGCGACGCTGAGCCTGGAGAGGCTTTTAAACCACAACAATCATGTTTACTTAATTATGGACGGAGTTACAACGAGCGAGGTTCACCAAAGAAACAGAGGAGGAGGCAGGAAATCACAGAAAGAGTAAAAATCTGACTTCCTATTGATTATTACCAACATTTAACAGAATCCAGTTTAAAGAGATGGATGGATGGATGGATGGATGGATGGATGGATGGATGGATGGATGGATGGACAAACGGATGTTGGATGGATGGATGATGGATGGATGGAACAACTGATGGATGGATGAATGGATGATGGAACAACTGATGGATGGATGGATGGATGGAACAACTGATGGATGGATGGATGATGGAACAACTGATGGATGGATGGATGGATGGAACAACTGATGGATGGATGGATGGATGGATGGATGGATGGATGAACTCCTCCATATCTTTTGTTTTTCCATCAATAATCTTCTGATAATCAAATCTTTGATCTGATGAACAAAAATAATTTTCTGAGGATTCTTGACGCTCAGATCAATAAACTGCTGAAACAAAATAAAGAAAAAATAAAAGCACAGATTAATAATTTCAGGTTGGGAATGATTTCAAACTAAATCCATTTCAAAGCGTCGGTTCCCTCCTGGAGAACGGAGCGGCTGAGTAACATGAAGGTCAAAGGTCAAACACGGAGAGTCTCACTGTCTCTTCAGCTGCTCCACTGATTTGCTCTCCTCCTCCAGTCGAGCTTTAACCGCCTTCACTATGGTGGCCTGGAAAAGCTCCGCCCCTCTGAAACACAACAACAGGAAGAGGCACCGTGTGCAGTAATCTGGATTAAACCTGATGCTTTCAGATGTTTGGATTACATTTAATTAATTTACTGCACCATCATGTAGAACTGGAATCAACATAATTAATGTCTTTGTTCACAAAAAAAAAAAACACTCACATTTGAAATGTTTCATTTATCAGATTAAAAATAGACAACATGATCTATGGAAGAAGGTTAGGGGCAGTTTTTCCTCAGAATTTTGACTTTAATGTTTCTGACATAAATCTCAGAATTTTCACCTTTTTCTCAGAATTCAAACTTTAATCTCAGATTTTTTTTATTTTAAGAATTCTGACTTTAAACTCATAATTCTGACTTTAATCTAGGAATTCAGACTTTCTTCTTAGAATTTGGACTTTAATCTCTGACTTTTCTCAATATCAGAATTTTTTAGATTGTTTATGCACCATAAGACAAATCAAATCAATAAAATAAAGTCTGAATTATGGGGAAAAAATGTCAGAATTATAATTGTTTTGTCATTGGCCCTAATCCACTTCCAGAAAACGGTTGTCAGCCGTAAAAGCAAAGCACTTGAGGAGGCGCTGCTCGTCCCTCTCAGTGCAGCTGCTGTCTGCAGTACCTGCAGGCGAGGATCTGCGATGCTCTGATGTCCGCCACCACGTGCAGGAAGTAGTAGCTCATGAAGACTCGTCTCTGCAGCAGCAGGAAGGCGAAGCAGATGCTGTCCCAGATTATCCCAGCCTCGTCTTTGGGGAGCTCACAGAACTTTCCGTTGGCTGGAGTGTGAAATAAAATCTGATTTATTCGCAGAAACAAACAGTTTTCAGCTCTAATCTATAATTTACAAGATTTCAATGAGAAGATGAAAAAAATGGTCTAAAATACATAAATTCAAAACACTTTATAGGAAAACAATAATTAAAGGTGATCCATTAAGCTTTTCTTTCATTAAATGATTCCTAGATGCTCCTGTCACTTTAAATCCATATAATCTGCTGCTTTCAACACCCTCAAACTCAATGTTTACACTCGCACGTGAAAATGGCTACAAACAGATGTGCGATTTTACAACCGTACATCTTTGACAAGCAGAAGTAGAGCCTCCTGTACAACCAATAAGAATGCAGCAAGTGGTTTCTGGATGGTAAAGCAACAACGAAGCACTCAACTTTTTCAGGACCTGCTGTGTGAACCGAGCCCATTAATTCTTTATGGTCTGGAGTCCCACAGGGCCCCAGGCTGGGCCCAAGCCCATTAGGATGCTTAGAAATCATAAAAATTCTCTATTTTATCGATGTAATTTTTCATATGGGGATGCAAAACAGCACATTTGGTAGCACAGCTGCCTAGCAGCTACCAGGGTTTAGCGATGTAGTTTATGCTTTGAACCACATGAGTCTCGCTTACTTAATCATGAATGAGTTAAATGTCAATTAAAGAAAATGAAATGTAAACAAATCCCATGAAAAAAGCAAGAGTCAGGTTTCTCACATAATAATTATGTGAAAAAAATATGCTTTTCTAGACTCTAATTTACAAAGATGTAAACTTTTAAAGAATATTCACACTTCCATGTCATTTCCAAATAACCTAAAATTGAGCAGCTACATGTAGCTTCACAGTTTGGTGTCCCACAGGTCTCCATGCTGAGCCCCTTATTTTTAGCATGAATAAATCATATAGATTCCACTCATAAGCAGCGTAATTTTTAATATATGCAGATGATAAAGTTTTTTCCTCAGGGTAAAATTTCAGAAGAAGTTGAAAGCAAATGTTCAAATCCAGCAGTAAATTTGATGTGTTCTCTGTTTGTTTACAGTTTTCCACTAAAACTGAGATATTCATCTGCAGGGAATACAAGCCGTCTCAAATTATTGACTAGGCAAAGTGTTGATTTATATTTAGATTCTAATTTTAGGTTTAAAAGGTTTCATTGGATGAATTTCAGATTTATAAGCTGAAAACTCAGTAGGACAATGTTTATTATTACGATTAGCAGACTAAGGCAGCATGTGCTAAAATGCTAGCTGTGCTAATGTCTTACATTTTATGCAGGTAATATTTTCGGAGCATATTTAATGATGTTTACGCACCTTGAGTGGTGATAAGATTGGTTTCTACGTGGTAACCTTTGATGGTGCAGGCCAGACTGAACAACTGGATCAACCAGCACTGCTTGTTATCCACCAGAGTCTTGATGTAGCCACACGCCACGATCTACAACAAAACCTTCTTTATTCAACACAGAACTTTAGAAATGTCATGACCACTGGAAGCATCGTCTACGTGTGTCAGTTAGTAGGTCTACATACAGACAAAATGTTCTTCATTGTGATTACGAAGATGTTATAGGCAATCAGGAAGTCCCAGTAGTGGAGGATCTTCTTGATTGGTTTCAGCAGCAGGTCGCCGCCGAACAGCAGGAAGTAGAAGCAGGCCACCAGGTAACCCATGCAGAAGACGCTGATCCGGGTGGTGCCGGTGATGAAGATGATGGTGAGGACGAACCAGAAGAGGTAGCTGAACATGATGACCTTCAGCATGTCAAGGTACGACCTGGAGACGGAGAAAACAAAGACTACCTGTGAATCTGGCTGGTTCTCCTCTCGTTTTGAGTCTGTTGTGCTTCTGTGTTTGGCCTGAACAGGATGTTTTAGGGCCACCGAAGGTAAGAAATTATTTAAAAGCTGCTTCCAATAAGACGATTTTTTAAGCTGGTGTTGATTTAAACACATTCAGGTTTTCTGGAAGTTTTACAAAGTTATTTTCTAGACTTTGGTTGCTAATATAAAGTTAAGTGGAAATTTTGGTATTTTAAGAATGAAAATGGCAATAATTTACATAATTACCAACGAATAACAAAATCAGGCAAAAGAAAATTTTCTAAATCCATTTCTTTAAATAAAAAACTTATGAAACTTTAGCAAAAACTGCAGGTTTGTTTCTGAGTCTGGAGAATTTTTGATTAAAACATGTTTGTTTTCATTCAGTGGGTAGAAAATCCAGAATATTTTCAAAATACTTCAAAATAAAATTACTAAAGTAAAAGTAAATAGTAGCCGTACAAGAAATGACTCAAGTACCGAGAATCAAATGGTAACAAAATATAAATCTATGTGGAAATGTTGGTATTTTAAAGACCAAAATGAAAATAATTAATATAAATAAAATCAGGCCAAAGGAACGTTTTTCCAAATCCGTTTCTTTCAATAAAAAACTTAAACAAAAACTGCAGGTTTGTGTCAGAGTCTGGCGAATCTTTGGTTGAAACATGTTTGTTTTTCATTCAGTGGGAAGAAAATTCAGAATATTTTACTCAAGTAAGAGTAGAAATACTTCAAAACAAAATAAAGTAAAACATAATAAAATTACCCCTAAATGTAATTGAGTAAATGTAACTAGTTACCACCCTGCTCTGCCAACATTTCTGCCCGTCCTGTCGCTTTGTGCGGCTCATGAATCTCCTTCGTTTCGTGACGTCGGAGCGCCGGTAAGCGTCTGCTCGATGGATGGGAATCGGATCTGTAACCTGACGCTGTTGCTCAGCTCAGGTACGCTCCTCCATGTTTTCTCTCTCTGGTCTCATGTTAAATCCTGTGAAAGCATCCTTTCCCTGCCCGTCCATTAACGTGAAAACATAGGACGCGCCGCTCATTAACTCGACGCGAACGGGACCACAACAGCAGCAGCGCCGGCGCTGATGAAGTGGGTTTGGCTCGGACGCCGCGTTGATGGGCTGAGTGAGTGTCCTCCTTCATCAGAGGGAGAAAATACCTTTTCCATACTTAAAAGCTATTTATTGAGTTAGAGTACAGGGCGAAAGCGTCTGAGTCGCAGAGTGACGGACAGAGTGTTTTTGTGGAATATGGATTTCTCCGACCCGCGCCCTGTATCCGTAATTCGATCCTGAAGGGAAACGATGGAATAAGTGCAGAGCTGCTGCGGCATGGACAGACGGCTGTGCAGCTTTTCGTCTTTCTACAAGGGCTTGTTGATGGACACAGAGTGCGTTAATAAAACACTTGTCCACTTTGCGCATCAAAACAGTGGAATGTGAAGAACACATAATCAATGGCTGCTGACGGTCAGGATGCTATCGCTGCCGTTCCTTTAAAAACCCGCTGCTCACGTTTTACTGGACCTTGAAGTAGGAGAGAAAACATGTTTATGAATGAGAAGAAGAATCGCTTCAGTATTTTAGATTTAGAAACGATGGATGGATGGATGGATGGATGGATGGATGGATGGATGGATGGATGGATGGATGGATGGATGGATGGATGGATGGATGGATGGATGGATGGATGGATGGATGGATGGATGGATGGATGGATGGATGGATGGATGGATGGACCAACCAATGGATGGAAAGATGGATAATGGGACGCATGGATGGATGGATGGATGAACCAACCAATGGATGGATGGATGAACCAACTAATGGATGGAAAGATGGATGATGGACTCATGGATGGATGGATGGATGGATGGATGGATGGATGGATGGATGGATGGATGGATGGATGGATGGATGGGTGGATTCCTTCCATGTTTCCTAGTACGACTCTTATTTTGAAATCCTCTACACCATCATCATCCTGGGAAAGCTGAATAAATCTTTCAGGCTCATAAATGCGCCGCATTTCCAGTTTTTAGTTGAATCTCTTTCTCAGTAAATCTGACCGTTTAGATAAAAAGTGTGATGTAACGAACGCTGAGACTCTCAAACTGAATCGTCTCCTGGAATCCGGTTTAACGTCTCAGACTGGAGCTGCTTTAATATCTGGCTAATAAAACTACTTCCTGCTGCTCTAAATAAACTCCGACACCACAAATCCTCTGCTGAATGCTTCTGATGAGCTTCACTTGCATTCAGCGCATTATGTTTGACTTTATTGTCGACATCTGATACTGTTATGCATCAATTACTCTGTCTGCTTCACTTCCTCTCCATTTCAGCTTCCCTCTGTGCTAATGACTGCCAAGCAATGGCACCAGAATAACTGCAGGACTTTTGGGTCGGCGTTTCTGTCCAAAGCCATCGTTCTGAAGGAACCTGCAGTGGATGAAGTCGGGGACGGGGTTGTGGACGCTGAAGGACGCGGCGTCCAGGTCTCTGCAGATCTCCACGTTGTCCCCGGCCATGATGCGCACCGCGGCCTTGTTTTCGTCCTCAAAGACCTGCCTCTGCAGGGAGGCGCACAGCAGCAGCATGAAGTCGTCTGCAGGGACAGCACAGGGAAAACATCTGAATAAACCCGTCTGGGTTTATTGCATTTCAACTCGTCTATTCCAGAGTTACAGTTTCTTCCCTTGGTATGTTTATATTTTCCTCTAAGCAGGCTGTTTTTAAGAAATCTTCTAAATAAATAGTTTTCTACTGTAGGTTTTCAAATCAGCCCAGTAAAAACATTTTGGCGGAAACATTCACACCACATAACTAGAACACAACAGCTCAATATATACAATCTGAAACTAAAGAATTAGTCTATCAACTCGTTATCTTTGTTCAGACGGTATTACTTTATGTGAAGGGATGTGCATAAACTTGACATAACATCTGTTATGAGCATGAAGGAGTCTTCATGAATGTTTAGTGCTGTTGTCATGAAGTGTCATTCAGTAAATAATGACACTTTTATTGAAAAGTTGCTTTAAAAGTCCATTAAAATTGCCAACTTTGAACTATCCAGCAGATAGACACTTTTAATGTAAAATTGTACCAAATCTTGCATTAAAAGTCCATCCAAAGTTTTAACTTTGCATTAAAAGTGTAATTATTTACTAAATGACATCCATGAAGACTCCTTCATGTTTATGACAGTCAGTCTTATGGACGCCCCTTCAAATAAAGTGTTACTGTTCCTCCTAATGTGAAGGTGGTGCTGTTTCGTAAATGTGACTGGCTACAATAAAACCACAAACAACTCAGGGCGTTTTGAGTTATTTACTTAAGTTTTACTGTAGTTTGGATTCTAAGCTTTCCAATCAAAAATGTTCTTCACTACAAGTGTTGTTTGCACTAACAAAGTTTTTGAAGCAAATAAAAGAAAATAGACTGAAGTTGCTTTGGCAAAAACAAACATTTTCTTTCAGCCAGTAGTTAGCACAATATAAGTGAATTTATTTTAGCTGTTAAGATGCAGTTAGTCAGCGTGGGGTGCAGTGCTGTGTATCATAATAATGTTCAAAAACAAATGTTCTGCCACTAAGCCTGAGAAACTGGTGTCTTCCACCGGTGTCTTCAGCTTTTCTTTTTAGTGACCCAGTGTTAAGCCAATTATCCTCTATTATTTTTAAACGCAGTCCTTTGGTAAGCTAGCTGTAGCGTCACACTTTGAGCTAACGTGACGACAAATAAACTGTTGTTTACATGCAGTACCTTGCTGACCACTAGGGGGCCACAGTTTGAGAAAGACTGTTGTGTTTACATGTTTAGGCTTCCATCCATCCATCCATCCATCCATCCATCCATCCATCCATTTTCTTTACACCCTTGTCCCTTAATGGGGTCGGGAGGGTTGCTGGTGCTTATCTCCAGCTAACGTTCTGGGCGAGAGGCGGGGTCACCCTGGACAGGTCGCCAGTCTGTCACAGGTTTAGGCTTCTACTTTCTAATTTTTTTTATTGTTTTAATCAGAAAGCTTTTTATTGATATAATGTGTTAAAATGTTTTTATCTGAAAGCCTCAACCAACAGCTGATTCACCACAACATAGTCTGCCACAAACGCTAAAGCTAGTTAGCATAGCCACTGGTGATGATGGATAAACAGTATTCCTGTAATGGTAAGTTGTTTCTCTGCCATTACCACATTGAGCAGCGAGTACATGAGGATGATAAACAATTGCTTTCTTAGCCAATACAGCTACTCTCATTCTGAGGTTTCTAATTTTTACCCTATAAACTTATTTCTCACTTCACTTACAGACGAGGAAATATGGATTGGGCTTCATTTGGAAGTCTGGGACATAGAGCCACTTGATCACGTTGGAGCCGGTCGTAGAGTTTGGAAACCTCCAGGGATAATCTGGAAAGAGAAACGTCACCATGACATGGCCGTTTAAAAAGTGTGGAAACGAGGTTAGTTCTGTGAAGAACTTTTAAAATTAGGATGTAATATTATTATTATTATTATAATTTTTCTTTACATGTCTTCACACTGTTGTCCTATTGCCATCTGCAGAAATACACCGCTCCCAGTCAGAAACAACCAATCAGAATCAGGAGGAGTGTCTTGACGTTGTCAATCAGGCTTGTGTACTCACTGCTCACACTCTCCCTCTTTTTTTCTAATATGCTACAGCTGGTTCACCACAGTGCACCCTGTCAGTTTCCTGGAACGCTAAGTTGTTTTTCCACTATTAGCACATTCAGCAGCGAGTACATGAGGTTGATTGACAGTACTAAAACCCGCCTCCTTGCTCTGATTGGTTGTTTTTGGTTGGGAGTGGTACATTTCTTCAGATGACAGTAGAAGCTCATGGAGAAGGCAGAGGAAGTGTATCTTTTCACAGATTATTTGTCTCATATTACGGTCATAATTTTAATATGTAAAAAAAAAAAACACTTTTTAAAATAAAAATTACATACTGCAGCTTTAAATACACTGTCTTCATTAGGATAAGATTAAAAAACACAAAACGCTCAGTCAAGTTTTGGAAACTTATGGCAACAGGAAGAAAACTAGTTCTCCGTCTAGTCTGGACATAATTCAAGGCAACATTTTAGATAAAAACCAGGCAGAATTTTCACTCTTACTGTGATTTATCCAAGCGCACAAACCTTTACAGGCAGCCGGTGGGATCCCGATGCACACAAAGTACTGGACTGTGAGCATGCTTGCCAGGAAGAAGCAGTACTTTGACCAGATCTCAGCGATGGCCTTTCTTCTGCGTCGGTGCATGACCGCGATGAGGGCGAAGGCGTGGAGCATGGCGTAGAAATCCATTCGCTGACCAATCACGTTCACCACCAGCAGCAGGCACGTCTGAGACACCAGCGGAGGCGTCAAGCACCTCTCCATGAAACACACATTCACTACGTCACTGAATTTTCTACCTCAAGTCCAAACTTGTAGAAGAAGTAGTTGACGAAGTATTTAACGAAGCTGACGATGCCGATGTCGAGGTGCTGGCGAGTGACGTCATGGAAGATGATTCTGGCTGCGGGAGGCGACAGCTTGTTCCGCAGCCTGAAGTACAGCTGGTGGCGATAGATGGTCACCTCAAAGGCCAGCAGCGCCAACATCAACAGGTTGTTCTGCAGCAATAACATCATCTTACTCTGGTTAAAGCTTTTAGTGAAAAAAAATCATATAGTAATTCAATATTTACAGGGTTGTATATTTTCAGGCACAGATGTTTTCAGAAACATGTTGTCAGTAGTTCATAGAATAAAAGAAAAATGTTCATTTTACTCAAACATACGTATGAAGAGTAAAACCAGAGAAACTGGTAGTTTTAAGTGGTTTCTTAATTTTTTTCCAGAGCTGTAGGACATAAAAGAAATTTTGTTTCCTGATTGAACTCCTTGAAATTGGGGCTCTGTCTCTTTAAGAAGCCTTCAGGAAGTCATCACAACATATCTCCTCTATTAACCCTTTAACAATGTTTTTACCAGCATCACTCCGAGCATTACTGTAATGAGTTTAGCAGATGTGCAGTTTCACCAGGAGTTTGCTGATTGCAGCCGACTAGTCTGAAGGTGCTGAGTGGGGGAGGAGCTACGTCTCGGAGGCGGAGCTAGATCCAGCCAGGCGTTTTGCACAGCTGGATTTCTCAAACATGCATGGAAGAATCATAGCAACACTCAGGTATGTTTTTGATGAGGGAATAACTTTATATTAGAAAATAAGTAAATTTTACATAAAACTGCCCCTTTAAATGTTAGAAATCAGAAGGATAAAGATGATCTGTTTGCAGTGAAGTACTTCAGTACATTTTTCATGTATCAAAAGATACCTTCAGGTTTTACACCACTATATTTTACATTCAGTATCTGTACTTTCACTATATTGCTATATAGTATATAACGTGTTGTGTGATGTGAAGACAAAAAAAGTAAACAATCTTCAACCTAAACGTACATTTGTTGGTTTTTGATGACGGTATATTTGATCCTTCAGATCCTCTATATAAACGTGTTTTTACGTATTTCAGAGGACTTCCTGCTCACCCTGAGGTATCTGAGCAGGTCTTCGTTATCCTTCCTCAGGCCGACCCAGTTACCGAGGTCAGATGTGTTGCTATACAGCGGCGTTTTCTCAAGCGTCTTCTTAACGTCTTCTGAGTAGAAATCTGGCTGTGCACCCAAGGAGAAACTGTTTTTAATGTTTTTAATTAAACTAAAGTAAATATGATCCCCAACATGGAAAAAAGCATGAAGTATTTACAGCTGAAATTTGCGGTTCACATTATTGTGGTATTTAGCAAATATATATCATTTTGGTAATGCTTGCTGGCCTGATTTAACTTCACATACAATGAAAAACACAAAATGTCTCCAAGTATTTTTGTCTGGTTTCAAGTGCAAAAATGTTAGTGCACAAGAAATAAAGACTAAAATAAATTACATGTAACTTCTCAGCCAGAAAGAGGAGCTAGTTTTAAGTCAATCATATTGATTTTAAAAAGTACTACTTCCATTGGCAGATTACTTAACTTATAACAAGACATTTTATACATATAAAATACAATTTTTACATGATGTAAGTGAAATAATCTGCCAGGGGAACTAGTATAGTTTCAATTAATATTAAGGAATTGTAGACTTAGCTTCTGTATCTTGATGAAAAGTTACTTGAAATAAGACAAAACTAACATGAAACTCTACCAAGATATTTCCACCAGACAGTAAATCAGAAATACTTGATTTAGATTGTGTGTTTTTGCAGCAGTGTATGTAAACTTCTGGCTCTTACAGTTTGTTCAATGCAATAAAAATTTAATGTTTACAGTAGTGAAGCTTTCAGAGCAAATAAACAGTTTAGTGACACAAACTGACCCATGCAGTGACAATAAAACAGGTAAAACAGGTGAAGGTGATATTTACTACGGTGCATTTGTATTCTGGGGGCTCGATAGTCTTTAGCTGGTACAACATTTTGCACACGATGATGACACACGTCCAGACAGTGCAAACACTGGAGGCAAGGGGTCGGTACTGGCTGTAGGGCAGCGCGAAGGCCCACGACGCCAGGAACACATAGTTGAGCAAAGACACCTGCACAGGAGACAATGCAGGCGATGAGGACATGAAAATGGTCATTACGTCTTTTTCCACTCAGAACGACACGGAAATGCTTCTTTATTTATGTTTTTTTTTCACAGAATGTTAAGGACAACAAATCTAAGAAGTAAAAAAAAGATTTTCAAATTAATTTCATATTATTGATATTATCTCTATGTGTAATTTAAAGCATGATGACAAGAAAAAACAGGTCTAAAAATGTATTACTGTTCCTTTTAGTGTCATTCTGCTCAACACATTTAGGACTTTTATACATATTTAAAAGGTTCTAGCAGAACTATATGGCAGATCTCTTTGAGATGTTTGCATGTTGTTTTATAATCTAACTCTGCTTAGAATGTTTTTACACCTGAAAAATTGCCAAGACTTGGTTCAATGGGAGACTAAAGTTGCAACATTTGTTAGATTTTCAGCTGGTTTGGTTCACTTTCACACTTCTCACAATAATTGAAAAACCTGTTCCCCTTCTCGCCTCTGGGGGCGGAGCACCAAGAACCACTGAAGGAAACAACACAGAAACCTCAGAAGAAGACATGAGCGCAACTTCCTTCCTCATGAAATGGAAACAAAAATGAATTAACATCAGATTTTAACGTTTGTAGGAGTTCTCTTTTGTCCTTCATAAAAAAGCATTTCTTCTGCTCAAGCTAGACTCTCACTTTAGTTTTGGTTGTATTTACCCAGAATGCCCTTCTCTATAGTCCACTTCCTGCTTTTGGAGCAGTTTCCGGTCCACTTGGCGTTCACATATGCATTCAAATTGCACCAGAATTCACTTCAACCGGACCGAGACATAGATTTTTAGGCAGAGCAGAGTTCACCATTTGGTCCTTTTTAGAGTTTGATTGCACATCGCACCTCCGCCAAATGAAACAAACTTTCAAATTAGAGTTGGACTAAAGCGAACTAAACATGGCTGGTGTGAATGAACCAGTAGAGTTAATGGGACTCAAGTCCACTGTTTTCAATCACATTAAATGCCGACAGAAACTCATTAAAGTTTGTTGTTTTATCATAAAGTAAAAAAGTTTAAGGAGCATGAATGTTTCTGTAAGGCACTGAAAAAGCAGGACGACGGAGTATAAGAAAAAAACATGGAGTTATAAAAGTTTCTCCAAATTTTCTACATTTTTTAGTCAAACTGCACTAAAATGTAGAGTTTCATTTTACATGTTTACAAGAAAATGCTTAATTTGTGAGAGAAAATATCAAATATTCAAGACTGGAAGCATAAACCTACAGTATTAAACTAAATTATTCTCTGACAAGTCAGAAATTTGGAAGAAAGAAAACTCTGAAATTTTCAGGGATTATTAAGTCAGCTGAGACACAAAAAGCCAAAACTTCTGTGTTTGTTTTAATCATACACTTATGCCTTTAGTCAGGGAAAGTTTCTTATCCTCATCTTTTAGAAAAATATGTTGTTTTTTGACAGAAATATAATCTACAGTGGGCCCAATACTGTGCCATACTCAAGCATTAAGTTTTAGATTAATCTGAATAAATGTTTTCTGAAATCTAACAGGTATTTCTTATTATTTTCAGATAGATAACCAATAAACGATGCATCGGCTGAAGCTTCCTTACCTCCCAGATGCAGATGACAACAATGTAGCACGATACAATCTTGATGATGTGGATTTCCAGCAGCCACCAAATGAACAGCTGCAGTTTGTGGAAATACTCCAGGAATTTGAGGAAGAGTACAGAGAGCCGGTCCACCACCAGGTGCCACTTATTCTTCAGATCTGAAGAAATAAAAAAACTCCGTAAATGATTCAACTATCCCACACTTTTTCCTTCACTTTCAAACAGACAGAGCTAAATTTTAAAGAGGTGTTAAAAATAGTTTATGTAGATCTTTTAAAAGATTTCTAGGAATTTTCATTTTTCATAGAAGTGGAAAACAATCTATTTAGGGCAAAGTGAGAACGGAGCATAAAATCTTCTTACAATAGAAAATATTTGTCTTTAAATAACCAAGTATTTCTGATTCTCTTGACCACATCTACCCAGCACTGCAAAAGCAAAATCGTAATCTAGCTCCACTGGTAGAAAACAGAAAAGTACTCTAAATTTTAAATTTAAGTTGTTTGCTCTTCTATAGCTCTTGTTCTCTTAGCTCTACAGTTTCCTTATCAATGTTTACCATCAAGTTGGGTTGGATACATAAATAATTACAGCAGCAAGCTGGTCAAATAATGGGATTTTATTTGTTTTTTAAGTTTAAGCTTTAAGTAATATTCTCCAAGTGTATTCAGTGACTTAAACATGCTCAAAAATGGGTTCAGATTCCAAACTTTACGTTTAACGACCTGAGAAATAGGAGGTACTGTAATACCCAGTTTTATATTCTCATAAAGGATATAAAATGTCCAACTCAGAGCGTTTTTAACAGAGGCCTTGTTGTTTGGATAAGAACGGATATAGCAGCGACAGCTCATTATAAACCCAGAGGTCCCGCGGAGCGTTGTTTTATTACCTATTTTATTTTCTGTGTGCATAAACTGCATTTTAATTTAAAACCAGCTTGACTTACTGAAGCCGAAGTAGATGAGAAAGTGAGCTACGCGCCGCACCAGAAAATAAAACGAGAAATAAATCCACCGAATGCAAAAAATCTGTAAGGCAACCCGATTTTTACCACTTGGGCTGCGTTGATTAACGACCAGCTGGTGAAGCTGAGCTTTAACAAACTGTATGTACGCCACAGGCTAAATACTCACAGGAACGGGTCTGCACACATAAAGCTGAATGAAACTGCTACCAAATAAAAAACACATGTAAACACTGGATTCTACATGATGCACAGCGCAAACAAAGTAAAGCCTCTAGTGGGCGAACAGATGTTGTTTTCATCAATCCATACGACTTTAAGATATTTTGTTGGTAAAATTGGATTGTTTTAGGGATGGGCAGAGAACCCACAGGTTATAATCAAGTAAGAGTAACACTACTTCAACATATTTTTACTCTAATTAAAGTAAAAAGCAGCTGTCCAGGAAATTACTCAAGAGTAAAAAAATATTTGGTAAAAAGTTTACTCAAGTACTGAGTAACTGATCAAATTATCAATAATTTAATATTTAAAAAATTACATAATCAGATGGACCAAAATATAACATTAAGTGGAAATGTTTGTGTTTTAAAGACCAAAATGAGGATAAGTCTTATAAGAAACAAAATTAACAAAATCAGGGAAAACATTTTCTCCAAATCAGTTTCTTTCAATAAAAAACTGGTGAAACAAAAACTGCAAGTAAATTTACTCAAGTAAATGTAACAAGTTACTTCACAGCTCTAGACTCCTTTAGGCAAATTTTGTTTTAATTAAAGCCTCATTCAAGGGTTTAATTAAAGCCTTGAATGAGGCTTTAATTAAACCCTTTAGAGGCTTTAATTAAACCTCTAAAGGGTTTAATTAAAACCCTTTAGAGGTTTTAGAGAATGAAGAGCTTGTTCAAGGTCAAGCCACAGCATCTGAATCCCATTTCGGTCTGACTTTGACTAGGCCACTATAAAACATTCATAAAGGGTTCATTTCATTTTGTTTAATTTTTAGAACATTCATAAGTTGAAATGTTGGTCCTGCAGCGTAACAGGGTGTAATTAAGGGACCGATTATGCAAAAGTCTCATTTTGAACGTTTTTATTCTTCTATTTGGGTTTCAACTGCTACTAAAAGAGGCATTTGGTGGTGTGAAAATGAGCCGTTTAAAAATGTTCCCGATTGTTGAGTTTCTGTGCCATTACCTAGCAACAAAAGCTGACCTCCAGCACATTTGGTCAGCTGGTTTTATAGCTGCACGATGGCTGCTGAAAAGTGTTCTTTTGTTGACTTACCATTCAGAAACTAAAACAGCTCTAATTAGGCAGAACTGTACAACGAAAATCTCATTATCTAAGAACGATTTTGTGCAGAAAATGTAACGAACATGTTTTGAATAGACCACAGACGCTTCTTTGAAGCAACCTGCTCAAAGAAGCGGAGCAGGTCACCTATAAGGTCAAAGTCTCAAGCTTTTCTTTAATTAGTTATTTAGTTTAAATTCTGAACTTCTCCGTTTTGTTTTGTTTGGTGAACTAATAAATACAAACATAATGTTTCTTTTGTTCGGAGAGCGCCGCCTTGGCGCTGCGTACCTGAGCTCTGCTCCGTGCTCGGCTCCGGCTCCGTGGCGGCGCTGCAGCGCTGGCTCTCCTCTGTGCTGGACTGGCGCTGGTCGGAGAAGCTCTTGGGTTTCTCGTCGGTCACGTTGGCGTCGGTGTCGGCCACCAGAACGAGCGCCTGCTCCCCGTCGTTTCCCGAGCCCCAGCTCCGCTCCTCCGCCTCCAGCTCCTCCCTGGGCAGCGCCGCCTCCACCGAGCTGGCGCTGAGCATGGTGAGGTCCTCCAGGCTCGCCGCGGGCTCCGCCAGTCTGAAGGCACAAAAACAACATTTAGTCACCTGAACATATGTGCAAATATCAGTCTGCACATGTCCGCTTTAACACACTTATGAGGACCTCTGGGAATCTCTGCTTTCAGCCCTCAGACTTGTCGTTTGTTAATTTAATCACCAATTAATAGTCACAAAAAGTAGTTAGTAATCAGCTGGATTTATTCAGTAAAGGGAATATTATGACACCAGCAGAGTTGAGTAGTAACTAGTTACATTTCATCAGTTATATTTATTGGTGTAACTTCTTCTTACTACTCTGTACATTTTACTTTTACTTGAGTAACGTTATAATGAAGTATCACTGCATAAATGAGTAAAATTTCTGGATTCTCTACCCACTGTGAGTAAATGAAGAACTAACTTGTTTTAACCAAACAACAGAACCAGTGACCATCATGCAGTTCATACCCTGCTAATCATTCTCATTAGCTGATGAATTTTGGTTACTGTTCTTATCTAAAAAGTTATATTTAGATAAGAAAAAGTGATAAGAAACCTCTTGAATGAACTATAAAGTCACTTTTTTTCTGTTCTCTGAATTACTTTTCACAAACTTGTGCGTTTCCGTCCATTCTGAGTCTCAGCTGGACCTAAAGAAACATCTGCAGCTTTATTTTATGACATAAATGTCTTGTAGAAGAAAAAGAAGCAGTGATTGTAAATGGGCACAATTATTTAAATTACACATCTGCTTTGTAACGATTAATTGCGATTAATCCATTCTTTAAATAATTGTCAACTAATTAAGTAATCGATTAATAATTAGCTGGAGAACACGTAGTCAAAAAAAGCAATAAATTTAACATTCCAGATCTTAAAAAATGCCACTGTCTGTAAATATGTTTAATTGAAAACTTGACGCTTTGCAGTTTTAGCTTCACCTGCTTCAAATTCTGTACAGCAAGTCTCCAATTAAGCACCTTTTGTTATCCATTTATTAATCAGTTAATCCTAAAACTAATCATCAGATCAATACTCTGGATGGATGTCAAGTCAAGCAAAAACAGCTGAACTTTTCACAATATTGAAAGTATTTTTCTGAGCTACAGCTGGATCCTAGTGTTCACTAAAAATGCCATTTTAGGCAATAAAAATGTTCCTGAATTATTTGTTTATTTGCTTATTTCAATGAATTTCTAATATTGTATAAAAAGGCTTACACAAAAAAATCAGATTTAAAAAAGAAAATCAATCAATTAATCGTAAGAGTAATCGATTAATCGTCAAAAACAGCTAATTGCAGGGCTGCCGAACTGCCGAACTTTGCCTTTAAGCATTTCACACTAGAAAGAAAAAGCTGAGATACTTGTTTTTGGGACAAATCCTATTAACTTTTTTTTGGGGGGGAAAAGTTTATCATGCATCAACAACTCGTTAGGAGTTTACTTTTATTGTCAGTAAAAAGAAGCTGCAGCTCTAAAGCTGTGGAGGTGGGAAACGCAGCAGGCATGTAGAAGTAAATTCCATGAATCAAACTCTGTAAAGTCGTTTTCTGACGAGCTAATTTAAAGAAACAAAGTCCTCATACGTATATTAAAACGACACCAACTCATTCACATTGATGCAGAAGTTAAATCGGGATTCCTCAGCCTCAGACTGCTGCCTGCGCAGTGTTTCATCAGGCATTGTTATCATAAAGCAGTGCACATTCCCTCTGCATTCTTTGCAACAATCGATGGTATTCCATCACGCTCTTCTTGCAGCAGTTAAATAGCAGCTGAAGGAAGGCAGGAGCGCCGTTCAAAGTCTCCTCAGGCAATGGAGCGCTGTCAACGTTCGGGTTTGGCTTTCATGAACCGGCCGCATATCAAGGCAAGCATTCTGCCATCCAGCAGTCAACACTTACTTGCTCTGTTGAGAAGGAATTTTTTCTTTGATGCTGCTCAGGACAATAAAGTTACACAGATGTGAATATTAACGACGAGTCGGAAGTCAGACCTGAAAATCACTCAGAGACCCACACAGATTTTAAAAAGCAGGAAAACTGGCAGGTTGGGAGGACAGAAGGGTGGTGGATTGTTGGGAAGGTGCTGAGGAGAAAGACGACGTTCTCACAGATCCAAACATGCTGAAAAAAATACTTCTGTTAAATCATGTGTCAAACTCGAGGCCCGGGGGCCAAATCTGGCCCGCCGGACTCCTTATGAAGCCCAAAAGAGTCGCATAAATAATAAATACGACCTTCAACAGTTCAGTGGTTAAATATCGTTTTATGAAAACTCTTTTTATCTGCATGCTGCCTAATTACATAAATCAGTCCCTCCAGATTTTTAAGATTTCAAAATGGCAAAAATCAACAAAACCCCAAACTTTTTAATGCTAATCCATAAATATGAGTTTATTGGAAAGTTTTGGTAAAGATGATCAAAAACATTGAATTTAAGTGATACCAACTCCACCCTGCAGGTGGAAATAACAGTATTTCTTACATCTACTACTCTGCTGCCTCAGACTTACACACCATCAAGTTACACACTGCAAAAACACACAACTTTACCAAGTTAGTCTAGTTTCTAGTGCAAATATCTTAGTTTGCAGTAGAAATTAGATGAAACAAACTTACAAGCAACTTTTCAGCAAGAAATATGAGGTTTTTAAGTCAACAATTCCTTAATATTGATTTAAAAAATGTCCTACGGGCAAATTATTTCAGTTTTAACATGAGAGAAATGTCTTATTATGATTTAAATAATCTGCCAGTGGATTATTTTTTATTAATATCAAGGAATTATTTACTTAAAAAAGCTGATATATTATGCTGAAAAGTTACTTGTGTCTAATTTCACGTGTACTAAAGACACTAAAGACAAGGCAAAAAATACTTGGTAGGATTTTGTATTTTTGCAGTGTAGTCCATGATTGATGTGGCAAGTAACAATAAAAAAACACATTTACATAAACTCAAATGTTGCAAAAATGTTTTGGAAATATTTCTAAATCACTGATTTAAAATTCCCAAAACAATCATAAAATCCTGGAGTGACTGATAAGTGTGAAGAGACTGATTAAATAATATTGAATGATTATTTAATCTCAAGTAATAATTGAATGCAGATGCGGTTATTCATTAATACTTCAACAGTTTATGGTTTTATCAAAACATTCTGGCACAACAGACTCATGAAATGAGTTTGACACCCCTGAGTTGGAGGAATTTATGTCTTAACTATGTCTTAAGGGCTGCAAGCAAAAGGCAAAAATTAAAAAACACCTGAAAAGGAAAACCAGTCGTGTGACATGAAACATCTCAAATCCAGGGAAGTGATTACTGTGCAGCAACGGTAGAGTCCAAAAATAAGGAAAGAGGAAAGGTTTGGGGAAGGGAAGGACACATCCGGAGACGCTGGGAGCTGAAGACGGGAGAGGAAGCGAGCAGATACCCACCTATTTATGATCAAATCGACACGTTCCCTGACTTTAATGTGGCTGTGAGAGAAGGGCGGCAGAGAAAGCATGGCAGCGGGTCACAGGCCAGGAGCGGCGAAACAAGAAGGAAACCCACAAGAAACAAACCAAACGCTCAAACTGGTGGGCTTACTGGAGAAGATCTGAAGAAAAGTGGCTTCAACACTGGTTTCATCCGTATGTCTAACTGTTATTATACTTATTATAAAACCAGGAAGTAGCAGTGAATTATTAGTCAGCATTTTTGGCCCCAGCATCAAGATTTTAAAGTTATTCAGAGAACGACCAAATAGGGAAAATATATATAAATATTTAATTCTAGTTGGTTTTCAAATATTTAAAAATAACCAGCGATATTTTTTCCTAAAATATAATTTTGTACGTGAGCTCAGTGTTGATGCATCTTAGGATCATTTCATCTTTGAATAAATAAATAAAACTGACACAAATCAAGCAAAGTTTGTCTTCTTGGGCATTTATCTCCAAATTATCAAAGAGCCATGATTATCAAATTATCGGACAAATGGCCTTGATGCCCCTGGTGCTAATGAAAGACATTTTGGTTATTAATTTTCTGTGAGGTAAATATAAACAAATGAGTTGTTTTAACAACCAATAGCCAAAAAGATGTTTTGGCTGTTCCACATTTTCCACAGAAAATTGTGGAAAATTGTTGTTTTCCATTTACTTTACTTCTAAAGTTAACTATTCTTTTTAATTATGTCCCAGTTATGAGTGGGAACACCAATGGGATTTGCTAACTTTATGCTATCTACTATTAGCACTGCAAGCTAACTTTTAATTTAACTACATCCTTCATTCAAACAGCCCCTGCTGCTGCAGTCGGCCGCTCATTCTGAACCGTTTCCTGCTGGATGTTTCTTCTTGCTAAACGGATGTTGTTCCTTTCCACTGTCACCATAAACTTGCTCAGGATGAGAGATCAGCTGGGCTTCCTACGACTGATTTGTCAATTGGCATCATTGGATGTTTGATCAAAAACAAGATATTTAGACAGAGACAAAGGGATTTGTGATACAAATATTGTTCATTTTCTCAATCCAGACCTGGAAAATGTTTAAATTAACTTGGAGCTGAAACTATTAATCAAATTAATTGTGATTAATTGATTATTAAAATAATCATCAACTAATATAATAATCGATTAATCATTGACTGGAGTAATACAGACTCAAAAAAGGCCATTTACTGAAAGAACATCACAATCAGAGCAGCAATTAAGACAAAGCTGTACAAAAACAGTAAAATGTTGCATTTAAAACAAAAAGAAAACTTCTTTTTCTGTAAATATGTTCTACCCAGAACTCTGCTTGTGGCATTTTTAGCTTCGCCTGGTTCAAATTCTGTAAAAAAAATAAATTAAATAAATTGCTATCAATGGATTAATCCAAACAATGATAAACCAATTAGCAGACACTACTTTCTTAGCTGCAGATGCATCCTTATTGCATTTTATGTAATAAAATTTTTATTTTTATTTAAAAAAGGAATTGAATTATTTGATTTTTTAGATCTTTTAATGTATTTCTAATTCTGTATTAAACATGAGTAAGTCGAAAATTGAAAAATTAGCTGAATGTGGAAATTTTCTTTTCCCGTTCAATCATCAGAATAATACACAAAAACAATAAATTAAATGATTACGTTTACAATGTAAAAATGATTACATTGGAAGCTTTTTTGTAAATTAGAGCTTCAAAATCTTAAAAAGATTTATACATTTTCGCTAACAATGGCATAGCATTGACAGTTCATCTCTAGGTCTATGTGAAAGTCACCACAAAATCTCCCAGGACTTTATAACTTTATAAGCAATCCCTGTGAAATTTTACAAAATAAATTAAAAATTACGCTGTTCCTTAAAAATAAATGTGAATCTAGCCTCACCTGTAGATGGTGCTTTCTTCTTTGGCTATCACGGCCTGCAGGTCGGTGAGCTGCAGGAAGGGTTCGTGGAAATAGTGCAGGTGGAGGATACACACCAACAGGAAGGAAGTGGGAATAAAGATCCGAGTGAACAGCATGGAAACTGAAAACCGCTCCAGACCCAAGTCCTTCAACCTGCAACAGATTTAAAATAACAAAACAAAAAAGAGGAGACCTGGAGTTACACATGACGTAAAACTGTTTTTATTTTCTCATCGCTTAAATGCAAGGAGATATGAAATTATGGTACCAAACTACAACAGATCAAACATTTTAGAATTAAACAAAAACAAAAACATTGGAAAAACACAAATCCAAAAATTTTTGAAGTTAAAGGAATGTTTCCAAATGTTTTCCCATGTGTTTCACACGTTGCTATTAAATTATATAAATGTGAACACTGAGACAGTGACAATCCTATGTGCAGAAACTACTCTATAAAATTTCAACATGTTTTCACATGTTGAAATGCATTTTCCACATGTTTTCCTTTCTATGCTTTACATGTCACATTACTTTTACATGTGAAACATGAGGAAAAACCGCTCCATACGTCAAATGTTTTCCCACATGCTTCACATGTTACTATTAGATAATAAAAATTTCCAAATGTGAAACATACTCAGAAAATTCTTATATGCAAAACCCTACTCTACAAAATTTCAACATGTGAAACCCTACACATGTGAACTGTTTTCTAACATGTTAACACTAATATGTATTTTCCACATGTGAAGCTGTAAATGATTTCACATGTGCAAGGAAGGGTTGCAACTACATCACATTATTTCTACATGTGAAACATGAGGGAAACTGCTCCATATGTCAAAAGTTATCCCACTTTTTTATGCTACTATTAGATGATTAAAAATGTCCATATGTGAAACATAAACTTCAAATCCTTTTATGTGCAAAAGCTTTTCTCATGCGTGTCACATTTGGTGGAACTGTTTGCTATGTAAACATATAAAAACAACTCACATGTGAAATGCTACACAGGTGAACTGTTTTCCCACTTTAAAACATAATATAATTTCCACATATGAACCCCAGATGGAAATAATTTCACATGTGCAAGGTTTTCTTTTATGCGTTTCCACAACGCCATATGTGAAATATATGGGAAACTGTTCAACATGTCAAATATTTTCCCAGGTGCTTCACATGTTATAATTAGATTATAACATTTTCAAATGTAAAAAATAAACTTCAAATCCTTTTATGTGCAAAACTTTTCTCATGTGTTTCACATTTTGGTACTGTATGTCATCTCAACATGTGAAAACAGTTCACATGTAAAACCCTACATATGTGAACTATTTTCCCATATTACAACATAATATTTCACATGTTGGTATTAGATCATAACATTTTCAAATGTGAAACATACATTGAAAATCATTTTACATGCAGAAGCTTTTCTTGTGTTTCACATTTTACTACTCGACGTCATTTCAACAAGTGAGATAATGTAGATATTTTCCACATGTGGGAAAATTTTTCAAATGAGATTCTTCCATGTGTTTCACAAAATATAATGTGAAATCTGTAGAACCTATACGAGACGTTTTTATGCCTTCTTCTGTAAAGAGACACAGACATGATCCTGTTGAAAAGAGAAATTAATCTAATGTTCCCACATGTGAAATGCATGTTTTTTCACATCAACTTCTTCCTGAATAGTAGCAGTTCACATGTGGAAAACGTTGGTAAAGAATCCAGGCGTTCCAGGTAAATCAATTGTTTGATGACGAAGTTGTTTGCTCAGATCCAGCTAGGAAGGAAACCTGAGATGAGGCGGCGTCCTGCGATCAGTCGTTACTCACTTGTCGTCTGTCACATTCAGCGCCGATTTCCAGAAGCTGTCGGATCCGTCAAACTGGAAGGTGTAGACGATGGTGAGGACCAGCATGGTGTACATCACTACAGTCATCCAGAAGTACTTCAGGATCCTTCTCCACCACTCGTAGTGAACCTGGAGCAAACAGCAGCCATTGGATTGTCACTGGGTTTTAAATTAAAATGAAGCACAAGATGCCAGGATTCTGAAACTAAAAGAGATTAAATTTAAATAGGACTTTCATATTTTACAGATGTTAAAGTTTATTTCATGGAGACTTTCACAGATATGATACATCAGTTTCATAGACACATACATCTGTTTGCATGTTGAGAGATAAAACATTTACTAAATGCCACTCAGTGTCACTAATAGACTCAATTTTTGCTTAAAGGTGACCTCTTATGTTTCCTTGAACAGGTCTATGGTCTACACAAAACATCATTCTTACATCATGAGATTTTATGCTTAGTTCTGCCTGTTCTGAGTTGTTTTAGAGCCTCTCGTCACTTTAAATCCAAATAAGTTGCTGCTGGCCACGCCCACCAACTCAACGTTTACACCCACATGTGAAAATGGCTGCAAACAGACGTGAAATTACACAACCATACATCTTTGAAAAGCAGAAGTAGAGCCTCCTGCACAACCAACAAGAACCCAGAAAGTAGTTTCTGAATAGTGAATCAACAACAAAACACTTGTCTTTTCCAGCAGCCGTTGTACAGCTGACTAAATGTGCTGGAACTGCGCTGGGGCTGGGCTCGGCTGGGGTTGCTAGGTAACGGGGATGGGTTCGCTTGAGGTTGCTAGGTAACGGTGAAGGCCTGTTTAAGAGGTTTTTGGAACAGCTCATCATCAAGACACCAAAAAACATGAACTTATTGTCTGGTTGGGTTTTTTAAAGAACTTGAGCTGTTTTTAGAGTCAGTTCAGACCCAAAAGGATGTATTGAAACATGTAAATATGTAATACGCAAAAAGTGCATAATAGGTCCCGTTTACGCACTGTACATATGACTTTAGATCTGTAGGTTCTGTAAAAATCTGACAGAAATGGTTTATACCAGACAAACTTTAACCAAAATATTTTTTACTTATTAATTTATGTCCCCCTCAAGACATAAGTGTTATTATATCTTTCAAAATAACACTTCAATTGTATGTTTGTAAAAGCCTCTGTTGTTGCTTATAATAAGGACTGATTTAACATGTTTTATAAGAGGGAATTTAGCCAGGCACTGGTGTGGATACCTGGTAGAGCGCGACACAGGAGAGCAGCATCATCATGTAGATGATCTTGTACATGACGATGGTTCCTTCGAAGCTGACGATGAAAAACATCCCGCCACAGATGTAGATCCAGTATTTGACCAGAACGCTCATCACCAGGCCGCCCAGAACCTGCATGAGGTCCTGCTCTCCTCCCTCCTCTGGTTCCTCCTCCTCTACAAGAGCAAACAGCAGAAACACCAGGAAGAGTTCATTAAAAACATCCTGCATTTTCTGCAAGAAGCCACATATTTAAGACAAAACAGAGGTGGTGATTGTTTTATTTCTTTGGTTTTCATCAATTATTTTTGCAGATACAGTTGAGCAGATAGGCAATTATGATAACATTTAATTATTTTAACATTTTCAAACCAAATTAAAGATGCTTTAGCCAATTGAACAAACCATCTTAAACTGTAGGTAACTAACCAGTCCCTCCAGGAAGCCAACTATCAATAACAATTCACTCATCATTCACAAACTTTGATCATTTTCACCAATCATTACAACCGTTCCACAAATCTGACCAATCACCGTAGCGTTCATGTATTTTTCTTTTCTGACCAATCACTGCAAGATTGGCTGAATTTTGACCCACTTCTAATTTCTGATTTTTTTATTTTTTTTTACAGAATTTGAACTCAGTGAAGCTTAAAAAGCTGCTTGAGTTCTGGGTATAACATATTTACAGACAAATACGTTCTTTTCTTTTACTTTAAATGCAAAATGTTTATTTTTTTGCACAATTTTGGCTTAATTATGTCTTAATTTGCTGTTCTTTCAGCAAATTAAAACATAACAAATTTACTGTATATTCCAGTTAACAATCGATTAATTAGTTGCTAATTATTTTGATAATTAATCACAATTAATTCGGTAAGTCGTTTCAGTTGTTTGCCCTTTTTTTTGCTAAACTATTTTGAGATATTCTGAATGATTTTCTTATAATCTGTACACAGTTCATGTTAACTTGGTTGAACAAAATTAATTCTTATTTTGCACTTTGATCATTTCCCTGGACATGATGTTATTTGTATTAATATTACTATTTAAAGAAGATAATAAAAATGTTGTTTTCACTTAAATGTTAAATATGAACTATGCTACAATCCTGTCTATCCTGGGGAGGAAATGTGCAGTAATTTAAACTTTTTTAAAGACTACATTAAGGCAAAAACAAAGCTTGGAAAAAATTAGACTTTTTTTTTTTTTAAGTTGCTGCAAAAGTTGTACTTTTAAGCTGCAACAATAAAACAAAAATCACAACATCCTGGAAGAATTGACTAATATAAACAAAATTAGGATTAGTGTAATTCTTACCCTTTTTCTTCTGTTCATCCACAAAGACGTCTGAAAGACCTGCGCTGTCTTCTTTTAGCTTCTCCTGTCGCTCTGTCAGCGTTTGTCTCAGCAGCAACCAGAACGTCAACAGACACAACATCTAGACACAACAAAACGGTGACATTCAGAGAAGAAGAAGAAGAAGAAGAGCCTACGAAGAGATGAATTAACTGCAGTTTACATGAGGCGACTCAGAGCCAGTTATTGTTGGCCCAAAGCCACACAGAGCTGTTCAGTCTAAGCCGTAAATCAGAACCGAGTGTGTAAACTTCAAAGCAGATGTTCTGGTTGTCAGACGGCTAATAGTAAAATTCAGTTGTAGTTATGAAATATTATTGCACTTTCTAGCACCTGAAGGATAAATACACGCGCAGAAAAACCGCAAAGGGGAAATCTTTAAATCCTCAGAGATATTCCAACACACTCTCTGAAGTTTACTACACCGCTCTGGCTTGTTTTACAATTTAATAAAAACAGAATAATTTCAGCTTCCAAACCTTGGATGAAAGCGAGTGGAACGGGTTCTTCTTTGAGACAAAGAATCCTGCGACCGGCGTCATGTTCTCAAAGCTCCAGATGTACTGCAGGACGATCACCAGGTTGCCGTAGGCCACCATGAAGGGGGACGACAGCATGGCGTACCGCCGCCGGTCCCTCACCATCCACAGGACGCACGACCACATGAGGAAGACGAAGGTCAGCCAGCTCACATAGGTTATGCTCCACGCCTGCAGACGACCCGGTGTTCACATTTTTAAAAAAATACCAGCTTTACCACAGCATATTCCACCTTACTTTATTGTTCTAAAATGTTACTCTCCCATTTTCATGCTTATCTTCCAGTGTCTGACAACTAAACTAGGCCATTATGGCAGGATCCACTCTAATTAAGTTCATAATATGAGCTGGTTAAATGTCCAGTGTGAAAACAAAAACAGTATGAAAGTATAAAACTAAGACAATTTACCTAAAGCTTCCTTGAACAGGTTAGGATGGATTTATGGTCTATACAAAACATGTTCATTACAATTTTTACCCAAAATCATTCCTAGATAATGAGATTTCAGTCTGCTCCGTTCAGAATGAGCTGTTATTTTAGGGTGTCTTGTCACTTTAAATCTAAAGTAGCTGCTGCTGGCCAGGAGCTCTGCTTGGTTGCTAAGTAACGGGTGGGACTTCTGGGGTTGCTAGGTAACGGGCCGTTAATTTGTGAAGTTACATTCTGGAGGTTTTTTGAAATGGTTCATTTTCCAGACACAGAGAAACATCAAGTTATTGGCAGAAAACATCTAGTTTTTTGGGGGGTTTTAAGCGTTGAGACCAAAATAAATGTATAAAAATGTGCAAAATGTGAATCTTGCTCAATAGGTTGCCTTTAAAAATAAGGCACTAAGGCTTTCTACTGAACTGTCTATTTTAGTAGTAAACTAAGGATGAAGTTTACCATGTTGCCCTTTATGGAAAAAATAGAACTCAAACAAATAGATCACGTTTAAATGTTACTCCATCTGGCATTTGCTTCACTCACCATCATGGCTATTAGAGCACAGATGTAGCTCTGTTTCATGATGAAATTGAAAACTTTCACCATCGCGCCGACTCCTTTTTTCTTAATGTCATTCTCTTCTTCTTCTTCTACTTCTTCTTCTTCTGATTCCTTCAGTGCTGAATCCTCAGGAGGCAAACTCACTTCATACACAGACTCATCTTTCTTCTCTGTTTGGATGATGATAAAATCAAGTGAGCACGTACAAAGTGTTATTGTTTTTAAAAAAGAATCTCCAGATAGCCAGTCTACATGATTGAAAGATTATAAAAAATTGGAAAGCAGTTTGTTTTAATATGTGTTTTTAAAATTAAAAAAAACATTATTTTCCTCTGGCTGTTGCATGCAGAGAATAAAAATCACTTTTGAAAAATACCCATTCTGGTGTGGAGAGAGAATGAATCTTTATGAATAAAAATAAGAAGATAAACTAAAACAGTCAACGCAAAAGGGGAATTAAGTTAAATTACAATAGGCCTTCGCAGCGCTTAGCTTCTCGGGCCTAATTAAGTTAAACTAATATAAACAACTGAAGGTTAACATAAACTAAAATAAGATAAAGTAAAAGAGGTTAAAGTGAGGCTACGCTAGGTTACAGTATGAAAGACAAGATAAACTAAGCTAATAAAACCCAATATCAGCTTTTATTAGCTTATGTTGTAGGCCTTTTGTCTTATATAAAGGAAGGTCAAACAAAGTACGCTAAGACACGACAAGCTAAGGTGAGATACCTCAGTAAACCTCAAATAATGTAAAGTGAAAATTTTGCTAAGGTAATCGACAAGTAGATAAAATAAGCTAAGATCAAGCTGTTTAAATGTTAAATATAAATAAATGAGAAGCAATTTAATCTAGACATCTTCCTGACATTCAGTCCATGCGGAATAAATCTAAAATTTAATTAGTTTTCCAGCATTTCTACTGGCTCTTGGCTCACCTGTTCCATCACTGAGCTTGTCCAGTTTATACTGGGGGGTTGAGTACAAGTCCAGAGACGCTGGTCCGTTTTCAATGGTGACAAAGTCAAAAGACGTCCCGTTTTGGGTGGGAACAACCTGAGGATCAGAATCAGAAACTCAAATCAATCTCACTAAGAAAACACAGACGATAAGGGATTATGCTACTGTGACACACTCAGCCTTGCAAAAGCAAAGCAGAGCAACTGTGCGAGATAATTTTGAATTAATTAGACAGATGCCTAATTATGACATTTTTCCATTAGTAGCAGATTTATTACAATTTCTGGTCATTTCAGTTAATAGTTCGTTACTGTGCAATGTCTTTGCAGGGCAATGTAAAGTTTTTTTGCTACTTTTCACACTGCATTTCAGATTCAAGTTCCTTATAAACCTGCTCAAGGACTTCTTCATCTAGGGAATACTTTCTCCCTTTCTTTGCTTTAAAAATGAGGGAACTACAGCTGCAAATATGCAACAGATGTATTTATACATGCTACAGTACATTAAAGTGTTGGCACTAACAGTATTTTGACTGTAGCTATGTCTCCATTATAAATGTGTGCAAAAATTTGTTCATAATCCACTAATGTCGAAAAACCCAATTTTGATGTTTCAATTAAAAACAAAATGCATTTAAAATCACACGTGAATATGGTTTTCACACAACCAGTCGTTACAAAACTACTTCTGATTGTAAGATCATAATTCACATTAAAATATTCAATTCAAGGCTTAAGAATTGGCTACAGATGAACCAGAATTGTACTCATTTTTAAATATAGTAATTGTTTTGTTTCAGTAGTTTTAAGTATATTGTTTAATATCTTTATCATCATTTTATTGCATCAGCTGTTGATCTTAACTTTTCATTTTAATCAACTGTTAAAGGTCCTTCTAGGGACGAGCATTGTGAATTAGCGATGGCAAAATACACTGGTGTGTTTTGATCCATGTTTCTGTATCCGTCCCCATCAGAAAATAAAATTACTGTCGTCTTCTTCGTTGTAACTCGCACCAGTGACATCATCTGGTTATTGTGACTTATTTGGCGTAAAAAATAAATAAATAAATAAATAAAGTGTTTCCTTTGAAGTCTTGGAAAATAAACATATTTCGATACAGCCAAAGAAAATACCTCATTCCAGCACAAAAAACAGTTTAAAAAAAAAATGTTTTTAAATTGGTGCATTTTCATAAAGCGAGTTTACTTTTGAAATGTCAAATTGTGCAGTTATCGACATGTCACATCTGGCAATTTTACGCGTGCGCCCAACACTGGAGGGCAAAAAGACGATTCTTTTACAAGCCACTCATAACTGCACTGCTACGGTAAAACAATCCCTTTAATACCTGGAGATGTAGGTATTATTAACTTAGTGCAGGGAAGGGAAAAATAACACAAAAAACCCTGAAGAACAACTCAAAACCACTGTGTTCTCCTTTTCTCTCGCTACGCATGGACTCGTTGCCATAGCAACTCGCTGACAACAGCTAAACCAATGTTTCAGGATTCAACACTAAAAACAAACATTTCCCACACAAAGAACAGAACATTCAGTCCGTTACAATTTTATGGTTTTAGGCTTGAAGTTCATTATGTGAGGATCTGTGTTTTCTGTGTATTTATTTAGAGGTTTTCGTGTGTTTACTTCTGTTCCCCTGCGAGTCTCTGTGCCGTCCTGACTGATCAGGACAGGACGTCTCGTTCCTGTGATTACCCTCCCTGTGTGTTTAGGTCCACCTGTTGTCTGTGCTCCTCGTCATACGTTCATCGTCTGTGACTTTGAGTTTGTTTCCTGTATTAAATCATCTTCTTAATATGTCAACCTGGGCTCGTCTGCGTTTTCCTCACCACCAACCAAACACACATCATGACACATTAAGTCATCGCTGTGGTAGATTAGCTGCCGCTGCTCTTAGCCACCCTTTAGAAAATCAACACAGCAGTGGTTGAGTATCTAATTTAAACGCTTGCTCTACTGATGATCTGTCAGAGTTGGTGTTTAGGTTGCCTTATTTATTCACTTTTTTCTACTTGAACCAAAACACACCAGATTCCACAGCACATCTACAGTTCAGTCAAGCTAGCAGAACTGTAGATGTGCTGAACTCTCACTCGCTTTTTTTTTCTTAATTAAAACTATTTCCTGACCTTGTTGACAATTAGTAGCAAAGCACTGCATCCCGTTTTCTTTTACATATATTGTACATTTAAGATTTTGCACAATATGTTGCCAACTTGTCAGCTAAAACCAGTGCTAGTCATCGTTAGCGAGCGGCTTTTGGGAGACGGGATCTTGTGTTACGTCACGCTGCATCGTGTCTGTATGGAAACACAGCTACTAAAAGTCTAATTATTATGTTTTTTTGTAGTGCCTTATATGAGGATGCAGTCTGAAAAGCAGAAAGTATTCATTCACTTTCTCTCAGAAGACCACACAGGGGAGTAGAGAATAGAGTTAAAAACACATCCAGAGCAGCCGCACCTCAGTAGTACTGATGCCATCCTGGGTGGAGAGAAGCTAGGAGGAGGAAAAACAGAGCATACAAGGCGAGGCGTGTTATCGATGAGCTGCTGAAGTCAAAGGACCTCCTTGTTCTTTACAGTCGCTGATAAGCAGAAACAAAGCCGAGCGAGCGGAGCGACTTTGTAAATCCAGCCAGCGGCTCACTAAAAGCTTCCAGGCTGCTGCCGAGGGCCGCCAGGGACAGACTACACACTTTGATATAAGAACATTGTCAGAAAGTGTGCTTGGGAGAATGGGATGATGATTTATTACACTGAAACAGAACGAGTAATGAAGCTAGAAAATAAACAGCTGCAGGTTATCACATTACAGCTAGTTTTCTGCTAATCTAAAATATTATTGTTTTGTTTTAGAATAAAAACGAGTTATTTGCCGTGTGAGCAGGTTCTTCAGCAGTTAAACTAGCTATCTGGATTCCCAGCACCTTACACATTTAGATAACAAACAGGATCATGTTTACTTAATCAAATGTCCGATAATCAATACAAGGCTGCTCATGCGTGCCTTACAACCCTGCCGTACGTTTTTCTCATCCGTGCCCTGGCGAGACTCCCACCACAGATGCCTCTTCCTGTTGGCCGAGTTGCTCAGTCCGTTTCCACTCTGCTTCTCTTCCTCGCACATATCTTCGTCCTCATCGTCCTGAGAAAACACAGATAGCAGTTTGGTGTTGGATGTGCTTCTTCAACACTGGACCTGATGTTTTCTACTCTTATCAGCTGAAGCTGGATAAAGCTGGGCGACTTTTTAAAAAGGAAATGCTGATGAGTTTTATCTCGTACTACTTTATGTGAAGCGTTGTGCATAAGACTGATACTCCACTGGTAAGAACATGAACAATTCTTCATAAATGTTTATGACTGCTGTCATGAAGTGTAATTCGGTAAACAATGACACTTTTATTGCAAAGTTGGACTAAAAGTTCATTAAAAGTGCTATTATTTTCTGAATTACACTTCCCAGGCCAATGGTGGCGCCCCTTAGTGGTCAGCGAGGTACTGCATGTAAACAACTGTTTATTTGCAGTGACTTGAGCTCAAAGCGCGGCGCTATAGCTAGCTTACCAAAGGATTGTGCTTAAAAATAATAATGGAAAACCGGGTCACTAAAAAGAAATCCTGAAGATCCCGGTGGAAAGTTTCTCAGGGTGACTTGCAGAACTTTTGTTTTTAAATATTATTAAGATGCACAACATGCCACAGGAATGCAGGAGGAGGCAATGAACAGCGCTGCACCCCACGCTGACTAACTGCATTTTAACACCTAAAATAAAACTATTTATGTTGGACTACCTTCAGGCTGGAAGAATATTACACTAATATTTCAATTTCAGGTTGATTATAGTTGTTAAATAGGGCAAGTGGTTTTTGTCCTGAAGAAGTTTGAGAAACCAGTTTCTACAATTCAGGAATGGAATACAGGAAAAAAGTAAAACCCAAATGGATATACTACCACACGATCAACTATTAAATTATTTACACTCTGAAAATTATCGTTTTTTGTTAAATGTGCAATATCGTTTTATTTTTTTTATTTTTGCAAATTTTATTGAAATTATTTTTTCAAACAAGCAAACATCCTAACTTTACATCAAACTGGTCCAAACTTAATTGCCACTTTCTGTATTACTTATTGTATTTCAGAGTTTTTGTTCGTTTTCAATGCCTGAGATAAAAAAAAATGACTGAAAAATTGCAATAAAAATACCACATGTGGTGCAGAAGAAGCCTAAATTTACCTCGACTTTCACTTGTGTGTCGAAAGTTACTAAACTGCAAATGATGTACAATTAATTTTTTCTGAAGGCAAGTACAACATACTGTACTAAAGAAACTTAAGTCTTATATTGATGGTTTTTAATGAGAGAAAATATAAAAATCAACAATGTTTTTGTCACAAATCCCAACTTTATCACTTATGATACAGATTATTTTAATATTTAATATTGCTAAACTTTTAGCAACAGCAACATATTAATTTTCTGTTTGGTGATGTGTTTATAGCTCAGGATGATAAATAATGCATTAAGAGAATCATAAACCTTTGCATTTAAGAGGATCGTATGTGGCGTCACATTCCTGCCAAAAATCCTGAGGAGTCTATAAAGCAAATACAACATTTATTAATTGATGGAACCAATAGTGGCCGTATTTCCATTTATTTGCAAGCCCCTGAAAGCAGCACAGCATGGCCATAAAAGAAGAAGAACGTGACATGGATTAAAAGAGTAGAAGAAGAAGAGGAGGAGCTCAAACACAAAGATTAAACTCGTAGCATCAGATTGTAGCTATGGCAACACAATAATGTAACAGTAGACATTATTCTTTGAATTTTTACAAAGTAAACATGCTAATTCCTATGAATTTACATTTTTACCAAGTTAAAAAGGAAAGAATCAAATCAAATTTGTTAATATTCAAACAATTTCCTGGCGACAGCATTCAGACGGGTGGAGGAAGCGTGTTTTAGTGCTCAACGTGCTGCGTTTAAGGGCCCACAAAGAAATGGAAATGCTGCCTCTCTTGAACTTAACTCACTCCTCATGATTTCTGGCATTAATATGACTCCATATTCATGAGTTAATGATGATAACATGACAATCAGGAATCTCTAAGACCTTAAAAATATATATATATTTTTGTTTGTTTTTCCTGTTTTTTTTCTTTGGTTTTAGTTTGATATATGTAAAAAATTTAAGCAACCAATCAGAAATGTCCCTTATTTGATCTTTTCTTGTCAGAGATAAGATCCATCATAATCTGGCACCTCCACCATTGAACACACCTGTCAGTGTGTGATTTAGGCACCAATCATGTTTTATTATTAGCCTCTAAAGTGTAAGAGTAGGTAAAACCATAAGCGCACACACACACACACACACACACACACACACACACACACACACACGCACACACACACACACACACACACACACACACACGCATCACTTTGTGGACAGATCAATAATGCATACAGGCTACAGGTTTGAAGGGAAATATTGATCCCTCTATAAAAACACTAATCTATAACTCCATTACAAGATGGAGGAGCGCAGCCTCGAGCTCAGAGGTGGAGGAAGACGGAGGCAGGTCTTCTTTAAGGTGATCACACAACATGGAGCTTCACATTAGTTCGTGAGGTTGAGTGAATTTAGGAATCTAAAGTATTTATTGACTTGTGCAGCTGAGGTTGTTTTGAAATGACTTTCTGATATGATACACTTGTTAAAAAATTTAAAGGTGACCCATTATGTCGTTAATTTGTTCCTTCTAAACAGGTTTGGACACATTTATGGGCTCTGCAAAACATGTTCATTAAATTTGTTTGCACAAAACCATTCTTAAGTTCTGCCTATTAGCTGTTTTAGGGCGTTTTGTCACTTTAAATCCAATTAAGCTGCTGCTGGCCACGCCCCCCAACTCAACGTTTACACTAGCACTTGAAAATGTCTTCAAACAGAGACACAACCAAAGCAGAAGAAAGCCCAAAGTGATTTCTGGATGGTAAGTCAACAACAAAGCATTTAGCTTGAACAGCAACATAAAACCAGCTGACCAAACATGGTGGAATTCCGCTGGGTTGCTAGGTAACAGGGCTGGGCTCTGTAACCTAGGTAACCTGTTACCTAGGTTACCTAGCAACCTAGATAACAGGGCTGGGCTCTGCTGGGGTTGCTAGGTAACAGGGCTGGGCTCTGCTGGGGTTGCTAGGTAACAGGGCTGGGCTCTGCTGGGGTTGCTAGGTAACGGCTCAGGTCTGTTGATTCTGACTTAACAACTGGGAGGTTTTTGAAACTGCTCATTTTCCAAACACTAAAAAACATTAACCTATTGTCTGGTTTGGTTTGACTGCTTTTAGAATCAGATGAGACCCAAAGGAAGAATGAAAACGTGCAAAAAGTGAATTTTGCATAATACGTCCCCTTTAAACTTTGTGAGGAAAACATATTTAAATATGATCCGTCCTGTAGATAATACATTCTCTGCTTTTACAAACTGTTACTGTAACATCAACAATGAGAAATCCCTTAATAGCACCATAACCTTTGACTATTTGCTAAATTTATGCTGATAAACCTCCCGTATAACGGTTTAATGTTTGAATATGGAGCCATTTTCTGCTGCTGCTTTTCAAAATTAGACCAGCAGCGTCTCAGATAACGCATTATACGCACACAGAGCAGACAAGTCCGGCCTGGTCGATCGACCTGGATGTATCCTAAATGTCCAAGGACACCCTGCTGCTCATGCAAACCAGTTTGGATATATTTCAGAACAAAATCTGGAGCTTTTGTAGACAGAATCTGAACCAAAACATCAGAACTCTAAAATAAAAGTCTAAAATAAAAGTATTATATCAAGTTGTGTCAAATGTTTTTTAAGTGCCTCAAGCATCAAAGTAAATCGAAACATTTTTACTAAAGCAAATAAATCAAACAAAAAAATTTAAATAAAAAATGTAGATATTATAACAGTAACAACTTTGTCAACTATAAAAATTGTTAACCTTTTAAACATGCCATGTGGTACATTTTTGTATTTTATTCTTTGTGTATTATTTTGATCAAACTTTGAATTCATTGACTAATTGTTGGTTAATCTGATAACCTGATGATGTGTCAGAATGGCCTCTGTGCTGTCATGTTTCACATATAAATAATAAAATTAGCTGATTATCATTAGCTTAGTTGTTTCCTGCTTTAAGATCATTGGTTGGGGAGTGGCAGCAAATGAGAATTAGGACAGACTTTGATCGATTGAATCCAGGAAATAGATGACAAGATAAAGGAAAAAGGACTGAAAAGCTGAAAATGTTTATTTTTATTTTGCGTTTATCTGTTCCAAATCGACATGCAAATCCAGAAATCTAAACATAAACCTTTAAGCTAAAAGCAAGAAAAACATCTGAACCATTTTTCCACACTTGACATTGAGATATAATGTCAAATTTTAGATTAGTTTTGTATAAATTTGGTGCAAAGCGCCTGCTATCCTGCAGGGTTTTAGATGCATTACCTCCTAAGAAGGGAATCAGATTCTTCAGAGGCCCATCCATTCATTAAATCAGACATGTTATACGACATGGGAGGCGCCCATGGGCCAGACTGAAAACATTACAATTTGCCAAACCACAGCGGGGCCTCCAGCTCCCAAACTTCAGATCCTATCACCAGGCTGAAGCCTCTGAGAACAGGGATGACGGGATTCTCTCTGGTAAAATGTGGAAAAAAAGTTTACGCACCATTCTGCTGCACACTCTGCCACTCATTAAAACAATTGGAGGAAAGTTTTACCGAAGCCAAAAGCATCATTTGCCCTTTCAGAAATTGGATTTTGCAGGATTTCACGCTCTTCTGTGTTAATGGAGGTGAAAAAAAATACTCCGTTAATTTAACTTTGCAGCAGTTCAACTTCTAATTTATTCAGAACAGCTTCAAGAAGGCCTTCATGTTAGCAAAAGAGTTTTGCTATTTACAATTAAATGCTATGAAGTTGAAGGCTGTAATCCTACAGCAATGCATTCTGGGTACAGATGACGTTAAAGGTCCGCAAGACCTGGCTTTTACTTTGACAGTCCACTTCCACTTGTCGCCAAACGAATTTTAATATTAGCTAAATATTTAGCTAAAAACCTAAATATTTGGTTAGCAGGTTATCTAAATATTTAACTTGCTAATATGCAGAATATTTAGCTTATTAACTAAAAGTGTAGCAAACAAACTAAATATTTAGTTAGCAAGTTCTTTTTTGAAGGACAATCTTGTTTTCAGAGACTTTATAATTCAATTTATTTGTTGTTTCTGTTCTGTTCAGACAGTTAGCATGCTAACTTGTTAACTAAATACTTCATTTACTTGCTAAACATTTAGTTTAGCTAAACTAAATATTCCTTTAGCAATCAAACTAAAGTATAGTTAGCAAGCTAAACTAAATATTTAGTTCACTTGCTAAACATTTGGCTAAAAAGCTAAATATCTTTGCTTCCTTCTAAGTATTTAGTCTTCAATATACATATTTGGTCTGAGGTAAATACAATATAGTAATACTCGTATATAATTCAGAAAATAAATATTATTATTATTAATATTGTTTATGGTTATCCTGGAATCACATATTTAGCTAAACTAATTATTTAATTTGGAGCTAAATATTTAGTTTGTGAGTCAAATGTTTAATTTGGAACTATGACATGTATAGTTCCAAATTAAACATTTGGAACTATACAAACGTTTAATTTGTATAGTTCTAATCTAAATGTAAGAGTAGGTAAAACCATAAGCACACACACACACACACACGCTATGGCTAGCATGGTGAAAATATGACTGAAAAATGAACAACCTTTTTCCTCTCCAACAGGCTTAGTGACCTTAGTAAAGGCTTTTAAAAACAGCCCCATAACATAAAATATAAAACCCTTCCCAGTAAAGATGCTCCATTGTGCAGTACCATAAACCAATGCAAGTAAAAATACTCCTGGTGTCTCACCATGAGTTGGTTGATGGGCTCCTGCAGCCAGAGGCGGATGAGCGTAGCCAGGGTGTAATAGAGGACCAGCAGCATGATGGGATTGACGAAGTGGTACCACTTACGGTCCGGGTGAACAATCAGCTTCCAGGTGTAGGAGCAGTTGGTCTGGACGATGGGGGAGATGCCAAAGACCCTGGAAGAAGAGAAGAAAGACAGCAGTTTAGGGGGAAATTACTTATAATTTAGCAGTTGGGTAATTACTACGTACATCTACTCAGTAATGTTTTTACATTTACTTGAGTGTTTTTATTATGAAGTATATCTACTATTACTGGAGTAAAATTTCTGGTTTTTCTACCCACTGAATGAAAAACAAACACGTTTTAACCAGACATTCACCAGACAGCCACACCTGCAGTTTCTGTCGGAGTTTCATAAGTTTGTTGCATCTATTTTGTTCCACCTGATTGTGTAATTTCTAAAGATTAAATGATTCAGTCAGTACTGAAGTGTGATTTCTATCAAATACTTTATTTTGCTCTTTAGTAATTTTTTTGGACAGCCACTTTTCACTCTTACTTTACGTTGTGCAACTCTTGACAATAAGTCAATTAATTGCATAATAAATTAAAACGAGCTCAATAATTTCCATTTGCGTGATTTATTGATTCTTCAGTCTTCAGTTTGGTGTTTTGGTCTCAACTAAACCATTTTTGAAGGATATTTATGTTTACAGAGACTTCATAATTAATTTTATTTGTTATTTTCTTTACTTATTTTGGATATTTAAAATTTTCTTCCAGTTCCAGTGTTAAATATTCACTATAATTTAGAAGTTTATTGAGCTCTGACAATGTGTTCTTGCATTATTACCATTATATTAGTTGAAAATGGTCTCAAAACAATAATATCATTTATTGCAATAACTTCAGTCAATTCATCGTCCAGTAAACTTGATGTGTTCTCCATTCTCCGCTGATTAATAATCAAAATGAAAAACAAAGCTTGTTATCCCTATTCATGCTTTATAAGGAGAACAGTTTGAGCTGAATGCTATTTTTATTTGATCACTTCATCAGAGGAGACATTCCTGAGACGTAAAGCTTTGAAGTTTGGAATCTGAACAACGCAGCGAGGGTAAGAATGTGTTTATTCGTCTGTATCGCTCCTTTCCTGACTGACTGAACGTCCACTCAGGAACTGCGCTGACGGACGCCACACACCATCTCCCCTGAGACTCTTCATGCCATCTGGAGAGGCGGGCCGCCCCGCTCGTCCCGACCCGCTTCCTGGACGGTTTCTCCTTTCAGCTCGGGAAGGTCATGTGACTGGGGACTTCCATTGTAAGGCGGGGAGGCAGGAAGCTGGGCCTCTCATCGGTCTCACTCAACGCCAGAGTCACAGCAAGGCCGAGTCGCTGTCAACAAGCACAATTAGGCCAGGCGCTGCCGCAGCCCATTGTCCGAGGAGGGGCTGCGGGTTTCTACAGCCCGAGAGTTTCGCTCTGACGGCCAGGAGGCGAGCAGGGAAGAAACACGGCCGTGGGGAAGGTGTTACTTCCAGCACAGCAGAAGGCAGAAATACCTCAGCTTGGTGGAAAGTCAACACATCGGAACAAGCCACAGTTCTGGTTAAAGTTTAAATAACTTCTAGCCCCGTCGCAATAAGGAATAGATCCGTTAGTCACATCATAAATTACATCAAACTCAATTTCTACCAAAAAACTGGATGGTAAAAATCTCCAGTCTGGTGTTTTGGTCTCAACCAATTCTGATTTTATTTTTTAAAGGTTTTTGTTGCCTCTTGTGGTCTTTATTTGAAGGCAGTATGACAGGAAACAGGGTAATGAGAGAGGGGGAAGACATGCAGCAAATGTTGGCAGGCTGGGAATCGAACCGGCGACCACCGCCACGAGGACCAAGGCCTCAATAATTGGGTCGTGCCTCGACCCTGCGCCACCACAGCACCTTCAATTGTTTTTAATGCCAATTTTATTTTCAGAGACTTTATAACTCAATGTATTTGTTGTTTTGTTTATTTATGTTTGAATATTTAAAATGTGTTTAAATTCTTAAATGTTAATTTCAATCTCTGTGAATGTGTTCTTGTCTTATTATGCCATTACCATAAAACTGATATTAAAACAATATTATTGTTTATCGCGATAACTTCTGGGACAATTTATCGCTCAGAAAACCTTTTCATCATAACAGGCCTAATATTCTCATCATCTGCATATTATATCCAGGCTTCAATCATTATTTGGTTAAACTGCAGAGATCAGATGCTTTGTGTTGCCGTAAATGACGCCATGGCGTAGTTTTTGGTGGGTTCGATCACTCTGCTAAGCTGAACTGGATCCATTAATATGATTAGTTTCTTTCCACAGATCTGGCTTTTAAGCCTATTTAACAAACCTGTAAGTCAGGAACTTTCCAGAAGTGCTACATTTCCTGTTTGGTCTAAGCTGCAATTTATGATTAGTTTAACAATTGATTATTCTATCGATTATTCTGAAAATTAGATGATTAATAAAATAAAATAAAATAAAATTTAATATTCTGAGATTTTTCATTCAATCACTTAACCTTTTTTATGCAACATTAGAAATATATATATATATATATAAATGCAAACAAGTAAATAGCTCAATTCCTTTTTGAAAACAAAAATAAAGATTTTATTTCCTAAAATGCAATAACGTAGCATTCCTTTAGTGAATACTTGATCATTTCTAGCAAAGGATGAATCTGTAGTTTAAGCAACAACTGGAATGTATAAATGTTTTAGGACTGAAACGGTTAATAATGATTAATCAATTATTATCATAAGCGACAACTAATTTAGTAATTGATTAATTGTTAGCTGGAGTATTCAGATTCCAAAAAAGGCAATTTGCAGGAAGAACAAAACAAATAATTAAGCCAAAACTGTACAAAAATATATATATATTGCATTGAAGATAAAAACAAATTAATTTAAATTAAAATTATGTTAGTAAATCTCCTTCTGCAATCCAATAATTAATTGTTTAATCCTAATAATCAGTAGATCAGCTCTATGCTGTTTTGATGTTACGTCAAGCAGAAAGAGCTGGAAAGTTTTCACACGTCGACGTTAGAACTGTTTTTTAGCGGCAAATTCATTCTTTACTATAAATAATCAAGTGTTCATTAAAGGAAGATATTCTATGTTGTTGCATTTTAGGCAATAAAATGTTTATTTTTATTTTAAAAAGGCTGGAATTATTTTTTTTGCATGTTTTCATGTATTCCTAATACAGTGTACAAAGGTTTAAGTGGTCAAAT
This sequence comes from Poecilia reticulata, assembly GCF_904066995.2. Lineage (NCBI taxonomy): Eukaryota > Metazoa > Chordata > Actinopteri > Cyprinodontiformes > Poeciliidae > Poecilia > Poecilia reticulata. The sequence continues at coordinate 23,830,935 of NC_088846.1, forward strand.
AAAAAATCTGAGGAATATCACAATTTTTTTTTATCCGATCAATCGCCAGAATAATCAATTATTGAAATAATTGTCAGTTGCAGCCTCAGTTCGCATATTGTTCTGGTTGAAATAATCTTGAAATATTACAAAACGACAAGAATCCCATCAGTTTTCTATGAGTTTAGACATTTCTCACTGTTAAATGTCAACACTGATAACACAAGGAGTTTCTCCTTCAGCAAATGAGGATGTTGTTCATTCAAAGCAAAAACAAACAGTTTATCTGCCATCAACAGAGGGATTTAGGAGGAATCTGTGTTTGCTCTAGGCGGTTTTTAGCTAAACATCGCTGTAAATAGCTTTGATCCTCTCACACAGCAGCAGCTCTCATATGGGAACGAATCGGATCAATAAAAACCTTGGAAAGCCACAGACACCAGAACAGCAACAGTGATGCTGGAGATTATCACAAATAAACTGATTGGAGCTCTAAACCATTTAAAGAACACAAAAAACTAAAACAAAACAAAAAACAATAACTTTTTATTTCAATCACTATTTTTTGTTGCTTGTTTATATTTTTCTGTATTTACAGTTCGCTGAAACATTTATTAGCTCTTTTTCACTGAAGAACATGCAACAGGGTTTTACTTTAACATATCAATGTGAAGTTTGTCAAAATGTGTTTATTCATTCTTTAAATTTACTTTATTTTACCCAGAAGTTGTTTCTCCAGACATTTATTGGTGTGTTCAGTTCTGTTATGCGGCTGTTGGCAGTTGGTGGTTACCATAGCATCCAGTAACTGGCAGCTCCGCCCCCTTTTTTTCTGTTGCCGTCGGTAACTGTGGTTTGCATTAGGATCAGCTCTGTGTTTTCTTTACAAATATTATGTTTTAACACATATATTAGACAAATTTAATATACAGTGTTTTGTTAATAATTGTGCTACGTTTTGAATATGTTTTTAACTGTTATTATTATAAATGCTGTCCATTTTAGCTACGTTTAATCTTACAAATGCTAACAGCTGCTAACTGCTCATTGAGAGTTATTGCTTTGTAGTTTGTTTAGGGTTATTTATTGTATTTTATTTAATGAATAGGGGCAGAAGCTGCCAACTTGATTTCCTCTTTTTTAAAATAAATACCCGAGTGTGTCTGTCGTGAACCTACTGGACCTGAGACGAGCATATTGCACACATATTGAGACTTTTTGAGCAAATGTATAATTTTAGGATTCTATTGAAGCAACAAACACAGTTCGGCATTTTCAGTTAGAGACTGCCAAGTGTTAAATCCTTCATTCCCAAAGATATTTGACATTTTAATCAATCAGAATGAATTAATCGTAAATGAACAGCAGACTGCTAACTATGCTTTGCTTTGATGTGCTTGTAATCAATAAAAATTCATTCAACTGCTCAATAAAGCTGAGCCTTGAAATTTATGCTGCATCTATAGTAAGTAACATGTATTAAACATCACAGCTCGGCATACAGTTTTCTATTTTCACAGAATTCAAATTTCTAACCTATAATATTTTACATTTTTTAACAAATAACATTTACCCCACTGAGTTACATGAGCATCATAGTGCCATAAAAGAAATTGTGTTCACAAATTTTGGTCCAGGTTTCAGCAGAAATTTCTTTGGTTTAAAAACAGAAATATTATGGAAAACGGCATTAAAGAGTTATTTAAATTTTTTTTATTTTTTTATGATCATAAGTTATAGGAAGATTTTAATTAGTAATTAGTAATTAGTAATTAATAGATCATAAGTCCCTTCTTGATGAGTCTCTAAACTTGTATTCCTTCTCCAACATCTCTGAGTCAAATGTGTGCAGTAATTCATCTTTTCCTTTTCAAAATAAGACACGACATACACTGCAAAAACAAAATATCACCAAGGATTTCTGGTCTTAATTCAGGTGCAAATATCTCGGAACAGTAGAAATAAGACAAAACTAACTTACAAGTAACTTTTCAGCAAGAAATGTGAGCTTTTTTAAAATAAATAATTTCTTAATATTGGTGAAAAAGTACTAGTTTCACTGGCACATTATTATTTCAAGGCATTTTCTCCAAGTTACAGGTGATATTTAGTTACAGGTATTTCTGTGAGCTCTTGCAAACCAAAGTCAACATCCTTGTCTTGTTAACACAATCTTAGCCAAGAAACTGAATCAGAACCCACTAGCAGAAGACATTTTATTGGGTATACATTTCACTATTTACCAGTTCTTTTTACCTTCCTGTTTACAACAAGAGCAAATATTTATTGACACTCAAACAAACCTGGTGAAATAAATGTCGCCGTGTCTCCATACTCCACTTTTTATGCCAGGAAAAAGCATCATCTTTAAATAAAACTACTGATTAGCTTCTGACCTGATGTAGTTGTCGTCTGGGAAGATGGACTCCTGGAAAAACTGGAACTGGTAGAGGTAGAGCACCAAGAGGTGTCCGGCGCTGAAGATGGCCATCAGGACGCACATGCAGCTGAAGATGAGGGTGTTGAAGGTCCGGCAGAGAGACCACCAGGTACACAGGAACAGGAAGATGGAGAAGTAAACAAAAGATGTCAGCGAAGGCAGCATGATCCCTGTAAACACAGAAAAACAAAAAGAAGCAGCAGCTTAGTTCAAGAAAAAACACCTTTTTGAGTCAGCAAAATTCATAATAGTTCACATTTATGGAACTTATTTCTTAAATGTGACCTATTATTCCTCTTTGAACAGATTAAGATAAGATTACGGTCTACATTTTTTTGCACAAAATCATTGTTAGCTAATGAGATTTTAGTTTGTTCAGTTCTGCCTGTTTTGAACTTCTTTCAGCTGTTTTAGAACCTCCTGACACTCTATATCTAAATAAGATGCTCCTGGCCACGCCCCAAACTCAACGTTTACACCCGCACAGGAAAATAGCTGCAAACAGATGAACAATTTTACAACTGTACATCTTTGAAAAGCAGAAGTGGAGCCTCATGCACAACAAGCAAGAACACAGCAAGTGGTTTATGGATGATAGGTCAACAACAAGACAATTGTCGTTTCCAGCAGCCATTGTACAGCACATACAGCGCTGGAGCAAATGTGCTGGAGCTCTGCTTGGGTTGCTAGGAAACGGGCTGGGCTTCTGAGGTTGCTAGGCAACAGTCGGTGTCTGCTGATTTGTGACATTACATTCCACAGGTTTTTGAAACAACTCATTTTTCCAAACACCACAAAAACATGAATCTAATTCCAAACAGTGGCTGGTTGTATTTTTAGAAGCAGTAGAGACCAAATCAAAAATACTAAAATGTGCAAAATGTGAATTTGCACGATACGTCCCCTTTAAAAAATGACATAAAAGACATTTGACTATGCAATTTAAAGACTTTAAATTGGCTTCTGTCTCTTTAAGAAGCTGTTCCTCTTTTACTGCATGTATACTATTAAAATACACAGTAAAGGACTTGGTTCATGAATTAGGTGACGTCTGAAGACAGATACTTTTTACTGTACTGTATTTAAAGTGTGAGAGTGAATGGGACAGATTAAAAATGCAAGCCACGCTTTTCAAATTTTTAGTAAAATTTAGAAAACCTTGAAACAATTTCCATTTTCTTTCTTTTTGTGTTGATCAGTCACATAAAATACCAATAAAATATGCAGATGTTTGTGGTTCTAAGAAGTATTAGTGTTTGTACAATGCATCTAAAGATTAAAAGAGCTGTGATAGCACTCTCAGTGTTGGATGCCAACTCAGTTCCTCAACAGAACATTGACTCGGTTCTCCACTCGTGCCTCAAATTAACGGCTCTCTGACGGCCATCTTACATGTTCTGGCCTGTTTGACGCTTATGAGGCTTGTTTTATAGCACAGAGATGTGCTGTGCATGAATAAATTTAATTCTTGATCCTTTCAGCATCAGCGACAGTCTTTTTATGCAACATTTTCCCCAAGATATTGAATGTATAAGTGTCACTAGAGCTCTCTCTTATTTTAAAGCATTTATTCATAAACTTTGGTGTGAGTGAGTCAAACATTCATATGGTCATGTTAAAACTAACTTCTCCATTTTCTCTATATTACTGTGTAACATTGCTGCATTGCTTTATAGACTTCTTATTGGATCAGCTCATTCGTTAAGGAGAGCTGTGGGTGACAAAATAAAAATAAAAAATATATATAAATATATATGCCATATAATATATTTGTGTAATTTAATTCATTAAATGTATCATTAAATTATTAAAACACCAACAAATAAGTAAATACATAAAAAATGAAATATAAAGTTATTATAATATGTGCAATTAAGTAATTAAATGTCACATGAAATAATTAAACCTACTGTTTAAATGATTTAAAAGGTATATTTTTAAATAATGAAATTTTCTTTTAAAGAAAACTTTTATTTAAAAATAGATTTGATTATTTCACGTATTTAAACTGTCAATCTCAGTTTTTCTTTTTCCTATAACACAGGGACGTTTGACTGAAAATACATCCAAACAATTTATATGATAATCATATTTACCATAATCAGTCAATATTTAGACTGTAAGTGAAATAAAAGTGTTTTTAGTGTCATTATTTATTATTAAGCAGATGAACAGATGCTTTGCTTTATAATATGCTATTCAACATTTCTGTTATAAAACCACCATCTAATGAAAAGTTTGATATTTCCAATTATTTTCCACCATAAACTGGAAAAGGGCTGAGACGATCAGATTAATCGGATTAATCAGGTTAATCGATTGTTGAAATAATCGTCAACTCAAAAAAGGGTGTAATTTAGCTGACACTTACAAAATATATGTAAATTTTGCATTTAAGACAAAAATATCTTTGTCTGTAAAAGTGTTTTACTCAAAACTCCTCCACAGTTTTAGCTTCACCTGCTTCAAATTCACTGAAGGGAAGCTTTGTTGGGACATTTTAGGCAATGTTTGTTTTCTTATTTAAAAAAGGAACTTCTGATGTTGTATAAAAAAGGTTAAGTGGTTAAATGGAAAATCTGCAGAATGTGCCAATTTTTCTTCAGATTGATTAATCGTCAGAATAATTGATAGAATAATGGATTACTAAAGTGATTGCTGGCTGCAGTCCTAAACTGGAAAGCACCAGAAAGAGTTTCACCTGTCATGCCCAGCAGGATGGTGACCACCACTTTCCCTGCTGTGGTGATCAGGTTCCCAATGATCTCCTTCACTTTGGAAGCAACCTCCGCCACCATCCTCAGGATCTTCATCTTAGTGCTCTCTTTGGCCTCCTCTTCCTCTTCCTCCTCCTCTTCATCGTCCTCATCTTCATCGTAGAGCTCCTCGTTCTCCTCGTCCTCCTCAGCCTCGTACCCGGCCTCCAGGTCATCCTCCAGCAGGACGTCGTCGTCGTCGTCGTCCAGGCTCGGTTTCTCCTCGTCCTCCTTACAGGTGGAAGACGACAGTTAAAAATCAGAGCTCTCCAAGGTGCTGAAAACCGTTTACCTGCAGGTGTGTTAGCGTATCCTGTCATCTCAGGTTATTTCTGAGCATAAATCTGTCACACGAGACGAGAAATGAAGCAATTAATCGGATTTATTGTGATTAATTGATGACGTAAATAATTGATATCGATTAATTGTTAAATGGAGTACACAGACCAAAAAAGGCCATTTGCTGAAAGATCAACACACTCAAAGCAGTAATTAAGCCGAAAATTTTTATATATATATATATATTGTTACGGCCCAAGGCCTTTTCCTCTGGGTCTCTAACATCCATGTCTTTAATTGGTGCTGATTGGAAGTGGAGGCAGCTGGCCAGTGTCTCCAGATCCACCTTAAGACTCACCACTTCCTCTGACTGAGAAGCTCTTTTCTTTCTGTCTCCCTGCCACTCTCTCCCTTTGTCCCTTTCTTTCCCAACCAGTTATGACTTTTGTTAAATAAATTCCTTTTTAAGTTATTCCATGCATTGCTTCCCTTTCATTTGTTATGGTTTAAGAGCCAGACCATAACAAATTGGGGGCTCGTTCAAATTTATGTTAGTTTTGTTGAGTTAGTTAAGTGGTAAACATTGTTTGTTAATTTAACTGGGAAGCTAGTGTGGAAATCTTGAGTTTAGTTTTGGGAAAATTATTTTTTTTTTTTTCTCTCTCTTCTCTGGTTTGGTGTAAGTTGCCTGATTTCGTCCCTTTTGATGAGCTCATTGGTAAGTCTTAATTGTTGACTGATTTGTGCAATTCATTATGTCTCATCTGAACTGATTCCCCTGTAGGCCTCAGCGTGTCTCCCCTTTGGGATTCATGTGCTCAAAAACAGTAGTGTGGGATCATATGGTTGGAGCAGTTGTCTCGGGGGCACGGCCATAGTGTTGGGGGGTTGCCAATTTTCTGGTCGCCTTTTCCACTCTATTGGTATTAAGTGCATAAATACCCACCGTCCCTGATCTCTGAAGACTAGGGTTGAGCTAGAAAGTTTCTGATAGGCAGTTAGAGGGGAGGTTTGGGTTGATTGGTTTGTGTTGCACAGATTGTCAGCAATTAAAAGTTTGAAACACTGTTTTGTGATTAAGACTTTAGTCATGTCTGTGGAAGACTTTAATAAATCTCCATCGGCAGGATTTTTGGAGCAGTGTTCTAGAGAACAACTAGTAAAAATTGCTGAACACTATAAAATAAGTGTCGGTGATAAAAGGTTGAAAGACAATGTTAAAGCAATTTTAAGGGAGAATTTAATTGAGATGGGTGTTTTGTCTTCACCTTCCAGACCTGAAGATTTGGGTGCTCAGGCTGTAAAGTCTGACGTTTTGGATTTTGAACAACAAAAAGAGATGTTAAGGTTGAGAATGCAACTGGAGAAAGAAAAGGAGTTGGCTTTAGAGAGGTTACGACAGCAGGCAGATTTGGATAAGGCTCTTGCTTTGGAAAAAATGAGACAGGAAATTGAATTGGCAAGAATAAATTTGGAAAGTGAGAAATTAAATCTGGTGAAAGATGGCAAATTGTCTGCGGAATCTTGTGTTGGGGACTCAAAATGCAAACCCTCTGATGTATTAAATGACTTGCGTTTGGTGCCTAAGTTCAGTGAAAAGGATGTTGATACTTTTTTCACTTTGTTTGAAAGGGTTGCACACACAAGAGATTGGTCTGATTCAGACCGCATAATTTTGCTTCAGTGTGTTTTGATTGGTCGTGCTCAGGAAGCGTTTTCTATGTTGAGCTTGAATGATGGCCAAGATTATGCCAAGGTTAAAGCTGCAATATTGAAAGCATATGAATTAGTCCCTGAAGCATACAGACAAAAGTTTAGAAACTGGAAAAAAGGTGACAAAACTTATGTGGAGTTTGCAAGAGATTTGGAAATTCATTTCAACCGATGGTGCACTTCCTCTGATGTTAAGACACTTGGTGATCTCTGTAATTTAATGGTTTTGGAACAATTTAAAAACTCTGTTTCTCATAAAATTGCAGTGTACATTAATGAACAGAAGGTTAAAACTGTGTCAGAAGCTGCAGTCTTGGCTGATGATTTTGTTTTGACACATAAAGATGCAAGTGGAGAGCACGCAGAGAGCACACATTCTGGAGGTTCTTTTTTGGATCGCAGTAACCATGATCTGGACAAAATTTGTAATTATTGTCACAGAAAAGGTCATTGGAAAAAAGACTGTGCTTTGCTGAAATCCAGAAATAAAAATGGAACTCAAGTTAAACCAGCAGCGTTTGCTGCATCAGTTTCTGTGAATGTTCCTCACAAAATGGCTGAAGTGTCATCTTCTGGGAAACCTGACTTGAGTTCTTACAAACCATTTCTGTTGGAGGGACATGTTTCTTTGGTTGGGAGTGACGTTAAGATGCCAGTTACAATCTTAAGAGATACTGGTGCATACGATTCATTCATTTTGGCATCCGTTTTACCTTTTTCAGATGAGTCTGACACTGGATTATCTATACCTGTGTTGGGTATGGGCATGTCTGTGTTTTGTGTTCCAGTACATAAACTTGTGCTCCATTCAGAGTTGTTTGAAGGAGAAGTAAGAATGGGTGTGAGACCAGCGCTGCCTGTGATGGGTGTTACAGTTATACTGGGGAACAATATAGCTGGAGGGAAAGTCTGGCCTGATCAACCAGAGTCTCCAGTTGTTGTTTCAGTACCTTTGATCAGCAGTGGTCCTGATGAAAATGAAAAATCACACCCTGACATTTTTCAAGCATGTGCTGTGACACGGGCAATGAAAGCATCCTGTGATATACATCAGGATGAAGATGTCAGAAAAGATGAACAGATTTCCTCTTGTCTGTCTAATATTCCTCTGTCTATTCCACAGGATGATTTGGTGCAGGAGCAAAGATCCGATCCCACCATACAGCATTTATTTCAGTCTGCATTACCTGTTGAAGAGATGCAGAGCCATGCTCATGGATACTTTGTTGAAAACAAGATATTGTTAAGGAAGTGGATGCCATGTGGTGAGAATGGTATTGGGGAGCCAGTTTATCAGGTTGTGGTACCTTTGAAATGGCGTGACATGGTCTTGCAGGTGTCCCATGATGAATCAGGACACATGGGAGTTAGGAAAACCTACGATCGCATTTTGAGAAATTTTTTTTGGCCACGACTGAAAAAAGATGTATCTTCTTATATTAAAACTTGTCACACCTGTCAGCTCACTGGTAAACCCAATCAAGTTCTAAACCGGGCACCACTGCATCCTATTCCAGCTATTGGTAAACCGTTTGAGCACTTAATAATTGATTGTGTGGGTCCTCTTCCCCCTTCACGTTCAGGTGCAAAGTACCTGTTGACTGTTATGTGCCAAAGCACCAGATATCCAGCAGCATATCCATTGCACACACTTACTGCAAAGTCTGTGATGCGGGCTCTTGTGCAGTTTATTGGCATTTTTGGGATACCTAAAGTCATTCAGAGTGACCAAGGATCTAATTTCTCCTCTCATTTGTTTGCACAGATTTTGAAGCAGCTGCACATTAAGCACAACCAGTCTACAGCATACCATGCGCAGAGCCAAGGAGCACTGGAACGATTTCATCAAACATTAAAATCTTTGCTCCGGGCTTATTGTGTTCAGATGGATGCTGATTGGGAGGATGGTCTGCCTTGGTTGTTACTTGCAGCAAGAGAAGTAACACAAGAGAGTATGGGCTTTAGCCCTAATGAATTGGTGTTTGGTCATACTGTGTGTGGTCCGTTAACAGTTTTGAGAGATGAGTGTCAGGATGCTGCACCGCCACAAAACCTGTTGAGTTATGTTAATGGGTTTAAGCAGAGACTCTTTACTGCTACTCAGTTGGCAAAAGAGAATCTATCGTCTGCACAGGAAAAAATGAAGCGTTTGTATGATAAGAAAGCTGAACGTCGTGTTTTTCTTTCAGGTGACCAAGTACTAGCTTTACTTCCTGTTGTGACTTCACCATTTCAGGCCAAGTTTTCTGGTCCGCACACAGTTTTGAAACAGCTGTCTGATCAAAACTATCTCATTGCGACTCCAGAAAGGCGGAAGAAACAGCGAATAATTCATGTTAATCTATTGAAACCTTATCATGTTCGTGCTGATAATGTCATCGCGGATGCCTTATCAAGAGCACCAAGACAGTAACATTTTTTCTTTTCTTCTCTCCTACCTGTCTAATAGTCACTTCAAGGTACCAGTTGTTGGGTATGGATGGGATCGGAGAGAATCTAAGTTTTGTTTCATTTCAGCTGGTCTGAGATATTAGTGCACTTAATTTTGTTTTTCTTTATTTCCATATGTTAATGCACAGGTTGTCCAGGGTTCCAGTGGGGACCCTGTCTTGAAGAGGGGGGGTGTTACGGCCCAAGGCCTTTTCCTCTGGGTCTCTAACATCCATGTCTTTAATTGGTGCTGATTGGAAGTGGAGGCAGCTGGCCAGTGTCTCCAGATCCACCTTAAGACTCACCACTTCCTCTGACTGAGAAGCTCTTTTCTTTCTGTCTCCCTGCCACTCTCTCCCTTTGTCCCTTTCTTTCCCAACCAGTTATGACTTTTGTTAAATAAATTCCTTTTTAAGTTATTCCATGCATTGCTTCCCTTTCATTTGTTATGGTTTAAGAGCCAGACCATAACAATATATATATATATATATATATATATATATATATATATGCTTTATCTGTAAATATGTTCTAACCAAAGTCCCTGAAGTGGCAGTTTTTATTTGATTGAGCTCAAATTCTGTTAAATAAAATAAATAAATAAATAAATAAATAAATAAATAAATAAATAATTTTTATCTATCAGTTAATAGTCCAAAGATTTGTATTTATTTTTAGCTGCAGATTCATCTTTTGCTAGAAATAATCAAATGTACAGTAAAGGTATGCTGTGTTAAAATTTTCAATCAATCAAGTTTATTTGTATCACATATTTCAGCAACAAGACAAAGTGCTCAACTTCATGAAAAGATAAAATCATCAAGATGTCAAGTGCCATCGTTAAAATAATAAGTAAACATCGTAAATGCTGATCAATGTTCCAATATTTATGGCTCAACAGCAGCTCTGTACTGGTGGGTTTTTAGTCTTGATTTAAAGGACCTCAGTGTCTCAGTCAGATTTTTAATCCGATTAATTATCAGAACAATTAATCAATGACTAAAATAATCATTAGCCCTACAGAGCAAGCGGCCTTCGGAGGATGTTTTCCTCTGAAACCAGATGTTGGACCACTTCGTTCTTCCTTGGCTGTGAGCAAATGTGCCCCCAGTCGCCCACAGTCTCGGTAAAAGACAAACATAATAACTCAGCTGTTGAATTCAATACCCAAAGCAGCAGACAGACACAAGAAACAGGTGGTAAAAATTCAGATTTAGTCAAAACATGAACCACAAAAGCCAGTAAAGATAAACCTCCCTGGTGCTTTTCCCAGCGATAAAGACAGAGAGATGGAGCGATGCCATCTGTGCCAGTCGGAGAACATCGGATCGGGGAAATGTGGACTTAATTAAGCCTGAGTCATAAAGAGCGGTGGTAGAGACTTGCCAGGCGATGATGGGAGGCTGTTTTCCAAGTCATCAACTCTCACACGAAAGTTTATGCTCAAACTCCCGCGAAGCTCGGCGAGGCCGGAGTGGGAGAAAGGGACAGCTTTACAGCTGGATCAAAGTAATGATTAAACTCCATCAGTCAGAAAGTTTATGTTGACGTGGATGAAGCCTCAAATGGGGCATCTATTGTTAAGAGACCAGAGGAGCTAAAGTGGAAAACATGAGGGCATAACCTCGTTTCCTGCAGGCAGTGAGTAGAAGAATACAAAGCGTGAAACTCATCGATGCACTAATCTGCAGCTGCAACATGGAAAGCATTATTACGTTCCCTGCTGAAGATATTAATACCATTACATAGATGGATCTCAATATATTAGAATATCATAGAAAAGTTAATTTACTAATGAAATTAAAGAAGCTAATCTCAAATATCATTTGGACTCTTTAGATTAAAAAGCCTTTATCTCTGTGTAATGTTGGTGATTATGGCAAACAAAAACTATAAATTTAGTGTTTCAGAAAACAGGATCAATAAAAATGATTTTAATATCAATAGATTTTATGTTATGACCTACATTATGTGTCAAACTCAAGGTCCGGGGGCCAAATCTGGCCCACCGTAGGTTTTTATGTGGCCCTCTAGACTCCAAATTACTCAATAAATCCTTCCAGTTTTTCACAAATCTGCAAAATCCACACAAAATAAACAAATCTCCATATTTTTTTCTGATTTTACTGCATGATTTGTCTAAATTGGTCAAAGAGAGTTTAAGTGACTGCTGCCTCAGCCTGACTAGTAATAAAGTCACATTTAACATTATACATTAGCGCAAATTAATTACAAACATTTTTTAATGGGTACCACAAAATATGCAATTTTGATTGCAAAAAAAAAAACCAAAACACTAAATCACAAAATCCCAGAGGAACAGCAATTTATTAATATTTTAACAGTTTAATTGGTTTTATCAATACATTCTGGCACAACCGGCCCTTTGAGAGCATACTGTATCTGATATGGCTCAAGATGAAAATGAGTTCGACACTCCTGACCAAATGATCGTGGGAAAAACAGATGTTCAGCAAACTGTAACACCTTCAACAAGAAGTTTAACAAAGAAAGGTCAACTTAATAGTTATAAAGCAAGTTGGAATGGAAAACTACATTTCCTTCAGATAATGTGCGACTGAGTCAAAATAGGAGCAGGTCCAAGAGGAAACTGGACATCTTTCTTCCAGACATTCAAGGCGTTTTCTTACCAGATGGATTTTAATTTCCATTCAGCAAACGATCACAAAACGTCCAAGACTCGTCTTTATTAGAGCGGAAACTAACAATTATTTTAGCAACCAATATTCTGACGATTAATCATAAATCAACCTGAAAAAAGAAGGGTCTAACTGTTTGTAAACGTCCAACTCCCAGCATCGTTTTTTTTTTTTTTTTTTTTTACAGTATTATAGTCATGAAATCTAGAACTTATTTGTGTTAAGATGTTTACATCTCAGTTTTATGACCAACAGTTTTGTTTGGAGAGCGCTACCTCAAATCTCTCCATGTTTACAGGAACACGATTTTAATTGCTTAGTCTTCAATGAGGTTTTGTAGAAATAAATGTCTACATTTATACACAGATTTCCAGATGGTTTCATCTAAGCCAACATCTTTACAAGCTTCAGTTTTCTTTCATTGAAGACAGAAGCCAAAAGCAAACTGACCACAAGGTCCTGTTTCTCCTAAAATATTTATCTCCTGCTTCCAGGATATTTTTATCAGTATCTGCAGTTTGTAAAAATATTTCTGCAAGGCTTTGTCATTTCAAACATCACTGACATCCTGAACATTTAAAGGTTTCTTCTGTTTAAAAGGAAACTATTATGCAAAATAAATATTTTTGGATGTTTTTATGCTTCCATTTTAAGTCTGAACTGCTTCTAAAAACAGCCTTTTTAAAAAAAAGTTACATTCGGAGGGCACTGCCCATTACCTAGCAACCCAAGCCATGCCCAGCCCATTACCTAGCAACCCAAGCAGAGTTCCAGGACATTTGGTCAGTTGGGGGGGCGTGGCCAGGAGCAGCTTAATTTGATTTAAAGTGACAGAGTCCCTAAAACAGCTCAAAATAGGTAGAACTGACCAGGCTAAAATATCATTAGCTAAGAATAATTTTACGTTAAAAAAAACTAAAATAAAACAAAAAATACGACGAACATGTTTTGTTTCTCCCATAGACCTGTCATAATGGTTGAATATTTAGAATAATATATTTTGTTGTACATGTCACTGCTCTGAAGAAGTTGTTCTTTCAGCAAATGGCATATTTTAGAGTCTTTATATTCTACTAAGCAATTATTTGATTACTAAAATATTTGACACTTACTTCAACAATTGGTTAATCACGATTAATCCAATTAATCCGATTAACCATTTTGGCCCAAAATCATTGTAAAGGATTTCCGAACCTATGTTTCATCGTTTTATAATAATAGAAGTAATATTTTCTCTTAGTCTCACTCTCACTAGTTGTTAGCTTCAGCCTCAAGCTTGTATGTATACAAAATGCAAGATGCTAAGACAATTAAAAGAATCCATCAAGCGTTACATGAACCCAGGTATACATTTCAGCGGTGCTTTAGTCAGCTGTTATTGAATCATAAAAACAACATTGTGTCTCCTCCTTTAAGTAACTTTAGGAGAGACAGAGCAGGTCCCGGACAGTTGAAACCTACTTGTTCCTCTGCGTCGAAGTCTTCGTTGTACTGGCCCATTTCCTCAGGCGGCCTTTTCTGGACCAGAGTGCGACACAGCAGCCAGATGGCGAGTCCGACCAGGAACATGCCGATGTCAGGGATGAACACTCGGATACCGTTTCCCGCGTCTGCGCCAATAACACTGTGGGACAAACAGGAAATGGAGGAAATGCTGTGAGAAAAGCAGAAGCACACTTCCCTCGACTCCAAACACATTCAAAAGAAGAATTGTAATGCAGGACAAAAGTTGGAAAATCACATAAGCTCAACTTCTCGGCAAGCTCATTAACATCTTCCTCCAGATAACCATATAACCCAGAAAATGGCTGACAAAAAAGGCCTGCCTCAGCAGACTTTCAGCTGTAAGTTTAGCAAAAGGCGGTTCTACAAACTTCTCAGGATGTCAAAAACAAATGTACCCAGTTGTTTATGAAGTGAAATCTTGAAAATTGTCTCTAGTTTTTCTTCCGCTTTAAAAATTATGCTTTCTATTTCATCAAGTCCAATTAAAATATATAAAACATGAAGAGTGGAGAATACATTTGCAAAACATATCATGATACTGTATACAAGCATCTCATTTTGGTCAATATCGATAATTATTGATTAGTTTCTTGTTTTATATATCTGAAATGCTGCTAAACTGGTGGCATGGCCTTTCCTCTTTTATCTACAGTTTTCATACCAGTACATTGTTTATTTTTAAGTAGTTATAAGGTACGGCGGAGAAACCTTAAGCTGCTGCAGCGCAAGTTACTCAACAGGTTGTTGCTAGGTAACCAAAGAATGAGTGAGTTGCTAGGTAACCAGAGAGTGAGTGAGTTGATTGATCCCACCAACTTTGCCATTAGAAGTTGAGCAGCTAAACCTTTTTTCTGCCTACATCTCCCAGAATGCCATGTGATTCTGGCTCGGAGTTCAGTGAATATGCTCTTTATTGACGATTCTATCAGACATATTATCTACTGGTATTGATCAGGGGTCACATGTATAATGCCATTGGTTTATTACCCAGTCCTATCTTAACACAGAACAAATCTGGAAATGGGTGTGACATTTAATGGACTTCCTTAACATTTCTGCTCAATGTTGGCTTTCGCAGAATGCTCTAGATCTCTCATGGGAACAAATATAAGTGCAGCAATTATATCTCTCAGAAAACACCACCTGTTTACCCGAAATACGCGGGAAATGTCGAGTTTTCCGCTACGTAATTGTTCTTTTAATATGTGTTGTGCTGAATGCATTAGATTTTATGTGGAGTACCACCCTGCGTAGTAAAACAGAGCTCGCTGCCTTTAAACCAAATGCAATTTACAAGTGAGTGAAATTCCATAAAACATCAACAAGAAAACTCATGAGAAAGTTTATTTGGTTGTTTTTTTTTTTTGTTTTGTTTTTTCAACTCAGCTTAGGGGAAAAAAACATGCTTACTTATTAAAAAACATATCATGTTAGGTGGAACAATCTGCATCAGCAGCAGCTGAAACAAACCAAAAGATTTCTTTGATTTTTTTGAATAGTGTTGACTTCATCTTCTTCTGTCTGACCAAACATGAAAAGATTTGTTCTGACAAGAGCCCAAACACCATCTGCAGAATGTTGCTATGACAGCTACCATAATGTCAAGCTCCATATAATCCACTTTGATGCGTTTATGCTGCCAAAGGACACGTTTTACAAGGTGTCATGATTGCATGTGCAATTACAGCAAATAAAAACTGTCCTTGAAATGGCTAACAGGTTTCCGAACCTCTAAAACGCTCTCTTTTTAATCATCCAAACTAATTTCTATTTCAGTTTTACTGCAATCAGGTTGCATCCTGTGTTTGGCCACCAAAGTGTTTTTCTTTGCATTTCATGCTGAGCTCCAAGTGTAATTAAACAGTTTCCAATAAAACGTACTGGTAACTCCGGAGCAGCGCAGAGGATTTGGCTGCCGTTGTAAAGCAACTGGTCATTTCAAACAGAACCAATCTCACGCCTGGTGTTGAGTGGAAATAAAGCAAGTAAAAGTTGAAAACAAAGTGTTGATTGTCATGATGGAAAACGCACAGTCAGAATAGAAAACAGTTTGGGCGTTTGGCTGCTGCTGCTGCAGAGTTTAATCTAATCGAGGACGTCTGTTTCCATGCCCTTTATTGTTGAGAAGCTTTGTGCATCCTCACAAGGATGAAAGAGATGGAAACCATCAGAGCCACGCAACGCTGAGGCGGCAACTTTAATGACTCCCACTTTCCCTCACGTATTATGTGTGGGAATTAGAAAAACATCAGCAGCGCTGCAGACAGATTCAGGGAAAAACTACTAGTGTGGAAAGTTCAAAATGTGTTGCAACTCCAGCTGCAACAACAATTATTTTAGTGACTGATTATTCTGACGATTAATCGATTAACCAGATTTTTTAAAAATTGGCATATTCTGCAGATTATTCATTTAAGTATTTAAGCATTGTTTATACAATATTAGAAATATATTAACAGAATAATTCAGTTCCTTTTTTATATAAAAAATAAATAAACATTTTATTGCCTAAAATGCAATAGCATTGCATTCACCTCACGAATTTGAACCAGGTGGAGCTAAAACTTTGTTACTTGAGGAGTTTTCACAGATAACGGTGTCATCATCTTAAATGCAAAATGTAAATATATTTTGTACAGCTTTAGTTTAATTACTGTCCTGAATATGTTGGGGGGTTTTCAGTAAATTGCCTTTTTTTGAGTCTGAAGAATAATCGATTTCTAAATTAGTTGACGATTATATCAATAATCGATTAGTCACAATTAATCTGATTAATCATTTGTGCCTTATTTAGAATAAACAAAAGAAAAACCTTTATCAAATGGCCCTTTTTTGGTTCTGTATACTCATGTTAACAGTTAATCAGTTTCTAAATTAGTTACTCATTGATGCATTTATTTTTCTTAATTTTTTAATGTAAATATTTTGTCTTGTTTTTTGTTTTTTAATTTTCATGTGTATTTTACATTTTTCTGTCTCTTCTTTTTAATTTATCATTTCCATTTATGACTCATCATGTAAATGGGCATCTTAAGGTTTTAGCTTCTGTCTGTTGGTTGGTTAGATCGAATCCATGCTGCACGCCACAACAAAGATGGCGACTTACAACCAGTTCATCACTGAGCTGAAGTTTACCAGTTGTATTTGAAGAAACAACGCTGTAACTCCTGACTTTATTGTTTTTGCTCTGACAGAATGCCTGTTTAGTTAGCGGCTCTCATTGACTCAAACATCAACAGACATCGATGTATTTAAAAATATAGCAGCAGGACATTTTGGACAACCAAGACAAAAGTAAAGAACAGAAGTTGTCCATCTTCTTCAGGCTCCTTTACATGCGACTTGAGCAACATTTTCCTCTGCCCAGGCTGTTAAAATGCAGCCATTACAGCTGTAAATATTGTATATGCACTACATATGATCCTCAGCACAAACAGGTAAATGCAGGCAGGAGAAAATGTTTATGGGTCTATTTCCGCCACTTAACTGTAGAGTACACAATCCACCCAGGGCTGATGAGTGCTGGAAAATAGGACGTGGCTGTGTTTCGGACATTCCCGTACTTACAGACCGCATTTAATAAGATCACGGGGATGTGCTCAGGCAGAGGCAAACAAAAGCCTTGAAAAATAGACCCTTCAGCCCAGTGTGAGGGCTAACTGGGTTTGGCCTTCATTAAGAATCCACAAAGGGACAGGTTAGGAGGTAGAGAGAAGATTAGCCAGTGTGGCTAAATGCAAAAAGCGACGGTAAATGTTGCTGAGAGGCTGCTATATATAGGATACTTTGTGTAGCATTTTACTTAGGAATAGAGTGAAAACATGGGAAGTGCATGAGTTTTATGTGTTACAGGTTTTTCTTTTGTTCAATTTGAATAAGCTGAAACAATTAATAAGATTAATTGCGATTAATCGATGATTGAAATAATTGTTAACTAATTTAGAAAACGATTAATCGTTAACTGGATTATTCAGACAAAAAAAAAGGCCCTTTGCTGAAAGAGCAACATATTCAGAGCACTAATTAAGTTAAAACTGTACAAAATATGTATACAATTTGCATTTCAAATAAAAACACCTTCATCTATAAACATGTTTCAGCTAAAACTCCTCCAGTGGTAAAGTCTTAGGTTCAAATTCACTAGAGGAAAGCTACGCTAATGCATTTCAGGCGACAAAATATTCATTTTTATTTACAAATGGATCTGAATTATTTACTTAAATATTTTTTTTATCCATTTTTAATATTTTTTTAAAAAGTCCTAAGTGTTTAAATAAAAAAATCTATAGAATGTTTCGTTTTTTTTAAATCTGATTAATCGATTGATTGTTAGAATAATTAATAGAATAATGGATTACTAAAATAATTGTTAGTTGCAGCCCTAATTCTAAATAAATCATTCTAATCTGCAGAGAAGGTGCCAAAGTTTTTACTTTCACCTCTGAAATCAGATCAATGAGATCCAGGAAGAATATTCCGGCAGCCAAACCGATGTACAGAGACGTCCCTAAACATTACTGCACATTCACAATTGATTTATGTCAGGATAAAACATTATTGCATTTTATTATAGCTGTAACCTAAGTATACTTATACCAAACTCATGTGAAAATCAACAAGTGTTTCCATTTAACGGTATCCCTCTACCAAACAGACTCCATTTATTACCAGCTCCTATAAATTTAAAAAGATTTATTTGCAAATGATCAATTTACAGCCGTTGCAAATTCACAATAGCATGTCGGTCAATAATGCAAAATATAATAAACATTTATGTCCAAAACACCCAAATGCTCTAAAATATTGAAAAAAAATATCCACAGAATCTCAGCTGTGACTTTTTTCTAAAATCCTTTATGATTCTTTTGTTTAAGATCAAATAATTACTTTCTTACCTCTCAAAGCCAATCTGCCGTATGGAGCTCTCCCATGACGAACCTAGAACAAATAATGCAAAAACATTTAATATTCAGACATTTTACTCTGCAAAAGCAAGCGTTTTATGAATTGTTTTGTTTTTTACAGACAGACAAAAGTGACAGTTAATTATTTGAAATAACAAAAATAAATCAGGAGCCTTAAGAGAGTTTAAAAATGTTTGATATCTAACCTTCCAGTACAAGCAATGCATCACAGATATGCAGCAAAAAAAATCTGCAGAAGCTGTGTGATGCAACAATATATAGTCAAAAACTGTCTGAGAAATGTTTTAGACAGTTTGCTGTATCCAGGCTGTAAAGAATTAAAGCAGTTAAAAATGGGTCCAACTACCAATTATTGTAGTAATCAATTAATTTATTGATTATTCTAAAGATTAATTGAGTAATCTAAGGAAAAAATTGGCACATCTACAGATTTTTCATTTAAACACTTAAGCATCTTTAATACAATATTTGATAAACAATAAAAATCAAATGTATAAATAATTAACTTCCTTTTTAAAATAAAATGCAACAACATATTAAAATGCAACAACATGCTTTTGTTTAGTGAATTTGAACCTGGTGCAGCTAAAACTAAGTGAGACTTCAGAAGGTTTGGTTAAAACATATTTACAGACAAAAGTGTTTACATCTTAAATGCAAAATGTTTTCATACATTGTACAGTTTTGGCTTTTTGCACTGACTATGTTGTTTGTTCAGCAAATGGGCTTTTTTGAATCTTTTATTAATTATTAATTGATTTCTAAATTAATTGACAATTATTTCAATAATCGATTAATCATGAATAATTGTTTTAGCCCTATATAAAACATCCTATGTTTTATTTTCACCAAATTGTTTTTTCTTGTGTCCGTTATCCCAGTTTACGATTAATTGATTGCCATGTTAATCCGATTAATCGTTTCAAACCTTTCTTGATACTAACAAAATGTTCTAAAAAAGTGCCAAAGTGCCATTGATGCAGCATAAACTTAATTTAGTTCCTCTTTGGGATCAATAAAGTATTTTTGAATTTGAACTGAATCCTTACATTTCTCCAAAGGTTTAGTTTTAGTGGCTCTTTCTTTGTTTAAATGCACATAACTTCAGTCTGTGACTTGCATTGACGTACCTGAATGCTTTGTTGGTTCAATGGCCCAATAATGAGGTGCTAAACTTTAGTGAACTCAGGTTCCAGCTTTGCAATGTGCAGGGAGGGCATTGCTGATGTTAAATATGCTTTAACTGAGATCGCAGACAAAGCACTTCATTTCACTGAGTTTATCTTCTGTTTCACATGAGCGGAGGCCACAGCTACTTTTTTAGGAGGGGATTGTTAAGTTAACAACTGTGAAAGAAGTCTTTGCTTTCAGAGGACGCAGACAGAAAAAGGTCACTTGGATGGTTCGATATCTCCAAAGAATTGAAACTATAAAGATAAAAGCTTAGCTTGCAGCCTGATGATAAATACTCAGAGCAGCAGGACAAAATAATGATTTAAACTAAAGATTTTCTTGAAAGAGACAAGCACTTTTCCTCTTTGAAAACACACTGTAATGTTTTCTTATTGTAGTGAAGACAAAAAGAAGACATTATTATTGATGTAGTGTCTGATATGGACACTATATCAGAAGAAATCTAGCGTTTTTTTTATGTACCGTACTGCCAGAAATGTAATGTCCCGGAAAACTGTCAGAAATTCATTACATTTTCCGGTCACTTCTTTGAATGGTTCTTGGTGCAGCGCCACCACAGGCGAGGAGGGGAACAGGTTTTCTACGGGTTTGATTAATTTGACACACTTCAGTGTAAAGCAAACTACACCAGCTGAATATGTAACAACTGCTGCAACTTTGGTCCCCAATCGAACTGAGTCTAAAATCAGGTGTGAAAACTGCCTTATCTCCTCTCCTCAGCTGCTTGGAAATAGAAACTTTTGTAATAAATCTCTGACAAGCACAAGTGTACCACAAAAACTCATATATATAACCAAAGAAGTATGAGTTTTCATTATCTGTTGTTAAAAAAAACAACAAGTATTACGGATTTCACATAAGGCAGAGTGAGTTTTGCAGGCAGGGAGGTGAACAGGTTTCTCAAAGCGATTGGT
This sequence comes from Poecilia reticulata, assembly GCF_904066995.2. Taxonomy (NCBI): domain Eukaryota; kingdom Metazoa; phylum Chordata; class Actinopteri; order Cyprinodontiformes; family Poeciliidae; genus Poecilia; species Poecilia reticulata. The sequence continues at coordinate 23,851,731 of NC_088846.1, forward strand.
TCATTTGACTCATAGTGAAAGAGAAATCATTTTAAAGAATCAGCTTGAACAAAAATATCTCATAATTTCAAAGAGTTTCGAAACTCCTTCTATTTTTGCCAAAGCTGGAAGCTCTGAGTCTGACTTTTTTTCAACCAGGAGATATGGTTGATAAACAAGAGAAGACATTTCAGTGGGAGGCCGCTAAATGTCTTGTTGTGAAATTTAAAAGGGCAAGAAACATCTGCAAAGGGAGGCGGCCACATGACTAATCCCCGACATGGAGCACTTCACCCCGAGTCATACTGAGCTGTTAAACTTATCTGCCAAGCTCCACACTGATCCTCCCAATGGTAAAACCTCTCTGAAGGAGGATGGACGGACTTATCAGCGATAACCAGCACCAAAAAATAAAACAGAAACAACAACCATTTTTCCCCTGGTACCTTTTACAAAACTAAGATTCACATAATGGAGTCTAGAGACAATATGGAGACACAGACATCATTTCAGAAGGGAAGAAAGGAGCAAGGAGTCAAATTACAACTAACTTCCCAGCTTTTTTTTTCTAACAATCTATGTGGGAGAAATATGATAAAATCTCTCTGGATTACAATTTAGAAAAAAAGAACAGATTCAAAACTTAGTTTTCTATATATTTCAGTCTGTGGCTGATTGTTTTCACATTTCACAGGAAGAGTAATTTACAGCAGAAAGTTGAACAAAAAAATAGAAACCCTCAGACAGTGTAATCTACGTTTAGTGTAGATCGACTAAAGTAGAAAAGTAGGGCTGGACTATATGGCTGAAAAACGTAAATATAAGCGATTCATTTCAGTCAATGTCGATAATTATTGATTAGGTTTTTTGTTTGTTCTGAATATCTGAAATACTGCAAAATCATTGGTATGACTATTCCTGTTTTATCTGCAGTTTTCTCTCAATAGTCAATTTTTACTTTTAAGCCGTTATAGTGGAATTTTAAACTGCTGTTGTGCCAGTTATTCAAAGAGTTGTTACTAGGTAACCAAAGAATGAGTGAGTTGCTAGGTAACCAAAGAATGAGTGAGTTGATTCCACCAGCCTTGCTAAGCTGTCTTTCCTCTGCCTACATTCCCCAGAATGCAGTGCGGTTCTGAATCAGTTAAGTGAAAATTCGACATATTGAATATTCTATCAAACATATTGATCAGCTGTATATCGTAATCTACATTATTGATTTATTGTTTAGCTCGAGTTGAAAGTAATCTCTAATGACCTCATATCCTTTCAGAGTAAGTTAGAAAGACTTGAACTTGTATGCTTTAAAGAGAATTAGTAGGGCAATTAAATGTAATTAAAAGCCAGATCATCCAGATGAAAATAAGGTCTCTTTATGTTGTCTTAAAGACTTATGAAGGTAAGGTCACAGTACGCCATTCAAAAGTTCAAATAAAATCCAGAGGAGGCAAGCAAAACCCAGCCTGTTTGAATGAGTCCCAGATCCAAACATCTGCAACACGTAATTTCTCCCTGACAACACTAAACCTTCAGGTGTGGGAGGAAACCCCCCATCCTGAGCGTGACTTCATGCTTGAGGAATGCCAGAGGTAAAATGAGGTAGAGTCTGATCCGTTGCATGACTGGGGAATATTGTGTAAAACAAACAGAGCTCAGCACGGACACTTCTGGAAGAAAGTTTGAGACTTTCAGTCTGTCGAGCTTGGGCCAGCGTTTCACCTCAGCTGGGTACCAAAAATACCTGTCCTCCAGACTTTTTTGTCAGCATCATAAAACTCCCTTTGTGCTTCCCGGGCTGCAAACCTCCATGCAGCAGTTTTCTGCACTCTTCTATCTCTGTAGGCCAAACGCCAGTTACTCTTTTTCACACACTGTAAAAGTAAAGCATCAACAAGTGAGCAGGCCTTAGGTTCATTCACACCAGCCCTGTTTAGTCCTCTTTATTTGAAATCCAGTCCATTTGTCTAGAAAGTCCGGTTCGTTTGGGGACGTATGAACCACAAAAATGAACTGTGGTCTGCCCAAAAACATTGGTCTCGGTTCCGTTGAAGTGAACTCTGGTGCGGTTCAAATGCATATGAGAACACTAAGTGGATTGGAGACCATTCCAAAAGCAGGAAGTGGACTACAGCACAGGGTATTCTGGGCAAATACAACAAAAACAAGGATGAGAATCTAGCGCTAGCACAGTGTTTCTCAACCTTTTTTGGGCCAGCACCCCCATCTAGCCTTTATCCAGGTCCCTCCCCGCCCCCCACCAAATAATTTGTAGGCTACTTTGCACTGACTATTATTTTATTATTAATATTACTATCACTATTGTAGATGTTTTGATTTTTATGCTTGTTTCTGTATTTATCATCAAAAATAACTTCCTAGAGAACAAAAAAGCCATGGGAATAGAAATTATTTTCACAGGTGTCTAAAAAAATGCAATGAACATTCAAGTTAAAATCGGTAGGCCTAACAGCAGCCAGAGTGGAAAAAATATTCTTATTCTTTGCCATTTTCTAGTTAAATATTCCACAAAATGACCAGATAAAAGATGTTCAACATGCCAGTTTAAACTTTGAACTATTTGCAGAATGACTGAGCTCTGCAACATTAAAACATGGATAGAACTGTAACTACATTAATCATAGATCTTCTTCTCTTCAGTGTTTGTCAGTTTCTGGTGGTGCAGCTTTGTGCTGCCTTCAGGAGAATGGGACATCAGAGTATCATCCATAAAACTTCACCCACATGGCATTTATTGTTCAAACCAGAGCTTTCAGTGTAAAAACAAAAGTTCCAGGTCCTTTTAATGCCATACAAATATGAGACAGAAACATGGATTATATCTTTATATAGACCTGTCTAATGAATTATCAGATTAATAGTTTTACTGGACAGAAATTACAAAGAACAAATCTGGTTCTTAATCAAATCCTAATGAGTCAAATTCAAAGTGTCATGGAGTCATCAGCCTCATGATATTAACACTGATATGAAAAATAATATTGAAGAAATAAATATATAAAATCTAATTACAAACATAAATAAGTGATCAGTTCTTTACTGTTATGGTCTGTAACCTATCAGATGAGACAACACCATTTTCAGCTGCTGTGGTTTGCTTTCACACTGCACTGTGAAAGCAAACCACAGAGTCAAACTAATTGAAAAACCTGCTCCCCTCCTCGCCTGTGGGGGCGCTGCACCAAGAACCACTGAAGGAAATGACACAGAAACCTTTGAAGACAACACTGAACCAAACTTCCTTCTTCATAAAATGTAAACAAAAATGGAGTAACGCCAGATATCTGCAGTTGTAGGATTTTTCTTTTCTCTTTGGTAAAAGACCACAAGACATTTCTCCTATTTGTACTAGAGTCACACGTTTGTTTTGCCTGTATTTACCCAGAATGCCTTGTGCTATACAGTCCACTTCCTGCTATGGTCTGCTTTACGTTCACATATGCATCCGAACCGCACCAGAATTCACTTCAACCAAACAGAGACTAAGGTTTTTAGGCAAACCAGAGTTTGGTTGTTTTTGGTCCACAGAGTTTGATTGAAAGACAATGTCTGCCATTTGTGGACCTCACCGTTCAGTTTTAAGAAGTTTTAACCGTAAAAAATATATTTTAAACTTAGGGTTAGCCTTGCTGCTGTTAGCTGAACTCAGAAATAGCACTGACAGCTAGCATAACCGTGTTAAACAGAGTTATTACAGCTGTGTAACGTATTCATGATTATATTTCAGTAATTTTTTACTAAATAATATACTACGCTCTCCAAGCGAACCAGGCTTAATAGACAAACAAGCTAGTTTGATTACAGTGGACTAAACAGGTCTGGTGTGAATGAACCCTATGAGTTCAAAGACTTGGTTTAACCTCCTAAGATGTCACATTTCTGGGAATCAGCATTAAGGACTACAGAGAATTTTGGACAATTGCAGGAAATGTCTGGAAGTCAGAGAGGTGACAAGTAAGTCAACATGACCTGCAACAAACTCCACCCACCTGGTGTTCCTTCATGACTAACACAAACAGTTTGTAAACGCGGCTCCATCCCTGTCAAGTCAGCGCGTAGGAATGAAAGACGGCTGCACAGAAAGCCGGCTACGGCTCATCTGGTGACCATTCCCTGACCTGCCCCAACAGCCAGAGGGGTCAGCTCTCCCAGGAAAGGTTTTCTAGTTCATACTTAGCTCAGCTCAGAGATCTCGAGGTGTTTTTGGCCACCAAAAACAAAAGGAAGTGCACTAGATTTTCCAGAGGGAAATGAGCACTTCACGGAGAAGGAGAAGGACTCCCTGTTTATACTCGGCTGCCAAAAGGAAAAGCGTGTCAGGAGGACTAAATACCAGATATAGAAATCTGAGATAAGGCATCTCGTCAGAAATAGTACACACATAATATCAGACTTCCTTTCTCACTACAAAAAAACAACCAAACAAAAATAGTTTGGAAGTTTCTGCAACAATAAAATACAGTTTTAATTAATAGTTATGACTTTCAGATTCAGTCTATTTTGATCCTGACAATTCTGCTTTTCTCCCATGTTTCCTCTCACGTTTGGAGGATTATACTGTCATGGTGAGGTACAAGAATCAGACAAAAAATGTTTTTAAAAAAGTCCAAAGAAAATGTAAAATACCTTCTGAATGTCTGGAGGACTTTTTTTTATCATTATTTAAGATCACTTTAAAACATTACAAGAATGTCTAACTCCTCAGAAGCAAAATAAAAAGTGAAAATCTGGGTGATAAAAACTTTTTCACAGCACTATAAGCTAATAAATAACCTGCCGAAAATGAATATAATAGTCTCTGGATAGACGTGATTCTACTTATTATGACAGCTTGGTTATAAAATGACAAATATTTAGCCTTGTATTTAAAATGTTCCATTGTAAAAACAGTATGTCTGTAATAATTTTACCCACATTACAAATAAAAAGTCTTCAACATGGTGGTCATGCAGTAAATAAATATAATGTTCTTAAACTGTAAATGTTAAATGTTTTGGCAGCTACATTCAGGTTCAACACTGACCTGATTAATACCAGACCTGCAGAAACAAGAAATCATTTAATTCAGGGGTGTCTAAACATTTTGTCACGCGGGACAAAATCGTTGTCCCAAGTCCAAGTCCAAAACATCAAAAGTATTTTTCATTTTTGTATCAAAAGAAAAGCATCTGGTTTTCACTTTCCTTGGGTTCACAAATTTAATCTCAGCAGAGGTACAGGATTTGGGTCACATTCTTTAAAAATGCTTTCTGTGATTTGTATGCAGCACAGTTGGCTTTTCAGTAAAAGTTTCTGAATAAACTCTACTTACCATAAAAGTTTGGTTATAAAAAGACAAATACTTTGTGTTGCATTTTACATTTTAAGAAAATTATGTTGATAATAATTATACTCTGATTAAAGCTGAGCACAGTTGGTGGAATCAACTGACTCTCTCACTCTTTGGTTACTTAGCAACTCTCTCACTCTTTGGTTACTTAGCAACGACCTGCTGAGTAACTGGTGCAGCAGCAGTTTTAGGTTTTGCCACAATACTCCCTACTTAAAATAAAAATAAAAAACAATGACATGGAGTGAAAACTTAATAAAACAGGAAAAGTCGTGCCACCCGTTATTTATATTTACAACAAAAAGCTAATCAGTAATTATTAAGATTGAGAATTATCAATATCAACTAACATGAACTGATTGTATTGTGATGCATTTTTCAATCCAACCCTAACTGAGCATTATAGTTTTAACTGATTTGAAATACATTTAAAGCACTACAAACCAATTCCCTCAGCAAAAGACTGTTTATGATTCCACAGTAAGAAACAAAATTAAACAAAATCCTGCCTCATAATTACCCAAAAACATCTTTAATATCCTCATAAAATAACTTTGTGCACTGGCAAGACAAAAGTAGAACTCCTTCATTTTAACACCTGAACATGAACATAAAATATGAGATCATTAAGTGAAAATTGCAAAGTGAGATAAAGGAGACAGAATTTATGATGTGCAAAAACAAAAACGTTTCACTGCCCCTGAGAATCTGGTAATAAAGAGCATATTTAGCCTCTGAAGGGCTCTGTATGTCTCCACCTGAGGTGATAAGGTTCATTCTGCGCTCCAAGTTGGCCGGGATTCAACCGAGCAAAGCAAGCTCCTCTCATTAGAAAGAACAAGTCATTAGAGCACAAGGTCAGGCTCTGTCCCCGTCTAGACACATTCAAATTTTATAGCTTGATACCGCGTCTCTTGAGAAGCCCAGAAGCCAGCTATTAACACCTTTCCAACAGTGGATGAGTAGCTCATTCTGCTTGCAACATTTTAGTTTTTTCATCACCGTGTGGTTCAAGGGAGTAAATGAAATTCAGGGAAGGGTTGCGAAACAACACTGCGAGTAAAGGAAGTACTATTAGAACTCCAGGAGACCAGTAACTACTAACCTGTAAGCTCCAGAAGGAAAATGTTGGAAGATTCAGAAAGTAACATTTGTTTTCTTGGACAGTAACATTTAAAATAATGGGCCACATTGACACACGATTAAGCTTTGACCTAAACCAGTTAATAGCTTTATCTGTACGGTCCAAGAGAAGAAACTGATAAATTCCAGAAAGTGACTTTTAAGTTTCAGAAAAACTAATGTTTAAATCAGTGGTGGGCATACTTCCACTAATCCGCTAATAGAGGAGCTAATTTTTTACTTAGCTCTTCTTTTGAAAAACATTAGCTTCCCCTAAATCCATCCATCCATTTTCTTGACGCCCTTGTCCCTCAGTGGGGTCGGGAGGGTTGCTGGTGCCCATCTCCAGCTAACGTTCCGGGCGAGAGGCGGAGTCACCCTGGACAGGTCGCCAGTCTGTCGCAGGGCAACACAGAGACACACAGGACACACAACCATGCACACACACACACTCACACCTAGGGGCAATTTAGACAAACCAATTAACCTGACAGTCATATTTTTGGACAGTGGGAGGAAAACGGAGTACCCGGAGAAAACCCACGCATGCACAGAGAGAACATGCAAACTCCATGCAGAAAGACCGGGGCCGGGAATCGAACCCAGAACCTTCTTGCTGCAAGGCAACAGCTCTACCAACTGCGCCACTGTGCGCCCCTCCCCCTAAATCAACTTTTCCAAATAAATTATACAGTGTTAATTTAATTGGCTGTGTTATAAACTTTAAATATATAACAAATGACAAAAAAAAATGCTATAAACACATGAATGATGCCAACTCCAAAACACACAAACAAAAGCAAAAAAAAAAAAAAAAACAGTGCTGCAAACGAGAAATTCTGCAATTACATTAAACAGAAGCCAACACCTACAACCAACAAAAGAAATTAGGGCTGCACCAGGGCGAACATTTAGACAGATATCAATATGTCAATATCCAATGTAAATATTGATGTTATGGCCAATAACCTCAGTTACTTTCCAGGAACAGTTATCAGTTTCAAAGTGTTACAAAAGCATTTTAGAAAGTAAGTTACTTGTATGTTTTTAAATCAACCTGCATAACACAGAAACTACAGTTTAGGTTGTGGTAAATTAAAACTTTCATAACAAAAGTTGTAGAAAATTCAAGAAAATATAAAAGCATTGGGCATATTTCTAAGAAATATGAACACTTTTTTTTTTTGCTTCAGGCTGTGAAAAAGCTCCACCTTCAGTTGCAGAGGTCAGAGTTCAAACAGAAACCAGCTTGCAGGATTAATGAGACACACATGTCTGACATGAAGAAACACATGGCAAAGCTGCAGATTTCCTCCATTCAGGGACACAAACCACCAATATCTGGAAGCAGTTCAGCCTGAATTAAAGCATCGGCTCTGCTTTTGTGTTACTGTCGGAAAATGTAAATACCAGACGGATCTGTAGTTTATCAAACTAAGATGTTTTCTCATCTCTCTTTCAGACAGACAAGAGCAAGGGAGGGACCTTCACACTGCAAAAACACAAAATCTTACCAAGTATTTTTGTGTGGTTTCTAATGCAAATGTCTTATTACACTTGAAATAAAACACAACTAATTTATAAGTAACTTTTCAGCAAAATTGTTTAGAGAAAATAATTCCTTCACTGCAAAAAAAGTAATTGAAAGTATTTCATTTCCCTTTGGGATCAATAAAGTATTTTTGAATTAAACTCAAAATCTTACCAAATATTTTTGTCTACTTTTTAGTGTAAATATTTTATCACACTTCAATTTAAAACTAAACCAACATACAAAGAACCTTTCAGCAAGGTGTTAGTTGTTTTTAGTCAATAATTCCTTAATGTTGGTGAAAAAGTATTAGTTCAAAAGACTTTTCACTTTTAACAAGGTGATAATGTCTGATTATAATGCAAGAAAATCCTATTAAAATTAATATTAAGGAACTACTGACTAAAAACAAGCTACTATGTTTTGCTGAAAAGTTCCTTGTAAGTTAGTTTTGTCTTAATTTAAGTGTACTAAAATATTTACACTTGAAACTAGACCAAAAATACTTGGTAAAATTTTGTGTTTTTGCAGTGCATCTCTCAGGTCCGTTCTCAGGTTATTCCAAGTGCTTCGGTTCCTCTGCACACAACGGCGCTCTGCCTTAAAGCTTCGACCACAAAGGCTGCAGTGTACTCACAGCTGAAGTTGGAAGAGATGGAGTTGCCGGCCAGGAGGCTGTTGACGGTAATCTGATAGATGATGTGCAGCAGCAGGAAGGACATACTGGTGAAGCAGAGGGACTGCAGCAGACGCCCTGTGTGGCCTAAACAGGAAGAAGGAGTACAGTGAGTTCAACACGGTCATGCAAGAATTTCCTTTAAAAAAAAAAAAAATTATTGGTATTTCTCCGTTTTTAAACAGCAGTTTTTGAGGAATGCATTAAAAATGTGCAGCTGGTTTCTATTGATATAATGTGCTTTACACTGAGACGGCAGCAACTGGGAGGGATTTTACAGATAATCACAAAACATATCCTGGCAAAAAGCTGGCACGACTGAGAGAAACTAAATAAACATTCTGGTGGACCGCAAGGCCTTTACGTCTCTGATTCGCTGTCAGAAAAGCAGAACCGACTTTTATTCACCACTGATTTGGCTTCTGGTTTTGGTGACTGATGTCACCACTTGAGGTTTTGTTTTTAAACACCTACACTGTAAAAACAACGTTTGAACAAGCATTTATTGTGTAGTTCCCAATGCAAATATCTTATAACTTCCAAGTAACTTCAGCAAGATATAAGAGGTTGTTTTAAATCACTAATTTCTTAATGTTAATTTAAAAACTACTAATTCCATTGGTAGATTATTTCACTTATAGCAATATGGTTTCCCATGTTATGGATAATCTGCCATACTCTTAGAAATGGCTGTAAATTTACAGTAGAATTCTAGCAGTAACATACTGTTATTAGAAAATACGGTAGAATATTGCTAAATTGATGTCTTCTTCTGTTGTCACAATCTAGACTGACGACTGGCAGTAAACTACCGTAAAATGATTGTACAATACTAGAGGTGTGCCGATCGATCGGCCACCGATCATAATCAGCTGATTTCCGTGAAAAAGTGTATGATCGGTGATCGCCGATCACGGTCTCTTGTTGCCGATCACACAAACCGATCACCTGCATCTCATTTCGCAGCCTGCCTGTGCAGCTGGTCTCTTCTTTCCTTCACACTGCTCAAACGCCAACAAATCCTAAGCAATGTGGAACTATAACGCACTGAGTGACTGGGGAAGTTTGCGTGCTGCGGAGTAAAATTGAAGCACGTAGGGTGAAGCACGTCAAACTGAATCTACACGACGAATCTAATATGGCATAAAAACAATGCCATACTTGACGGAGTTTGGCTACATCGAGGCTCACTGCAGTAAAAATGACATATGGGGGATCCAATAGCAGGTAAAGCAGCGCACAGCTACAAACAGTCACCCGGATTAGCATGACGGTCAGAAAGCTAAACAAATAACCCGCAAAATTATTTAAGTGTAAGACGCTGGTTCTGCTCTCGCTGTTGAACCGCTGCTACGCGCTTCTGCTCCACCTGGTAGTGACTCTCACACCGAACCTCTGTTTAAAGTTGCAGCATCTAACCTAAAAAAATACATTTTACATACGTATTAAAACTTTCTCTGTCCTAACATGAGGCAGATAATCTCTGAAAAAAGAATCGATCTCCTCCCTGTTCTGCATAATTACGCCGCTCAGTCAGAAACGGCCACTCAGAACTAGCAGTAATCAGCTAGCCGCCATGCTATCAGGAAGTTTTCATTCAGTAACTCTGGATTGTTTATTGTAATGGATCCTGTATTTGCCTTTGAATGTTAAGTTTTATACTTGAATTTTTTGGCAATGTTGAGAGGTTTTATTTTGACTCTTTACATTATTTAGCCTCTTCAGAGCCTTCATGTGTTATCAGTCTGTTAAAGATATTACTGATAGCAGTACAATTTGCACAATGCCTGTTTTGTTTTGTTTTGGTTTTTTTCTTGGAAAAAGCTCTTCAAAAGCTTTTATCTAAATTAACGTGAATTCATGGTTCCTTTTTCCACATAATGTAAACGTAGTGCTTATGATTTTAAAAAAATAATTACGTAATCTGTATCGGTGATCGGCCCTCATGGGTGATCGGAATCAGAATCAGCAGAAAAAAACCTGATCGGCAGATCTCTATACAATGCAGTTTTTTTCCTAGGCAAGACATTTTACTTGTATTTGCATCTTAGAGAACCAGCATTTAGGTTCAATATTAAACGGAAGGAAAAAATACTTTCCATAACAACTCTTTTAGGGAATTAATCGAAATCTGCAGAGCATAATCAAAAGTGTTAGATTACCAGTGTTGGTGTTTTATATTAAAATACAGTATTAATTAAACACTTTAGTCAAATTCTAAGATAGAATTGTCAGTTTCCCTAAAGAGATGGTGTTTCCTCGAACCACACTCCGTACCAGTAAGTGGTGGTAAAGCTACCAACAGTTTGTTGCCAATCGCCAGTAAAACTAACAACAATAGGAAGATGGTGTTTCTGTGACATGACATGTTTGCCCGGCATCTTGTCTGGAGCTAATCATAACAAGGTAAGTTCCATGTTAAGATTATCATGTTTTTGATTATTTTTTTATGAATGTATTTACTTTCTGTTTGCGCAGGAGTATTGACTTATGCTTAATGTAAGTTTATTTGTTTGGATATCACGGTGTATACGACTGTTTAATACAGGTGTGCTCAAGTCCAGTCCAAAATGTTTTTGTCTCTATACATACAATAAATATTGACATATTGGCTGCCTCTTTTTTTCTTCATTAGTATGTCATGTTGGTGTTGAAGCCTGTTATGATGACTTCAACACATTCCTTCTGACAGGTTGGCAGAAGAAATGCTTTCAGAATGTTTCTATAAGCTGACCAATTTCTATAATGCCTAATGTCTGAGTTGTGTTCATGGTAATTATTTCAGACATTTTTACGCTTTATGTCAGTGTTTCTCAACTCCGGTCCTCGCTCCCCCCTGCTCTGCATGTTTTAGATGTGCCTCGATTCCAGAACAGCTGATTCAAATGATTGCATGACCATCAAGTACTGCAAAAGCCTGTTAATCACCCAGAGATACAATTCAGGTGTGTGGCAGAATCCAAAACGGCTCACGTCAAGCTGTGGACCATGTTGTCAGATAAGTGCAGGTATGTGGTTATTCTAATGATCCTACTTCTTTGTAGAAACACTTTCTCATTGGCTTTGTTTTCTATCTGAATGTAGCTGTGCTGCTAAATAAATTTAATAATTTTTATTATTCGTCGTCTTATCATTATGTCAAAGATGCAAGCCAGTGTTGACGCCTTCCTCATTGCTGTGAAACCAGGACAGCCCTTCCTCCTGCATGTTGGTGAAAACAAGAGCAGCACCAAAGACACTTCACCATCAGTGATCACAAGATCATCCAAGGAAGCTTTTGATGAACTTTCAGAGCACACTTCACCTTCAGTGTAAAGTACCATGAATTCCTCTACAACTTCTGTACAGCCTACAGTTTTCAACATTGATGGGACTTTTGCATGACAAGTGAGGAGATGAATATCCTTGCTTTTATTTTACCTGGCAGAGTGGGCAGTCTTTATGATGATCATTTAAATGCATACTGTAGCAATAAGAGGATTTGTTTTATGTTCTTCCAATTAAGGACTTGGTTTATTACAGTCCCTATGGCAAGCAGCTTTCTGCATGGTCAGCATAGAAGGCCATATTGTCTTTGAGAGGGTCCAGCCGACATTCCAGACAGGACAGCGTTGTCCATCTTCCTCATCTACATCTTCAACTTCCAGTATCAACATGAGGCAGCTAAGACTCTGGAGTTCATTCAACGGTAAAACCACTCCTATGATTTTTTTACAACGAGCAAAATACAATGACATGGTTTTAAAGCAGGTTATGATTAACCTTTGACAAAGTTGATGTTTTCTCTTTACATAATTAAAAACGGCTTTATATATATATTGTACCTGCTGTCTTCAGAATGCCACACCATTTATATTCTCAGGAATTTTCCCATTTTTGATCGTTTTTTAGTCGCTTCATTGGGATTAACCCAGAAAGGGGCACAAAAGCTGGTCATGGGAAGATGGTATCCAAAAAGACAGGAAAGAAAAAGCAGACAGTGAATGTTCAGGTTTCCACCCTCATCAAAAACCTGACGGACTTTGAGTGGCATCTCTTTCAGGTTAGTTGTTGTTCTTTTCTTTGCTTTGAAATATTTCTGCTTCTATATCATTTAGGATCTAAATTGTATTGTCTTTTCTTTTTCCATGTTGGACGGTGCCTTCATCTGTATCTAATAAAGTAAAGTAAAGTAAGAACTATGTTTTTATGTTCATAAGATTGTAGAAATTAATGAGTTAAACCCAGTTTATCTCGCTGTAAACTGAAAGTATTACATTTTTATTCCAGTGTTGGTGAAACTACATCTCGACTTTGAAGGCCTATTTTTTTTACTAGTTCTATGAGGAATGGTTATGTGTTATTTGTTTTGAATGTTTGAACATACTGGAAATATATATCTGGTTTGAGGCACAGTGATGCTTTTAAATAAAAATTCTGTTCTGAAGGTTACTTATTGCATCCTCTTTTGTGTATGTGAAATTTTATGGTGGCCGATCGAAAAATTTCCGTTCTTATGAAAGAACTGTAAAATTAATTACGGTACAGCGACTGTGCATTTACATTAAACGTCTGCCAGTATTTGACTGTAAATTTACAGGATTATTTCTTAGAGTGCAGTGGAACCAGAACTTTTTAAAAATCAGTATTAATGAATTATGGACAGAAAACAAGCTTCATTTCTTGCTGCTAAGTTACTTAATAGGCATTTTTGTCTAGTTTCTAGTGCAAATATCTTAACACACTTGAACTGAGACAAAGCTAACTTGCAAGTAACTTGTAAGAAATTATTTAGGAAAAAATATTTCTTAATATTGATGGAAAAAGTACCAACTACATTGGAAGACAATTTCTCTTATTGCAAGTCATTTTCCCCAAGCTATAAGTGAAGTAATCTGCCATAGGAACTTGTATTTTTTCATCAATATTAAACATTTATTGACTTAAAACAAGCTTTTATATCTTGTTGAAAAGTTACCTGGAAGTTAAGTTTTGTCGTATTTCAAGTGTAATAAGATATTTCCACTAGAAACTAGACCAGAAATACTTGGTAAGTTTCTGTATTTCTGTAGTGTAAATATGTTGAATGACTTTGTTTCTTCCCTGATTACTGCAGGTAAAGAACGTGGGGGAGGGAGCCGCCACAGCTGCTCAACACATGGCTGCTTTATGGTGCACCTACAGGTATTTGGGATAATTTCCGAGCAGAGAGCCGTTCAAACCAAATGAAAAGTTCATTTATGTTAATATTTTTTGATAATTCTGAAAAAGTTTAAGCCTTCTGTTTGAGCTGATGATTTACCCTGATTAGATGATCGTACATATCTGCTCTCTGCGATCCAGCGGTTAATAACGTGGCACTGTTTTCTTCTCATTAAGTTTACAGCATCCGCATGGCGGAGTTTTACTGTGCTGCTGTGCAATATCCTGAGTAAATGGAGGCTCCACCACTGAGCACAGCTTCCAGAAACTCTACAAACCTACAGAGAAACGTTCCAAAAATCACATTTACAGAGTTCAGAGGTACTGAGGGAGGGAGGGATGAACAGATGGATGGATGAAGGAACGGATGGATAGATGGATGGATGGATAGATGGACGGACGGACAGATTTACGGACTGACGAATGAACGGATGGATGGACGGATGGATGGATGGATGGATGGATGGATGGATGGATGGATGGATGGATGGATGGATGGATGGATGGATGGATGGATGGATGGATGGATGGATGGATGGATGGATGGATGGATGGATGGATGGATGGATGGATGGATGGATGGATGGATGGATGGATGGATGGACGCCATTTTCCCATTTTATTTTTGATTTCCATCACCTTTAATGAAACCAGTGGAACCAGTAAAACCAGTGAGTCTTTGTTGATTTCTAAATCTGCTCCAGCGCCTCTGGGCTCGTTTCTGCTCCATCTTTCCTTGCAGCTCCAGAACAGTTTTGGTTCTGTGTCCGGCGCTCTGGTTTCCCCTGAGAAGACGTTTTATAAGCTTCCCAACAGAAGCCATTGTTCAGTTGCTCCTCCTCCATCATCACACTGAGAACTGCTTCAGTTGACAGCACTCAAGCCTAATATAACTCCATAGTCTTCAGGGAAATAAATGGGTTTTAATGCAATTTGTCTCAAATTAAAAATTCTGTGCCAGGTTTAACAAAGTGGAGAAAAAAGTGCTGTTAATGTCAGAAAAACTTAACAAATGGGATTTAAAAAGCAAAACTGGGGTAAACATAAACACAATAAATCCACAAAAACACTCATCAAAAATATACACAGGAAAGCTTCTCTTAGTGAATCAGTCATGTTGGTATTCATTTAACAAGGCACAGGATGTCTCATGTAAGGGTCTTAAAAGTGTATTAGAGTAATAGTTCACATTTTGTTCCTCTCCATCGAGAATTAAATATCTGGAAGTCAAATAGCACAGTTAAAACCAGAGTTAATATCCAAACAAGTTGTCTCTAAAGCCTCAGAAACTGACACGTCCTGGAGGGCAAACTGAACTGTTGTGGCTTTTTAAAGGACAACTTTAAATTTAATGAATTATTCATGCCAAACATTTGGTTTAAATTAGCCCAACAGATTTGACTGCTGCTCGTCCTTTAGGATCAGCAGGCGAAATGAAACAGACCATCAAAACGCAGCATTAAATTCACTTAAATCCCAAAATAATTGAAACAGAGTGGGCTGTGTCTTCATCCCTTACTTTTTTATCATGCTGGTAACATCCAAAATATAGGAAAACAAAAACAATACCCAGTAAATTTTGACACTAAGGATTTTAAAGCTCATTAGAAATAATTAATTAAAAGCAACTTTTGTGGAAAGATAGGAGTAGTTTTACTACACTGTACGTTTTACTTTTACTTGAGTAATGTTATTATGAAGTATAAATTATTGCTACTCTTACTTGTGCAACATTTCCAGACACTTTACCCACTGCCAGCAACTTCACATAATGAGGAGCAAACAAGTTTTAACCAAAAATGTATGAAACACAGAAACACACCTACAATTTATGTTGAGGTGAGACCTCTTGTTGATACACAAGCTTTGTTTTTTAAACGTTATTTTCCATCTTCTGGGCCAGTTGTTTCTTTTTTGTGTATTTTTATGATGTAAAGCAACTTGGAACTGCCGTATAGCTGAAATGTGCTCATAACGTGATTGATTGATTAGGTGAAAAAAAGAAAAAAATACATTATATATTATCAGTATGTGCATTTTCTACGGTAAGCATTAGTTTCATACATTTTATTTGGAAATGCGTCTTTTCTTCTGCCTTGACTTATTTTGTAATTATGCTATTGTATAAATATATATATTTTTTTGTCTTTAAAATGCCAGACTTAAAATACAGAGTCTACATCAACAGTAGAGACAAGCGAAAATCACACAGGATTTAAATGTCTGAACAAACAGCCACTCCTTGAAAACCACAATTGGTTTTGGGAAAAAATCTAGAAGATATGAATTTACAAATCCTGACATTTCAACTAATATTGCAGTCTATGGGCGGGATCCTCTCTCTGTTCTGCTGGGATTTATGGAGGTAAATTGGTGCCATAAAGTTTGTTTAAGGTGATCCATTAACAGGTCAGGTCTATCAACTATACAAAACATCTTCATTACATGTTTTGAATAAAATCATCCGTAGATAATGAGATTTCCTTATATGATATTTTAGTCTGCTGAGTTCTGCTTATTTTGAGCTCTTTTCAGAATGAACTGTTTTAGGGTCTCTGTCACTTTAAATCCAATTAAGCTGCTGCTGGACACGCCCGCCAATTCAACGTTTACACTCTCACTTGAAAAAGGTGGCAAACAGATACGCAGTTATACAACTCTACATCTTTAAAAAGCATTAGTAGAGCCTCCCGCATAACCAACAAGAATGTAGTAACTGACTTCTGGACGGTTAAGTCACCACTCAACACTAGTCTTTTCCAGCAGCCATTGTACAGCACATGCAGAAGTAAAACCAGCTGAACAAACTTGCTGGACCTCCGCTTGGGTTGCTAGGTAACGGGATGGGCTCAGTGTGACTTAAGGTTTTTGAAATGGGAAATTTTCCAGACACCAAAATACATTAACTTATTGCCAAAAAAAACTTATGAGCATTTTTTAAACACTGTTTACAGAAGCAGTAGAAGTTGAAGTATAAAAACAGATAAAAAGTGAATTTTGCATTATAGGTCCACGGAAGAAACTTGTAGTTTTAGGATATTTTCAAAGCTGTGGATGACAGCTGAAATTTGAAACGGAAGACATAAATATTTTTCAGCTTTATTTTTATTTTTTTTTGTGTGTGGTTTCAACAATAGTTTCAATTGTTTTATCCAAGTTGAACATTTTGAGCCCAATTTTATGGCCTCACTTTTAACTCCACAGAGATTTGACAGAAAAGAAAACCACAATTCCCACGGAAATAAAAGACACAAATAAGTCATGTGTAGCTTCAATACTACAAAAAAATCCTTCAATCTGTGGTGATTATGACAAGAGATTATAGTTTTTAAAAACAAATATTTAGCTAAAATCCAGAGTTTATTGTGCAAGGCTGACATCACAGCCGTTTCCAGTCAGAAGTGTTTCCCCGACTGTGGTCCTGTTTGCTGTACCTTCCTCCCAGCGGCGTCTGTCATCCTGCGGGCCGTCCCTGATGACAGACAGCTGAGCCAGAGACAGATGGGATACAAGTCCGGACCGGCTGAACCCGATCAGTATGTCACGCTTTCCAACGCTCTGGGTGTTTTTACTGCTGCTGTTTTTGTGATCTGGACTGGGCCGGTGAATCACTTCCACAATAAATACATCTAATAAAAATACATGTAAAGGGGAAATGTAGTCTACCTCAGGCTAATTGTGTTGAATAGTAAACAAAAGACTATGTTTTTTATTGTATGACATGAGGTGATCCGCAGAGTATTTATATTAGTTTTACAACACTGTTTTTTTTCTGAGTGACTTTTGCCTTTGTGGCTTGGCTTTTAACAGAACTCTGCTTTGGTTTTCAAAAGTCATCTTTATTTAAATCTGTCAATAGTTAAGCTTTTCTATTTTAGTTTTATAGGAAAACAAAGAAACACCAGTTTATTTGGTTTGGGTTTTTTGATCCGATTTAGACCTCATTAAATAAAATTTGTCTGAAAAGAAAAACAAATTGAAAAAGTATTGAAGGGGCATTTCAGATTTTTTTGTAGTGGGATTTCTGTAGAGGTTGTGAAGAGTAAATATCTTAATACCTCTTCATTTTGATCAAGCAAAGATAGTTTTTTAATTTTAAAACTGCTAACTGTTGTTAACTACTCACTGGGAGTTAATGCTTTGTAGTTTGTTTAGGGTTATTTATTGTATTTTATTGTATAGAGGCAGAAGCTGCTGAACTGATGTTAACCACAAACTTTATTTCCTGTTTTTGTTGGAATAAATACAGTGAAGCTCAATGTGTCTGTCGTAAAGTCAACCTATTGGAGCTGAAACGAAGGGTTACACTATACATATATAAAGCTCTGGGAAACTTAGGAGGCCACTTAAAATGATCAGTTTCTTTGATTTTACTCTTTATAGGCATATGTTTAAGTAAAATGAACATTGTTTTTTTATTCTATGAACTA
Organism: Poecilia reticulata; assembly: GCF_904066995.2. Lineage (NCBI taxonomy): Eukaryota > Metazoa > Chordata > Actinopteri > Cyprinodontiformes > Poeciliidae > Poecilia > Poecilia reticulata. Next base: position 23,869,997 of record NC_088846.1, read on the forward strand.
TTGTCAACACATCTCTGGAATTCCAAGCAAAAATTTAGCATTTATTAGCAGAAAATGAGAAATGGTCAAAATAACGGGAAAGAAGCAGAGCTTTCAGACATCAAACAATGCAAAAAAAGTTCATATTAATTTAGAAACAACAATATTAATCTTTTAACTCAGGTAGAGTTCAGAAATAAAGTGGAATAACCAGGAGATTTTCAATGGAGTTCAGTGCAGTGGGCTCTTCATTTTTTACAGAGCTGTATATATGTCTGTGTGTATATTTATATACTTTTAACAGTTTTTTTATCTTTCTGTAAACCTAAATTCCTTGCTGCTGTTGCATCTTAATTTCCCCCAACTGTGGGACAATAAAATTATTTATTCTTTTCCAAAAAAACAAAACAAACAAAATTACTATAAACTGACTATATGACTACTGATGTTTATGTTCAGCTACTCTTGAAGTCAACAGCTATTAGACAGGTGAGCATCCAGCTTTACTAGAAGCCTTTTCTCTTTAACTATTGATGAGGTTGTAAGTGGTCCACTTTCTCTCGTTTCTCTTCCTCCCTTTACTTCCTGCCTGTTATTTCAGCTGGAGACGCGGAGACGAACCTCGGACTGCATGCTACTCCCTCCTCCTCCGCCAATATGGTTTTATGTATTATTAAACACTGCATGCGGTCTCCTCCAGAAACCCGTGTTATTGCTGTGGAGGTCTGGGAGGTGTGCTGTTTAGTATTTTGCGGTGGAGGGCCAGCGGCTGCAATCCCACATTTATCATCTGTGAGGAGAACAGTCACCTCAGTCACTTCTCAAAAACCGCAGAAGTCCATTGTGATTCATACTTCTGCAGCCGGTGAATACCTACAGCCCTGAAATGTTGATGTAGCAGCTTTAAAGACCAAAATGTTTAAGATCAGCCCTTCACATGGACTGAATTAACCAATTGTGATCTTTAAATGTACACATTTATTGGATTTGCTAAATAAAACTAAACAGAAGAAGGAGAGAGCTTGAAGTGTCCGTTTTCATCAAGCAGACTTCAGATCTTGAACTGTCGGATCGAAGCGTTTTATCTGAGATCTGCCTGACAGCGGATCGTTTTTGTTATTACAGATGGACTCGTGCCTGGACTCACCAATATTACATTTCACGGGGCTAAACCGTGTGCCAAATCCAACCTCGTCACAGGGAAATTCACGTCTCCTGCAGGAAAGGGCTGGTTCGCGTTACAGAGGACAACATTCAAACCAAATCTAAACATTTAAAGGGACCCATAATGCAAAATTCACCTTTTGAAAGTTTTCATACTTCCATTTTGGGTCTCAACTGCTTCTAAAACAATAACCCACACATCTGTTTTTTTGACAGCAAGTTCATGTTTCTTGGTGTGTGGGAAATAAGTTGCTTGAAAATCATTCAGACCATTAAATCACATTCAAGAGGCGCTACACCGTTACCTAGCAACCCCAGCAGAACTCTGACCGTCACCTAGCAACCAAGGTGGAGTCACAGCTTATTTGGATTTAAAGTGACACAAGACCCTAAAAAATCTGGAAGAACAGACTGTACTTAAATCTGCTTGTCTAAGAATGATTTTGTGCAAAAGAAATGCAACTAAAATGTTTTGTATCGACCATAAGTCAAGTTAAGTTTGTTTGTGTACAGCATTTCAGCAACAAGGCAGTTCAATGTTTGTTATATCTTAGAATCACAAAAGTTAAGTCATAAAAACATAATAGTGTCATCAATTAAGAAAGCAATAAACTATATTTTATCAATCATCAAAATCATCAATACATATAAAATATTTTGGTCAATCTTCCAGTAATTGTGGGTAGAAAGCAACTTTAAACAGGTGGGTAATTTTGTCTCAATCTAAAGGAACTCAGTGTTTCAGTTGTTTTGCAGTTTTCTGGACGTTTATTCCAGATGCGTGATGCGTAGAAGCTGAATAGATCTATTCTTACCTGTTCAAGGAAGCATAACAGGTCACCTTTAGAAACTCTGTGAAAACCTGGAAGCCTGACGCAGAAATGAAAGCAGATCTTACCTTGCATTGTTGTGCTTGTCGGCTCTGGGAAGAGCGGAAGAAGCAGGAGATAGATGAGGTAGACGAGGGACAGGACATTGTACCTGAAGAGGCAAGCTGCAGAACGGAGCAAAACAAACGCAGAGAATTAGATCAGAACAAAGAAGAGTTGGCTGTGGTGATAAAACACCAGAACCTTCGAGTTGACAGCTCCAAACACTAAAGTTAATCATCTCATCACACAAAAAGAGGGAAGAAAAACAAAACTGGCACCAAATTCATAGCCTTACATTTGTTTATGAATTATATTTGAAGTTAGCATCCTTTCTTTTGCACATTAATATTCTGTAAAAGTGCTTCTTTGCACAAAATTTGATCCATGTCTATTTAATCATTTGCGGTAGTTTTTTGTCTTTATTGTTGCTGGCTTTATCTTAACTTTACAATGCTGTATTTCAGCCTTTTCTCCTCTTCTAGAACAAATAAATTATCTTAGATGTTTTTCTTAATCATCCCATTTGACAGAAAGTTTCCCTTTTGCAAATTTTTTCTTGCCACTATGAAAACGTTCAGAAAAATCTCTCCAGAATAGTAATCATTCTCATATTTAAATATTTCTGAGTTCATATTTACAGCCTCCCACGTACAGTTGCATAAAAACAAACAAAAACAAACCAGGCAAGTGAAAAAATAACACATTTTATAAGTTAAATGTGTTTCACAGCTCAGATGCAAATTCAGAAAGAATAGTTTCTACATGTGTCGAAAGGTTCAAAAACTGCACAATTTATAGTCGTTTTAGTTGTTATTTTTATCCAGGTAATATATTTTCTTGATATTCAAATTAATTGGGTTGCAAAGATTCAACTTAAAAACAAATTAAAGAAATCACTAAGGAGGCAAAACTTCTCAGGTGGGTTGAGGTTTGAAATTGTGTATAATTTGTGATTATTTGTGAAAATTCAAAGTGCAACATTACACAAAATCACGGTTTGGTATGTTTTCAGGACGCTTCTATAAAGAAAAATAGAAAATATGTCATTTATTTCACATCAACCAGCAGCAAACTTATTTTTTTATTTCTGAAATTAAATTTACTAAAACGTAATTAATTGTTTTTCAATAAATTAAAGTGTAAGCAGGCACAGATAGATTGTACAACCTGGAAACAGTCAATGTTAATGTTTAGATAGTTTTAAATAAGACTGCTTATATTTGTGAAGAAGAACTTTGTTGTTGTTTTGATGTTTCGACAGCCGAATGCCCCATTTGTACCTGAATGCAGCACGCTTTTGGAAGCACAAAATGCTTTCAAAACAGGAAGAATAAAAACATGTTGCTAAAACCAGGAAGATGTGGGGAGTTTAAAAACAGGAAAATCACAAGATTAAGTCAAAAAAGTATTTCTGTGTAGAAACCTACATCTCAAATGAGCGTTTGAGTTGGAAATACTGAGAGAATGTAGCCCAATAAAAGCAATAAATATATCACATAAACTCAACAAAACTGATTGGCAAGACTGAGGCAGCTGTTTGTTTTCAATAAAAAAAGAAATTGTGGCATCAATAAAAGATTCAAATTGACCTAATTGTTGTTTGATCCGCCGTAGCCTGAGCCTGTGGCCCCATCTGGACCGATTATTCTCCCAGAAGGAAAACAAAAACAAGCCAACCACAATCAGCAGCTCATCTAAAACCTTGTATTTATGTTTATGCAGGGGAAAAAACACTGCATTCATGAGTTTAAAAATCAACAAAAGAAGCACAGGATTATGTTTTACAGATGTGTAGCCATGAGTTATTTTATGAAACTGCTTCCACAAGGCAAATATTTAATGGCACGAGTGAATTTAAGAGCGTGTGGTCGAGTTTCAGGCAGGATGAGGAACATTTGAGTGGAAATGTAACTGGATTCATGGATAAATGAAACCTGATCTGTGCACACAGAGCGAGTCATGATTTTAACACCTACATTAAATTAACAGGTTGAACCTAAAACTCTGTAGGTAAAAATACATATATATGTCAAGATTAAGGTTTAATATTTACTAAATTGATTAAAATACATATTTGTAACTTGGATATAAATTGTTGTGCATATAAATGTATCAAACATTTGTGACCAAAGAGTCATAAAAGGAGAAAATGTCAAAACATGATTGAAAAAGGAGAAATGTGCAAATAAAAAGGGTTGAAAGCCTGAAAAGCTAATAAAAATGTTTAAATGTAACATAAATTTTCAGTTCTACTAGCTGATATTTCACAGTTTTACACTCATTTTCTGCACCGGATCAATGTGGTGGTTGGTTGTAAAATGTCAAAGCAGTGAAGACAAAACACCCACAAACACACACATGAATACAGGAATTAAAAACCACCAATTAAGACTTATCAAGGCTTTTTGTACCTGGAAAAGCAAAAGATTTTAACCAATTACCCTGTTCCATTAAAAAATATGAATACTTTGTCTTTTATAGACACATTTTTCAAAAAGTGGAGGTCTTTTTTTGTTTTTTGTTCTTTAAACTCAAACAGTGGTACACAGTGCTGCAAATATAAAATTATTCTTAAGGTAAATCAAAAAAGATGATATTTAAATTAGCAAGTAAAAATTGTTGGCATTCAGTTGGATTTTGGATGCACTTTGGTTCATCCTGTAACATCAGAGAATAATACAGTTTGTAGCAGAAAAACAAAACAAATGTATCTAACATCTAAACATTCTGGATTGTAAAATAATGGGCTAAAAAAGGAAAATTAATTATATTTATTTAAGTAATGACGTCATCTTTGTTTGATCAGTCTGTAGAGGGAAAACATAAAATCACTCTGCACTTTGTATTTCTAAAATAATCACTTTTCAATTATGCAAATTGGCCTAGTTAAAGAAAGTGCTTGCAGATTTTAATGTGGACCTGGAAGTTTGGCAGAAACACAGAGCCACTGAGATGGAAAGGATTATAAGAATCAATATGAAGGGTGGCAGAACAAGTCAGCTGAGTCTACAACTTGGACAAAACGGGAAGCATCCTGGTGGAATAAGAAAGACGTCAAAGTGCTAGGATAAAAAAAACTCAGAGCAATGTTTGGAAAAAATGTTTTAAACAAGACAAAACAAAGATGAATGGGTAGAAACAGGAGCCAAAATGTAAGAAACAAACTAAAACAAATGTGAGTTAGGTTAAAAAAAACAAAAAACAAATGTTACACCTACACAGAAAAAAATCAGGGTTGAAGAGAAGCAGCCATATGTTTGGGACGACTGGATGAAAAAGGAAATGTGGTTTAAATATTTATTGGCCAAGGAGATGATCTAAGAAAGTTTGTTTTGGTTCTGCCCCAAACACAAGATGTCTGCAGAAGGAAAATAAATCCCTGACGATTAAAGCTACACGTCAGGTAAGCTAGGTGGAGTCTGTGCCCACTGCAGCCAGTTTAAGTCAATTATTTTTTATTTATGTAGCTCAAGGGTCACAACAAATGTCATCCTTAAGAAACAAACAAACTATGATGTGATTTGTTGCAAACTCGTTTGCATAATTCCACTTTGTGCAGGTGTTTAATTTTCAAAGCAAACAATTGCTTCATGGAGGCGTGGATTTTACCCAGTCGCTAAGGTTTTCTCTTCCTCCGCTGTTATTGCTAAAACTACAGGCAGTCTAACGATTCCACAACGATGCAGAAAATCAAAGACATCGTTCACAACGTCTTCTGTTTGCCGACTGAAATTCCACCTGATACAGTCCAAGTAAATGGGAGAAATCCCAGAGAGCGCACTGAAGTGAGATGAGAATTGAGCGAAATTGCGTAGGAAGGCAACGGCCAGGAATTCATTTTGCAATATCAGTTTTTTGAAGATCAATTTGTGGGGCAAAAGTACCTTTAATTTGTTCTTTTTTTTAATAGCTAAGTTAAAGTTACCCTCAAATTGAGAGTGTTCAGCTGGTAAGTCCAAATACGGTTGGTTTATTTGTTTTATTTTGGATAACTACGTGTAATTAAATATATTCATCTCCATTATAAGCATTTATACACAAAAACATGTTCACACTATCAGTTTATTAAGATACAAAACATCAGAAGTGCTGATAATTAGTTTTGGTCTCTGGAAAATAAACAGGATTTTATTTCAAGTCAGAATTCCAACTTTAGGGAATATTCTAGTTTTCAACTGGGAGCTAAAAAAAAAATCCAACTTCCCAGTATAAGGAGAATACGACTCTGGAATTAGCAGAGTGCCAAGTCTGACTGAGAAACAGCTTAGATATACTGAAGTGTACTTAAATTTTCCTCAACCTCAACCACACTGAAAATCCCTCAAGGCCCAAGATTTACACTGCAAAAACACAAAATCTTACCAAGTCATTTTGGTTTAGTTTCCAATAGAAAAAGCTTAGCACACTTGAAATAAGACAAAACTAACTTGCAAGTAGCTTTTCAGCAAGATATAGGAGTAAACTTATTTCAAGTGAACTAAGATATTTGCACTAGAAACTACACCAAAAGTACTTGGTAAGATTTTGTGTTTTTGCAGTGTAACATTTTCGATTCCAATTTTATACCTGAAAATTTTTATTGATTCCCATGAAATCCCATTTTTGAGTCAAACGCTTAGCGAGCCAATGCCAGAAGATTATTTCCCCTCCAAGCGATTCAATTAACAGCTACATAAACCAGTGTGACGATTAAATGGTTTACGGTGTCGCCACGCTGCGCTGACTTCTAAAACAAAAACAAATCATGCATGAAAGCAAATGTTGCATGTTGGCTTTGGATTAAATTAGGACCCCTGCACATTACACTGTACAAACAGAGGCATAAAGGATGTCTTTTTAGTCTCTGTGATGAAAGTTAAAACACTTTAGAGCAAACATGACTTCTAAAACGCATTAATTGATGTATTGATCCTCAATCCACCTCATTTCCTGAGTCCAGCGCCCATCTGTGCCGACTGCAGGTTTTTACCGGTTAAACAGCTCACATCTCCTCATTGAGTGCCAATTAACACTTACAGAATCTACCACACCACATACATATTTTTTTTTCTTCTCCCTGAATGACTCAAGCTGCACACTGGTACAAAATCATGGTTTCAATTACAGGTTAAACCTCAAAGCAAGCAGAAAATATGGCATAAACAGCGACAAGCCTTTGAACATTTTTTAGGTCAGGCGGCGAGGAAGGCAGCACACAGCGACACTGTGTAGCATGTGGACACTCGGTCTGACCTCCTGAAATTCGTCTTTGCCGTTATATCAACAAGCCCGGAGTTTACAACCAAGTCAGCCACACGAGTTATCGTCGAAGTCGAGCCGAACTACTGAAAAATTACACTTAACTGCTGAAAATGGTGCTTTTATTTATCTTTGCGCAGTCAATGGAGCCATTCATTGACATTTGACTTGGCTCCGGCTTTTCCCTTGGTGCCGAAGTAAGTGCACCTCCTGCTTTTCTCCACGCTCAGATACAAGCCGAAGGAAAACTAACAAAAGTTTGATAAATGGCAGGAGGAGGGGTGCAATGTTTTTGCAAGTCGCAAACATCTGCAGATTATCTCCGAGATCGGTTTCAGTTGCGCAAGACGGCATGATATGCCAAACAGAGAAACCACTTAATGATTATTGTTTATCAGATTCCTTTTGTTTCTTTTTTAGAGGCAGGAAGTCAAGATTTTCTAGCTGGAATGCCGGAGGAGGGAGTGAGACACTTTTTTCTTTTGTCCAACAGCCTTCTGTCCTCCACCCTGCACGTTTTTAATAAATGTGGTATTAAACACAACGTCATCGCTGCCCATCTGCTTGTAGTTACAAATGTAAAGATGTTTGCATCCAGTCTGTTTATTGTTTCTGATGGTAGGACTGTATTTAAAGGCCTCGCAGACACTTGACCGCAGCCTTCCTGACCATTTGGCCGTCCGCGCTATGACTCAACATCTGAGGATTTTTACACCGAGTATGAAAATAAACTATCGTTTCTTTCAGACATCAGATTACAGTAAAAAAAATTCCCATTCAATTCTGAATTTTGTCCTGTGGAGTTGAAGCCATTTTTACTGAAACGCAAAACCTAAACACATAAAGATCCAAAGTAAAGTTGCATTTAGAGTCAAGTGTTGTTAGGAGAAGAAGACAACATACATGGATAAAAAAGCACATAAGGTTGGAAGATAAGGTGATCCGGTGCCAGTACAAACTGGGTACGGGGGAGATAACGCAGGAATCTACAAGTAATAAAGAGCATTCCACACCAAACGCTTCATCCACACATAAAACCTGACAGTGACTTTCTTTAAAGTTAAGTTCAAAGAGTTTGGTCCAATCCAAAACCAGAATTTCTTTTTTAATGTAAGCATTAAAAGACTGAAGAAAAAGAAACAAAAGAAGAAAAACATCTAACATTTGGTGTCAAGAAAAGAAAAAGATGACAAGAGGAAGAAACAAACTAATGAGATAAGAAAGGGAGGTAGGACACAAGGAATGAAGAAAGGAAAGGAAGAAGGGCATACGGTGGAGAGGTGGATAAGTCGAGCACAAGACAGGAAGGGAAAGGAAACAAGGAAGTGTTTAAGGTACGGCTGGACAATAAATCAATATCAATATATATCAGAACAGAAAGATGATCAATATAAAGTAAGAATGCAGATGATAGAATATTACTCCATATATTCACAGAATTCTGATCCAGGACCACATTGCATTCTGGGGGAATTAACTGACTCATTCTTTGGTTGCCTAGCAACTCACTCATTCTTTGGTTGCCTAGCAACGACTTGTTGAGTAACTGCCAGCAGCAGCAGTTTAAGGTTTTGCCACTGTGCCTCATAACTGCTTAAAAAATTAAAAAAAAACAACGTCGTGGAGTGAAAACTGTTTGGCAGCATTTCATATAGTCAAAAAACTAATCAAAAATGATCAATGTTGACTGATTTGGACATACCAATAATAATAATAATAATAAAATAAATAAGTTTTAATAAAAATATCAGTACAAATATGGAAAATTAAAAAAATACTGGGAGAATAGTAATCTTATGGCAATAACCTAATTATTGTTATGAACTAATATGAAATGCTTACAGGTTTTCAGCCATATTCTCCAGCCCTAAATGAAGGTGACACACAAGGAGGTAAGGAAGGACAGAAAGAAAGAAAGTAGGTCAAACAGATGTGAATAAAGTCTGGAAATATATAAATATTTTCACGCTCTTAGTTTTGTTTTCTCACAATAATCCAGACCTGAAGTATACTGAAACCAAATTCAGGACTTTTCCAGACTTTCTCAGACATTTCCATACAGTTTATTATATCAAAATATATATCATTTGGAAAATCCTACCATTCACAAAGTTCAAAATGTACAGGAAGCAATCAAATGTCACATGATGACAACTTAATCTGTGCCTTGCTGGAAAAACAATAACAATTAAATTAATTCTGCTGTAATTAAAAATGTTTCAGAAGATTTAAATACAAAGTTCTTCTAAATCATCTTTTCTTCTATTTAATGAATCCCACTTTATCTCCATCACTGCTGTCTCTTTCTCCGCTTTGTTGAGTTTTCTGCTGAACGTTTGAAGACACGTCCCGCCTCAGATGAGACGTTTGGGGAAAGTGAACGCTCACAATTACGCTTTGCACTCCCGAACTCTGCCGGTAAACGCATAAACAGCGGCCTGTTTGATCAGGAAAACTGTAATTGTGAGACAGAGTGTGTGTTGGCTGAGGCGATTGTGTACACAACAGCGGCGCAGTTTCAATGGAGGTGCTGTCAGACGGCCGACACGAAACACCGACTCTGTAACGTCAGCAGACAGCTCAGTCACTAGCGGATGAAAAGCAGCAGTTTGTTACATACGCTGCACACATGAACGTATACAGAGACGGTAATGAAGGTGTCTGAAGCCATGTGACAGCTGCTGGAGTTTCCTTTTGTTTGTTTATGTAGCGCAGAAAGAAGAATAAATCATATTTACAACGAAAGTTCACTGTAAAAACACAAAGTATTTTTGGTCTAGGTTAGAGCTTGAATGATTAATCGCGATTAACCGATTTTTGAAATAATCGTTAGCTAATTTAGTAATAAATTAACTGCTACAGACTAAAAAAAAAAAAGCAGCATGTTCAGAGCAGTAAGTAACCAAAACGCTAAAGTAAAAATAATCTATAAAAACATGCCACTAAATTCCTCAAGTGACACAGATTTAGCTTCACCCTTTTCAAACATGGAAAAGAAATGCTATGTTATTGCATTTTAGGTAATAAAATGGTTATTTCTTTAGTGAACTTTTTTTTTATGTAGCTATTTCTAATCATTTATTTAGTAATTAAATGAAAATGCTGTAGAATGTGCCAATTTTTTAATCCGATTAATCGATTGTCAGAATATTTGATTGAAAAATTGCTTACTAAAATAATTGTTAGTTGCAGTCCCAGTCTGGTTTCTGTGTACACTTGAAATAAGACAAAACTAAAGTACAAGTAACTTTTCAGGAAGGTATAACAGCTAATTTTAAGCCAATAATTCCTTAATATTGATGAAAAAGTACCAGTTCCACTTGCAGATTATTTCACCCAGTATGTGGGAAAAATGTTTTGGTATAAGTGAAATAATCTGCCAGTGGAACTAGCACATTTTCTAATCATTACTAAGCAATTATTGGCTTATACAAAGTTACTTGCGAGTTAGTTTTATTTCAAGAGTACCACAATACTTGCACTACAAACTTCATCAAAATTAATTGGTACGGTTTTGTGTTTGAAAAAGCTTTCATTTCAATCCTAATCAGCTTTGTCAGATTAGGACGAAGCTCTTCCTTTTTGAGCTCTTTCATGACATTTCCATCATCCTGTCAGTGGCCGGCTCACAGCTGCAGAGCATGACAAGAGCTCATTGGCACTTTGAAGGAAAAAAAACCATGAAATATTAAAGGTATGTTTACGATAAAAGGGAAAGGCAATTCTTCTCTCCCTCACAACCGCATTATTAATTCATACTGTTAAAACGACTTTCCACGAATTAATGGAGACAACGCATGGACCCACAATTGCTTTTGGAAATAAAGGGCACGTCAGCCTGTCAAACGATGCATTACGGCTCCACTGAGTGGGTCTTATCTATAGAAAGCATGCTGTTAGCTTTAAAAGTGCCCCGGCGGCGGTGCACAGACACCGCGCTGGAACCTCAGTGGCAGCTCGGCGCTAATCATTCCTCACTTGTGGCGTACCGCAGGATTACAGCAGTAAGTAAACTGCATTTAAGTTTACTCAGAAGCTACCGTACCGACTGCTTGGCACCCGCAGAAAATGTGTAATATTTTTTTTACTGCAGTAGCAGAATCACGTATTTAACGTTTGAACCTTTAAATTCAAGCCTATTTGTAAAGTGAGCAACGACTAATATAGTCAAGCCTCTCATAATAACCAATTAGTTGCTTAATAAATGAAAGTGAGATTGCTAATTTCCATTCTGAAGGTCATCATATTCCATTTAATTTATGGTTTCAATAGTAATTGCTTATTATTTCCACTGTATTTATTGATTTTGGTTGTTTTATTTTCAGTATTTAAAATGTATTGCAGTTTCAGTGTTAAGTGTTCTTTACAAAATTAGAGTTTATTGGCGATTGAAAGAGTGAACTTGTGCTATTTTGACATTATCAATATATTGCTTGAAAATGGTATCAAAACAACATTATTGTTTATCACAAAGATTTCTGGGGTAATTTATAGTCCAGCAAATGTTGTTTTCATGACAAGTCCAGTTCTAACTAGTATGGTCACATTTATTTACATCGAAGTTGATATCAAACACGTTGCACTGAAATGCTGCACAGCAACAATGATAAAGTGAATGTATAAGAAGACCTTAAATCAGTTAAACAAACATTAAAATGTAGAAAATTTCATAATTTCACGATTTTTCGAAAACCTTTCCACTTCAAGAAATTGACACTATTCAATTTCTTGAATTTTCTGTCATTCAAGAGAATTCTTACTGAAAATCAAGAGAATTATGGACAATCCTGAGCATCCTTTTTATGAAACTGCTTTACAGCAACACTGTTATCAGCTAGAGGCTTCTATAGAGCCGCTGTAACACAGACTGCTACTGGAGATCCTTCCTGCCAGCAGCCATCTGAATACCAGTTACAGCAACATTTAGTTTCCCTTTGAGGTTAATGGGGTATTTTTGAACTGAACTGAAATCTGTCCAAGTCTGGTTTTGGTTCACAACTTGGCACATTATGACAAGAAAATGTGTAATTTGACGTTTTATCAATGCAGGTTGTGGTTAAGTTAGGGGTAAAATTAGGGTTAAGCATCAGGGTTGGGGTTGGTTTGCAGTTTTTCTCAGTCACTTTGGTGCATTTCTCAAAACAACTTGTTCAATCTCCAGATCACACAGCTGAGAATGGAGCCAAAAGCTAATAATGTTCATGAATGTTCACAAAACATTATGCCAAATCAAAAGATAAGCACAACATCAACCTTCCTTCGTGTCCGTCTCAGCCCCATCCGAACACTTCATGGTCATCTTCTGAGCAGGGCAACGATATAAGGGTTTTAATCAGTCAATATCCATAATTATTGATTAGTTTTTTGCCAAACTGGTGACGTGACCTTTCCTGTTTGATTCAGTTTTCACTCCACGCCGTTTCTTTTTTTAAGTGAATATAAGGTGCAGTGGAGAAACGTTAAACTGCTGCTGTGTCAGTTACTCTACATGGTGTTGCTAGATAACCAAAGAGTGAGTGAGTTGCTAGGTAACCAAAGAGTGAGTGAGTTGCTAGGTAACCAAAGAGTGAGTGAGTTAGTTGATGCAACCCAACCTTGCTTAGCTAGCCATGAAAGGCTGAGCATCTAAAGCTTTTCCTCTGCCTACGTCTCCCAGAATGCTTTGCGTTTCTGTGATATTATTGAATATTCTATCAGACGTATTAACTATGATATTGATCACTATTGCCATATATGTTGTTACTGATTCATTGCCCAACTGTTCCTCTGAATGTCTGTTTAAGCTGGGCCAGTTCTTGTTTTTGTTTAGCTTTTTAGTGTCCAAATTCATTACCACCTTTGCAAAACAGAGACATTTTTGTACAGACGTCTTTTCACCTTTCACTTATTAACCACATGCTCACTTTTAGACAAAAGATTAAGGTGTCTTTCCTACATTTTATTGCAAGCACAAACCTGGCAACCTTCCTGGAGTTGTACACATCTTCAGAAACATTCTTTTTATCTCTGTATAAACTTTAAATCCTTGTTTGAACAATTATAAGCTCAGGAAAATAACAAAGCAACCAGAGTGAATCATCGTCCACGTCTGCATAGCAAAGGAGTGAATCAGGCCGAAAGCTTCAATAGTAGCAACAGTAACAAACTTATTATATAATAAAGCAGACTCCTGTACAGTAAACCAGGGGAATGTGAAACAGCAGTGAAAACACTGTCAGTGTCTTGTAAATTTTAATAACAGAATCGCTGTCAGCTGCTTAATTACTAACAACAGCAATGAGAAGCTAACCAACAAAACCACTTTGACAAATTACAGAGATCACTTTGGCTTTTAGAACAGCAGATTAAGTCAGCAGCTTCTGACAACTGTCATTAATTTTGTGCAAAACCTTTTGCAACAAAACACTATAGTGTGATTTTAGCCTTAAATGAGGCGGTTCTAGCCGAGCTCTGCAGGATCGTGCAACCATCAACACTCAGATACCAGTTTTCTTTCTTTTTCTTCCTTCCAGGTGAAGGTTGAAGTGAGCGTCTGCATGCGAGGGCCGCTGGTTTTTGTGGCAGCGCAGTCCGTTTTGGCAGGGGGCGATCGTGAGAGATGACCCTCCAGCATCCTGAGGTCAAACTCAAAAAACGCTCTTAAAAACTGAACTAACTGCACTCATGTGTCCAGAGTGACCCGCGGTGATGCCTCACAGAGCAAGAATAGATGCAACTGAGATGCTAAATTAATGTGCAAATTGGTGATATTTCATGTACTCAGTGGACAGCAACTAAAAAGCCCGTTTTGTAAGGAAAACCCACTGGACTCTGTTTACCGTCACTGACTGGCAAATGAGCGAAGGTAGGTGACAATTAATCACGATTAATCAATTAAGATAACTGTCAACTAACTTAGTAATCAATTAATCATTAACGTAATTAGGCCTGTCTTGATAACAAATTTTCCCAGATGATAAATTGTCTCAGAACTTATTGCGATAAACGATAATGTTGTTTTGAGACAATTTTCAGGTAATATTATAATAATAATGGAAGAATAATGCAAGAACACTTTGTCAAAAACTTTACATTTTGCACCAGGCTGAGACCAGTTTTCGTAGAAATAGAGAGAAAAATAATAAATCAAGCAAATGAAAATCATTGAGTCAGTAAATCATGCGATTAATTGGTTTATTGCTTATTGTGACAGGCCTGATTTAAGTATTCAGTCCAGTAATTAAGGCGGAACTGAAAAAAAATACACATATTTTACATATTTTGTAAATATGTTTTGACCAAAACTCCTCGAATGCTATGTTATTGCATTTTAGGCAATAAAATTCAATAATTTTCATCTTTCAATGTGTTTCTAACATTGTATATTTATAAACTAACAACAGTATTTGAAGTCTATTCTCTGAGTGATGTGATTTAACTTCCTGGTTTTTGTCAGAACGCCAGCAGCAGCGTTCTGGATCTTTTAGACCGACCTGTGAAGACGCTGCTGCTGTAATTGATGCAACTGAAGATAAACTCATGGATGAGTTTCTTAGATCTTTCTGAGACATTAGTCCTCTATTCCTGGAAATGTTCTTCAGGTGATAGAAGGCCGACTTTGTAACTGTCTTTATGTGACTCTGAAGGTTCAGGTCTGATCCCTAGTTTCAAGTTGTAATAACAGAAGCTGCTTATTCTTGATCGTTCCTCTTTAGGTTCAAAAATGATAACCTTGGTTTTGTTTCTGTTCAGCTGGAGAAAGTTATGGCACATCCACACATTAGCGTCTGTTCAGTGCTTGGATGGGTTCAGACACCTGGTGACATCGTAATTAAAGTAAACAAATTACTTTAAAATATTTGGATGTTCAAAATAAACAGATTCGGTCCAGGAGTCTTGTTTTAACGTTAGCTTTATGTATTTTTGATGATTTTCTTGAAACTTTCATTGGTAAAACCCACAGAGGCTCCCAAAACACTGAAGGAGTCTGAACTGAGAGAAAAAACTGTAAAATACGTGGCCACGTTGGTTTAACAGCAGTTTATTTAGTCTTTAAAGGTTTCATAACCAGCGCTGCCAGAGCCATTTTACTGGGACCAAGTGCCCCAGGATATATTTTCAGTGGCCCTGTAAAATTTCTGATCAAATTTCAACAAATTGTTGCGACTTAAACAATAAAGTGTCTAAAAATCTACTATAAAAAATTCCAGACAAGTTTAACTGCTCCGAAAATAAATAGACTACAGATTAGACGTTGCTGTGAAGGCAGCTTTGTTTTAAAATGCAACATTTAGGAAAAGCTGCAAACTGGGACGTCATCAGCCCAATAAACTTTCTATTTCAAGTATAAATGAGAATTTGGTTTCAGAGGAAGATCCAGTTGCATTGAGGAAGACTTGAAGCCAGTGATTTAACACACAAATTCCTTAGAAAAGCCAAAAGGATTTCTCTTTTACTCCCAAACTTTTTTCTGTTTTACACAGTGGTGCCTCCAAGAGGAGGCCATGGGGGGGCCATGGTCCCATCTGGAAAAATGTTGGCCACCACAGGGAACCATGTTCAGGTCACAGAAAAACAAAAAATAAATAAACTAATAAAATTAACATTAAAACCTTATTTATAAATGTCTTTAAATAAATTTTTATTTAAATTCTATAAATTTATGTATTAATTTATTTGGTTCTACATCTTGATTGAAGACATAGATGCATGTTTTCAATATTACATTTTTTTTTCTTGCCGTCTGTCTCTGAAATTGTTAGCAGCTCAGTCTGGACACCCATATGAAGATTTCACTGCTTTTCCACTTCCATGTCCAGTCGGCCATATTTATGCATTAGAATAACTTTCATAACAAAGCAAGGCTGCTATGAAAGCACAATATGAGTAGCGGCAGCATCTTGAGTAGATTCATATTTTTAATGACATCGGACTGTTTACTCAGTTACATTCACTTTAGGAGTATTTTTATTACGCTGTACTTTTTACTTTTACTTGAATAACTTTATTATGAAGTATGTCTACTCTTACTTGAGTAAAATTTCTGGAATTTCTACCTACTGAATGAAAAACAAACATGTTTTAACCAAAAATTTACCAGCCTCAGACACACACCTGCAGCTTTTGTTAAAGTTTCATAAGTTTTTAATGAAAGAAACTAATTTGGAAAAATGTATTTTGTTTATTTTGATATTTTAACAATGACGTTTATATGAATTACTTTCAGTTTGATCTTTAATATACCAAAATTTCCATTAAAATGTATATTTTGGTCCATCTGATTATGTACTTTTTAAATATGAAATCATTGATAATTTGATCAAATACTGAGTACTTGAGTCGCCTTTTTACCAAATACTTTTTTTCTCTTACTCGAGTAATTTCTTGGACGGCTACTTTTTACTCAGAGTTGGGGAGTAACTAGCTACACTTACTCAATTACATACTTGACTAACTTATTTGAAGTATTTCTGCTCTTATTCGAGTAAAATTTAAATTTCTGGATTTTCTACCCACTGAATAAAAAAACAAACATGTTATAATCAAAAATTCACCAAACTCAGACACACCCTTGCAGTTTTTGTTAAAGTTTTATAAGTTTTTTATAGAAAGAAATTGATTTGGAAACATTTTCTGTTACTTATATGAATTATTGCGATTTTCGTCCTTAAAACTCCACTTAATTTCACATTAGAGGTCATGTTTTAAACATGAAATGATTGATTATTTGATCAGTTACTCAATACTTCAGTAGACTTTTTACCAAATCAGGGGGGTTTTTCTCTTCCTTGAGTATTTGTTGGATGGCTACTTTTTTACTTCTGCTTGAGTAAAAGCCTGTTAATTAAAGCAGTGCCACTCTAACTTGAGTACAACCTTTGGGTACTCCAGCCACCTCTGGTGATGCAATAGAGGTTAAACTCACCAGCTGCGAGACAAATGGGCAGCAGCAGCCTAAAGATCAGTCCGCACACCATCTGAGAGGCCATGGCTCCGGGCGGCCCAGGTCCAGGTAAAACAAGCCGGAGTTCGTCCCTCTGTGCTCAGGCTCTCTCTTCTCGCATCCCAGTCTGGTGCGCTCTCTCAGATCCCGGCTGGCTCCTGCGGGCGGCCGCATCGGCTCTCCGCTGCTGCAGACACCTGGACTCCGGCCATTCCACAGGCGGGGAACGAGCGCACTCACCGTGGGTCGCCACAGCAGGGGGTGTCGCCCCTCGCCGATGCCAGCATGGTAGTTTTTCAGAAGCGGAGATGCGCTGAGGTCATGGTGGCGGATTCAGGTGCGCAGACGAGCTGCGCTGCAACGGCGCGCCAAACAACCGGAGAGAGGAGCCAACAAGTCGGCAAGTCCAATTAACCTCCTTTAGAACCGCAAAAAAAACTTTAACTAGACGCCGCAGAAACTACTAACCAGCGTTGTTTTCACTCCCCGGTTCTGGGTGGCTGGGATAAGACGCAGAAACAGCGGGTAAGTCCACATTTGTGTCTGGAGCCCCCCCCCCCTCCTCACTTACACAAATTTGACTTTCTGACTTCTGCTGTTGACTCTGTTGTCCAACAAGAGGATACAGGACGAGGCAGAGAGGGACAGCCGCGTCAGCCAATCAGAAGTGAGCGCCTGGAGGTATGCCCCGCCCCCTGAGATAATTGGAACCAAGAGGTGGGACCAGAACACGAGCAAAGACCGAAATAAGAAAAGGAAAGGCAACAGCAGAGGAACAATAACGTGGTCTATGGTTTATAACTCTTATTATCCTTTTATGTAGTTATACCAGTTCTTTAATTCAATGAACATCAAGTGAGAACGTTCACTTTATGAGACGTTGATTATCATTAAATTGTACATGTTTTTAAAGAGAAGTAGCGACGTCTACTGGTGGAAAACCAAATTTCACAAAGCAGGACAGAATAGAATAGAATAGAATAGAATAGAATAGAATAGAATAGAATAGAATAGAATAGAATAGAATAGAATAGAATAGAATAGAATAATCCTTTATTGTCTCACAATGGGGAAATTTCTACACAGTAATATTAAAAAAAACACAGAAAGATGGAATATCTCAACATAAATATGTAGTTATAACCCCATTATCCAACTTTTTAATTTACTAAATGTACAAGGGTTGATTTATAATTAACTGTGAACTAATTAAGTTACCTAAATTATAAAAACTGTTGACTTATAATTAACATAGCACGTTTAGTCAGCATGAATATGTTGTTTTTGTATTGGTTTTTTTCTGTTTGTTTTATGATATTCTGTTGTGTAATGTTTTAATATTTTTTGAACATGTTGAAAATGAGAGTTTTTTCTCAATCAACTTGCCTGGTTAGATAAAATAAAAATGTCTAACATTAAAAGACAGACTATCAGTACATAGGGATTTGATTTTTTTTTCAACATTTGTGTCACATTAAACCACAAACTAAAAAAAACAACATATTTAACAAATAAAAGTGTGTAATATAAAGTATTCAGTTCCCTTTATTCTGATACCTCACGTAACTAAATGCCTCCAAAAGTCAAATATTGGGTTAACAAACACAATATTTGTGTTATTATAAAATAAATGCAGCTGTTCTGAAGTTTGTTAGAGAACATTACTGAACAAACTGCATCATTGAGACCAGTCCGGTTTAAAGTTGTGGAGAGGTTTAAAGTGGAGTTTGTTCAAAAATAACATCCCAAGCTTTGAACATCTGACAGGTCAGAGTTCAATCCATCACCGGACCCGCCAGGATACGGCCGTCTACGTAAACAAACAGCCGGGGGAGGAGAATATTAACCAGAGAAGAAGTCAAGTTTATTTATGTATCACATGTCAGCAACCAGGCGGCTGAAAGGGCTTTAAACGATAAGAACATAAATAACATCATAAAAAGAGTAATCACCATCAAATAGGAGCAAAGACTTGAATTAATCCATTTCCAGGTTATTAAGCAACTCTTCAGCCTTGACTAAAAGAAACTAAGTGTTTAGGCAGTTTTTCTATTTTCTGGAAGTTTGTTCCAGATTAGAGGAAGATAAAAAACTGAATGCTGCTGCTTCTCCGTGTTTGGTTCTAGGGATGCAGACCAGAACCAGAACAAGGAGACCAGAGAGGTTCTGGAAGGTTGATACAACACCAGTAGATCTGTAATATATTGTGTTGCTGAGCCATCCAGTGATTTAAACTCTGTTCTCTGAGCTACAGGGAGCCAGTGAAGGTGATGAGCTCTAACTTCCTGGTTTTAGTCAGGACACCAGCAGCAGCGTTCTGGATTCGCTTAGTTAAACCTGTGAAGACACTGCTGCTGTAATCAACATTGTCAAATCTGCCAATAGAACTAGAACTTTTTCATAAATAGTAAGGAATTATTGACTTTAAATAAGCTCCTGTATCTTCCTGAAAAGTTACTTATAGGTTAGTTTTGTCTTATTTCAAGTGTGCTAAAATATTTGCAATAGAAACAAGACCACAAACATTTGGTTAAAGTTTGTGTTTTTGCAGTGAACTGTACCATAGAGTATAAGCACAAGAAGTCTGGAAACTTTTTCAAGGAGCTGCAAGTCTGACTCAGTTGAATCAGTCAAAAACACACCCAGTTTATGGCCTGGTGACAGACACGTTTCATAAGTTAAACTGCTCTAAACTTCCTTTGTTCTCTTTTTTATGGCCACTAATTCACTCAGTAAACTGGAAGAATATAAGCTAAACTTAATCACTGTGATGCAAGTTATGACCTGCAGAGTAGGATGTGTATTGTGGCGAATGCAGATGTTTCCTTTCACAACGCAGAAAACAATTTACCTGCTTTTTTCTCTCTCACACGGCTGCCCTCCCACTACAGGGGGTTTCATTTCCAGTTCTGGAGTTTCCTTCAAAAATATAATAACATCACAACCTTCAAAAATTCCCTCAGCTGGCTCAAGCTATGATTTGGTAAATAAATAGGGAAATAAATCGATGATATTAAGTCTGTCCACCTTGCCTTTACATCTACAAGGAGGGGAAAAGCTTCATCAGGCAAACCTTTGATTATTTAATGTAATCAAGACATAAAGAGATGAAGAAAAATGCAAAAACCTTATTTACAATGGCGTATTAGAGCTAAGGTACATAAGAAAAAGGAGGAGCAAATTTCTGCCAAAAAAAAATCAGAAATTGTAAGAATAATCTAAGAAATTTCACAGAAAAAACTCTGAAATTTCTAAGTATGAAATGTCAAATTTTCTGAAAAAAAAAAAAAACTACAAAACTAAAAGAACATTAGTAAGTCTGAAAAGCTGAAATTTGCTAGAGGAAACCTCAGAAATAATCAGATTAATCTAAGAAATTTCCTAGAATTTTTTTTTGACATTTTTGAATTTCGAAAGTATTGCACAGTGGCGCAGTTGGTAGAGCTGTTGCCTTGCAGCAAGAAGGTTCTGAGTTCAATTCCCAGCCCCAGTCTTTCTGCATGGAGTTTGCATGTTCTCCCTGTGCATGTGTGGGTTTCCTCCCACAGTCCAAAAACATGACTGTCAGGTTATTTGTCTTCTCCAAATTGTCCCTAGGTGTGTGTGTGCATGGTTGTTTGTCCTGTTTGTCTCTGTGTTGCCCTGCGACAGACTGGCGACCTGTCCAGGGTGAACCCTGCCTCTCACCCGGAAAGTTAGCTGGAGATGGGCACCAGCAACCCTCCTGACCCCACTGAAGGACAAGGGTGTAGAGAAAATGGATGGAATTTCAAAAGTTGATTTTTTTTTTAAATTTATTTATTTTGAGATTCAGAAAATGTCCAAAAGTCATAAAATATTAAACTTTTGAAATTCAGAAATGTCCATATTTCTGTCTAGAACATTTCTGAGATTAATCAAAAAACTTTTTCATATCAAATTTTTAACTTCAAATTCAGAAGTTATCTTCTTTTTTTTCTGGAAAATTTCAGATCTCAATGTAAACATTTCTTCTCTCACAGAAACTCTGAAGTTTTCTGGATAAATTTGTTTCTTATTTTATCCAGGAACTTCCTGAGATCAGTCTCAAATTTTCTGAATTGTTTTGGTGGAAATTTACTCTTTTTTTCTATCTGCAGTGGTCCTAGAACGCCATCAACTTGATTCAAAAATTTGCTTAAAAAATGTTAAAAGTCTAAAGAAAAGCCTTCAAAGATGATCAGAAAAAAACAATTGTAAAAGATCACAAAGTTTGCTTGGAGAAAGAGCTTTTTTAAAGACTTAGTTATGGATTTAGAGCTTTCTGCATCAGCATCGAGCCACAGAAGCTGCAGCACACGACCTTAAAACATCCTGAGTCAGCTGGAGCAGGAAAAGGAAAAGACGGTCGTTTTCCTGTCTGAGCTTTTCATCCCATTGCTCACATCCTCTAACTGTGTTCAGAAAGCCGTGTTCCCTGCGGATCCGGCTGCTATCACCAGGAAAAACCCTCATCAGGACAGAAATGTTTCAGCAAAGGATGCCGCGTCCCGCTGTGGATGTGTTTCCTGTTGTCAGCAACACGTCTCATTACATGTCACACAGCGACATTAAGTAGTAAGCATGTAAAAATATCTAAACTCGCGATGTTTTTCTTCTGGGTTTGTGTTCTTAAGAAACTCCAACATTGAAAATAGACTTAAAGTTGTTTAAAAGAGCTCCAGTGTATTCAGAAGGTTTGTGCTGACTCATTCGGTGTTTACTGGAGATTATTTTTAGACAAACGTTCCTCTTCATTTCAAACCTCTGCTGACAGTGAAGCATTTTATTTGTCTGTTTGATTCTTGCAAATTATTCTGATGCAGAAAATCAAGTCACACTAAAAAAAAAAAGAATAATTAAGTTTTGAGCATTTACTTAAAATATTTTGTCTGTGCACATGAGCAGAATGAATAAATCTTCATGTTGGTTTCTCTGAGAAGGAAGCTGTTTTTTCTCTGCAGTGCAGGAGGAGCAGAGGAGGAGGGCAGTGATGGGAGGAACCCAAAACGATCCCAGCGAACCTCCCTGCGCTTCTGAAAAAGGAAACTCACAGCAGCAAAGGTCCAACTCGTGATGTGATGAATCACCAGAGCGATGATTCGCTTCACAGAAATAAGAAAAGCAAACAGCTAAAAGCAGAAAACCTCTGGCCTGAAGTTGTACTTTTCCCCAGTGATCCAGACCGGCTGGACTTTTTTTTTTGTTTTTAGGTCAATGTGGGAGCAGTCGGAGCCGAAGGCGATCAATAACGCTGCCCCAAAACATGTCAGCCGGTGATTGGCTGGCGCTGTTTGAAGCAGATCTTAAGTAACATCTTGTCTTTGATTCATTATTCATCCAAACCTTGAGAAGAAACGTATCGACAACATCTCTGGGTCAGATGGAGCCTCGGGTCAGGCTGCTCCAGAAGCACCTGCAGCTTAATTCAGGAAATATCATAAAAACAACCAGATTAATGATCCGGTTGAAATGGTTCCAGTGACATTTCTGCTTCACAAACTTTACTGAATCATATTTTTATGACGCTAAGGAGGGTTTTGTCCTGTACTTTGTGTTTCATGTTGTAAAACATTCTAAGGTGGTTTGGCTTGAAAATGAGACCCCAGCCTCATAACTGTGAAATGTTTCTCTCAGAGCTAAACCGAATCACTTGGAGTTGTGCTGTCTGACCTTTGACCTGTCAAAACAAGAAGAGACGTAATAGTTTAATTTTCTGAGACTCAACTTTAGGTTTTCTGGAGCCATAATCATCAAAATTGTGTGTAGTGAGACTATATAATATATCAACTTCACTTTCTGAAATAAAATATTGAACTTTTTCATGATATTTTGATTTTTTTTAGATGTATTTGCACTGTTCCAACTGTATATGACCTACCTGGAAACTACCAGTATAGTAAATTAAATTTAAAGCAAATTAGTGTACTTTCCAGTTTAAAGCATCCATTTTTATTTGCAGTTACATAATACTCAAATGTTTATATTTTCTGTAAGCCATAACCAGAAAGTTCTGGGTTCGATTCCTGGCCCCGGTCTTTCTGCATGGAGTTTGCATGTTCTCCCTGTGCATGTGTGGGTTTTCTCCGGGTACTCCGGTTTCCTCCCACAGTCCAAAAACATGACTGTCAGGTTAATTGGCCTCTCCAAATTGCCCCTAGGTGTGAGTGTGTGTGTGTGTGCATGGTTGTGTGTCCTGTGTGTCTCTGTGTTGCCCTGCAACAGACTGACGACCTGTCCAGGTGACCCCGCCTCTCGCCCGGCACGTTAGCTGGAGAGGCACCAGCAACCCTCCCGACCCCACTGAGGGACAAGGGTGTTAGAAAATGGATGGATGGATGGATGGATGGATGGATGGATGGATGGATGGATGGATGGATGGATGGATGGATGGATGGATGGATGGATGGATGGATGGATGGATGGATGGATGGATGGATGGATGGATGGATGGATGGATGGATGGATAACCAGAAAAACTTCTAGAAATATAGTCTGGAAATATTCCACTACCTGTGCAGTGAGTCTATTTAAGTTTCACTTTCTTAAATAATTGACAAAAATACTGACCCTTTTAAAGATGTATTTGCACTAATAAAACTGTAAATAAATCTGGTTTTGTCTGAGTGATTTCTGCATGTGGGTCAATAAATGATAATCACAGAATTTAATTTATTTGGTTTTCCATAATAACTCAGCTGTACGGTTGTTCCCTTTGTTTGTTTGTGTCTCTCAGTTGTTTAATTCTTCCAAATTGTTGCTTCCCCTGAAACGATGCTGACGTGTGTTCAGCCTCTTCAGGAAGCAGGAAGAAGCTCATGCTAATGCTCACATAACGGATGTTGGTTTGATCAAAAACGACTTGCATGTTGACGGATTGCCTGTAACGCCGCATTACATTCTTAAAGTATTTACAGCCCCACTGGCCGACCTTCTCGCCTCCATAATTGAGAATCGTTTCTGCTTTTTGAAGAAGCACCAAAGCCAAGATGGAGTGCAGCTTTTAACGGCATCCGCAAACCTCCAACCACCAATACGATACGTGGTTGGAGGTCGTTTCAGCTTCAGATTTGAGTGAAATGCCTCAGGAGTTCAGTTCAGTGCAGGTTTAAAAGCAGGGAAGTAAATCATCGGAGGTCAACGACTCCTTCTGGGAACACTCTGCCTCTTCTCAGTTACACAGGCGTCATATATTTCTGATTGTTTTATTATGAATGACTGTTTATGTTTGTATAAAGTTAATAAAACCTTGGCTGCCCTCAGAAAGCTCTTTTTTTCTCTCCCAAATCCACATTTTACTTCTTGGAGATTCTGATATGGAGGGCTAATCCTGTCAAACTGAAGGAGGAATAATTAAATGTATGGGGAAATAAAATTGTTAACCAATAAATATATTTGGGAATAACTATATATATGCTTACATTACTTATTTCCACATTAATGTATTTTCGTTTTTGACATATCAGTCCTCCATAAAAGCATCTCACTGCTCCAATAATAAAACTTTTCTCTGCTGTGAATGATTGTTTATGTTTTTATAAAGTATATAAAACCTCTGCTTCCCTCAGAGAGATTTTTTTATTCTAATGAGCATCAGGGCATCTTATATGGAAGACTGATCCTGTCAAAATTGGCAAGAAATATATAAGGGAGGAAGAATTAAATGTATGAGAAAATAAATTTTTTAAAATATATATTTTTGGAAATAATTAAGTATAAGTTTTAATTATTTATTTCCTTTATTTTTGACATATCAGTCCTCCATACGAACATCTCACTGCTTCATTAATAAAAGTTTTCTCCATTGTGAATGAGCTCAGCCTTTCTCTGAGAGCCCTTTTTATCCTCTTAAATGCAAACCCAACCTCTCGAGTATCTTATATGAAGGATTGATTCTTCCAAAACTGATAATAAATAATGGAGGAATAATTAAATGTATGATGAAAGAAAATTTTTAAGTACATATTTTTTTAAATAAATATTTTAATAGTTGGCAAGATCAGTGTTGGCAAGATCAGTGTTCCATACTTACATCTCACTGCTGCACTAATGAAAGTTGAGTCATTCACACTCAGAATAATCCCCTTCCTTTCTTGAAGACTTGTTTATGTTGCATTAAGATTTGTTTTTAAACTTGTAATTTAGGTACAATATGCATATTTTGCTGTGGATTATGAAAGACTGGTAAAATAAAAGTATAAATATTTTTTAATAACTAAAACAGGAACTAAACAAAAGGAAACAAAGAACAGATAAATATGTAGATTTCCAAACAGAAATTTCTCTAAACTTTGCTTCACATCAAATAAGTGAATTTAAACCAACGTTTTGCTCTCACCATCTATTTTTGGAGCTCAATTTGCTGTAAGTAGTTTCTCTTTTCTCTCCCTCTCCAGACTTTATTCGGGGGCTAATGCAGATTTAATCTTCAGTCATTTAAATATGAAGCATTTTTACTTCCCTGGATGCAGAAATGTTCAGGCTCCTATAGTAATGTGATAACGCTGCTAAGAGCTGATTATTTTCTATGATAACACACCCAGTCCTTTATGTTGCATTAAGCATAATGCGATTTTAACAGGCGGTCATTTAAAGGATTCATGCTGAGTATGCAAAACTTCTGCTCTCTATCACTTATTTCCTTTCAGGATTAAAATAATTGTGGACCTAAGAAAGAAAAAGGATTAAACAATTGTGTATTTTATATTTTTATTAAAACCTAACCATGTTTGCTTGCATTTAATCCTCTTTGAGGCTTCAGAAATATCATATTATTTTTTATTCAGACTTTTAAATGTGGAAAGTCTTTTTTTCTGAGAGACAATCCGCAGGTATTGATACTGTAATCATTTGTATTTGACTTGAATATTGGCTCTATGGCTCCACCTGTCGGTCTTTCTGTGTCTGCATCCCACGTATAGAATACATTTGTCTGCTTGCTTGGAGAACAAAAACAGTTAGAAGTTACAATTCAATAAGAAAAATAGGCTTTTTGAAAAAGTAAAATAATTAATATTGTACATGTATTGCTAAAAAATATTTTTATTAAAATACAGTAATGCATAATCTTAAAATAAGACATTTTCTTAAAATGTAGTCATTACTTGTTATTAAATATTGCAAATATGTTATTTTACTAGAAATTATTATAGACTATAAAATAATATGCAAAATATTTGTTAGGTTTTTGGTATTTAATGCTGTCCTGACTATTTTACAGGTTAATGTCACCTTTCTTCATTTTATTTTCTTATTGCTATTTTATTTCTTAATTACTGTATAGGTATACTGTTTATAACAGTCCATCTAGGGATAAGTGCTGCAAATTAGCTCATACTATTAGCGCCATTATACAAGAACACTGCTGTTTTATTCACAGGCATCAGGCTGCTGTTTTATTCAGTTTATGTTATTGTGTCTGTCAATATTAAATAAACGTAATAAAAAATATTTATTCATAAATATTTAATAAATTAAATCTTTATTAAATATGTAATTTAATAAATTACATATTCAATCAATTTAAATATTAAAAAATGTGTATAAAATGCATATAAAAATATTTTTACTTGCATAATATATATATATATGTGTGTGTGTGTGTGTGTGTGTGTGTGTGTGTGTGTGTGTGTGTGTGTGTGTGTGTGTGTGTGTGCGTGCGTGTGTGTGTGTGTGTGTGTGTGTGTGTGTGTGTGTGTGTGTGTGTGTGTTAAAAATTGTAATTGGCAAATTCAGTAAGTGGTGTGCTTAATCTTTTACACATATGTTTTTGGATTGACAGTACTAAAAATGCCATTTAAAGCCAATAACTGGTAAATAAAGCTGTTGGTTTTCCCGTTTTCTGTCATTTACGAAGCTTATTTCGCTTCTACAGTAAACAGAGAACAGGGGCTGTCGGTGGTTTATCCAGCCAGCAGAGGGCGCTCCATAACCGCATCCTTTACGTCTGAGCGATGGGAGGAAAAGAGGGAGGAGTCAAGATGGCGACTGTAAATATCTACCCGCTGCTACTTTGGTTAGCATCGGTTTCTGTGGAAACCAGCACCGCTAAATACCTTTCGGAACCTTGTTACAAGCCCATTAAAGATGACAGACCAGACTCAGTCCGGTAGGTAACACGTAGATAACTGACAATGATGCAGATAAGGTATTATACAGACGCGTTTAGTACGGAATCTGGCCATTTCTGATTAATAATCTGTGATTAGTAATCTGCTCACAGAGAGAGAGAAAAATAACAGATAAAACAATTTAATGTCAAAGTTAGAATAAAATAAGTGTACAACCAACGTTTACAGTCTCTATCATAATGTCATTTTAAGTTAGAAGCTGATACATATTTATGTATCAAAAAAATATTTGTTCTTGTAATTTAGGTGAGAATAACAATGGATTCTGTCAGTAAACTTTAATGTTTCGTTTATTGTCAAACATAAATAAATAAAGAGAAGCTCTAAGATGCAGGTTGTTATAATTAGTCAAATAAGACAAGATGACATGGAATTAAAAATAAGCCGTTTTATAGAAACGTTTCCATTTAATTCTAATCTGAAATAATATTTATTCAGTGGTCTTAAAATCCCATCTTTTTAATTAAACTTTATTTACCGTTTACAGCATCATATAGGCAGAATACAAAAGGTGAATGGATTTTATTGCATTTCATAAAGATTACATTATTTCTGCTTCATTTTCAGAAGACTTATCAGTCATCAGCACACATCATAGATGTCATAACTGGTGATGAAATGCTAATCAGAGAAACATTTTGTAGCAGAATTAAAAGATCTGTGTTGGAGCTTGAATTGTATAGAATCAGAGTTTTAAAGTAGCCGGTTCTCTGTTGTATTTTTACTGTAGGACTCGAGCCCGGCCACACGAGTTTACCAAAGCGTCGGATCTTCCTCCGTCGTGGGACTGGAGGAACATCAACGGGAAGAACTATGTGAGCGTCACCAGGAACCAGCACATCCCCCAGTACTGCGGCTCCTGCTGGGCCATGGGAGCCACCAGCGCACTGGCAGGTAGCTGGGACTGAGCAATAATCGCTTTTTTATTGATTAATCACATTTTTGAAGACTTAATTTTTGGAAAATCTGGATTTTTTTTCACTAATGTGGATGTGCTGTTTGGGTTTTTATAGTTCAGAGTGATGTCAGCGTGTCACATGCCGCCATCTTGTTTAACAGCTTCTCTTTATTTGGACTATTCAACTGAATATTAGGGTTAAGATTTTTATTTTTTACACAAATAAAGTTGTAGTATTAGCAGAATAATGTAGTCAATTTATGAGAACTCCAACATGAATGAATTTTATAAATATTACCTTTTCACATATGAACTAAATCTAGCAAGATTTTAAAACAAAGTTTATTTTGAAACTAGAGCTATACAAACTGAGCTGCTCACATCAAATCTTCATAAATATATCACAGCTTTTTTTGTCATTAAAACAACTTTTTCCTTTTAATTTTAAGATTTGTTTTCTGCTTTATTGTCGTAATCAAACAAATTTTCTCGCATAAAGGATGATTGAAATAAAAGCTGCATTTTTTTAGATATTTTCCATCATTTCTAATTTCTTTTTTAGAAAGCAAGAAATAAAAATATAATTGAATATAATCGTAAATTGAATCTGATTTGAAATCATTTTAAATCGCCCAGGTGGCCATGGAGAAGAGGCGCAGGAAACAGTTTTCTGGTATTTTTGTTGTTTTTCTAAGATCGTATCAACATAAAGCGAGGCGGAGCCTGGCCGTCCGCCTACCTGTCTGTCCAGAACGTGATTGACTGCGGGAGGGCGGGCTCCTGTTTCGGAGGCGATCACCTCAGAGTCTACGCCTACGCTCATCGAACCGGGATTCCTGATGAAACCTGCAACAACTACCAAGCTGTCAACCAAAGTAAGGAGTGGCTCCTCTGTGTTTCAGCTACCAGACCTCCAGATACCGACTGATTTTCTGTTTTTTTCAGGTTCAGATGGATAGAAATCTGACGTCTTCGTGTGCATGAATGTGTCGTTGATATTTTGTCCTCGGACATCAACCACTGAGGTCTTCTTCGTGTGTTTCAGAGTGTGTTCAGTTCAATCAGTGTGGGACCTGCTCCTTCTTTGAATCCTGCGCTGTTGTCAAGAACTACACAGTTTGGAAAGTTGGAGATTATGGAGAAATTTCTGGAAGAGACGAGATGAAAGCAGAAATCTACACCAACGGGCCCATCAGGTACCGCAGGCTCCGACTTTCTTTTTGTCCATTTCTTTATCTTTCCTGTCTTTTTTCTTTTCTTGTTTTCACTCTCTTTTTGTCTGCCTTTTCTGATTTATGGCTTTTTTGCTTTTTTTGCCTCTTTCCTCCTTTCTTTCCTTTTTCTTTGCTGATTTATTTTCTATCTCTTTCCTGTCTTTTTCTTTTTTTGTCCTTTTTCTGTCTTTTTGTCTTTCCTTTACTTTCCTTTTTCTTTGCTCCTTTGTTTTCTCTCTTTCCTATCTTTATTTGTCTTTGTGTGTTTTTGTCTTTTTTCCTGTTTATGTCCTCTGTCCTTTTGTTTGTCTTTTTGTTCTTTTTCTGTCTTTTTTCTTATTTTCCTTTCCCTTTGCTCCTTTATTTCCTCTCTCTTTCTGGTCTTTCTGCATTTATCTTTTGGTCTTTTCTCTTTCCTGTGTGTCCTCTGTCTTTTTGTTTGTTTTGTCCATTTTCTGTCTCTCTTTTTCTTTCTTTTCAAGCCACAATTTCAGTGAGGAATTTATTTCTTCTCATTAGACATGAATTTAATACATTCTATGACTTTGATTATTAGACCTTTTTTTCCATGTTGCAAGTTAAATTATCTACCAGATATTGAGTTATTGACTTAAAATAAGCTCTTATATTTTGCTGAAAAGTTACTTGTAAGTTTTATTTAATCTGTACTGAGATATTTGCCGTAGAAACCGGGCTAAAGATACTCGGGAAGTTTTTGTGTTTTTGCAGTGAAACTTTTCAGACGTGCAGAAAATGAGTTTCGTTCTTGTCCTTGTCTCTCAGTTGTGCGCTGATGGCGACTGGCGGTTTGGAGGGATACGCCGGCGGCGTTTTCTCAGAGTTTCACCCCGTCTCTCTGCCCAATCACATCGTCTCAGTGGCCGGCTGGGGCGTAGACGGAGACGGCAGCGAGTTCTGGATCGTCAGGAACTCCTGGGGGGAGTTCTGGGTCGGTTTATTTCACCTTCCTGACCGGACTGGAGTTCGCGCCCCAGCTTCTTCAAATCTAACTAAACTGGTGTCAGACGTTGGTGCAGCAAAGATTTTCATTTGTGGATTTATCACTTTAAAGATGAGAAGTTTCCAGAGATCATCATCGATAGCTTGAAAGCAAAAGCAGCACAAACAAAAAACTTTGCAGCACAAACGTAGCCAAGTTGATTGGCACCATATTTGTTTGTGTAAATGTGAGCAGGAGGCTGGTTGACCTCTGATGACCTCTGGAAACTTTTTTATATTAATATCTTTAAAAAAATGGCGACATAAATAAAAATGTTTTACTGCAATCGCAGCACAAACATCTGTACTGACACCAATTTTGTTTGATTTCAGTCATGTAAGGGGGAGCTGGTTGACCTTTGGACCTTTAAACTTTAATATCTTCAAAGCAAAGGCAGCACAAAGAGATTTTTTGCAGCATAAACGTAACCGAAATTGATTGACAAAATTATCTGTTTTGAGGAAGTTGAACCTCTGGATATTTATCATTATCTTTAAAATGACAGCGGCACAACTGTAGCCAGTTTTGTTTGATTTCAGTAATGTTGGAGGAAGGGATACTCGTTGACCTTCTGACCTTTAAACCTGATTATCTTCAAAGCAAAGGCAGCACAAGCGTAGCCGAGTTGAGTAACACCAATACCGTCTGGTTTGAAGAAGGTAGAGGGGCGAACTTTTGTTACAGCTGTGTGAAATAAACTAATTTTGATACGGCTAACAAATCCTAGCAGCAAAACCTTTTATCAAAAAACGATATTTTTTTAAATTGACTAATTTCCATTGAAATGTGAAATTTTGCAGTTATTTGGTGAGCAGAGACGCAGCGGCTCTGTCCTGTTGCTTGTGGAGTGAAAGGTTTTGTGTTTTTCAGGGAGAGCGCGGCTGGGCCAGAATCGTCACCAGTTCCTACAAAGGAGGAAAAGGAAACTGGTTCAACCTCGGCATCGAGAAGAACTGCGCTTACGCAGACCCTGTTGCTACGTAAAATTCAAAATGTCACTTTTAGCTTTTTAAAGAATGAATCTGTGAATTTTTTAAAAAACATTTCAGAAATACAAAGGTTTACATTCACTTATTGGCAGGAATTATTTTTTAATTATTTATATAATAATGTAAAATGTAAATGTAAAATGATTTACATCTGGAGAAGAATCCTTTTCATGAGACTGTTACAGTGAATGTGTTCAGTCAGAGGCCTCTACAAAACCGCTGTAACACTGACTGCTACAGGAGACCCTTGAAGAAAATCTTATGAAAAACAACATTTAATTTCCCTCTTTGATTAATAAAGTATTGTTGAACTAAATGTTCATTTGTGGGGTTTTTTAGGGAAGAACTAATAAAACATAATTTAACTTCAGGGACTTTTAAGCTGCAAAGTTTTAGATTTTTTGTGGATTTTCTTTAATCCTCAAAAGGTAAAAATAGAAATTGAATCTAGATATATTTATTTTATATTTATCCACTCTTCTGGGATAAATTAATAGAGTTTATTTAAATATCTCAGCCCCAGGACACAGATGCCGTATTTGAACATATTTTTCTAATTTTCTGAAAGGTTAAAGGTTAAAGTTCTGATTTATAAAGTCCAAACTGGTTCTGATGGGTTTGGGATCCATGTCACCATCCTCACATCATTTCTTGAGTCCTTCTTTCTTTCTTGTCTCCTTCGATCTGTTTTATTTTTTGTTTCCTTCCTTCTATCCTTCCTTATTTGTGTCCTGTCCTTCCTTCCTTGGTTCTATCCTTTCTTCTTTGTCTGATTTCTGTCATTTCTTGTTTCCTTCCTTGCATCCTTCCTTATTTGACTCTTTCCTTCCATCATTTCTTGTGTTATTTTTCTTTCCTTGTCTGTTTCCTTCCTTGCATCCTTCCCTGTGTCCTTTCTTGTTTTTTCTAGATTCCCATCTCTGAAACCTTCCCCCTGCATAAATATCTGCCAGAGAATCGAAGCTTTCTCTGTTTGCTGGTCGAACTTGTTTAGGATTCTGCACTAACTGTTACGGCCAGGTGGTGGCAGCATCATGCTGCGGGCCTCCAAGTTCCTTAACTTGACTTTAAAATCTGCTGCTTGATGGTTAAATCCTGGAACCAGTTTGGTGTTTCAATGATCCCAGCCACACTTTCAAACTGGTTTTTGATTAATGAAACCATCATACTGGGAAGCTCTGAGCTCCACTGGTCAGTTCCCAGAAACCAACATTCAGACAAAAACATTCAAACAGAACTATGTTGTTTTATATGTTAACAGATAATCATCCAAATATTAACGAGGATTTCAGCATTTATGTGTAATTTTGACAAAAATTCATAATTAATTTATTTTTAATGAGTTCATTCCAAATAAACATTGATAAACATTTCAAATTGAAACCCGACGTTTACATAAACTGAATAAAAAAAGACAAATGTTTTTTCTCTTAGTGGCATAAAATCAGAGCAAACTTCTCTCGTTTCGTCTGAAATGTTTTTATTCTCCGTCTCAGACGGGTCGGTCCCGACAGCAGCCATTTTCTTCATGTATATTTTCCAAGAATGTTCATTTATTTTCTTTATTTTTGTTTTGAAGCCGTGGTTCATCTTTGCCTTTTGCTGCGTTTGCCTACCAAGATGGCGCGGATCACTTCCAGTTCACACTAATAAATAAATTCAACATATTCTCTCATTATTGGTGTCACATTTAGCAAATATGAATTGTTTTGTTAATTCTAATTTAACTAAAACAAGATAATTTTGGTCTGATTTAAGCTTACACAGTGAGAAAATAAATATTGACGTTTTGTGAGGTCTAAACTTGAGAAACGACAGTCGTGCTTTTGCATATGATCACATATCTGCACCTGAAGCTTCTCAGGCTGCAGAAGCGTTTCCTCATTTCAAGATGCGTAGTCACACATTTCACACAAGGAAACTATTTAATCCCCCAGACAGAAGGTGAGGCGAAGCTCGCATTTAAATTCAACAACAGCAGTTTACTTTGATGTCACAACAAACGTCTCCTGATGAGCCTGAAGTCCAACCAAACGCCTGTTTAACATCTCAACTCCTAAACATTAAAGGTTCATGCTTCCTGGAACAGGTCAGGTCAGCTCTTCCGTCCTGGGCTCCTTTCAGCTGTTTTAAGGCTCTGTCACTTTAAATCAAAATAAGCTGCTGCTGGAAAAGCAGAAGTATCGCCTCCTGCACAATCAACAAAAATGCATCTGACTTTTTCCTCACTTTTTATTGTGTTTTTTGTTTTGCAAAGCAATAAAACCCGTCGAACAGCGAGCACTGGAAACTAGCTTACCTGTTTATGAGTCAGTCAAATGATTGTTGCCCTACTGGATGTTCAGGTCTGATGACATTCTGTAAAACACAAGAGTAGGACAGGTGTGTTCACCTGTCCTACTCTTACTCTTACCTGATCTTTCTGAGTATCCTGACTGTCGTTACAGTTGTTCATTAGAGTCTCGATTCATTAAACATGTAACGTGTGAAACTGTGACTGAAACACCTGCAGTCGCTCAGGTGCAACATTAAAGGTGTTTATCCAAACAATCAACTTATCATCATATTTAAAATTACATTATCAGACGGACTAAAATATAAAGGTAAGTGGAAACTTTGGTATTGTAAGCATAAAAATTATAATTTATATAATTTAAAAAATATATAAAATCAGGCAAAATAATTGTTTTTTCTCCAAATCAGCTTCTTTCAATAAAAAAACTTATGAAACTTTCACAAAAGCGGCAGGTGTGTGTCAGATTAATTTTTGTTTGTTCTTCATTCAGTGGGTAGAAAATCCAGAAATTTTACTCAAGAGTAGAAATACTTCATAATAAAACTACCCAACTAGAAGTACAAAGTACAGCGTAGTAAAAATACTCCCAAAAGAAAATTTTACTCAAGTAAATGTAACTAGTTACTACCCAACTCTGCAAATAAGCTATTTAGAGATAAAACCAACAATTATTTTAGTCATTTATAAACATATGAATACGTCTGAGAATTAATCAGTTACTGGGATATAAAAAGTCATTCAGTAAACCAGTTTATACACCATTAAAAATACATTAAATTCCTCTTTTACTTAAGAAAAAACATTTTATTGTCTAAAATACAATAATGAGTGTGACTGGCAACAGCAAATGTGGGAACATCTATAAGTGTTAAAAACAATAAGACTAATTAGAAACTGGAAGGTTTTCCTACAGATTTCACTTTTGGTCTAGTTTACTTGAAATAAGACAAAACTAACATGCAAGAAAGTTTTCATCAACTTGTTTTGAGTCAGTTATTTCTTAATGTTGATGAATAAGTTCTGGTTCCATTTGCAGATCATTTCATTCATAACAAGACATTTTTCTCATGATAAAAGTTAAATAATCTGCCAATGAAACTTTTTAATCAACATTAAGGAATAATTGACTTAAAAGAAGCTCCTATATCTTGCTGAAAAGTTTCTTGTATGTTAGTTTTGTCTTATTTCAAGTGGCTCAGATATTTTCACTAGATTAGACCGAAAATAATTTAATTTGTAACATGAGAAAAATGTCTTTTTTAAATTGCTAAATTAGTTGATGATTATTTCAATAATTAGTCATTTCAGCTCTAAAGTCATTAAAGTAATTAAAAGCCTATAATTGATTTAGCAGGCAGTAATTCCCATGATGGATGCATTTGACCTTTTGGCCTGAACTGTATTTAATCAACCTGAGTAAAAAACTGTAATATATGCAGCAAACAGCAGCTTTAAGTCTTTGACGCTGATGTTTAAATTGTAATAAGTTCAAGCTCTGCATTTTTTTTTTCTTATTTTATTTCAGATACAGTAACAGCTGCTTCACTGCGAGGGAGACTGAACTTCCTGTTCAGAGCAGAACCAGAACCAGAATCAGTGGGACTGGGTGGAGGTCCGTTCGCTGACCCACAGACAGCAGAACAGCAGCTGGTGTTACGATTATCGGCACCAGAAACGTCCTGCAGCCAAAGATAATTACAGCAATAACACCCAAACGCATCTGGAACGTAAAGAAGCCGATTTAAATTCACACGTTTCTCACACAGCTGCTGATTGATTCATGTTAAATCAGTTGAGCTACGGTGAACATTAATGCATATTAAGGCATGTTTGTGTTTTAACTATTAAAATAAAACATTTTGCTGGACGATAAGTTGTTCCAAAATTTATTGAGATAAACAAAAACATTGTTTTGAGATAATTTTCAAGTAATACAATGGTAATAATGGCATAATGCAACCGGAACTGGAAGACATTTTAAATATCCGGAATAAATAAAACACAAATGAAATGAATTATGAAGTATCTGAAAACAGAACCTCTAGTTGAGCCCAAAGCACCAGAATGAAGATCACTTTATGGAGAAAAGAGAAAAAATATAAATCAAACTAATTAAAATTGAGTGTTTTCATTTATTGTGGAATTAATTATAGTAATTATGACATTAATGTTTTTACAGGGCATTTCAAGTATTCAAGGGTTAGACCTTTCATATTTTACGTTTTAATAAAATAACTCACTACTTTGAGTTTATCTATTACATCAAGTTCCAATAAAATACGTAAAATGTTGAAGTTATTATGCGACAAAGTGTGTCGAAGTGAGAAGGAGTGTGAGTACTTTTGCAAAGTACAGTTTGAAGTCTGTAGTTCAGGATACTAAATATATTTACTGTTTACTGTTTTGTTTAAATTTCTAAAAGTGTGAAGATTTGGAAGCAGAATATTTTTCTTTTCTTCCGCCTAAACATTTCTACGTTAAACTGCAAGGCGGATTCAGAGTGTAATAGCGCAGCTACTGTATGAAGACACATTTTATGGATTCCTCTTTAAGTTTTCAATGCGCAAACAGCTGTTAATGCGGAGTTGAAATAATTATTCCGCCGTCATGTGGCGCCCCCTCTAGAGGCGCCCCTGTGCGTCGCATTTTGCGCCGCTATCACCGTCATTCCCCCCCAATAATCTTCTTCATTCAGTCATGGAAAGTTTCTCTCTAGTTGCGCAGGTTCCCCTTGCGCTGCTTCTCTTTTCATCTTCCTCATTCTGCGCGTTAAAAGGGTCAGATACGAATCTAGATAAATCGATTGTCTTCCCTACAGAAACTCCCCAAACCGACCAGTTTTCCCAGTAACTGCCCTCTGATGACACAATTACTATCAGAGGCGGAGGGGCTGCACTCATAAACAGTCTGCAGCTGATTAGATTTCTCCCGTAAATCACTTAATCTCATTTGTCCCATAGCTGTTGTCTCCTTTCCATCTGGCTGCTTTCGCGGATCCCTTATTAGATTATTGTTTATCAACAGAAACAATTTCATTACAGCCAGACTCATGTTGAGCGTCTTTTAAAAGCACCACTTTTACGTCCAGTTGTTTAATTTAGTGTCTGCTTTCTCTCAAACTCGCAGTCAAGCTCACATGTTTGAGTGTGGCCCTAACCGGAAGTTTTGTGTTCTTTCAAAGTAAAAGCCTCAACATGAAGCAAATTTCATTTTGATCACAGTAGACTGACAGTGTTTAGCTTTTTGTAATAATTGGATTTCAAGATATAAAAAAAGATGTACTACCAACTTTTTCCAACGTTTGTAGCTCTAATATTTTTACTAAATCTGATTGCATCAGTAATAGCTGTCGAAAATGTTTTTGTTTTGTTTTTTTACCGTTTTAACGTCACTTATGTTATTCGACACAAATTTTTCACTTGCATTTCCTTACATTCTGCAAACTGTAAAAAAAAACACAACTGTGTTTGAACTTGATGGATCCTCGAACTATTACGCTGGAATAAATTTGTAAGAGTTGTAAGAAAATTCATATTATGAAAAGAATTTTCTAGACATTAATTTTAAGATATTTCTGTCTATTTAAATTTTTTTGCAGGTATCATAAATCAAAGATCTTCAGGAACTGCAGCCAAGACTTGCAAAAACATTTCACCTGATTTCTTAAATAGCACAAAGTCTGAAACTTACGTAAAAACACAATTTTTACTAATTGTGAAATTGAAAAGTTGCTAGAAAATATTGTTCTTATCAACCCCCCAAAAAACAGAAAAAAAGCAATGTCTGATAATTCTAGAAAAAAATACTATGAATTTTTTTTAGCATCATGTTTCTGTCACGCAGAGTAAACCATTAGCAACCTTGCACCAAGTCTTTTTGGCAGTTGAGTATAATGCTGCTAACTACTACTAATAATAAGATAGTTAAACCTGGGAAAAAAAAGACCAAATAAAAACTATTTGCAACAAATTGTTGTATGGAGGGCAGATCCTGCCATAATCGGCAGGAACACAATAATTATATATTGTGTAATATAAAAGGGCAAATACTTCTTTTGCCCTTTTTCCTTTAACTCTTACAAAGAGTCAAAGGGGAAAAGAAAACATTATAGGAAAATAAAAGAGAAATCTGTAAATATTTGAACAAAGGAGAAAATGTAAAGTGAGATAACACAAAGAGGAAATGTTAGAGGAGAAAATGAACAAATAAATAAAAAAGTGGCAGTAAAATAAAAAAAATAGAAAAATTATAAATAAAAACATGACAGTAAATGCAAAATGTGTTAAATAAATGCAAAATATATTAAAAAAAAACTGGGAACAAATAAACAAGGAAGCTAAGAAAAACAGATTGGAAATAAAATAAAGAATTAAATATTATTTATAATGTTAAATTAATCGTGTTGAAAAGTAGTTGGTTACATATGGTTACATATGTAAGATAGTTAAACCAAATGAGTTGGTTACATATGTACTCATTTGGTTACTCATATGTAACCAAATGAGTTGGAAAAGTTCTTAATTTATTTTTTGGAAGTAATTTCTGGCACTTCATCAAACCATTTATTTATCTCTATATGTATTACCAATTTTGGCAGTATCCGTCCTCCATAAATTTGTACGCAACTTCAAAATAAAACTATATTTGTGCTGAAGACTCGTGGTTCGAGTTGTTTGTCGTTGCTTCATTTTATAGAGATCCGTAACCGGAAGTGTCGTTTCCAGCTTGACGGCGCTGAAAAGCTGCCAAACAGAGGCTGACTGATGCTGCCCGCTGCGGTCTCACTCAATGAGCCGAGGCCGAGCTGAACTTTCACATCTCCTCCTCCGCCGTCTGGGTCCACCGAACCGAACCCGAAAAAACGCTTCTTCTGTTTTTTTTTTTCTCAGATGCTCCACAGCCATTTTAAATTGATCATCCCTCTGTGGGAGTGGGAGATCTGAAATAATAATAATAATACTAATTTAAAAAATAAAAAAAAAAATCCCTCCGGGTCTGCGGGAGGAGCGGGTCTGAACTGAGGAGATGCCTGACGGGTGGCTCGGTTCTTCTGGGCATCCCGAGCATCGATTAGCGGAGAAATGCTGAAGTTTAGCGGCAGCTCGGTGGTCGCGGCGCTGCTCATCGCGGTGGTTTTCGGCGCTTTCTTCTTCTGCGAGTATCTCATCTACTTCCCGACCATCCTCAAGTGCGCCTGGCCGAAGCTGAGCCGTGCCCGGGGCGGAGAGGGCACCGACGGGCGGCCGGCGGACGCAGCGGTCCGCGCCATGGTGCTGTCGGACACCCACCTCCTCGGAGCGGTGGGGGGACACTGGTTCGACAAGCTCAGGAGGTAAACTCTCCATTTTACCCATCCATTTTAAACACCGGTAAGGTGAGGTGAGGTGAGGTGAGGTGAGGCAATAAAAAGAAAAGCAAAAAAAAAAAAAAATGACAGCGGGGTTGTTTCCAAACGCAGGGAATGGCAGATGGAGCGGGCTTTCCAGACCGCGCTGTGGCTGCTCAAGCCCGAAATAGTCTTTATTCTCGGGGATATCTTCGACGAAGGCAAGTGGAGCTCCCAGAAGGTAACAGAGCTCCATGTTTTCCCTCCTAATGCAGCTGCACTGCTTTTGGATTATCCTAACCATGCTTGGAAATAATAATAATAACAGAGGAAATAAACTGTGCATGATGTGGATTTAAAGGGTTCTGATCAGATTCTGGTTCTGTTTGGGCCCACAGACTGCAGGGTCTGATGTAAACATCTGCAGCCTCCATCCATCTCTCCACACAATGCTCCATTTATTTCACTGATGCACCGATTTAGGCCGGTCAGCGATTACCGATCTTTAAAAATCCTGACCTGCCGATTCTGATTTTGGCCTTTACCAATTTTTTTTGTCTGAAATGTTACAAGATATAGCAAGAAAGTCCCTGAGTTGGCAACACTGAGGTGCCTATTGTTAACTGCAAACGAGCAGAAATGACCTGGTGGGCCGGCCTGTCAGCCAAACCTCTCTCACAGGAGAGCAGAAAAGGGCAGTGGATGATTTTTAGACCTTTGCTGAGGTAGATCAGATCCCAAAATTGAGGAAATTGGCGCCGATTGGCCGATAAATTGTCTGGCTCATAAATCGGCGCACCCCTAATTTATTTAATTCACGCTGAAAAAAATCATAGAATCTGAGAATATGATGAAATATAACCATCAAGTTTGAGCAGTTTGCGAAACAGAAGTAGAAAAATATGCAATAATCGCTTCTATTGTCATTTCTAGACCCGGCTGCAGCTCTACTTCCTCAGTGTTTGTTGAATCCTAAATAAATGTTCTGACTTACGATCTAAACAATCGTTAGATTGTTTAGATTAAATTAGGGCCCAGTCTGTCAGTCCAACCTTTCTCACCAGAGAGCAAATGGACAGTGGTTGATTCTTAGACCTTTGAAAAGCTAGATATAATCGGTGGATAAGATCGGCTTCGCATGTAAAAATCGGCCCATCTCCGATCTCCCAAAATTAAGGAAATCGGCACCGATAAATCCTTAATAACAAATGAAATATCAACATTCTGATGTGCAACGACGACACTTGACAAAATTTAATGTTTCAACCACTGACTGCCTTTCTATGACTTTGTATTATTATTATTATTATTATTATTATTATTATTATTATTATTATTATTATTATTATTATTATTATTATTATTATTATTATTATGCTGTTAGAAATGTCTTGCTGCTGAAATGTGCTCTGCACATAAACTGTACTGATTGACCTGAAATAAAAAACTTTTTCGGGGTTATAAATATCCTTTCGCTGCTAAACCTCCTCACGCGTTAATAGTTTCAGCTCTAATAGAAAAGCAGCATCTGAGGGCCAATTAGAGCCTCATCACAGAAAACTTTAAACCCCTGAAGTAATTAACGGCCTCTGGCGGGGCGCCGCGGCTCGGAGCAGCCACCTCGGCCTTCCTTGGAGATCCCATTAGGACTCCTGAACTGCTCAGGTGAATTTCTGAAAGCTTCGTTTGTCTCTGCAGCACTGGGAGGACGACGTGCGCCGCTTCCACAGGATGTTCAGACACTCCTCGGACACAGAACTGGTCGTACTGGTCGGCAATCACGACATCGGGTTCCATTATGAGTAAGCACGCAACGCCTCTCTGCTTTTGCTCCTTTTGTTTAAAAATAAAACAACGGTTGACCTTTCAGAGGCAGGACGCTGCTGAAAATCCTGATGAATTAAACACTGAGATTAGAGCTCACACTCCCGGAGCATATCGATTTTATTTTTACTGCCGTCACTGTTAAACACAAAATCTTGCCAAATATTTCCTGTCTGGTTTCTAATGCAAATATTTTTTGTGAACACATTTGAGGCAACATTTGTTTTGAATAAATAAACTGAAAGAAATATCTTAGTATACTTGAAATATGACAAAGCTAACTTACAAGAAACAGGAGGTTGTTCTAAGCCAGTAATTCCCGAACATTGATAAAAAGTTTTAGTTCCACTGGCAGATTATTTCACTTCTAATATGGCAAAAATGTTTTATTATAAGGGAAATAATCTGCCAGTGGAACTAGAACTTTCCATCAATGTTCAGGAATAACCGGTCTAAAACAAGCTCATATTTCTTGCTGAAAAGTTACAATAAAGTTAGTTTTGTCATATTCCCAGTGTACTAATATCATTTCACTATAAACTAGACAAAAATAGTTGGATACATTCTGTGTTTTTGCAGTGCTGCTTCCAGAAATAGCTACCAGGAGTATCAGCGAAATCGCCTCTGCTGCAGAGCCGGAAAAACAAAAGGAGACGAGTTTGTCCACATTACATAAATGTTTCAGAAATGTTTGAGGTGTGAACCAATTGGAGCGAGTTTAGT
Source organism: Poecilia reticulata (assembly GCF_904066995.2). NCBI lineage: Eukaryota > Metazoa > Chordata > Actinopteri > Cyprinodontiformes > Poeciliidae > Poecilia > Poecilia reticulata. The sequence goes on from NC_088846.1 coordinate 23,911,569, forward strand.
TAGATAATGCCAGAGTTATGTGCAGTAAATGCTGTCAGGAATGAGAACACACTGCAAAAACACAAAATGTAACTTGTCTAGTTTCTAGTGCAAATATCTTAGTACACTTAAAAAGAGACAAAACTATTGTAACATTTCAGCAAGATAAATGAGCTTTTTAAAGAAATAATTCTAAAAAGTAAGTTTCACTGGCAGATTATTTCACCTTTTTTATCAATATTAAGGAATTATTGACTTAAAACAAGCTCCTATATCTGTTGAAAATTATTTTTGAATTAGTTTTGTCTTATTTCAAGTGTATTAAGATATTTGCACTAGAAACTAGAAAAATAATACTTATGTTAGACTTTGTGTTTTTGCAGTGCACACAGACTGCACTCTTTGGAAAACACAAAAGGCTTTATTGACTGAGGTTTCCTTACCATCAGCTCTCTGCACACCACCCTGCTGCACAAAGGTGAACCAAACACGGATTATTGCACCACTGCAAACCTGCAGAGTCTCGTTTTAGGAAGACACCCGGTTGTTGTTTTTTAAAGTAACACAGGGCCTAGAAAAATATATAAATGTTGAGTATTATCACATGCTGTCCAGATCCATGTTTTATTGGGATTTTGTGTGGTGGATAAACAGACAGTAATGCATAATTGTGATGCGGAAGGAAAATGAGATATGATTTTCAAAATATCAAGTGTTTACATTCAGCCTGATCTTAGTCAATACTTTTTAAAATTGACTTTTTGCTTCAGTTACAACCAGCTCTGACAGACTAACTTTCTTTAAAGAATTTCACTCTTACTTTACATTTACATTTACATTTCATAATATAACTCAATGTGATATATATATATTATGCAATATCATCAACATATGAAAATGTAAAATAAATTAATCTGAAATGTTTGTAGTCTGGCAGCAAACTAAAAAGAACGTATTTTATTTTTATTTGTGTGGAAACTTTTATACAGCAGCAGCGCCGCAGCTCTTAATGGTTCTAGTTCATTTTTGATGTTTGAGGCTTGCGCTACGTTTCAGAGATGTTGCGTTCATTGTTTTTGCAGAAGGAAAGTGACACACGGTGCAGAAAATAATCTCGCAGTTAAATTTTTGATGCATGTGCTTCAGAGATGTGGGATTATGTCGACATGCTGCTGCTCTTACGGGCTTTGATTCAATCCGTGCAGCAGGGAGTGGAACTGGCACAGCCCTTATGTAACCGTGCATGACAGGCGTGACGTGGTAGGCTGAGCAGCAGCTTTTTAACCCTCACTGTTTGCGTTGTCGTGTTGTGTCTCCCCTGCAGGATGGACTGGTTCAAGCTGCAACGCTTTGAGAAAGTCTTCAACGCTTCCTCCACCAGGATTGTTACCAAAAGGGGAGTCAAGTGAGTGACAGGAAGTAGAAAAGAATAAAATGCTGCAGCCATCAGTTAGGCTTCTTCACAAGAAAAAAAAAACACACACAATATTATTTAGTTTTTAGTAAAAGTCACTCTACATTTATTGTAAAAGTTCTCAAACTTTTCCTGCATCCTATTTTAAGAGATGGATTTTTTAATAAAGTGGGGTTCTGTTGAGATGCTATGAGTGGTTAGTAGCTTACCCACAGTTTTATTTCTCTCTAAATACATTTAAGTATTTTTAATGGGGACTTTTTCTGTATTAAAATACAATACAATTAGCCCGAATGAAAAATTGCTTAAACTATAATATTGTTGTTTTAAGACCATTTTTAAGTAAAAATTTAATAATAACGGTAATGGCATAATGATGGAAGAACACATTCTTAAAGATCAATAAACTTTAAATTCTAAAGAACCATAAACACATTAGCAACTGGAAGACATTTTAAATATCCGACATAAATAAACAACAGAAACAACAAATGGAAAGAAATATAATCTCTGTAAATAAAAAAAACAGGCTGGTTGAAGCCAAAGCACCAGATTGAAGATTCTTGTCGTCCAACTTTTGGTGGAAAGTGAAAAACAATAAATCATGAAAATGTAAAATCACTGTTTAAATTTGTCATGCAATTAACTTATTGATTTATTACTTATTACAACAGTGCCAGTTTAGATTGACTAACACAATAATTTTGATTAATTAATTACATAGATTCTAACACGTTACAAATTTTAAAAAAATTTTTATTTATTTTTTTACATACAAAAGTCCTGAGCTGGAACCTTTATGTTTCTTATTGTGTTTCTGGTACGCCTGTAAACCTGACGCACAAGCGACATCTGTAAACAAGAGCAATGACCGACAAAGCCATTTCTCTTGGCCCACCAGAGGTTAAAGTTCGCTTCATAAAACAATCTGATGGGAAGCTTGAAAAGTCTGTGTTCAAATTGTGCTGAAAGGAGTTAGCCAATCACTGAAGCTACTCAAGCATAAAATAGCAACTTATTGCTAAACATGTTGCTAAACATACTGACATGTTGCTAACGTCAGCATTCAAATAAAGTATTTTTTCATAGAAGTTACATGAATGATCAGATTTTCTGAAATACTTTGCAAGAATCTAATGGTTCAATAACATAAAAACTGATAAAAAAAATAAATATTGTTGTTGAGCTCATATGTCTATTTATTCAATAATTTAGCATAAAAATCTTTTGCTTATTTTGTCAGCCATCACCATATTCAATAAATCTGAATTAATACAAAAACATTTAATTTCCTTTTGGGATTAATTAAGTATTTTTGAATTGTAGCTGCAGGTGTAGTTTGGAGACGTTTTATCGTCTGCCAGTTAATCTGTGCCAGCTTTCAGCAGCCATCCTGGGATCTTATCGGGAATTACCACTTTCCCAGGATTGATCCTGTCGAGACTTGGCCGACTTTAGCGATAAAAGCTGAAAGGTCAGATGGTGGAGGAGAACCAAATCTGTCCCTATAGCTGCTGGATTTGATGCTTCGAATAAAGAGTTGCTGAGCCGATCTGGAAGAAAAACTTCACTCTCCTCTGCCCTCTGTGGGGTTTTCCTCTGCCAGGCTCACCTGCTCTCCGCTGGGTTTTTGCTGCGTCGGTGCGTCTTGCAATCCTGATCCCCGTTAAAAGTGCAGACGCTGCCGAGTTGTCCCAGCGCAGCCCTGCAGGCGGCATCACCTCTGTGGTCGTCAAAGGCTTATAGCAGCGCTTATACCTACAGTTAACTTTTTTTTTTAGATTTGTTTGAATAAATTAGGAAGGTGTATTGATTCAAACTTAACTTTATGTTGAAAGGTTTCTCAGGTTTGTGTTGTAAAGTTTCTCCACCAGACAGACAGATGGAGCTGCTGCTGCAACTGGAATCAATGATTTCTCAACAATGTGTGAAAGGCAGCGTGTAAACGAACACGTCAGGGAGAAAATGGGTCATTTATTCTGACAGGATTGTTACTGTTCACCGTTCTGGAAAATATAGAGTCTGGAAAACAATGGATGTTCATGAAGAGATTTCCAGGTCTGGATTAGAAAAGAGAGATTAATAGAAAAATGGTGGCGATCAATCAATCAATCAATCAATCAATCAATCAATCAATCAATCAATCAATCCTGTTTAAACAGAATTATGAACTGAGTCAAAGTATCTGTGATAATTCACCATAATGAGTCTAAACTTTACTTAAAATCTGTCGTACCTTGAAAGAAAAACAACTGAAAAACATTTCCCCATGAGGTTAGAAATCCCCACCTGCAGGTAAATTAGCAATAAAAATCTGTGCATGCTCTGTGCCTGCTCCCCTCCTGTTTGCAGCTTCCTGCTGGTGAACAGCGTGGCGCTGCACGGCGACGGCTGCCCCATCTGCCAGTCGGTGGAAAAGGACCTGATCAAACTCTCCAGAGACCTCAACTGCTCGCTTCAGGTGGGAGCAGGTTTCTGCCAGCTCTTTGCGTCAGAGTTGGGTAGTAACTAGTTACATTTACTCAATTACATTTACTTGACATTTACATGTTTGGTTAAAACATGTCTGTTTTAACCAAATATTAAACAGACATGTAGTTTTTGTTAAAGTGTAAAAAAAAAAAGAAAAAAGAAGTGTAAAGAGGAATAATACCCTTGTTTTGCTACTTTGTATGGACATAATGAATTAATCAACTTAAATTAACCATTGATTGAAAATATTCCAAGATTAAAGCCTAGTTGACAGGCAGAATTGTTTTTGTCCTTGTTTCGAATTAGGACGCCCTGATTATTGGGATGACTTTCAAAATAATCCAAACCGATAATCCCGTCGTTTGTGGTGTTTAGAGTGTTCTGGTCCTCTCGGAAGGACTTCCATCTAAAATCGGTGACATTCAATATGTTGAATTGTCTTGGTCCGATATCGCAGTTAACTGGAACTACCAATAAACATCCTTAAAATGACCGGCGCGATGCCGGGAGTTCGGCAGCCTTTCTGCTCCGGAGCTGCTGGTTGAACGGCGGGAAGAAGCTGAGGAGGATTTATACAGGTGAGCGGAGAGACTGAACACGGCGGGCGGCTGAGGGTTGATGCTTTCAGGGTAAGAGCAGCTTTACGGACGAACCGCACAATAAACTTATATCATCCCGGTCTGAACAAACGGGAGGCGGAACATGGCTGGTAGATGAGTTTCTGAACGGAGGAGCCGTAAATATCCCGTATTGCTCCCCCGGTCTACAAAAAAGTAACTGGTAGGGAAGCACAAATGTGGAAAAAATAGACTGATGTTCATATCCGACAGTAACAGTGGTGTTATGGAAGATTTACCAATATTTTATTTCATAATTGTTTTTATCCGATTACTCGATTAATCGTAAGAAAAATCTATAGATTACTCGATTACTAAAATAATCGTTTACAACAGCCCTAGTTTTGTGTAAGGCATATCACAACCGAAATGAAAAGGAGAAGAGTCTGAAGGAAACTGCTACCACTCGGTAACTTTTCAGCTACCAATCATAAGTTAGTTTTAACGATAACGTTTATTCATTGCAAATATTTTATAACATCAAAGCAGCAACAACTTAAAATCATTTAATCAACCGGTGAAGCTAAATGAAACGACAGAACAAAAAACAATCTAAACACATTGCAGCACAAGTAAAGAAATGTTTTAAACTCACCTCCTTATCGTAGCGCAGCAGTACTTCAACACTTTTTCTTTTCGCTTAAGACAACTCCACTATCGCCACTGCCTCTAAATCATCTGCCATGTTTGTTTACGCTTAATTCCCGTATGATATCGCGGGGATTACGGGATTTCTATAAATCTTAATGTTCTTGAGTGAATCCGGCCAAAACTAAGATATTTTTATAACGTGTGTGATATCTCAAGTTTTGAAAATCGGCCAACAATTTTCAAATCCTGCCGTGTGACATAAGCCCTTCGTTTAGAGTTGTATTTGACCTCCATCCAGCTTAGGGCGCCACTTGTCACCCTTCAACGAAACATTTGATACAGAAACAAAGATGGCGGCCATACCAGAACGGGAAAGAGAAACGGTCAAACCGGAGTCCAGTGTGGGAGGTGAAATGCACTTTATGCGGTTCTAGTTTGAAATATAAGCACTCGTTAAGCTCCTTACTTTTCACCTTAAATAGATAGTGCACATTCAGCGTAAACAATTAAACATTATTAATGAGCTACGAAGGCTGGCACTTCATGGAGCGAAGTTTTAACATTTCTTCAAGAGCAACCATAGATGGTACATCTGCATGAACATCTGTTTATTGGGAATTAAGTGTTTTACATATTTTATTCTTGACATTTCTCATTTTTCTGCAAAGCAACATAGTCAATCAGAGGTAAAAACAGTTCCTGTGTGTTTACTCCTGTGCAGAAGTCACAGTCTGACGGTGAAGAGACAGAGAACTGTGAGGGCTCCCAGTCCTATCCTCCCACCGCTCCCATCATGCTGCAGGTAAACCGGGCTAACATCTGAAGCCGCTCCGCTCTGTCCAACATTTTAAAATCTTTTTTATGTGGCCAACAAAGATTATAGCGTAGTTGGATAAATCTACCCTTCATGGAAGAGTGTAAGGCTGCAACTAACGATTATTCAGATTAACTGATTAATCAGATTTTTTTTAAAATGCCTGCAGATTTTTCTGTGAATTATCCCATTGTATACAATATTAGAAATACACAAGATAGAAATAATTCCATTTCTTTTTTAAAAATAAGAAAATAAACTTTTTCATGCTTTAAATACAACAGCATTCCTTTCATGTACGCTTGATTATTTGTAGCAAAGAAAGTTAAAAAATACTTTTAATAATGTGAAAAGTTCACTTAATATTACTACAGTACGTGACTAATCTGGTAATAATATTTTTAATAAAATGATTAATAACTGTACAGCTAAAGGTGATGGTAGATTTATTACAAGATTTGAACCGGGTGAATGTGAAGTGAGGAGTTCATGGTAAAACAGACAAAGAAAGATGTTTTTGTACAGCTCTGGTTTAATTACTGCTCTGAATATGTTTTACCTTTTTAAGTTTGTACACTCCAGTTATTGATTAATCGATTACTAAATTAATCGATTACTAAATTAGTTGAGGATTATTTCAATAATCTTATAAATCACGATTAATATGATTAATCGTATCAGCCCTATCAAGCGATTTGATGCAGAGAATCTTTATATATATATATATATATATATATATATATATATATATATATATATATATATATATATATATATATATACAGGTTATTCTCAAAAAATTACTCAAAACCGCAATCATGGGTCAGACTGCTGACCTGACTGCTGTCCAGAAGGCCATCATTGACGCCCTCAAGCAAGAGGGTGAGACACAGAAATAAATTTCTGAACGAATAGGCTGTTCCCAGAGTGCTGTATCAAGGCACCTCAGTGGGAAGGAAAATGTGTGGCAGAAAACGCTGCACAACGAGAAGAGGTGACCGGACCCTGAGGAAGATTGTGGAGAAGGACCGATTCCAGACCTTGGGAGACCTGCGGAAGCAGTGGACTGAGTCTGGAGTAGAAATATCCAGAGCCACCGTGAACTGGGGTGAGCAGGAAATGGGCTACAGGTGCTGCATTCCTCAGGTCAAAGGTCAAGCCACTGTTGAACCAGAAACAGCGGCAGAAGCGCCTGACCTGGGCTACAGAGAAGCAGCACTGGACTGTTGCTCAGTGGTCCAAAGTACTTTTTTCGGATGAAAGCAGGTTTTGCATGTCATTCGGAAATCAAGGTGCCAGAGTCTGGAGGAATACTGGGGAGAAGGAAATGCCAGAAGTCCAGAAGTCCAGTGTCAAGTAGCCACAGTCAGTGATGGTCTGGGGAGCCATGTCAGCTGCTGGTGTTAGTCCACTGTGTTTTCTCAAGGGCAGGTCAACGCAGCAGCTATCAGGAGGTTTTGGAGCACTTCATGCTTCCATCTGCTGAAAAGCTTTATGGAGATGAAGATTAAATTTTTCTGCACAACCTGGCACCTGCTCACAGAGCCAAAACCACTGGTATTACTGACCATGGTGTTACTGTTGGCCTGCCAACTCTCCTGACCTGAACCCCATAGAGAATCTGTGGGATATTGTGAAGAGAAAGTTGAGAGACGCAAGACCCAAAACTCTGGATGAGCTTAAGGCTATCGAAGCATCCTGGGCTCCATAACACCTCAGCAGAGCCACAGGCTGATTGTCTCCATGCCACATTGAAGGCTGCAAAAGGATTCCTGACCAAGTATTGAGTGCATAACTGGACATAATTATTTGAAGATTGACATTTTTGCTATTAAAACACTTTTCTTTTATTGGTCGGATGAAATATGATAATTTTTTGAGGCAGGAATTTTGGGTTTTCATGAGCTGTATGCCAAAATCATCAGTACTAAAACAATAAAAGACCTGAAATATAACTTTATCACAATATGCAAATTTTTTGAGAAGGACCTGTATATATTTATTGCTGTACTTTTAGCTTGATGCAGCAGCAGCACCAGGCTTTTCTGTCTCAGTTTTGTAGCTTCAGGTTTAGACTTTCCCATCTTTTATCTGACATTTAACACACAGATGCTCTGACATCTGCTTCTCCTGCAGCACTACCCGCTGTACAGAGTGAGCGACGCCAGCTGCACGGGGCAGGATGCCGCGCCGCCTGAGGAGCGCCACCTGCTGTTCAGAGAGAAGTACGACGTGTTGTCGAAGGACGCCTCCCAGCGGGTGAGTCTTCTGCAGTATTACCGTTGAGGTGATGAAAGCGGTGATGTAAGGAAGCAGCTCCCAAGGTGGATTTGGGTCGTTTCTTCTTTTCCCTCCTCAGCTGCTGCAGTGGTTTAAGCCGCGGCTCATCCTGAGCGGACACACCCACAGCGGATGTGAGGTTCTCCATGACAACAAGTACCCAGAAATCAGCGTGCCGTCTTTCAGCTGGAGGAACAGGAATAACCCCAGCTTCATCCTGGTGAGGGGGAACACAGAAACGCTATGCGGGGAGAGAGATTATTTCATTTTTAGCTGTTTTTGCACCTTCTGGTTACCCCAAGTTTGTTACAGTAGAGTTTTTTTTTTTTACTATGCAGTTTCGAAATATAAAAGTGTGCAAGGATTTGTAAAAATCAACTCAATGAAAATGTAATGACAAACCAAATCCAATCTTGATATCGTTTTACTCGTTTATGACTTGGTTTGTCCAGCTCCTTAACATGCGGTTCTATTTACTGTTCAGTTCAGTGAGTTTCATTGGGATTTTATGCAAAGTCTTGTATTAAAAAACAGAAAAATCACAAAATCTGTACCAGGTGTTTTTCTCCAGTTTCTAGTGCAAATAAATTAGTACATTTGAAAAAAAATAACTTTTCACTAAGACATAGCAGCTGGTTTTAATTGAATAATTCCTTGATATTGGTCTAAAAGGGGCAGATTATTTAACTTATAATGTGTGAAAAATGTATAATCTGGCAGTGTTACTAGCAGTAGTACTTCCTCTTAGTTTCTCTCAGATGTGGGAAAAAAATGACAAATGTAGGTGAATTTAGTTTAAGTTTTCAACACTTTTATTTTAGTAACTTACTTAAAATAAGCTCTGAAAAGTTACTTTTATGTTAGTTTTGTCTTATTTCAAGTAACCAAAGATATTTTCACCAGAAACTAGACCAAGTATACCTGGTAAGATTCTGTGTTTTTGCATTTAAAGTTAAAAATCTGAAAACGGGGCTTTCGTTTCTATCCAGCCTCTTTGTTTTCGTTGAGCCACCTGCTGCTGCTGCTGCTTCTATGAGAAAAGTCCTTTTTCCAAAACAACTCCAATTCAGTCGGGCTGCATGGAGAGCATCTGTGGAAATCAGGTTTTTTAAAGTTTTGACAGATTCCCAATTGAACTTTGACTGGGCCACTCTTACTCCGGCTCACCGTATCTTTTTATGTGGCCCTCTAGACTCCAGGCGGCAAGTTATATTAATCAGTCCCTCCAGCTTTTCACGATTCTGCGATTGTGAAGATGCACACAAAATCAAGAAATCCCACAGTTATAGTTGGGAAATTTCCTTAATAACAAAACAATTATATACAATAAAAAAAATGCAAGTAGAAAAAATGAAGGGCAGCAGAAAAAGGAAAACAATCTAAATTATTTTAGTTTTATTCATAATAAATAACTGAGTTTACAGCAACATTTTCACATAAATGGTCAAAAATATTGGATTTAAGTGATGCTAACTCCCACCTGCAGATGGCAGTATTTCTTATTTTTACGACACTGCTGCCTCAGCCTTACTTGATGTCAAGTTAGTCTGTGATCAACATGATGAGTAACAAAAAGTTACATTTATCATCAGAAATAAGCACAAAATTCTTTGTAAATATTTCTAAATTAGCACCACAAAATCAGATTTTTCTTGCAAAGAATCTCAAAAACTATCAAGAAACCTGGTGGGACTGATAAAGTGAAAAGATGTTCAATATTTTTTTTATTTTAAGAAGTACTTATTGAATGTTAATCAAATTTTAATGGTTGTTTGAAGGGTTTTATCGGTACGTTCTGGCACAGCCGACCCTTTGAGGGCGTTGATGATGTTCATGTGGCCCAGAGTGAGTCGGATTTCCTCGCTGCTCTAAACCTGCGTTCTGCCTCTGGCTGTATGTTCAGGGTCGCCGCGCTGCTGGAAGGCCGACCTCCTGTCTCAGCTCTTTTCCAGCCCCTTTCTCCCAGGAAGCGCCCCGTTTTTAGCTCCATCCATCCTCCCATCAACTCTGACCTGCTTCCCCTGTTCCTACTGGAGAAAGCCATCCCCACAGCATGATGCTGCCACCACCATGTCTCACGGTGTGAATGCTGTTTGTTCACTAATGTGGTCCATACACCTGTTCATCCATCCATCCATTTATCCATCCATCCATCTATTAGGGCTGAAACGATTAATCGTCATGAATCAATTTTCAAATAATCGGTTAATTGTTAACTGGAAAATACCAGTTTATTTTCTTGTTTAAAAAGGAATTATTTCTTTATATGTGTGTCTTAATGCATTTCTAATATTGTACAAATGTGCCATTTTTCAAAAATCTGATTGATCGATTAATCATCAGTATAAACGATAGAATCAATTACTGCGAAATGTCTGATTGGTATGCGAGGTTAAAGGTCACCAAACATCCGTAGGTGCGTTCAACAGGTATCCATGAGGAATGACTTCACAGCCAAAACAAAAGAGAATAAATAATCATTTTGGTTTTTTTATTGTAAAATTCTGAATCATGTTTTAATATTCTAAAATAATTGAATTAGTTTAGTTAGTTTTGTGAAATTTTGTGATGTTTTCATGTATAAAAATCATTTGATGTTTCTTTTTTTAATCTGTTTGCATTTTTCTGTTTAATTTTCTGGCCTTATTTTTCTTATTTATTCAAGAATACAAGCATTGCTATCAGTTTTACTTCTTTTTCTCTCACAAAAAATGCTGCAGCTGTTAAGGATGTTAGCTTCCGGGCGCCCTCTAGTGGCGAACGTGGAGAACTTACAGGCGGCTAACATCTCTCTCCCTCCTCAGGCGTCGGTGTCGCCCGGCGGTCACTCCCTGTCCAAATGTTTCCTGCCGGAGGAGAGCACGGTGATCGGGGTGTACTGCTCGGCCGGAGCCGGGCTGCTGCTGCTGCTCCTGGCGCAATGTCTGTGGATGAAGGGGCTGCTGCAGCTCAGCCTCTGCCTGCTGGGGAAGCACAAGTCTCTGTGAACTACGTTACCCAGGGCGCACCTCGCCTGGTAACATGCCCGGGTGTCCGTCCGCACAGTCTCAGTTTGTTTGTTGAATCATGTGAAGGATATAAGTATATTTATATCTATATAAATGTGTAAATCAGTGCTGGCATTGATGATGATAATCGGCTTTAAAGTCGGACATTTTTCGGGCTGGACATGTAAATAAACGCTGCTGTGAGTTGGAGGCGCCAATCAGGATTTATTTCCCTTTATTAGGGGCATGCCATAGCAATGCATAAGGAGAGCAGTACTGACTTGCGAAGCAAGTCAGTACTGCCTCCATGCATTGCATGGCAGGCACCTATTGTTCTACACCCAATAGAACGCCTCTTTATTATTTATTATTCTTCCATCACCGTTAATGCGGCTCGTACCGCTGCGTGCCCACCCACAAAAGTGGTATCAAATCGTGCGGCTCGATGCCGGCATTATTGCTATTACTTTTATTGGGGATCGGAGTTACGACGGCGACGTAAGAAGCGAAAAACGAGCGAAATTTCCAACTGCCGAACCCTTAGAGTGTAACTGACACCAACTGCCGCTTTTTTAGAGTGAGGAACATGGTGGAATTTTGACCCAAAAATAATTTTGAAATCGTTCTCATGGCCGTAAAACTTGTGCTATTGGTATGAAAGTTGGTCAGGAGATAGCACCGCATGTCTGCTCCGGTAAAATGTTTTCGAAATTTCTCTAGGGCTTACGGTTTTCTGTCCAGGTGCTTCAGAGCAAAGTGACGGGACATGACCAACTGACGCTCCCCCTCAGTGTTTAATATAGGTTTTTGAAAAATTACTGAGCTCACCACACACCATTTTTCTCTCATCAGTGCAATTATTGTGAATGACCTACAGATATGAATCACGGGACTATCGGAGACGACAAGTAGCCCTCTCATACGCTTCAAACGGTTTTTGGATCGGCATAACGGTTCCCGAACGGAAAGGGGTCGTTCAGACTGCTTTTTTCATTAAAAGTGACTGGGTGTTCTCTAAGTTGCATGAAGTGTCTCTCACACACACACAGCAGTTGGCAGAGGCTTGATCGCTATGGCAACTGCTGGTTTGGCCTACAAGGTCTCTGTAGTTCTAAACATGGTGGAACACCTTAATACAGAGGGCAGAGCAGAAGGTCAGAACTACAACATGGCGGATCATTCAGTTATTACAGAGGAGGGCTGAGCTGGAATTTAGAGCTACTTGCTGTTTTGGGCATTATATTGGTGGATTAACCAAACCACTGTTACACATTGATTAGTGTGTCTATTTAAAATGAAGCGTACTGAAAATTTCAAAATAAAAGTCCTGACATTTTTCACATCAGGTTATTGGTCTTTTGGGCTTTATGGGACTGGTTTAAACAAACCAGAGTTGCACATTGAATTAGCGTGGTCATTAAAATGAAGCTTACTGAAAGTTTCAAATTAAAAGTCTGCCTATTCCTCTAGTGTTAGTGCACCGCCGAAGGCGGTGCAATAATATTAGCCTTTTTTATGTTATTTATTTCTCAGGATAGTGAACTGCCTTGCGCAGCAAGGCAGTTCATTAACATTAGCACAAACATTAGCATTTGAGCCCCCTTGACTATATGCTTCACACGGTTTTCGGATCACTCTAAAAGATCCTGAATAGGATGGAGATGTTTGGACTGCTTTGTTCAGATAAACTAACTGCTTCAAACCGTTAGAATCTGTTTATCCCTTTGTGTCTCACTCACACGATAGTTGAGCTGCTCTTTAGAACTACAATGACTGAAGGTCAGAACTACAACATGGCGGAACTCCCAAATGTCACATAGGGATGAGCTGGCTCTTAGATCTGCTTGCTGTATGGGACTTTATATAGCTGGATTAACCAAACCACAGTTACACATTGGATTAGTGTGTAATCCACTGTAAATAAAAAAGCTATTGTAAATAAAGCTTACTGAAAGTTTCAAAATAAAAGCCTTGACATTTTTCACATTATGTATTTCCTCTTTCGTGCTTTATGTGACTGGTTTAAACAAACTACAGTAACACAATGAATTGGTGTGGTAGTTAAAAAGACGCGAAATGAAAGTTTCAAAATAAAAGTCTGCATATTCCTCTCGTGTTAGTGCACCGCCGTAGGCGGTGCAATAATATAAGCTTTTTTATGTTATTTATTCCTCATGATAGTGAACTGCCTTGCGCAGCAAGGCAGTTCATTAACATTAGCACAAACATTAGCATTTCACTTCCTTTGACTAGTGTACTAGCACTTTTACCTAAAGTTAGCTATTAGATAATTTTCTCATTAATTAGAAATGTTTAGTATAGTGAATGGAGCAGTAAAATTAAAACAACATGGTCCTGTTGCTCCACATGCTACTGCCAGCATTTAGGCTAACATTGGTATATTGGCAAATTTTAGCTTATGCATTAATTTTAACATAATGAATGGTACAAGTACAGCTTAGTCAACATGCTTCTGCCTCTCCAAAGGTTAGTGACTACATTGCAGCTTTCTTTAGCATTAACGCTAATTTTTAACATCATAACGCTGCGTCAAAGCCGACGGGCACACTTTGGCATGCCCCTTTAAAATTTCTGCAGGAATTTTCTAGTTTATTTTTTAAAATCTGTTCTTGATGTCAGACCATCCGTCACCGCTGCTCGTTGTTTTTTATGATCTGTATGTATTTAATCAAGACTTTATGTGCCAAATTGTTGAGAAGTTTCTGATGAGATGTTCTTAATAAAGAGTTTTCTGGTGGAAAAAATGAAGCAGAGAACAAGAAAATTGTCTATCAGCAATTATCTTTGCAGAAGCTTTTTGGTTTCATTTCTAAAGATGTTATTGTTTTATTTTTCACCAACATTTATTTCGTAAAACCTGTAGTAATGTGATGATGCGTTCAAGTTACCTCGGAAATCAGAATTTTCATTCTGTTAACCAGTGATGGGCACGGCTAGCTAAAAAGTTAATTAAGCTAACCCTGATAATGTTGAAGCGTTACACCAACAGAGCCCATTTAGCAGAAGCTAATGCTAAGGTGCTAACTTCAAAGTATATATGCCCTTGAAAAGCTACAACACTTAAGCACAAATTTAATGTTGACATAATTTACATATCTAATGCAATTGTTTTTTTTTCTATTTTTAATATTTTGTTCTCTTATTTCAATAAAGTTACTAGGGGAAAATAGATATGAGCGTGGAACTGTTGAGTAAACGGTCATCACCCACTTCAAAATAAAAGCATAAATATAAACATTTTAACTTCGTGAAGAATTGTTAAGACAATCGATAACCAAAACGTTAACAAAGACGTCACACTTTATTAAACTGAACGTTTCCTAAACAGCCAAATAAATGAGTGTTTTACAATTTAGGAAGCTAACTGCGCTACAGTTAGCAATAGCGCATTAGCATAATTGTGCCCACCACTGCTGCCAACCAACTTAAGGCTAAAACTCTTAAAATAGTTAAAAACAGTTGGTTGCAGTATGTCCTGATTTAAAAAACGCTTCCCCTAACAATCCCAAAGTTTCCAAGCCTTTCTCTGCTCTTTCTGCTGCCTTAGAAACACTAAAAAAAGAAGAGGGAAAAAACAAAACGGACACAGCTGGACACCAGGGTGGAAATAAAGCAAAGTCCTCTAATGTGCCTCTTTATTTAAAGAAAATAAAAACGTCATTTAATCATCCTCCCAAGGCCCAAACAAGGCTTTTCGCACCTCCAGTCAGTTCACTCTCTTTCGGGGATAGACGTGTACGGTAGCAGAAGAAAAAAAGGCTGATGCTGTTTGTACAAGGAAAAGAGCTCGTCTTGTTGGGTGCTGCTCACACATTCATAGTGCCTGTGCCATTAAAGTATGGCTCCAAAGGACCAAAGAATTACTAATATTGCACGCTCTCATTTATTCATCTTCATCCTAAACATGCTTTCCTATGTGTGTATGTATACATATTTACCGTATACATACATAGGTATGTACACCTAGGCACACACATAATTAAACATGTATAATTGTACATATATATTTATATAGACCTATAAATTTACATGTACATACATTTATAAAATTTTACACGCACAACACGCACTCGGCCTCGCATACGCACACGATGTGTCTGTGAGTCTATGTTTCTCTTATGTACACATGCGCACAGGCACGCACATCAGCACAGATCTCACACACTTCATCTCAAAAAACTAAAATAAAAACAAAAAGTAAGTTGGTTCCTATTAAAACAACACCAGGTTGCAATTTGGACACTTTCAATGGATTTTCCAATGTTTGTTTAAAGCTGTGAAATTCAAAAAATATATTTATATATATTTATATATAAGGAGAAAAAACAAAAGTTTAAACTAAAACAACGAGAAAAAAAGAAAAAAAGGCATGGCGCTGCAACATCTGGTCTTCACTGCAGGTAAGTGGTTAATTTGCATAATGTATACAGGTTTTTAGGATTTTTTTTTTGTCCGTATTTTTTTCTTTTTCTTTTTTCTCCCCCGTTTTTTACTAAACAGCATTTCCTTTATTTTTATAAACCAGAAAAAACTAAACTCTACAGAGAAAGTCCCCTACCCGCAGTCTCTTCGCTGCCGATAGAGTTTTTGACATCAAGCTGTACAGCGCAGTCGAAAACATACTTACATCTGAGCTCATTTACAGGTACAGCCATAATCAAGGCACAAAGATCTACAAGTAGATTTGTTTTTCTTTCAATTAAGTTGTACAAAATAATATTACATTTTACAGTCTGTACAGGATAATTCGACCTTGCACAGTGTACAAGTTAACAAAAAAAAAAAACAACAAATACATTTTTTCCCCTCCCGCCCTCCTCCCCTTGAGTATCTCTAAGCTAAAAAGGGTGGAAAAAAAAAACAAAAACAATAAAACAAAACCAGAAAAAGGACGCCGGTTCGAGTCCGTGGAGGCAGCAGGGCTAAGGTGCAGAGAGCTCAGTCGTCATCGCGTTATTTCCTGCCCTCCTTTCCCCTCCTTTTTTATCTCATCTCTCGCTCCACAAGTCTCTCGGCAAGCCAACATCGTGACAGGGCGGGTAATAAATATTATGATGCTACATTGTGTGTATGTTTCCTCTGGAGAAATAAAATAAACAACAAGAAAAAGAAGGACTTTTAAAGGAAATGGTTCCTCTCTCCGTCAAACGATGGAGGAGGCGGCGGCGGCGAAGTTACGGTGGCGGTTCATTCCTGCCTCTACACTGAGGTCCTGTCGGTGTGTGTGTGTGTGTTTTTTTTTTCTTTTTTTTATTTCCACACTCTTTACCAAAGCAGGTCCCAAAAAACCAATAAAGGGGCAAAAAAATAAATCAAAAATAATAAAATCAGGAGGTAGCCCGAGGCTTAGTGGAATGACAAAAATGAAGGCATTTTAAAAAAAAAAAAAAGGAAGGATTCAAAGAAAAATATTCAAGAAGCAGCACGTGACAACTTTGTTCCCCGAACTTCCAATAACATCATCGGATTAAAGGGGATAAATCAAGAAAAAAAGTACAAAAAAGTTGAAAAGATGAAGAGGATTTAACACACTTCAGTAGTACTTCATATTCCTCGACAGGAGGGGGAATCTGAGGGTCTCTGGGGAGTAGAAAGGGTTCGTCAGGGATGCAGAGTGGCAGAGAGGAAACACAGAGGGGCCAACAGAGAGAGAGAAACAGAGGGAGAGAGAGGGAGAGGGACGCGTCTCTGCCGTCCATCACAACAGTTCGTACTGCCGCAGGTGCATTCTCTGGATGATGTCCCGGCAGTCGTTGAACACCCGCCGGATGTTCTCCGTGTCCACGGCGCAGGTGAAGTGCGGGTAGCAGTAATGTCTGCCGTCGCCGCTCGCAGTGCTGATCCGCTGCGGGGGAGACGACAGGAAACCGTCAGGGTTTCAGAATAAAAGCCCTGATCGCAGGAAAGTGCTGGGCGGCAAAAACGACTGAAGCGAGAAGTCGAGGAAATTATGGACAACCCTGACCGTCCTCTTCACGAGACAGAGCGTCTTCAGTCAGATGCTCCTTGAGATTCACTGCAATACAGACTGCTACAGGAGATCTTTCCTGCCAACAGTCTACAGTAACTCTGAAAAATCTGAATTAATATGAGCTACAACAACATTTAATTGACATTTGGGATCAATAAAGTATTTTTGATTTTGAATTTAATTTTGGGAAATATGGATTTTTTTTTCTCTAACCAATCCACTCCTTGTGTTTCTACACTGCAAAAACACAAAATTTTACCAAATGTTTTTGTCGGGTTTCTAATGCAAATATCTTATTGCACTTGAAATAAGACAAAATTAACAAGACAGAAATAGGAGGAGCTTGTTTTAAGTCAATAATTTCTCAATAATCATGAAAAGTACTGGTTCCACTGGAAGATTATTTTACTTTTAAAATGGGGAAAATGTCTTGTTATATAAGTGAAATAATCTGAAAAAGGAGAATGAAGTAGCCATTTTTAAAAATAAAAAGTCTGAGAATATTCATGTGATAAAACGGTCTAGTCAAAGTTTTCCTTCCAGTCTGAGGCAATGCTGCTTTGCAAAGAAAAATGGGTATAATCTCTAATCCCAAAATATTTTGTCTCATTTTGCGTCACATAAAATCCCAAAGCAATATTTAATTATACGGTTGTAACAAAACGTGGGAAATATTTGCAAAGCATCGTTAATAGAACATTTCCCAGCAATTAACTGGTTAAAAACACACCTGGAGAGATTTATGATTTCTTTCATTTTAACCAACTTCTTCTCTGAAGATTCAATCCCATTATGACCAAAACAAATCTAGAAATTTTGTTTTTAGATCCGCCGTTGTCTAAATATAGAGACAGTGAACGCGGTTAATATGAGTCAGGCAGTAACCAAACAAGCATTTTTAGACCAGCGTTAGTCATCATTAAGCTGCAGTCGTCTTATTTTAATATGAAACACGCTGAGACATTGAACAAACTACAAAGGGACAAAATGGAAACCCTGCTTAGGCAGACGCCAAAAATAGAACCGCTCTTTCATAAAGAAATGCCCACTATTCCCACCGAGGTTCTTAGAAAACAACCCAGATAATGATGCTATCCGGGTCTCAGAGATTAGCCGGAGCCATGGAAACTCTGTCAACATCTACATTATTTAGAGAAAACCTATTTCTGTTGGGCTAACGCACCTGTGAGTCGTTACCCCGACAATCAGGCGGCTAAATTCAGGCGTCGTACTTACAAGGAACTCGTCTCGGATGAAGAATTTGGCTCGCGTCACTCTGGGGTCTTCGCCTGGTTCAGGAGTTGCTGAAAGGACAACAGAGTCTCCTTTTAAAAACACAACAGGAAACCAGTGCGGCCAAGTGCTTGTTAGCGTCACGGCGGCGGCAAAGCGAGGCGAGCCACTGACCTTCATTTGGTATGGTGTAGCGAGCGTATTCAGGGAAATAGTCCTCAATTTTGGACTTTCCGGCTAATACTTTCTCAGCCAGCATGTCCTGCTTGTTCAGGAATAAAATGACGGATATAGTGCGTAACCATCTGAAAAACAAACAGCAGCAGCTTTCGTGTTAAACAGGCTTATTTTACTGTTGAACACCATCCAGGCCTAAGCAATCAATCAATCAATCAATCAATCAATCAATTGAAACAAGATCAATGATTCCCCCTAGCATGATTTATTATTTTTCTCTCTTTCTACCAAAAACTGGATGATAAATGTCTTTAGTTTTAGTTCCATTATAATTCAGAGTTTATTGATCTTATATCAGCTGAAAATGGTCACCAAATAACAATATCATCATTTATCGCGATAACTTCTGGGACGATTTATCGTTACCGTGGCAGATCTGGCAGCATGATGCTGTGGGATGCACTTCTTCAACAAGTTGGGTTGAGATAAACACAAACCATTATCTGAAGGCTGCAGCCAGAGCTACATGTGTTTGGATTAAAATGTAATATTAATGTGTCAGAGTGGCCTAGTCAAAGTCCAGATCTAAACAGCAATCTGAAACTTTGATCCACGTTGACGTCTTTCAATACTTGTGCATCTAACCTGGATTTTTGCTGATAGCAGCTCAAGTTATGTGATGATTATGACACTGGTAATTTTTTTAGAAGCTTTGTATTTTCTTAAACCCTGCAGTAAAAATGTGTGAGCTCTTTCTGCCACTGCTGTAGGTAGACTATGTACAACACCAACAATAAAACATTATTCAGCAAGTATGAGGGCGGACTCTGAATTTAAGCACAGATTCACAGACATGTGAAGGTTAAACTACTGAACATATGGAAGGCTCATCCTGCCAAAATTACCAGTAGCTATAGAAATGAATAAATGGCTTGACAAAGTAATTAATGTAGCAAATATTGCATAAAAAGAAAAAAGGTGCAAACTTCCTTGATTTACAAAGTGGTATAAAGTAATACATATTCATAATTGTTAGTAGTATTAATGTAACACTATTACTATTCTTTCATTTTCATTTTCCCCAGATCCTATATATATATAGTATGATTTTTTTTTCATACTCCATTTATTGTGACATTTCATTTAATCATTTTCTCTGTATTCCATATTTATGTATTGTAATTTTTTTAAACCATACACTGATTTATTTTCCTCTTTCCATGTTCTTCCCTTCAGTTTTAAATTAATACTTTTTTAAAAACATTTCTCATCATTGTGCTATTTTTATTATTTAAATGGAGGAAGAAAAACTAATATCAAAAACAAGAATCACCCCAAAAGATAAAAAATGTAATTAAATTTAAAAATGGCAGCACATTTTGGAGTTTTGGTAATCAGTATTGGCCATAACAGTCTGTATTGGTTGGTCTGTAACTCAGACAATAACTGAGTGGTGCTAAGGGCAGAGCAAGGAGCTGCTGTCTCTCAGTCGGGTCTCACCTGTTATTCCAAATACTGCGGAAAAGGTCCAGTGCTTCCCGTAGCCTGTTGGTGTTGTTGTCTTCCCTTATTACCATGTTGTAGCTGCTGCTGGCCACCACGAAGATGATAGCAGTGACGTCTGGAGGAACAGCACAGGCTCAGAGTCAGGACACATTTAATCTCTGGTTTTACTGCTATTAGCAACGTTTAACTGATGTTTAACTAATGTTTAATTAATGTTTAACTAATGGTTAGTTGACATTAAACAGCTGGAGGTCTCACCGTTAAAGCACTGGATCCATTTTCTCCTTTCATCTCTCTGACCGCCGACATCAAACATGCTGTGGGACGGAAACAAAGAGCAGGTCAGAGTGAGACAGCGACGACGAGCTCGCTGCTGACATCTAGTGGTTAAAAACGGCTTTGAAACGCAGAACGACAGACAGACAGACAGACGGTCCGAAAATAGAAAAAATTCTAAATGTTCGGTTCAGTAGGTCAATTAATGATTCAGCTCATTTCAGACATTCAGTTCAGATGTTCTGTTCAGTTGTTCAGTTCAGTCCTGATGTTAAGTTCAGTGATTCAGTTCAGTCCAGTGATTCAGTTCAGTTGTTCAGTTCAGATGTTCAGCTCAGATGTTCAGTTCAGTTGTTCAGTTCAGTCCAGTGATTCAGTTCAGTCAGTGATTCAGTTCAGATGTTCAGTTCAGTTCAGTCAGTGATTCAGTTCAGATGTTCAGTTCAGTTCAGTCAGTGATTCAGTTCAGATGTTCAGTTCAGTTCAGTTCAGTGATTCAGTTCAGTTGTTCAGTTCTGTGATTCAGTTCAGTCCAGTGATTCAGTTCAGTTCAGTTCAGTTGTTCAGTTCAGTCAGTGATTCAGTTCAGATGTTCAGTTCAGTTCAGTTCAGTGATTCAGTTCAGTTGTTCAGTTCTGTGATTCAGTTCAGTCCAGTGATTCAGTTCAGTTCAGTTCAGTTGTTCAGTTCAGTCAGTGATTCAGTTCAGATGTTCAGTTCAGTTGTTCTGTGAATCAGTTCAGTGATTCAGTTCAGTTCAGTCGTCCTCGGCTCTGCTTCCTTCTTGTTGTTTTGTTTTCTCTCCTTTGAGGCGGCGTTGATGTTGGAGGGAACAAACTTCCGACATTTCAGGTCCTGAATCACGAGGAAAAGGTAAATATAGTATCGACGCCCAGGAGGGCATTCCGATCTGCCATTATTCCTTAACAGTGATGCCAAAATGGGACGGGGTCAAACGCTTCTAAAAGGAGAAAATTACTGGAAAACGCCTCTGGAGGCTCTGCTTTCGGAGCGGCTGACGGAGTTCTGCAGAGCGGCTGCATAACAGACGACGTAAGAGTGGATGTGGACGTAACAGGAACAATGCGTCCTTTTAGCGGCCGCGAAATATTCGGCTTATAAAAGTGACAAAAATAAGCTGGGAGCGTGAAATTATGACAATTTCTAAATGTGCTTCTGGTGGCGTGTCATTTCAGCGTTTTCTGATCTCTGTCTAGTTTTAGAGCGGGTTGTGCAAACTTTCCATTTTAAGACTTTAATTGTCTACTTTATTTTTACTTGCTAAGTAAACAAACCAAATATAAAATTTTAATGAAATAAGCAAAGCAGACATATTTCTGTAGTTTTGTGTAGATTTAAAGAGAACTGCAGGTTTGCTAGATAAAAAAAAAACAAAAAAACATCTTAAATTTTTCATCTTTTTCTGGATTTTTGTGTATTTTTATCAACAGGAACGGTTTGTGGCGATCCAAAGTCTGCATTTTAGTAAAAGTCACTGGTTGTTTTTGGTCCCTATTACTAATTATCTAAATTAAATGTAAAACACTACACGAATACTTTGTGCTGCACATTACATTTTAAGATTTTAAAATGTTTCTTGTTATCAGCATTAGTGAAACTTTCACCAACAGATTTTAACCACCTGAGGCAGGAAGCCAGTTTTATACAATTCTTGTTTTGTTTTTTCAAGCCCAGGGCCACACAGAACTGTTCAGAGGGCCGCAATGGCCCGCGAGCCACACTTTGGTCCGACTTACTGAAAGTTGACTTTGTCTACTTGGAACCTCGTCTCGAAAATCCCTGAAGTTAACACTCGGCAGCGTAGAAGATCCTGCGCACAGAAATGAAGGAGGATTTAAAAATAAAAGTAAAAACAAGACGCTGCCTCTGGAGCAGATTAGCAGGAGGACTGACCTGGTCTGTGGGCGTGTAGTCGCTCTGTCTTACTGAGTCAATTCTGTCCAAGAAACTGCAAAAAAAAAGAAGAAAGATTTTTAAACTTCAGATTCACAGAAACAGTAAAATACAGGGTTTGTAAACTTTAATCAACAGTAAAAGTCAAGGATTTTTTAAGCATCTTTAAGTTTTCAAAATGTTCCAACATAGCACTTGAATGAACTAATGAACTACAAAAAGACAGTTACAATTCACTATTATATGTCATTTATTACTATTAATATTAATAATGTCTTGTGTTTGTATTCCACGTTCTACATTAGGGACAAAGTGAACTAAAATATAACAAAATGTAATGTTTTGAAAGGTTTCTCTCAAGAACAAATCAATAATTTAACAAAAATTCCACAATTCAATAAAGTTTTGTAATGTATAAAATATAAAATGATCAGTAAGTCACAGAGCCGTTAGGAATAATAAACATTCATTACATATAAACAATCCTCACAAATATTCCTGCTCAAATTTAACGGTTAAATACAAAATAAAAATCTTCTTGCCAAGTTTTCTGGGATTTAGGAAATAGAAATAATTTTGGTAATAATATCTAACCTAAAAAAAAGAAAAGTTAAGTGTGGTTTAACTTCAAATGGTGATAAACCTGTATTTGTGTCTTTATTAGGTGTATGAAATAAAGACACTAACATGTAAACTGTAAACGACATTTTCTGAATTCAGGCTTTTAATCAAATAGTCAAACCTTTTTACAAAACTGTGCGGTTTTGCATATTTCAAGCACTTTCCAAACATTTAAAACACCTGTTCAAGGATTTCCAAGGATTTCAAGCACCTGAATGAACCCTGAGAACCGAACAGGAGGAAACAAACGGTCCAGTCCGATCCGGAGCCAGCCGCCATGTCTGACTCCCTGCAGAGGCCCGGGGAGGCCGCTGCTGTTGCAGCTGCGCGCCACTAGAGGGCGGCCGCGCTCAGTCTGGGCTATTTTTGTCTGTCTCTAGCCAGAGTGATTGCATAAGGCGGTTATTGTGGAGGTTAGACAGCTCGCTGCTGCTGCTGCTGCTGCTGCTGCTGCACATGCTCTCTCTGTTGTGAAAGAGACGACGGCAGCAGCACAGCGGGCTCGGAACAACCGGAGCCGGGTCGGGCCTCTGGATGACCCGGATCACCCAGAAATAACTTCCAACAGGGGGCTCCATTACGCTCGCAAAAGTATTCACACCCTACATATCGTTTTCACATATCTTTCTTGCTAAAACCTCCTGATTGTCAAGTGTTGCGCTGAGTTTTTAAACTAGTTGTATAAAGTAGCCATCAGGGCCGGTCCAAACCTGAGCTGATCTTTATTTAGGGCCCCCACACCAACATATCAACACCAGATTCTTTATCATTCCTTAGCTAACTGTTATTAGCATCACTTGTAATTAGCTTGCATCATAGCAGTGATATTTTAACTACTTTAAAGAAACATCAACTGATTAACAATATGTTTGATGTCTTGTATTTCTTCAAAAGC
This sequence comes from Poecilia reticulata, assembly GCF_904066995.2. Lineage (NCBI taxonomy): Eukaryota > Metazoa > Chordata > Actinopteri > Cyprinodontiformes > Poeciliidae > Poecilia > Poecilia reticulata. Next base: position 23,935,337 of record NC_088846.1, read on the forward strand.
AGAAATCATCATTTAATTTTACATATATATATATTTTTTTTAATAAAGATTAATGTGTAACATGAGACACATAAGAGAAGGGGTCAGGGTCAAGTAAGTTTATACTTCTACTTCGCTCCTTTACATCGTCTTATTTGAGTTGTGAATACTTTTTAAAAACTAACCTAAAAAAGGAAAATCGTAACGACAGCTATTTTTCCTTCCCATCAACTCAGAGGAGGTGGAGGATGTTTCAGACAGGAAGCTGCATTCAGCTGACGGCGGTGACTTCCTTCAGCAGCACTGACCCAGATGTGGACCAAACCGGGTCATCTCCTCACCATCTTTGATTTTCTAACCAACCCATCTGCAGTTTCAGGATGTCACCAGCCAGACGGCGCGGCTGCAGCACACAGGAAACCCGACTCGCTCTCCTCTGCAGGTCTCTTCGTTTTCACTTCGGGCGCCTGAAAGCGGCGCACCAACACGCCCAGCGAGGATTAAATAACCGAGAATGAATAGAGCATTATGAGCCATTAGATAACAGCGACGCCGCTCATGTGCTCTGACAGCAACGTTTTCATCACGCCGACTATTTCTGCTGCAGACGAAAGGAGAAGTAGGACTATTTCTGAAAGGGCAACAAAACTTTCTCACACAAACTGCCACATGACTAAAAGTTGTAAAAAAAAAAAAAAAAAAAAAAAAGATGCAAAAAGGGTGGAAAAAAAGACGACAGCACTTAAAACTAACAGGTTGGGTAGTTTACATGTAAAATGTAATATACAACACTAATTACACAACATTATTAAAACAAAGGTTTTGTGATAAATATTACTGGACGATAACTTTTTAATGATTTGGGAGCAAAAGTCAGATTTTATTGTGTTTTTTCTGCAATCATAACAGTGTAACATATTTGATTAAATATTATTAAGTTGCATCTTAATCACTGGTTGGATATTTAGCATCTTTCTATGGAAGTTTTGGTGGAGTTAATTTAAATTCGTTCATTTCCTGGAACAGATTCAACTTTGAAGAGTCGTCCACAAACTTTTAATAGATGCCAACTCTAATGTTAGCCTGTTTAATCAAGTTTTCTAAACTGATGGTGGCAGCATTTTAGTTCCTTTTGGAGATTTTTCATAATTTTTTTGGTGGAAGCTTTGCACGTTTGGGCAATTATTCCCTCTGGTTTTAGATGGAAATCTAAAACCTTTAGCTAATAATTAGCATCTCAAAAGCTCAAATAATACCTGAACTACAGCCCAAAATAGGGAGGGAGTAATGGGCGAGCTGGCAGGAAAACCGGCCCACAGCATAATGCTGCCATGCTTGACGGTTTCAAATTCATTCAATCCCCTTTCAGATTTAAATTTAACATAATTCATCCAAGAAAGTTTGTTTCTGACAGGAAAAGAGGCGGGCAAACGTAATAAAACTATGTAAAACGAGACTCAATTTAGGATTTCTAATTTAAAAAACAACTTATTAGGAAACATCCGTTTTCCAATAAACAGCAGACGGAGCAGTGCTCTTAAAATTATCTCAACTGTGCATTTTTGTAGATTTCCTGCTCATTTTTACTAAGAAAATCAATAAAATCAATAGATAATCTCAGACCACTGCTCTGAAGATAAGTTTGTTTCTGAGGGCAAAAATGTTGGAGTGCAGTAAAAAAATAATAAAAAAAAAGACTAAAAGTATTAAACAGTACTGATTTGTTTCATCTATTCATTAGTTAAATAAGTCCTGCATTAGGAGAAATATCCATCCATCCATTTTCTTTACACCCTTGTCCCTCAGTGGGGTCGGGAGGGTTGCTGGTGCCTCTCCAGCGGACATTTCAGGCGACGGGCGGAGTCACCCTGGACAGGTCACCAGTCTGTCGCAGGGCAACACAGAGACACACAGGACAACCATGTACACACACACTCACACCTAGGGACAATTTGTAGAGGCTAATTAACCTGACAGCCATGTATTTGGACTTTGGGAGGAAACCGGAGTACCCGGAGAAAATCCACGCATGCACAGGGAGAACATGCAAACTCCATGCAGAAAGACCGGGGCCGGGAATCAAACCCAGAACCTTCTGGCTGCAAGGCAACAGCTCTACCAACTGCGCCACTGTGCAGCCCTAGAAGAAATATATATTTTTTAAATATATATTTTTTAAAGTTCTGAGTAGTGATTGCTGCTGGTGATTTCACAGATAAACGGCAGATATTCAGACTCTCATTATGCAAGATGGATAAGTGTGAAAAACCTGAACAGCAGATTACAGATTCAGTTTCTGCTTCAATGCTGGGAAAAAAAAAAAAAAAATCCGTCTTAAATTATGCTGAAAAATGACGAAAACAAAAACCAAACAGGTGATTTTTTAACTCATTCTTGTGTCACAAACACAATTAATCCAATAGTACCATGTCTGATTACCAGTTAGTACCCATAAGTAGCATTGCACACACAAACCAACTCCTCCTTCCCCCCAAAAATAAAAAAGCCCAAACACATTCAGTCTAGAAAAAACGGCACAAATGTGTTTAGTATTTTTAGTCTTCCTTGCAGAAACATAGCTAGGTTATAATTAGAGTGCTTTGTGACTGCCATGTGACAGCAGTACTAGATATCCAAATATAATCTCAAAAAAAAAAAGAAAGAAAGAAAACGGAGCAAGAGATCCACAAAAAGACGAACAGAAAGCAGAAAAGTTAGCGTTGGTAAATGTAATTCCTTATCGAAGGTTAGGGTGCAGCTTTTATTTAACTGGACGACAGGAATAGCCGAGTCCGTCTTTTTTAAGGTTCCTGCCGTTTTCCTCAGTCTCCTCCCAGCTCTGGTTCAGCGTTGGCATTCCCAGATCCCGGATCGCCGTGTGATGCGGCCACTTTGTCAAAGCTGTGGTTTGAGGGCGAACAGGCCGCCAGCTTTTCCCACTTTGTTTTAATGTGTGCAGCACACACACAGCAAAGTATGCTGTAGTACATATACCACTCACACACAGCAAAGTACGCTGTAGTACATATAACACTCACACACAGCAAAGTACGCTGTAGTACATATACCACTCACACACAGCAAAGTACGCTGTAGTACATATACCCCTCACACACAGCAAAGTACGCTGTAGTACATATACCCCTCTCACACACAGCAAAGTACGCTGTAGTACATATACCCCTCTCACACACAGCAAAGTACGCTGTAGTACATATACCCCTCACACACAGCAAAGTACGCTGTAGTATATATATCCCTCTCACACACAGCAAAGTACGCTGTAGTACATATACCCCTCACACACAGCAAAGTACGCTGTAGTACATATACCCCTCTCACACAGCAAAGTACGCTGTAGTACATATACCCCTCACACACAGCAAAGTACGCTGTAGTACATATACCCCTCTCACACACAGCAAAGTACGCTGTAGTACATATACCCCTCTCACACACAGCAAAGTACGCTGTAGTACATATACCCCTCTCACACACAGCAAAGTACGCTGTAGTATATATACCCCTCACACAGCAAAGTACGCTGTAGTACATATACCACTCACACACAGCAAAGTACGCTGTAGTACATATATCACTCACACACAGCAAAGTACGCTGTAGTACATATACCCCTCTCACACAGCAAAGTACGCTGTAGTACATATACCCCTCACACACAGCAAAGTACGCTGTAGTATATATATCCCTCTCACACACAGCAAAGTACGCTGTAGTACATATACCTCTCACACAGCAAAGTACGCTGTAGTATATATATCCCTCTCACACACAGCAAAGTACGCTGTAGTACATATACCTCTCACACACAGCAAAGTACGCTGTAGTACATATACCCCTCACACATAATATCTTGAAACTTAGATATTAAAGGGTTAAAATGAGACAAAAGCTAACTTACAAGTAACTTTTCAACAAGATATAGGAGCTTGTTTCACGTCAGTAATTCCTTAATATTGATGAAGAAGTTCTAGTTCCACAGGAAGATTATTTCACTTAAATGAAATAAATGAATTTTTACTTAACTAATATGCCAGAGGAACTAGAGCATTTTCATCATTACTAAAGAATAATTTACTTAAAACGAGCTCCTATATCTTCCTGAAAAGTTTCTCGCAAGTTAATTTTGCTTTATTTAATTATTTATATTTGCACTAGAAACTAGACCAAAAACACTCGGTTACATTTTGTGTTTTGCATAAGATTTGTGCAAAAAACTGGCTAAAAACACTTGTATTACATTTGAAAAGTCCAACAATCCACAAACAAGAGAAATGTATGATTTTTATTTTATTTTAACAAATGTCTTCTGTAAGGATTCAAACTGTTTATGACCAAAACAAACCTAGAAATTCTGTTTTTAGACCTGCTGTTGCCTAAATAAAGCGAACGCGGCTAAAAATGTGAAAAATGCATTCTTATAAGTAAAATTATTTACTTAAAACAAGCTAAAAAGTTACTTATAAGTTGGTTTTGTCTTATTTCTAGTGTAGCAGTGTAGTAATAACTGCACTAGAAATCAGACCAAACACAGTTGGTCAGCGTTTCTGTTTTTGCAGTGTGTGTCCTGGGCTCAAACACGGCGTACCGGTCCTGCAGGCCCGTCTCTGTTGCTATGCAGAAGCTCTGTTATGGACAGAATCACTTGACTTGCTCTGGTCTTTCTGTGTTGTTTGCCTAATCTTTACATAAAACACAGACGTGAGCGTAGCCACACACACACGCATGCAGGGTGACATGTTGAGGGCCAGTTGATGCAGAGGCTCTGGGGCCTCCGACCCCGACGTGGGGGCAGGTCACCTGCTGCTGCCCCTTGAACAGAAACGGGGTGAAGGGAAGGTGGTGCCTCCAAAACTACGACTGTTAATGGAGTCCATTTCATCAGCTGAAGCAAAATGTATGTGTTTGTTTTATGGAGCTTTTAACGACAAACTCAACAACAACCCTTCCGACTGGCACGTTTTTACGAAACCAAGCTAAACTTTCAATAAAGAAAATTACATTTTCAAATTCAGTAAAGTTAACCAAACCGACCTGCAGATTAGTGAAAATAGAACTGGCTCCTGTGCTGAATTAAATCATGATCAATCAATTACTCGAGTTTATTTCAGCAGGCAGTTCAAGATGCTTTACATACTAAAAACACACAACTGCAAAGCTATAAAGAAAACTCCATGCAGACAATAACTGAACAAGCATTACATTTTGATGTGTGCCATCACCAAAATTAAAATGTTGGTCTATGTTTCATTCACTATGATTCAAAAAATACTTTAAACAAAAACTCAGTGTTTTGGGTGTTTTGCAGTTTTCTGGAAGTTTGTTCCAGATTTGCGATGCTTAGAAGCTGAATGCTGCTTCTCCGGGATCGAATGATCGTTAACTGGAGAACTGGGACTCAAAAAAAGGAAAACCGTTGAGAGAACAACACACTGAGCAGCAATCAAACCAAAACTGAACCAAAAGATATATTTAGCAAGCGGGCTACAGCGCAGGGCATTCTGGGTAAATATAACCAACACAAACACACTAGTGTCTAGCAGGAGAAATGGGTCGTGTTTTTTTTTACCAAAGACAAAAGAGAAATCCTAAAACTGCTAAAATCTGATGCTACTCCTTTTTTTTTTACATTTTGTGAAGAAGGAAGTTGTGTTCAGTGTCTTCTTCAGAGGTTTTTCTGTCTTTTCTTTCAGTGGTTCTTGGTGCAGCGCCACCACAGGTGAGGAGGGGAACAGGTTTTCCAAAGGGTTTGTTTGTGAAAGAGAAGATGAAAATGTGATAAATATTGCAATTTCGTATCCAATCAAAAATAATCTACAGGATAAGAAAGGTCAGAGTTCATCATTCAACAGAGTCTGGTGCAAAAATGGCCTCCGTTGGAGAGTTTCAAGGTGAAACCAACTGCTGGAAAAAAAACACAAATGCCAAATAAAACCCCTGTGAATGTTCCTCCTAAAATCAAAAGGCTCCTCTCCTGTGAGATCAAGCCTGAAATCAAACATGGTGGTGGTGGTATAGTGGCCTGGGCCTGAATTACCTGCTATAATTAATGGAACAGTAAATTCTGCTCTCTAACAGAAAAACCATCAAATGTGGCTGAATTAAAACAACTCTGCATAACGACGGAGCGACAGATTAGCTTTCAGGTGCTATTACTTTTCTAACAGGATCAGGCAGATTTTTGTCCTTAATAGATATGATGTAAAAACCGTTTCTCTCTGATGTTCAACTCTATTTGATGATCTAAAACACAGAACAGAGGAAACCTGTGAGGCGTTTTCATGCCACTGAACAGGCAGAGTGGACCTCTGCAGGATGATTAAACCAAACTGCAAGAATTTACTTTAAATTTGTGGTAAAAAAAAACCTCTGAACTGCAGGCTGTGTTAAAGCGCTAAAACATTCGCACCAACAAACAGCACCCGGCCTCATGTGCTCATCTGATAATTGGGTTGACTTTTTACAAATAGCAGACCTTCTTTAATTAGAAGTGCAGAGGATCGGATCAATAGTTTCCATATTTTGAGCCGCTTAGGCCAGCATAATGGATTTTCACTTTAGGGTCCGACTGACTAGTGACAGTGCTGTGAAACTCAGAAGCGCCACGGCACCAAGTTTCACAGCTGGAACGTTTGATTAAAATGTTTTCGGCTCAGGTTTTACCATATATTTCAGCTGGCACATTTGGAGTTCATATTAAGAATAAAGCTCTTAAATATTTAGCTGACTTTACACATCTATTGTCAGAATTTAGAGTTCAAATAATATCTGTGCATCCCTAAACGACATCTAAATAACTTAGAAAGGTTTCAGTCTTTTTTTATTTTAAAAGCAGCTGAGCTGAGTCATTACTCAACTGTACTTTAATCATTTTTAAAGTGCTTTCTGTAAAATTCAGCGTTCTAACAGTTTTTATATCAAAATGTAAGTTTTTTCTGATATAAAAGCTCCACAGTGGTTACCAGTCAACCTTTAAAGAACAAACTGTGAAGTTCAGAATGGATGGATGGCTGGATGGATGGGTTTCTGAATATTAAGTCAACAACAATTCATTTGTCTTTTCCAGCAGCCATGGTATGGCGATAAAACCAGCTGACTAAATGTGCTGGAACTCCACTCAGGTTGCTAGGTGATGGGCTGGACTCGGGTTGCTAGGTAACCACGCAGTCTGACTCAGCAATCAGGAGGTTTTCGAAACCGCTCGTTTTCCAGACACCAAAAAAACACATGGATGTATTTTTTCCAAGTGCTTTGGGTGTTTTTGGAAGCAGTTGAGACCCAAATGGAGGAACAAAAACGGGCAAAACATGAATTTCGCACAAAGATTGCCTTTTTTTTCACCACAGCTAGAAATTACCATCATACTTTTTCAGGCTGCAAACGGACTCTGATTAGTACATATCGTATCCACAAATGTAATCCAAAATGTCCGTCTTCACTAACTAGAAAGGACCCAGCAGAACCACTTATCTACTCACTGCATAACCCAGAGTGACGTGGTGAAGCATCCTGGTCACCTGGTGGAAAGATCTGCGCCCCGGGGTTCAGCTCATTCATCCAAACAAGAAACGCTCCGCAGATTGGGGAGATGGATCTGGAACCGGGCGGATCCATCAAGCGGGTCTCAGTGGGTACTTCCTAAATATAGGAAGTAGCGGGGGAGCGAGGGACGGAGATGCTCCTGAAAGTCAAACCGAATCTTGTGTAAACAGAAGTGCCTGCTTTATCTCAGCGGCGGTCGATTGGCCCTCCAGGGCCCCATCAAATCACGGGCTTGAAGGGTGTTGTATATAAAAATGTAAAATACACAGTAATGTCCTCTTGCGTCTGCTCAGTGTCTACGTGCGCCGTTACGCCGCACGCGTTGGAGGCAGAACCGCTCGCCAGTCCACATGCGCTTCTTTCTCTCTGTGAAATTGACAGACGACTTTCTCCAATTAATACAGAAGCGCAAACGTCGATACGTGAATTATACCAAAAATAGAAAACGGAGTAAAAATAGTCCAACCAGTGGCGCTGGGCAGATTTCAGTCCTTCTCAGGAGGAACAACCGCCGCCTCAAGGCATCAGCGAGTTGATCGGACCCCCAGAACAGTTTAATGTTTTATCACAACTGTTTATGTAAGAAGATGATGAGAATGTCAGTAGATTGCACATTTTACACATTTCATTTTAAAAACAGGCCATAAAACTGAACTTGTTTATTGTAAATTCATTATTATGTCAAACAGTTAAAATGCCTTAAAATTTTATTGCAATATTTTGAAGTACTACGGCGATAACAAAGATTGTTAGAAAAATTACTTACTTATTATGTTTTAGCATTTATCACAAACATAAATATTGTTCTTAAAAAAATTCTTCTAGATTTATATCACTAAACTGTAAAGGCATTTAATAATATTTTCAAATGTACTAATATTTACTGATGCAGACGTTTAACAAAAGAAACGTTTTAAATCAATTCGGTTCCGTTTTTCTGTATCGGCTGACACTAATCCTCAGATATCGACATTGGAAGTGGATCGGTGCATCACTGAATAACCGGCGTGGCGTAAGCAGATTACGAATGACAGTAATGACAGTAGGTGTGTTTAGGCCTGTTGCAATAAGCAATAAATCAATTAATCGCATAATAAATCAAAATGAGCTCAATAATTTCAATTTGCGTAATTTAGCGTTTTTCGCTCTTTTCTGTTCTGTCCGTCTATGACGATGCATCGCCGTTGTGACAGGCCTTGGTATGTTGCCGATGTCTTGCAGCCTGGGAATGATGCAGCATCTGGGGTTGGCATGTTGGTAATTGGGGGGCCCCAAATCAAAATCTGCTCAGGGCCCCAGAAGGGTTTGGGCCGGCCCTGGATGTAGGTCAAATTAGTTGTTGCACTTGGAACCAAACTGGTGACCCATCAAAAACGGGGCTGTGCTCTCCTCCTCCAATCAGAAATCAATAACCCAGCGCCTGATGTCAAACGGGATGAATAAGTATTCACACCAGAGGAAACATGTTTTCAGCAGGCAGGCCTGTTTGTGCAGCTCCCGGCTCGGCCTGTCGGGGGCATCCCCGCGCTCCTTTCCTCCACGCCGACCCTGCCTGGTTTCAGCAGCCTGGTTCCCATGGCAACTGCTGTCGGCCCACAACACCCCGCCGCCTCATGCCTCCACTCCGTCTCTCCCTGGGCCCGGCCGCATCCCTCCACTCCCAGACTTTCCCATATATCGGCACCAAGTCGACGCTTGCTCCCTCCCGCCGCTGCGCGTTTGAGTGCCGGTGGGAGACGAGGTGATTACGGAGGGGGTCAAAAAAAAGTTTCTGAATACAACGCCCCCGACCTGAGCGACACACCGCCGCTTTGGATGAATGAACAAAAAGATGCCAAGAGTCCAGCTGAAGTAAGGCTGGATAAACGCTGTGATGTATGAAAACTCTTGACTTTCTGAGCGTCTGCATGAGGAAATAAGCAATAATTTAATGATAAATTACAACAAGCTCAATAATTTCCATTTGCCTGGTTTATCTTTTTTTTCCTTCTACCAAAAACCGGATGATAAAGGTCTTCAAACTGTTACTTTGGTCTCAACTAAACCTTTTTCTAAAGGACAATTTTGTTTACAGAGACTTCATAATTAAATGTATTTGTCGTTTCTGTTTTGTTTATTTATTTTGGATATTTAAAATATCTTCCAGTTCCAGTGTTAAATGTCCTTTAGAATTAAAAGTTCATTAAACTTTGAGGATGCATTAAATTACCTGAAAATAGTCTCAAAACAAGATTTATAGCTCACTGCAGTAACATCTGGGACAATTTATCGTCCAGCAGAGTTTGTTATCGATACAGTCCCAGTCTGCATGCAAAACTAGCGCAGCACATCTTGTTATTGTCGCATAAAACACAAGAAGAAACCAGATTTAACAGCAGGTTTCACTGCAACATGAAAACCTTGCAGGGTTTAATTTAAAGTTACTTCATTCTACATTGTAAAAACACAAAATCTTAAACTAGACCAATTTTTGCCTAGTTTTTAATGCGAATGTTTTAGTATTTTTGAGTCAAGACAAAAAACAACTTATAACTTCTCAGTCAGATAAATGAAATAGTTTTAAGTCAATAATTATTGAATATAGATGTAAAAAAGTATTAGTTTAACTTAAAACAGGACAAGTTTTATTTGGCTGAACTGGGGGGAAAATGGCTCTTTGAAAAAGTTGCAGGTTTCTGATCTATTGATACAAATCAGGGTGTCCAAACTGCGGCTTGGGGGCCATTTGCAGCCCGCTATGTAATTCTGTTTGGCCCCTCAGTCCACAATTCAAGAATGGAGAGAATTTAATTACATTTTTACAGGCATTTATTATTTAGTACTTTTCTTAATAATGTTTCTGTTTTCATTGATTATATTTTGCTAAAACCAGGAAATGCTGTTCAACCTTTGTTGAGAAAAGTATAAAATCTAGGATAATAAGCCCCAAAAAGGTTTTGAAAAATATTTACCTGCCATTTTTAATAATTATAATAATTTACAGATTCCTTTTCAACTTTGCTTTATTAAAATATTGTCTGCTTAGTATTTTATTGAAGATATAAATACAACAGATTTTTATTGAAAATGTTTGGACATCACTGGTTTATATCAAAGTGAATTTTTGTTTAGTGGCCCTCTAGGTCAAAAATAGTTTTAAATATTGTGCAGAAAACAACGGGAACCTTCAAAGCTGGTAGGATGCCACATGGTTCATATGTTTTATTTCTTTAAAAAAGAAACTGAAAGCAAATTTTAATTTTCCTTCCACCTTACAGACACAGCTGTGTCTGCTGGAGATGAAATTTTATCATGATATTTTGTGGTGCTGCTGTGATAATAAAAGTGACAATAAGAATTATTTATTATTTTAGGTAACTGTGACTGAACGACAAAACATTAAAACTCCTCAAACACAAATAGTTTAAAATAAAAAACCTTCCCATCTGCAAAACTCCACACGTATTTTCAAATTAATTGATACTTTTATTGAAAAAATGTGGAGAAATAGAGCTAAATGGAGCTAGCCGCCAAATGTTTACTCAACTTATCCTCAAAGCTAACTCGGTCGGCCCAGCCAGATGAAACAATCCTGCAGCACAAACTGTCAACAAACCCCACTGACAAGAATATAAGGTTTCTAAAAATAGCCCCGTGTCCCCCTCTGACCACATTCCTCAGGAGGTGAAAGTTGAAGCTTGTTTGACTAGTAGCCGCGGCGGGGGGAGACGTTCCTGCCTGGGTGTGGCTGGACAGCGCCACCCTGGGGCCTCGCTGCGAGGCTGGGAAGCCTTCAGGATCCCACTGAGCATGCCCAGAGGGGTCAGATGCAACAAGGAGCCAATGTCATGATTAGACAGCAAAACCTCTGCTTGCATGTCCAAACGCTGCCTTTGGTGGAGCTTGCGTGTGCGCAGGGTAGGGGGAGACAGAGCGCCTTTCGCAGAGTGACTGCTTTCACGTCCGGGCGCCAAAACGTGAGAAAGAAAGCAGCGGCGGTGGCGGCACGACGAAACCGGCGCACAGAGGCGCTCTGTGTCTCACCTTCTGCCGCTGACCTTCCCTTTTGTTTACAGCGCATTGCCGGGATACTCCCTTTGATTCGGCTGCGCACACGTGACCTCAGCCAGTTTCTGCTCTGCAGTGCTGCTGCTAAAAATAGCCTCAGCTTGCCCTGGCTCCACAGCTAGTTTACATAAGCTCTAAGGGGGGGAGAGAAGAGAGCGACAGAGAGGGGGTTAGCGAGGAGGAGGAGGAGGAGGAGGAGGAGGAGGAGGAGGAGGAGGAGGAGGAGGAGGAGAAGGAGGGGAGTCTCGGTGAAGAGAGAGAGCAGTAGAGGAAGGAGGGGAGGAGACATGAGGAGGGGTGCATGGTCGACCATTCCACAGTCTCTGAGCAGGGGAGCTGCAGCGTCACCGCTGTCCTCCACAGACTGCCTGTACACTCCTGGACAACAGGAGGCTGAGGTATATATACACGTCTATGCGTGTGTGTGTGTGTGGGTGTGTGTGTGTGTCTCTGTGTGTGTGTTTTGTCAGCGCACAGTAAAACACTCAGAGATATCCGCCATTCACCAGCCCTGCTCTTTGTCTGGCCCTTAAAATGGACGCACATTTTAACCCAAAAATAAAGACGTGTATTTATAGCTCCGCTCCTTTAAGTGGAACAGAAACTCTCTCTCTCTCTCTTTTTTTTTTTTTTTACCTCCAACCAACCCGACTCGTAGCAAACAAAAGCAGGCGAATTCATGCCGTTTGCACACGTTCACCAAAACGGCTCTCTTAGAGAAGATGACAGGAAAAAAGGTTGACTGAGATCTCTTTGAGACAGATGAGTGCTGATTCTTTTGTCTTTTTAGGACAAAAAATGGTGTAAGTTACAAGAATATAAACTATATTTTCTGAAATTGTAAATTTTAATATATTTGTGGTCAGTAAGAAATGATCATTTTCAAGAAAACTATTCCTCTTGCTGCTCAAGTAACATTTAGGGCTGCAGCTCACGATTATTTTGTAACGATTAATCAGATAAAACAATGACACGTTCTGCAGATTTCTCATTTTACCACTTCAGCCTCTTTTATACAATATTCGAAATGCATTAAAAGATGCAAATAAACAATTAAATTCGTTTTTTGAAATAAGAAAATATACATTCTATTATCTAAAAAGGCAAAAGCGCAGCATTTCAATAATCGATTCATCACAATTAATCGCTTCAGTCCCAGTAACGTTTAATACTTAGTAGTAACATGAGGCGACATGGACAGATTTACCAGAAAACAAAAAATGCGAGAAAATCCCCCCCAAAAACAAACAAACAAACAAAAAACTAAAACAGCAACACCTCATCTTTCAAATATATTTCCAAAATGCAAATTTGCCTTCAAAAGTGAGGAAAAGGCGGGATTAAATTGTACAGTGTACAGCAACAAGTGGGGGAGGGCCAGCAATGCATGCTGCAGAAAACTTTTGAAAATCTTAGCAGCTGTGAAACCAAAACCTTTCGGTACATCTTAAACATTTATGTCCAACCAGAGCTGTAATCATTTTTTAAGGAAAAATATCATATTAATGAAATTAAAACAAACAAGGAGAGCAGAACAAGTGCAGAATCTAATTGAACAGATCCCGCTCTGTGGGAGGTTAAAGTCTGGAAACTGAGGACTAATCAGTTTAAATCACAAACCTCAACATTAACGTACGACATCAAAATCACAAAGTACTGCTTGGATATAGAGGTGAGGATATGAACTGAAAGTTTTATCACAATATTTAGTCGTACTTGTGACAATAGCAGCTACTAGCTACTCTTATTGCAGCATGACACAGCAATCATAGCCTCACAAACACAAATACTGGAAAACATACCATCACCTCATTTAATCATGTTTTTAAATTGATTGATATTGATACTTTTATCGAGTGGAAAAAATTATTCAGGCAATACGGGCAGTGTTAGATGTTATTAACCATCATTAATTAAAATTTACCGTGAAAACGATAAACCAAAATTCTCATTATGATAAGAAATTTATCACAATAAATGATAAACGATACGATAAATGTCAAGAGATATTTAGTGGGCCGTTGTATCCCATGCATCAATAATAAAATGTTTGGATCAACTTGACAAAACACCGGATGCTGAATTTAGAAATTCAGTTTTCTAGAGAAAAAGAAAAGTTACTCACAGTCTTCAACAGTAATATCACAACCGCTTGTTTCAAAATACAGAAAAATAAATTTCAGTGAATCCTGAACTTTTCATCTTTTATTGGGTGAGAGACAGGTAGAGGTCACAGAAACACGCACGTACACACACACACCCACACACACACATCTAGTTCCAGTTTAGAAACACCAATTAACCCAACAGTCATGATTTTGGGAGAACATGCTAACTGCATGCTAACTGCATGCTAACTCCATGCTAACTGCATTTGTGGATGTTTCATGCCCTCATTAACACCTGATGATTTAAATCAGTCCTACTGTTCGGACACATGAAAACAGTTAATATTACCTACCAGCACAAAGTGGCTCAGCGTTATTTTGGTTTGGTCATGGATCATAATCTGTCATATTTCATAAGAGTTGTCTGGTCCAAGCAGGAATCAGATTGGAAACACAGTGTCATATAACGTTTTCAGACAATTATAACAATTGAATTAGATTAGGTGTTAAACTGGAACATTTTCCTCAACATTTGTCTCCATTTTCATTGAATGAAATTGTACTACCAAAGGAAATAAACAAATCCAAGCTGCAAGTTGAACAGGAGCCTGCTTTACTAAGCCAAACGGACCAGTTTATAGTTTCAGATCCAGCTGGCGGTTTATTAAGTTATAAAATATAAGATCTACAATCAACATTCAAATTCTGCAAGAGACAAAACATGGCTACCATAAACGTTTCTGCATCTGAATATCCTAGCAGAGGTTCTACATTTTAATTTTACGAGAAAAATAATGTTTTATGAATCAGGGTTTCTGCAGGTTTCACCAACACTAGACCATCGGAAATGTGATTTAAAACTTTTATCATGACAGGAATGTACAAAAGAGAATAAATCACAAATAAATAAATTGTATGGGTTGGCAGAAGAAATGGCTAAGACGAAGATTGTCCAGTCAACTGGTGGTAAATAATAATGGACGTGAAAAAGCTAGCTAGCTAGAGCATATTAGCAGTAGCATTTGCAGAACGCAGTGATAATGTCTGTGTGTGACATTACTTTAGCAGTAAAGTCTACAAGAAAAAAAGAAAACTACATGGTTATTGTATTTAAGGCAAACTTTTCCCAATAAATTCACATTTTAAGGCCTTAATTTTAGATACATTAAAAATGTAAGACGTTTTAAGGATGCACAGACACCCTGTATGTCGAAACACTTTCCAGTAAACAATTAGTAATATTTCTTCATTTGTTACTTCAGCTTTAGCATGTTGAAGCTGCAGAAGAAAGAGGAATAAAACCGTTTTCTGGTCGTTGAAACGTTTTCACTAAAGATGTACAGATCAGTCTTTTCCAGGCTGATCGCCTCTGTAAATCCTGCAAAACAACTAAATTGGAGAAGCTAAACTCAAACTGTTCAGCATCAGGCAAAATAAAAAGATGTGAAACTACAAAGAGAGCAGAAAGTCAAGACAAATATTTGAGTCTATACTTTTATTAGTAGACGAGGATGAAGTTTAATTTTTGTGTAATTTCAATGATTTTTGACAAACTCGTGAGTGCTAAGCTTTATATTAACCTCAAACTAGCTGCTTCTTTGTGCAGTTTTCTGTTCAGCTTGACAATGACATGGAAACATGGCTATTAAAAGTAAGCAGAGGCTGTCTGAGCCTCTGGTCTCTAGAAACAAAATAAAAACACACTGGCAGCACAACAAATCTTGTGACATGTAGCATGCAACGCGGGGCAGCTTTAGGCTCTTATGGCCGCTCTCCTGAGCAGGCGGAGAGATTTTCATGTGCGATATCTACGACAAGCTCCAGATCTCCACCTAACGCACTTAGGAACGGTTCGCAGGTGGAGGAACGGTACGCAGGTCGGGGAAAGGTACGCAGGTGGGGGACCGGTATGCAGGTGGGGGAACGGTTCGCAGGTGGGGGAACGGTTCGCAGGTGGGGGAACAGTACGCAGGTGGGGGAACGGTACGCAGGTGGGGGAACGGTACGCAGGTGGGGGAACGGTACGCAGGTGGGGGAACGGTACACAGGTGGAGCAATGGGTCGCAGGTGGAGGAACGGTACACAGGTGGGGGAACGGTACACAGGTGGAGCAACAAGTCGCAGGTGGGGGAACGGTACGCAGGTGGAGCAATGGGTCGCAGGTGGAGGAACGGTACACAGGTGGGGGAACGGTACACAGGTGGAGCAACAAGTCGCAGGTGGGGGAACGGTACGCAGGTGGAGCAACAAGTCGCAGTTGGAGCAACGATTTGCGTCGGGAACAAAGCAGGTGCTGAGTGATGCTCAGGTTGGAAAGAGTTTACAAACACAAACATGCTTGTCTGTTTGGAGAAGACTCTGCATCTTCTCTGTCGCTTTCTGGCCTCCAGAGAGAGACGACCAGAGAGACCAAGAGGGCTGGTGAAACCAGAGTCCCACGGTTCAACCTCCAGGACAGCAGCAGCAGCAGCAGCGAGTCCCAATGAGCTTCCACTGCTCACATCAAAAACCGCTCCGCTTTACTCAGAAATCATGTAACAACACACACACACACACACACACACACACACACACACACACACAGAGCTGTCTTTGATTATTCTGCAGTCAGCTGACAGGAGGGTCATCTGATTAAAACAAGTGACACCAATGTTTCTGTTAATCTGGATTAAGGCCTTTTATGAGGAAAGGATCAGGTTTTCATTATTGGCCACAATTAAGTCCTGAATGTGTCAATAGTTTATTATTCCATTAGATAAAATAGATATTTATTAAATATTTTTACTTTACTGTGCTTTTGTCCCATCATTGTTTTATTCCTTGTGCTTTAAATGTTTTATTTTATTTTGTGAAGAACCTTGGTCAAACTAGTTGTTTCTGTAAAAGGTTAAATAAATAAAAGTATAATTATTATTATTTTTGTTCAGTTGTCAATAACACTGCTCTTGCTACTAATTATTCTATAATTTTTACCATTAATATTGAAGTTATTACAATATTATAATTTGTAGAAGTAATTTACACATTTACTTATATTACTAAATATAAACTTATTTAATGACAATATTAATATTGCTAATATTTGTAATAGCAATTTAAACATTTAGTTTAATTATTAGTAGAAGTAGAAATATGGATATTTACTATTATAATCACTATTATTATTAGCAGTAGCACCTTCCACATTTAGTTAAATTATTATTTATTATTATTTAAGCATTTTCTATTTGTGATATCTTAAACTAAAATAATGAATCTTTTAGTTGTCACCTACAACTTTGCTCAGAAATCAATGTTCAACTCTTTCTTTAAAGGTTTGTTTTAAAATCATCTTGATTCTTATTCTAATTCTTTCATATTCAACTACTTGCATTTTGTTTTACATTCATATAAAAAAAACTGAATCTTCTTCTAATTTTCTAAATCTTAAACAAAATTGTGGATTTTTGCTACCGTATACGACCTAAATTAACCTGGAAACATTTTGCCTTCTAAGTAAAAAAGATAAATCAAACTCAATAAATGAATTTAAACACAAGAGAAGCCGTCAGGATCACTAGAAAAGTGTTTTTTGTTGGTGACATCCAGCGTAAATATGGCTCTCATGTTCTCCTCCACGAACAGAAGCAGCAGTTTGCGAAGCGTAGTCTCTCTGTTTCTGCGCGGCGCTCCGAGGGCCCGGAACGGCCCACAAAGCCGCCATTCTTAGCACTTCACTGTTCAAGACGACTGTGTCAGCGGCCTCCAGGCCGGTGACGGGGTCCCGTGACCAGAACCCCGGCCGAGTCTGTGCATCTTGAACCTGGGCCAAGTTCGCAGCGTCGCACTAAACCTGGGCCGGGCCCGGAGTCAGAGGACCGGAGTCAGAGGACCGGCGTCAGAGGACCGGAGTCAGAGGACCGGCGTCAGAGGACCGGAGTCAGTCCAGCAGTATGCCGGCCCGTGGTTCATCATAAACCAGATGTGTCCTCTGAACTGGCAACGTTGCTACATGACAGGATGGTAAATACGTTTAAGGAGTTCTAATGTTGTGGAGGTTACAGGGGAAGACCCTGATTATTGGCTTACAGATTTGTGAAAAAACTGATTGACCTTTGAGGCCTGATCGCAAATTTGGTCAAACCAGAACTGACACATAATCAGAGTTTATTTTGATCAGTTACTTGGTACTTGAGAAGACTTTTTACCAAATAATTTTTTACTCTTATCTGAGTAATTTCTTGGATGGCTACTTTTTACTTTTACTTAAGTAAAAATATGTTGAATTACTATTTCTTGAGTACAGTTTTGGGTACTCTGCCCACTTCAGCACATAATTAACAATTTACCAACTTACTACTAAGTGTTGATTAATGGTTTATTAGATTAAAATGAGTTCTGATTGATTAATCAAATCAGTTAAACCTTCTGCTGGTGTTGTAGTTTGTCCACCATCCAGAAGAGGGCGACGCTGGTCATCCTTAAGCAAAGCCAGTTGACACAGAAATAAAGACGGTGGAAAAATCCCAAACCAGGAAAGAGAAACGGTCAAGATGAAGTCACATGAGGGATGCAAAATATATTTTAGAAATAAGTTTGTTTGTTTTGTTTTTTCATTTCAAAAGTTAAAATACCTGAACTAAAACCCTAAATGCCAGAGGAGTTGAAAATAAACCTTTTTGGATGCAGAGCAGAGACAGAAGGAGGAAGTTCAAACCACCTCTTCCATTGATCATAATGGGCGACGATTAAGTCCCCTACTCCATCGTCTCTCTATCTGGCTTTCTGACCAAATGGCCAGACAGATTTAAAGAGGAGCAGCAAAGGCAAATGAAGTGGAGTAGCAGTGCTTTCCAACAATAGATAGAATCAGCCAAGACATGTTATTGTGGAATATCGTCTCTATGTTGTTAGCATGTTTTAACAGCCATGAGACCGCCATCCAGCTGCAGTCTTCAGTCAGAGGCCTTTTTAGGCTCGTTGTAAGACTGACTGCTACTGGAGATCATTGCTGCTAAGGGCATTAACATCTAAGATGACTTTAAAAATACGTGGCTGACGTGAGTTACGACAACATTTCATTTCCCTTTTGGATAATAAAGGGTTTTTGCAAAAATCGAAAATGTTAGCCATTACTTTAACTATAATATTTAACATTTTTAACAGCAGTTTGATTAATTGTAGTTTTTTTCCCTGTTTTTAAACAAAATCAGCTAAACATTTAACACGACCAGTGTCAGCTAGTGAGGTTCACTGATGTCGTTTCTGCAGTAAAGCCGCCGGACGGCCCTCTTTCTGTCCTTGCCGCGCCGCCGCAGCGCACCAACACGGCACCCGTTTCACAAACACATGTACATGCAGGAGCTTCCCGGGACCAGGCTCAGGGGAGGTCAGATTCGCGTGTTTGATTTTGCCGTTGACACATCCAAGGCACTGCAATGGAACTGGCCCGCCGCAGCTGAAAATAGCTCATAATCAATCAGCTGGCAGACACATATCTGTGCTCTTAAAACGTATAAATGTGCAATGCAGAGGAGCGGATCGATGGGTGACAGGATTCCGAAAGCGTCGATCCGGACATGCTCTTTGGCATAACAAGCTCTCGCCATCGGCCTGTACTTTATTTCCTGTGCCTGTGTCCGATGGGCCGGCCAGCATTAGGCCTGCTGGAAAAAATATCTGCAGTGAGTGGAGCAAGGTCTGTGAAGGACAACGGCAGAGGTGGAACGTCTGCTTTTATATAAAACCTAAAACAGGACGCGCATCCAGCTAAGCTCGATTGCTTTTTGCGGTTTCACGACGAAACATATTTGACTGTTGGTATGCAAAGCAATCTGTCCCTCCTCCATAAGCCTTCATGTGGGCCAACTTCCTCTTTAATTTACTCTGCGACTGAAAGCAGCCTTATCACGTTTATGATCTAAGACTGCGCAAACGACACAAATAAACGCACAATAAAATAAAACTATGGATTGTATGAACCCAGCAGTAGCAGTGCTACTGCACTAAAAAAAAAAAAGTAAAGCAACCAGGCCTGAACGTGCTGAACTTTGCTCTCTTCCTTTTAACCCGTTTGGCAGCAGAACCCGTCTGCCAGCGTTTCCAGCGAGTGGACTTAACAACAGGTGTCAACGCGCATGTGTGTGAAGCTTTTACACACACAGGCCGCGCCGCTGCCAGGTAGGACAGAGTGTCTGGGCCTCCACGGAGCGAGCCGACTGCAGGTTAGAACCAGAAAGAGGAAGCAAGCAAGAGGCCTCGTTACGCTGACAATTTCCAGACTCCAGGGCTCAACGTTTTCTCTTCCAACAGCAGGTTTTTGGTCTGAGCGGCGCTTTTTTCACCACCATACAGACTGATTAGCAGGAAAACGCACAGAGGATCAATAGAATACCATAAATGATATTGAACAAAAGGTTCACTTTACAATCTCTGAGCAGAAACGAGAAAGTTAAGAGGATGATTTACTGATCATCCTCTCGTTATCAGCACTGACAAAAGTATGTTCTTAATCTTAAATACAACATGTACATACATTTTATAAAAAGTTTTGACTTAAATTACTGACTGTGTTGTTCTTTCAGCATCTAATGATTAAATGACAATAATTTATTTATCATGATTAATCGATTTTATGTATTTATTTTACATGTTGCAGTTTATAAATGAACAATATTAATAAAATTATTCCTATTTTTGAAGAAAGCTTTAGACAGTAGCTGTGGTAGTTTCTTGGCAACAAGGTACTAAAAACTTGTAATTATTTACTATATTTAACCTCATAATCTGAAGTTTTCATGGGCCAATCACCTGATTATGGTTTAAAAGTTAAAAATATTTGCAAAATTTCTACGAAACTGTTAAAAAGCAGAGCTTCACACTGCAAAAACACACAACCTTACCAAGTATTTTTGTCTAGTTTAGTACAGTTGAATTAAGACACAATTAACTCAAAAGTAACTATAGAAGTAAGATAAAGAGGCTTTTTTTAAGTAAATAATTCCTTAATATTGATAATAAAGTACCAGTTCCATTGGCAGATTATTTCCCTTGTAACATGGAGGATTTTTTGTCTTGTTACAAGTTAAATAATCTGCCAATAGAATTAGTAATTTTTCACCAGTAATAAGGAATTATTTACATAAAACAAACTTCTATCTCTTGCTGAAAAGTTACTTGTAACTTAGTGTCGTCTTATTTCAAATATATTAAAATATATGCACTAGAAATGAGACTAAAAATACTTGGTAAGATCTTGCAGTGCTTCAGCATTTGCTGTGTACTGCTGGTCAGCTGGCTGAATGTGGTAGCTGAATGAAAGCTACTACAATTATAAAGAAATAAAAAAAACTGAAAATGTTTGGCTGTGATTTTTGTAGCTCCTGCTTAAAGACAAGCATAAGAAGTGCTTTTATAATTTAAGCTAATGTTAAGTAATCAAATCTCACAACTACTACAATAAACTCATAGTTTCCCACAGTATATTATAAGCCTGGCGGGCCACCAGGCTTTACTTGTGCCTCCTCCAGGCTTAACATTGTTCATTTATTTTAGGTTTGTTTTTTTTATTGCCTTTTTTAAGACTTTATAATTGGTGTTTAGGTATTAATATCCCAGTCTTCCAATAACACAAAGCTATCAGGTGGTATTTTAAAAATTCCCGTCAACTTTAAAAAAAATTTAACTCAAAAACATGGCGGCTCTGGACTTAGCAAGTTTTCTGGGGAAAACCCTGAAACTTTAGCAGTCCTCTTTAAGCCAGTTGACCAGCAGTGCTTAGCGATGTGTTAATCTACGCTTCACACACCTGGAGAAAACTCCGCTCACTCCAGCACTTTCTCTTGAATCTCATTGAAATGACGTGAAGCCACATCAAAATGATTTAAAATTTTAGATTTGAAACACTTTTCTTCAGGAGGGGCAGGAAAACTGCACAGGCAGAACTTTTTAAAAGTCTGGTACTGATAACTGGATCGTGGCTAGCGGAAATCTATTGCCTACAGAAGAAAATTTGGATAGAAATGTAGCAGAAATACAGCAAAAAAATACTGTGACTATGTTAAGGTGGGTTTATTAAAAACACACAACAAGCTGCTCAGTTTATATAATCCACACTTTTGTCTTCATTCCCCTCTGTTAATGTTTGCTCATGTCACAGGACAGCTGCGTTATCAGCGCTTTAGCCCGCACTGATAATACTGATTTTACTTACAATACAGCACACTCTTCAGGATTTCAACACTCAGAAGAGCGCAGTGTTTACAGGGCTGTAAAAAGGAAGTAATAAAAGACCTGAAACGTTTACGACGCCAGGATTTTTACATGATGTCACTTTGATGCCAGGATTCAGACTTAAATACGCCCAACCTGCTTTTTTTTTTTTTTTTAAATATGTTGTCGGTTGGTTTTATATTTATCCGGCTGCGGCACTGACTCGGAGCGGCGGAGACAAACACAGGCTGGGGATTGTTTCAGCTCCACCTTACAGATTCATGTGACTTTCCAAGCATCACCTGACTTCCACTCTCCTGTTCCACGGGCAGGAAAAGCATCGATGTGAAGTTAAAAATATAAAAATCTGTCAGAGAAGACCGAGATGTATGCAACAGGATTGCTGAAACACAGGCTAACAGACGTGCCTTTGGCCGAACCCTTGGAGATAAAGAGGAGCCAACTTTAAAGATAAGAGGGGACAACTTCCAACGGGCAGCGCTCCTTCAGACGGCACCTGATAAAGATGTGAAAAGCAGCTAAAAATAAATCCATCTTTTTATTGCAGCAGAATTATCTCTAGATAAATCCAACCTTTAATTTCAAGACATTTATTCAATAAGTGGGGGAAAATATGCTGGTATTCGCAGTTCAGTAGTATTTGCGTATTTTTCTGTGGAATATAGCATTAGATAATTCGTGGATTATTTTTTTTATTCAGAAGAAAAAGCAGTTTGAATA
Source organism: Poecilia reticulata (assembly GCF_904066995.2). Lineage (NCBI taxonomy): Eukaryota > Metazoa > Chordata > Actinopteri > Cyprinodontiformes > Poeciliidae > Poecilia > Poecilia reticulata. Next base: position 23,957,965 of record NC_088846.1, read on the forward strand.
TCTGAGTGCAATGCTACCTGACACGCTATCGGCAAAGCAGCAAATCCAGGAGTTTCCGCCGATTGGCTGTAATCTTTATCTCCTCAGGAGCAGCGATAGAGAAACTGTAGATATTAGCTTCTGCAGTAGTGCTAAGAGAGTTTACACTGTACATATTAATGAATGTTAAGGTGTATATCAATTAAAATAGGAAGTTATAAGTTTTTACAAGGAGTCATGAGTATTAATGGGATTCAGATGCTCATGCCGGCTGTGGTCTGTATATTTGAAACATCAACAGGCCCACAGTATCATAAATCCTCCACCATACAGGTGATTTTCCACATATTCTTCAATTGTTAAGGTTGTCCCAATCCAATATCAGCCAAAACATGAGCATCTAAAATGTACAATGTTAGCACGCCATTAGAAACACTCCGCTCCAGGATTTAGTCCAGTCCAGCATTTAGTCCACTCCAGCATTTCTATCCAGCCCCCAGATCCGTTGGTTAATAACAAATGGGTCAGTTTTGCTGTGGACTTTTGTTCTCTGTTTGACTAATATCTCCAACATTTCCCACCAAAATAAGTTGCAAAAGTACGAATGATTTATGCTTATAACGCATCGTGTCAATATCGGTGTCAGCCGATCAATATTGGTATTGTATTGGAACTAAAGAGGTTGCATCAGGATATCCCTATCAATTGTTTCATGGACCCACATGTTGTGTTTGTTGCTAAAAAGCTCATTCTTAGCTACAGAACAGTTTTTAAAACTCCACTTGTTTACGTGTTTGATTGCAGGACCAAAAATGTCAATGAAGACTTTGTGTGACCCAACCAGGGTTCACCAACTCAAAGCTAAGACTTTTTAAGACCACGAGGAATTGAATTTAAGACCTATATCTCCACAGAAATGTACAGACTTCGTCCCGCCAACTGGCAATAAATTTGCCATGATAAATGCAGTAAAGTAAGCAAGCTAGCTATGAAGGTAATATTAGCAGCTAGTTAGCGGTAGCCTAACCCATCTTGAGTCACAGGAATGCAATGAAGAGGTCAGAGTGCGATTCGAACTTTTGCCCAACAGAAAATACATGAGAATCAATAGTCCTGTCAAGACTAAATACAAGACCAAGGAATAACATATTGATAACATATTACCTTTTCAAAGAATTTAAGACTTTTTAAGGCTTTAATTTTAGATGCATGAAATCAAGACTTTTTAAAGACGCGCGGACGTCCTGCAAACACTGAGGTTTTTTTTTTTTTTTTACCTCTCAGTTATTGCACCGACTATAAGATTTAGGTCACGTGTGTTGAACTCAAGGCCCGGGGTCCAAATCTGGCCCAGGGGCCAAATCCAGCCCTCTAGATTCTTGACTAAACACCAAGTGTGTTTAAATATTATGTTATCAATCAAATCAATGCAGTTTTTATCCGTTTAATGATAAATTATATCAATCAGTCCCTCCAGTTTCTTGAGAGTTATCATGGAAATTTATACAAAATCAGCAAATTTCTGCACCAATGCATAATTTGGAACTTTTTTACTTGTGCTAATCAGCTGCCTCAGCCTTAATTGATGTCAGATTATTGTCCACGATCTAAACAGCGAGGAATAAAATGTTGCATTTACCGTCATAAATAAGCACAAATATTTCCAAATTACACCACAAACACAAAATCCTGGAGAAACTGAAAAGATGTTTAATAATATTATTTAATTTTAAGAATTGATTGATATTTTAACAGTTTGTGATCAGGTTTTATCAATACATCCTGGCACAACCAGCCCTTTAAGCGCATTCATGATCTTGATTTGGTCTAAAACGAAAATGAGTTTGATTCGCCTGATTTAGGTATAGATGTTTTCTGATTTATAAACATCAAACTGCATCTCATCTCTTGTTGCTCATGGAAATGTCATTTACATGACTAGTTCCTGTTAATGTTGGTCCACTTAGATAGTATATTTACATTTTCAGTTCAAATAAATTTTTATTTTAAAGGATTGAGTCACCTGAGGACTTGCTGAATAAATGTACGATACAGACTGAGCTTTTCTACCAGCTTCAGAGGGAAATTAAAGCGCTGCAATAAAAGATCAATTCATTTTACACATCTTTACCACAGGGGTGTCATTGCATGTGGTCGCCGCCGTAAACCTGCTGTTATTTACATGTGAAGCAAGAGGGGAAGCAGAAGGAGAGCACTGTAATCGGCGAGTCGCTTTGCATGTCCAAACTTCCTTTTACAGGCAACAGAGGAGGCCCTCTGCCGTGTCCAAGGTACTGGATGAGCCTTCCAAACAATCCGGGGCACCATGGAAAGACTCACCAGGAGCTACACCTTGCAGCTCTCAGCATTTCCCAGCAGCAGTGTCTACAGCACAAGTGTCCTGTGTGAAGGAAAGCCCGCTACTCCAAGTGAAACCCCGACCCGCACTGCTTCTGAGGCTGCTGTTGAATCAATACAATGGCTCCAAAGAGGTCCACATTTCAGCGCAGGTCAGACCCGGCTTTGCATATCGCCATGGAGACATGTCAAACACGCTGACGTGAGGAGATATATGTATGATTTTCCAAAGGCCGACTACAATCGCGGCTCGGCTCGCCACACCCAGAGCAAACATATCTCAGCCGTGTTCACGTCATGACCCGACACCAAAACTCATGCACACGCCGCCGTGGCTTCCAAAAACACACAACCAGAACCAGACAACCCAAACCCAGCAGGCTGAACCCGATCCCCATTTCTGGCCCTTGTAACGGCGGTGCGTTCGCTGGACTCTTACTATTGTGCGCAGTCGATGAGCTGGTATTCGTTGGATCTCTCGAAGCATGCCTTCACTCCTTCGTCGTCCCACAGCTTCTTTGCGTGATCGAAGAACTCCTGCAGAAAAAAGAAAGAAAGAGGAAAGTTTTACTCCAGTTTATCGTGCCTGGATAACATTCAAAATCCCTTAACTCTCAGCTGGTGCTCAAAAGACCAAAGAAAAATAATAACACGTGTTTCCAGATGACTTCTAGAAACAAAATAAAGTATATAATCAAAATGTATTTACTGTGCCTCGTTTTACTGCCAGTATAATTACACTTCTACAGCAGTTTTGATTTAAACGAATGTTTAATTTTACTTGTATTTCTTCAACTAATCAATTATTTTAATTTTTTAATAATCTAGTTATATTTCAATTTAGTTCTATTCATTTTATGTAAAAAAAAAGAAGTAATTTTTTACATGAAAAATAACTATTAATTTAAGTTAATTACATTACAAGTTATTTATTTTTTAAATATTTTATTATTTTACACTAGTTGTTTGAATTAAATGTAGATTTTAGTTTATTATGCTGCTGTCTTTAAACTAATTTATCTAATTATATCGGATTCTGCTTTACATCTATTTTGTTTCTTTTTAATTACGTTATTTTTTTTTTTATATTTTATTTTATACTAGTAGTTTGAATTAAATGTAGATGTCAGTTTGTTTTTCTTTTTTGGATTTATTTATAACACCTGCTGATGCATAAATCGTGCATTTTACATTTTCTCTTTCTTACCTTTGTGCACTTTCATAATTTTTTTAATTACATTTATTTACTCCAGTTTTTCAAATTAAATGTAGATTTTAGTTTTGTTCTTCTGCATTTATTTATTTTCTACCCGTTGTTCATATATTGCCTATTTGTTCATTTATTGTATTTTTGTGATCTTCAAGGATTTAAGAAGCTAAATTTTTATTCCTACTTAGTTCTTACTTCTTTTCCAATTCAACTGTTTCCAGCAAATCTTCTAATGGCAAATTTTTTGTGAATTTTTATTTGCTTTTATTCTCCATTCTAACCTTGTCTATCTATATGTCCCAGCAGCACAAATTGTTCCCAAGTCAGTTAATGGCGGTCGCTCAAGTTTTTCCAGGTACATCTTTCACAGGACGCTTTGCACACAGCACAGCGGCCGACGTTTCGCAGCCTGCAGCATTTTAAACTCGATGATTCTTCATAAATAATGTTCAGTCTTGTTCTCGGTGTCATTTTGTTTCGCTCATGCATCATGATCTGTCGTACTTCATCCTCAACCGGCCCAAATGGCGAGAACAGGGTTCACACGTTGTAGAAAATAAGATCATTAAATCAAATTATATGACTGATTTGGCCATTTTTATTCATATTTACCTATAGAATTTTGTTTTACCCTTTCATGAATGAATTATGATCCTTTGTGTCAGGATTTTTTTCCAAATAGTTTTTGATTTTCTTAAGGCATAAAAAAAGGTAGGAACATTTTTTTTTGCAAATTATTTTTTATTTTAGGTGATCCATTGTAATTTTCTCCAGATACAAAGTTGTTATTTGAAAAATCCATCAGCAGTATTGATCTTTAGGGGTTACCTGATGTCACAATATTTTCCTTTACCTGCAAGAGTCGTCTACAGTAGAAGGAAGAACCGGGTCAGTTGGCATGCCTTTTTGTCTGTCGGCCATATTGGATTTAACAAAAATAATTTCTTGCATTTGCAGCAGATGGCCAGTAGTTGATAGTGTATTTTATGATGCATTAGGGTCCACTTCAGTGGTCTGTGTGCATTTATAACATAAAAATCCACAAGAAGCACAAGAAGATGGCTTTTAGACAGCTGTCCACTGTAGTGACCACTACGCATGAAAGGGTTAAATACCAAACTCACACAGAAACTGATGTGTGATGGTTTCAGTTTATTTGTGGGTATGAAAAGAAAAGATGCTGAGGAAGAAAATGACAATGAGTGGCTGTAAAAGTGGTGAACAAACCAGTAAAGGGCTGATTGATCCGCAGTGCCTGCAGGCAGCGGCGCTAATATGCAGCTTTATTGGTCACATCGCAGGGATGCGTTGCCAGTTCTGACCAACATCCATCATCTATACCAGAGGATGGCACATGTTCTGGAGCGGGGGTGTTTGTGGCCCTTGCATGAATTTTGAGTGGCTCCTGACTGCAATTCAAGACAAATGTGACCTTCCAACATCTTTTGTAACTTTTTTTTTTTAATAATGGCAAATTTATATCTTTTTTACAACACAAAGACTTTTTTCTTTAGTTGCCCTTTTTTTATCTCATAAAAACATCCAGAGATTTTTACTCAAAAACAGACAAGCAAGCCGTTTGGTAACAAGGCAAAAAGATACATTTATAGAAGAAAATTATTATTTTTGTTACTGGGAATAAACTAAAATGAAAAATAATGAGACCAATTTATTGTTGTGCAGGTGAAAGAAAAAGAATTTACAATATTTTTGGGTTTTTAATTGGGGGATAAAAACCTAAGTGTTGGCCCCTGAATACGTTCAATTTGGGGATTTTGGCCCTTCATGTCAAAGTTTGAACACCCCTCATATAGAGGGGTGTCCTCACATATCGAACCGGTCATGACAACCTCCTCTAGCTGCCTTCATTTTGTGAAGAAGGACACTACTGACCCATTCATTTAAAGCATGCGTCCATGGATTTTTTTAATTTAAAGAAATCTTTATTCTGGCTGCGAGAGAGTGAGAGAGAGCAAGATTTCAACAGAAAGGCTGAACAAAGTATGTTCCTTTAGTCCAACAAAAATCAACCACCAAACATTGATGGAGCTGGAAAAGCCGCATCTAGTGGGCAACAACCTTTACCCAGAGTTCAATAGGAGAGTGTCAACCTACAACAGACATCTACAGAAAAATAAGCATTAAAAAAGATTAATCTGTAGAAACAAGACGTCAGAGCATCCCTCCTACACCAATGGTATCCAAACTTTGTAAATAAGTCAAAATTGTCGAATCAAAATTTCAAAATCTAAAATCAAGCAAATAAACTAGTCTTTTTTTTTTGTGCAAGAAATGGATCTTATTCATTATAGGTCCAAAACCTAAAAGGTATTTTTCATGTTTGCTGTATTCAAAGAAAAGTGTTCACAAATAAATTTGAGTTTGATCAAACAAATTTGTTTTCAGTTACAACAACAAGATTTGGGTCACTTTTTTTCAAAACTCTTGCTATATTTAGCAAAGTTTAATAAATTAAATAAAAGCTGATTTGGGTGCAGCAAAGTCGGCTTTAAAGTAAAAGTTTCTGGATGAACGTGGTTCTACTTGGTTGGTTATGAAAACACAAATACTTTGTACTTAACATTTACCTTAATTTTACCCTGATAACAAAAAGTCTCCATCTGCATCAACCACCTGTACTGGTTGGGCTAAATTTGCATCATTTTTGAATTGCAGCTGTGGGCCGCACAAAATAAGTCCACGGGCCACTAATGGCCCCTGGTAGGAGTGGCCTGTAATCGTATAACGTTTTATCAAGTCCAGAGGACTCCAAAGCTTCACGCTACATTCACACACATTTATTGTGGAAGATTTATTGATGTCTCGATAAAAAAAATATTTTTACTATTTTCTCCACAAACAGTGGATATGGAAATTATATATAATTAGCAACGATCAGTATATTAAAAAAATGGTCAACTACAGTTACTATGTGTCGTTTAAATCACACTTCTTTAGGCAAGTGGCATCCTAAAGAAGACTATTTCAACCTGGTATGTTTTTTAAGAACAGCATTTGTGCTTGTGGCGCTGAGTGCTGTGTCATGCAGTCGTAGCCGTACCTAAAGAAGAAGTAATCAATAGTTATTTATCGTCATTTCTACCTTTATCACAGTACATAGTTCCCACAAATCTGAACCAGAAATGATCGGCGCCATCTTAGTAGGCAAGTGCAGCACAAAGCATGGCGGACCCATGGCTTCCAGACCAACAATAACAACATATGCAGACACTCTGGACTAAAGTGCAAGAGAAAGATACATGAACAAAATGGCTGCCGTCGTGATCGGCCCGCATGAGATGGAGAAGGAAAACATGTCAGACGTTGTGGACAAGCTGCCTCCGATCTCATACTAAGACAGTTAGCTAGTGAACAGGAAGAGTGCGTAAACCTGGGATGCATACAATCAGTGTTTCAATGAATTTGTAAAGGATGTACAGGAATAACAAGCTTCTGGTGAGCGGCAGAGTGAGTACATGTAGCAACAAACATGTAGGCTACATATCTATCTTAGCTAGCAGGCTAAAGCTATTAGTTAAGCTAATTTTACTAGTTCGGCAGTAAGTACTACCGCATATATCACTGATGTTTATCTTAGTATTACACAGAGATAGGCAGAGTACATAAAAACTGTAATCAAGTAATATGTTTTATGTACTTACACTGATTATAAGTAGTTGTGCGTTGCCACCAAACGCATTTTGAGCATCAGGCGCGTCTGGTTTACATTCAAAGCCAATGGTTATGTGTGTCGAGGGCCGTGGAGGCACGTTTTGAGCGTCTAGCGCAGCGAGATTTGAAACATTTCAAGCGCTTGTAGCGTTCAATGGAGAGCGACGACTAGAGCTGACGCGTTTGACGAGCCCTTGACGCGCCTCCACATACACTTTGAACATAAATCAGACGCACGAAACGCTAGGTGTAGAGCAAAATGTCAAGTGTCTACATTCAAGGTGCACACGCTACGAACTTGAAGTGTGGGACGCGTTTTTGACGCGCGCAACGCTTGTGGTGTGAACGCACCATTAGATGGGAACGAGGCGAGGGCTAGTTTTAAGCTTGGGGTTTGTTTATTGTTGTCATAGCAACTGTCTGCCAAGATGGCTGTCAGTTACAAAGCTCAAGGAAGTGTGACATCACATGAGAGCTACTATAAGTATAGTAGTACAAAATAATCGTAATAAAATTCAAAGTCCATTTTGTCCACCCCTGGTTCAGATGGAAGAAAGCCTGGAGATTCAAACGTCTCTGATGCTTAATGTCGTTTAAAACGTACATATAGTAACCTATTCTTTACATTAAGAAGGCATCTGTCAGAATGATGCCTTCTGCAACTCACTTCCTGTTCCTGGACAAAGAGGAGCATTATGGGGGAAGCGGAGGGGGGGTCTCATCCCATCCATGACTCTAAGACATTTCCCAGGACTCTCTGTTTGCCCTGTGCAGAGACCATTGGGCGCTCAGCCTTTACCGGCTCCTGTGAACATGTCTTTTAGACTGGATGGGCTCCTCCTCTAGCCTGGCACCGCCACATGACTCTCTGCACTCAGCACTGGCTCGACGCTCCTGCAGGGGGGTGGGGGGAGTAGTAGCCGCGAACCAGAGAGAGGAGAGGAGAGGAGAGGAGCAGCTTGATAAATGATCACATGCTCCGGGAGATCTCCTCTCGGCGGATCCGGTGATTAAGTTCAACGTGGAGAAACTCCACTGATCTCGTACAGTGTCGCACAATAAGCTCAAGTAACCCTCGCTCTCAGGGTGTGAAGAGTGTGAGGCTGAGTTTTCTGCACTCAATCAATCTTCAAACCACGTCTGCTAATATTAGCTAAACTTGAGATTAGGATTTTTTTTCTTGCAGGGGCTCAAAGTCCTGGGATGTTTTGGGCTTGATGGAGGGAGGATGAGGAGGGTGGGGGTGTACAATCCTTAGGGCTCTTTTCCAGAGAGGCGTGTGACACTGGGCTTTTCAATAAATGCAGTGTGTGCTGCAGTGCCCTACAGAGGAACTGATAACACAGAAAGAGACCAGGAGGGAATTTGCTGCTTTAACCCAAGTTTTTTTGTTGTTTCTTTAACTCTTTCACATCTTCCCAATCTGCCTCCATTCCACGGGAACAGACTCTCTGCTCAGACCGAGTTTAATCAAGTACAGTCCATGATGTAATGTCAACTGAATCATATAGGTCAGGGCTGAGACGGGACAAAATGGCCTACATCTCATTTGACTTATCAAAACAGTCGGAACAGGAACTTCTCTTTCAGGGGAAATCGAGCATTCCTTCGCCTTACTTTCTGCATTCAGCAAAAGTCAACAACTTTTTTTCTTAAAAAAACGACATAAGCTCACCACCGTTCACTGGACTTAAAAAGCAGAGGTGCATAAATACAACCAAGCACTACAAAAACACAAAATCTTACCAAATATCTTTGTACACTTGAAATAACACAAAACTTCCTCAATATTGATTTAAAAAGTACTAGTCCTATTGGCAGATTATTTCACTTATAAGATGGGAAAGTGTCTTATTATACGTGAAATTATCTGGCAATTAATATTAAGAAACTACTGACTTAAAACAAGCTTTCATTTCTAGCTTAAAAGTTATTTGTAATTTTGATTTGTCTTATTTCAAGTTTACTAAGATATTTGCACTAGAATCTAGACCACAAACACCTGGCAAGATTTTGTGTTTTTACAGTGAAGTTAAGTACAAGTTAAGGCAAAACTCAAATGACTTAAATGGTTCATAATACACCAATGAAAAGCCGTTTTGACTCGTATTTTATGAAATTAAAATTATGAATGCACTGTACTAGTTATAGAAAATAATAAGAAATAATGCTAAAACCAAGTTAACGTGAAGAGTAATTCATCAGATTATTCTAAAAATGTGAGACAGGTGGGTGTAAAAAATAAGTTCACGTTCTTTGTACGCATAAATATACTTTACTGCTGTTCTTCTTTTGTTTAGTTTGCTTTTATTTTTAATTTATTTTGTTTACTCTTTCATTATACTTCGTTCAATAAAGCAAACCAAACCAAATAGAAGCCAGGGATATAATATTTTTGCCCTTATAGTAACAGCATAATTAGTCAGGCTACCTGTAAACCAACAGTTGGTTTAGCTTGGCTAATATAATTTCAAAACAGTATTGTCTTTATAGAGAAGATGTGGGACACTCCTTTAGTTTGCATACCATAACTATCAACGTGTTCTATGAACAGAAATATGTCCAAACATCCAAATTGGTTTTTCTTGCAAGTCAGGAAGAAGCTTAGCAGCATTCTTTTAGAATATACAACTAAAGAAAATCCAGCACTTTTCTGTAATCTCAGTAAACAGACTTTAAAATGGTGACAAATTTTATTAAAGCCTTGGTATACACACCCACAAATACAGGAACCTTATTTATTATTGCTTAAATTTACTTCCCCCAGACAGACAGTCACATGCTGCCAGCAACTGGGTCGCAGTTTTCGAAACACCTTGCCAAAGAAATATTGTGGATTTGTAATATCACGAGATTTCGTGGAACAAGATTTTGTAGTAGCCTAGTTGAACCGTAGATCTGTGTCAGATCATGATCAACGTATGCAAAGAGACCTGGATTTCCTGGGCTTCTTACAAGGAGACCCAGGACTGAAAAAGGGTTTTTATCTTTTAACATGAGGTTTTAAGTACATGCCAAGTGCTCAACAAGAGGGAACAAACTTCCTGGACACAAAAATAACGATGCTCACCAACAATCCAACAATCTTGACCCAACTTTTAGGAAGAAAATATACTATGTGGCTAATTTGTAATGTGGAACCATTTTCGGTTATAGAGCCACACCCGTTTTAAACAGAAACATTAGTGCCAGTCAACAAGTGTGAAAGAGGCAAACAACACAGTGCAAATCAGAGGCCAAGGCTCATTTGAATTTGCTCCAGTTCATTTGAAAGACACTGTCGAGTGGCTAATGTTGCTACAGCAGAGGCATTTGTTTCCATTTGCATAGACGACCGTTTGCATCCGTGCTTTCTGTTTCGTGTTATGCTAAAGACAGAGGAGACGGAAAAACTTAAGGTCCTCCGTCAGCACCAAACCTTTATCTCCAACACTTCAAAGCTGTGAGATAAACGCAGCGTTTTCTTCTGATCGCTCTGCGATTAAACAAGCAAAAGCTCAAAAAAGAATTAAATGATATATTGGGTTATTTTAAAAGCCAACATCCAGAATAAAAAAAAAAACAACTACTTTTAGGAGTATGAACCGGAGTTATCCGACATGGGACAGTTTGTACCCGCTATGACAACTCATGACTAGAGCAGAATATAGGGAGGTTACGGAAAATGTTTCTGGTATTAAGGAAGTCCAAGATTTTAAAAGTAACAACTGCTAAAGTTCAACGCCATGGGCGGTGCGTCTTGAGTTTGACTCCTGACTTCATGACCTTTGCTGCACGGCTTCCCCCTTTCCTGCCTGAAACACTAAATAAATGGCCACTAGAAAATATAACAAAACAATTATATCGTTTAAGTTGTTTAAAGTTTAAAGAGAAGACAAGTTGCATCAGAATACCCAAACGTAAAAAAGTAATTATTTAAAACGACTAAAATGTTGCATCATATTAGGAATGAAACGATGAATCTTATTAACGAATCGATTATTAGAATAATTGTCAACTAATTTAGTAATCGATTAATTAACTGGAGCATACAAACTCAAAAACGGCATATTGATGAAGGAGCAACACTCAGAGTAGAAATAAAGCCAAAATTTAACAAATATATTTACATTTGCATTTAGGATTTTAAAAAAGCTTATTCACCTGGTTCACGTAAAAAACCTCCTATTAAGCACCTTTTGCAATACAATTATTAATCAGTAATCCAAAATATAATTACTACTCAAATTGAGTAGTAAATTCTGCACATTATGGTTTTCAGAGTCCAGATTGTTTCCACTCAAACAGTGTTGGACTGCATCAGTGCAGTACAACACTGCACTGATGCAGTGTTGGACTGTAAGTATTGTTACATTTCTGTTGTTGTTGCTCCAGCAGATTCATCCTCTGCTACAAACAATCAAACGTTCGCTAAACGAACACAGAGTAGCAAAGTGCTCCCATCCCCCACCTGTTGCTGCGCACTGCCTGTCCCTCCTACACTTTACACCTGCTTCCAATAAAAACAAAGATGGCGGTTTGGTAAACTAAAGGAGAACCACCTCTGCTTTTACTGGGGTTAAAACTGGGGCTGGTTTACTAATGGAAAATTTAACTGTGATCGTTTGAAACAATTATTCATTGAGTTTGGAGAAATTATGCATTTAATGCTTTGAAAGAATGATAAGGTATCTTGAAGCTTGAACATTTCTTACAATAAAGAAATAATTACATATAATAATTACAATACATGCAAATGTATTCCAAACTGGAAGTCAACAAGATCTTAAATAAATCAAATATATATATATATATATATATATATATATATATATATATATATATATATATATAATATGAAAATGTAAATGAACAATTTTCACATCTAATAACAAAAAGCACCAAGATATTTTGAGGCACCAATTTTCCAGATATTCCATTTAATCTCCCTTTGGGATTAATAAAGTTTTTTGAATTTGAATATTTTATTGAAAGATCACATATATGTGTGCTTAGGTTCATGTAGATGCATTTGTAGCTGTCAAATTTCTCCACATTTAAATTCAAAGTATCAAATTGAGTAGTAAATTCTGCACATTATGGTTTTCAGAGTCCAGATTGTTTCCACTCAAACAAACTGGCTCGACCTTTCTGTTCAGCTAAATGCTAAATGCTCTTGCAGTTTTAGTCAATTCTGTCGCATTTTGCACCAATAAGGTGTGAATTTATCTCCGAGAGGGCGACGTTTTGCTGATCCTTATATCTTCTACATGTGGGCTCAACGTGCGCCAGCCGGGATTTACCACAAAGTAAGGTCATACTTGCAAATTAGAATATATAAAAATAAAAGTTTTTTGCAGATTAGTTTGTTCTTTGGATTGGATGGTACAATAAATACCTTCAGAGCCATTTCTAAAACTAGAATTGGCGAGCTACAAAGGGGGATGTGAAATAAGTAACCAAGTAAACAACCTAACTAATGTCAGACAAACTGAAGTTGTAAAAATAACACAAACGGAAGCAAACAAATAGTGGGTCCTAAATAATGGTTATGAACTGGCAGCAGACCTGCTCATAAAACCAATCACGTTTGCTTCAAACACAAAGATCCAATTCAACTTTAACCACAAATGTTCCTCAAAATATTTTTTTTGCTACTTTTTTCACCTTTTGCAATAAAAAAGTAAAAAAATAAAACAAAAATATTTTGAAAATGTGAATAGTGTAATGCATTTTTGGAAAACAACTAACTAGTTGGATGGGTGGTAGGAGTGGGCGGAATGGCTTAAAAATACAATCTTCTTTTCAAACTAAATTAAATTTACAATATCTTTTTTAGTCTTAAAAAATAAAAATTACTGAAAATATCTTAAAAAACAAAAAATTATTTCTTCTGGGTCGACCTGAATTCAAAGTTGGAAAAAAGAGAAGCTGTGATGGACGTTTGTAAAACAAGATGGCAGCTGTTGGGTCTCCAAAGTGGGGCATTGGAAAAAGAAATCCAGATTTTCCAAAAATTAAATACTCAAAAACAGAAAATTCAATTAAATGACCAAATCGATTTACCACCAAGCTATAATGGATCCAGTTGGGTGATCCTGCCATCCGCTATGGCACAAATTCATACTTCAAGCTATTCTCCTTTAAACACGAAGGAAATGTAAAAAATATCAAATCTTAAGACAATGAATATTTGATTAGAATAAGATAAAACTGATTACACTAACAATGCTCAACCATTTCAATCCATTTACACACATTAGACATAGAAATTCACAAAACTGTAACTCCGTTGCATATTTACAAAGTACCATTTCATTCAAAATACCTCTACTTTATATATGAAAGCAAATTATTCTGCATAACCACTGAGAGAAGTGAACAATGGTTAAGTAGTTTTTGGAATTTTTTAGGTAATATAACTTCCTTTGCTCATCATTTCCATTGATAATGGTCCTCATCAAACCCTAATCAAACCAAAACAACTACAAGCAAACTATGAGTACTTGCAGATAAAGTACTTCAAAATAATTTGTTGTCAAAGTTGGTACAAAACATCCCATAGATGAATACAAACTGAATGTACAGAGACTTCCTGAAAACTTCAGGAATACAGCAACCAAAACCACAAAACTAAAAAATGACCAAAGGTGGAAAATCATCAGCAAAGCTCCAAACAACTAGACTCACATGTTTAATTAAATTTCTCAAACTACATAAAACCTTCACAAGCTGCAGTTCCTCCAACAGATAAAGTGAATCCTTTCTATATTTATCATAAAAGTACATTTAGTTCTAACTACTTGGTTGTTTGGCAAAAAGGCACATTTCATTTCAGTGACACCCAAGTTATTGTCTTCTTCTTCTCTTTCTTATCACAAAACATGACATCACCCATGCAGTATTTTCCCACCGAAACGCGCTTCCACGTTTCAAAACGGCGCCACCCGATGAAAGCCCGGCTCTCCGATTGGCCGGGCCGGGACACCGGATCTCATGCCTGGTGGCGCTGAGCGACAATGTGGTGGCGACACTGACGGCACAAGTGAAGCCCGAGACTGATGACAAGCTCAGGCGCTCCGAACAGAGCCATGTTGTTCGCTTTCGGGATGGGAACCCAACGCCGCCTCTCCCTGTGGCCCCGGGGCCCCTCACACAACCCAACACCCAGCTGGTTTTTAAGATGCAACGTTAAATACAGCTGCTCGAAGGGAAAACATTGCGGTTAACGTGTGAGGAAGGCACGCGGAAACAATATCACTTAAAATAAAAAGTACTGCTGGACATGGAGTGAGCAGCACAGCAACAGGTGGGGGAGGGAGAGCACAGCGCTTACTATATGCAATATACATCTTGTTTCCAGGTGGGTCCAAAATATCGATAATAGATACTAAGTCGGTATAAGTATCTGATCAATATTAGGGCTGGACGATATGGCTGAAAAACTTATCACAATATAAGCATATCATATACAATTATAATTATTGATTTGTTTTATGTTTTAAAATAGTGCCAAACTGGTGGTGTGACCATTCCTGTTTTACCCACAGTTCTCACTGCACCCCGTTGTTTTTTTTTTTTAAGCAGTTATGAGGCTTGGGGGCAAAATCTGAAACTGCTGCTGTGCCAGTTACTCAGGAGGCTGTTGCTAGGTGACCAGAGAGTGAGTGAGTTGTTGCTAGGTGACCAGAGAGTGAGCGAGTTGTTGCTAGGTAACCAAAGACTGAGCGAGTTGTTGCTAGGTAACCAAAGACTGAGCGAGTCAGTTGATTCCACCAATCTTGCTCACCTGGCCGAGAGAGGTTGAGCGGCTAAACTTTTTGACAAACTCCTTGATCTCCCAGAATGCAGTGGGGCTCTGAATCAGAGTTCAGCGAATATTCGATTATTGAATATTGAATATTCTAGGAGACGTATTATCTATCACAATATATTTTGTTGCTGATTTATTGAACAGCCCTAATCGATACGAGCATAAGATCGATACTTCAGTTTCAGATCTCGTCTTGAATTTTTATTTTATTTTTTTATTATAGCTTCTCAACTCAATCATAAAAATAGTTTTTGCTTTGATTTGCTCTCAAATTACAATATTTCATACTTTGCTTAAGAAAACAATGCACATAAATTTGTTTTGTTTTTATATTTCTACTGCCTCTCATGTGTTATCAAATAATTTTTTAGTCATCTATATATATATTTTTTATATTTTAATAAAATATTTCAACGGAAAACCCACAAAAAAAAAAAGTTCGTAAGTTAGATGGTATATCATACTGAAATAATAAGTATCAGTATCAGTACTGGCAACAATGTCCCTGTAAATGCTTGGTATTGGACTGACACCAAAATATGTAGTATGGCACACTTCTATAGCAAATCCAGAACAGCAAAAAATAAAATACAATTAAATTAAATTAGATGAACAAAAATTAGAGATGCAGTGATTACAATTTTCCAGACTGGTACCAATTTTCTTTTTTCTTTCGAAACACATTTCTGATTTTTCTTCTTTAAAGACTGTAAAGCATAAATATGTTCCACAACAGAGATAATAGTTTCAAATACATCAGGAAATAATTTAATTACAAAATAATCTCCATTTTTGAATGTTGCTAACTTTCATCAGATTTTTTTAAAGTATAGCAAAAAAATAAATAAATATTTGCCCCTTTCCGGATTTTTTATTGTAATTGTAGCCCTTATTAAATCAAGAAATACCTGTGAGGAAACACATTTTTCTATTTCAGTAGCCTCACTCAGGCCCAATTACTCTCAGGCCTGCATGTAGAGTCGAGAAATCACTCAAAAAAATCCATCTGACAAAACGAAGTAGGCTGAAGGATCTAAAAATCATCAATAATAATACATATAAGATCAGTCTTTGACATCTATCAGTCTGGAAACAGTCATGAAGCCACGGAGATGCACAGAGCAGTAAGAAAGCTTCTCAGGTGCAGCCTACTAATCTATCAAATTTACTCCAAAAGCGAGACGACGCCTCATTCAGAAGGTCACAAAAGAACTCACAACAACATCTGACGCACTAAAGGACCAACATGCATCAGTTCAGGTCAGAGTTCATGATTCAACGACATGGAGGCCGGGCAAAAATGGCATCAGTGAGAGAGTTTCAAGGCTAAAACTAAAAACGAAGGGAAAATAACGGTCCGTCACACTTACAGAGAAAAACATAACAATATTCTGCAAATGGCGCAGATAAAAGAAAACCATTAGAAATGTATGCCTCCTGTTAAGTCCAACATAAAAATATCTAGTATGAAGTTCTGCAGCTGTTTCAGAACCTGGAAGACTTGAAATCCATGAATTAAGCTGTCTATGAGAAAACCCTTAAGGAAAACGTCCAACTGTCAAGTTTCAGAGGAGCTTAAACAAAAAAAAAAGTGGAGCGGCCTAGTCCAAGTCTATTCAAGGCAATTCAAACTAAAACCTTCCCAATATGACTGCGTCAAAACAAAAACCTCACTAGCAGTTTCAGCAAATGTTGTCATAAAAGTTAGGGGACAAAAACTTTTTCACAGATTGTTTGAATAACTTTATTTCCCAGTGAAATTTGTTTTTTGCATTTGTTCAGTTCATCCGCTCTGATATGCAAAAGAACAAATAGAAGGGTGCAGATACTTTTTCACAGAAACGTCCACACTTATCCTGTTTTTACTGGTGATGCACCAATCACAGGTTACCCATCTTTAAAAAGTCCGACCTGCCGATTTTGATTTTGACTGATGCCAATTTTGGTTTTGTCTGAAATGTCGTTAAACGTAGCAGAAAAGTTGCTGAGTTTTCAACAGGGAGTATTAACTATTAACAGACATGACCTGGTGGGCCGGTCCGTCAGTCAAATCTCTGTCACAGGAGAGCAGAAGAGGACAGTGGCTGATTTTTAGACCTTTGCTGAGGTAAATAAGATCAGTGGATAAGATCGACTTCACTTGTAGGTATCGGCCGATCACCGATCTCCCAAAATTAAGGAAATCAACGCCAACAAATCAGCCGGCTGATCAATCGATGCATCCTAATTTTTACCAACCAGAACTGAGCCAATTCAAATCTCTGATCTCTGTAACTAATAAAAATTTATTTTATTTCTAAAATATAACTGATTTGTAGCAATATAATTAGGAAAAAATATAATAAATTCCTTGTGAATTTTGCCAAAGGTTGGAAAATAATTCATTTTCCCTTAAACTTCTCTTTAAATTTTCTTAGAATAAACATTTTGACAATGACTTTATTTAATTTAGTTTTTTATTCTACTCATTGAGCAAGTGAAAGCAAACAGCCACAATGCAAAAACACAAAAATCTCAAGTATTTTTTGGTTTATTTTCTAGTGGAAATACCTTTTCAGTAAGATATAGGAGCTTGTTTTAAGCAAATCATTTCCTAATATTGATGAAAAAGTTCTAGTTCCATCAGCAGATTATTTTACTCGTAATATGGGGAAAATTTATTCTTATAAGTGAAATTATCTGCCAATGGATCAGGTAGGTTTTCCATCAATATTAAGTAAATATTTACTTATCAGGGGAGTCCAAACGTTTTGCATGAAGTTTTCAGGGGACAACGTTTTCTTTTTTTACCCCCCAATTAACAACCCAAAATATTGTAAATTACTTCTCTTTCACCTGCACATCAGTTAATAAACATGTAATATTTAACGTTTGCAGTCATTTTGGGCTCAACACGAAGGCTATGAAATATTTTTAGTTTATTCCCAGTAACAACAAATAAGAATCTTCTACAAACTTTCCTCTTTTTTTTTGCCAAAAAACAAAACTCGCTATGTGTTTTTATGAGATAAAAAAGGGTAACTAAAGAAAAATTATTTGTGTTGTACTTCACATTTTCAGTTTAAGAAGCCTTAATTTAAAAATTACAAAAGGTGTAGGAAGGTCATGTTTGTGCCAGTCTTGAGTTGGGCCAGAAATGGACATCCCTACAATACACTATATTTTGCTTAAATGTTACTTATAAGTCATTTTTTTGTCGTATTTAAAGTGTACTAGATATTTTCACTGCTATCCAGAACTATCTTGGTGAGATTTTGTGTTGGTGAGCTACAGAGCCGGCTCTCCAAAGCGCAGACCAACGGGCAAACTACAGATTAACCGTTCACACTTCCGTTCAGTTACAGTAAAAATCTATCTATAGCTCTTTATCAATTCGTCACTCCTGCTCTGTGGCTGCGCGGCCAGTGTCAAACAAGGAACACTTTCAGGATTATGTAAAACATTATCTACATTTCCAACACATGACCTTGTGCTATTGAATGGCTGATCACACACACAGAAGAATCCCGTGTGCTCCCGACTCCTGCATTCAAATCCACACGGTTAACAGGGAACCGAGCCGCCCGGCAGGCTCCCGTTCTCATCCGCTTCAAGGTAAACGGCTTCTTTAGAAAGTTGTGAAGGGAGGAAGGAAGCAGCAAATTTCCAGCTAAAAGCGCCCTGAGTTTTATCTCCCGCATCGCCGCTGTCCGACGTACCTCGCCGCTGAAACACCAAACCCATTATATCACATGCCATCTAACGCCCACGTAAGCACGCGCTGGGGGGGGGAAAGATTAAAAACACACGCATACTCAGCACACAAGCAAAAACACATCCACAGGAAGTTTTAAAAAGAGAAGGCACTTACCTGTGGATAGTCAAAGTCTGAGAGTGGTGCTATGCTTTTGATGTATTCGATCCTAAACTGGTTCTCTGGGTTGGCTATTGGGACTGGGGGTATTAAAGTGCTCATCGCAGACACTATAGTCTATAAACCAGAAATGGGAGACAAAAAAAAACAGAAAAGGCACTAAGTAGGATGAATACAGGAGGAGGAGGAGGGGGGGGATGCTAAAAAGCCGGTATAATAATCAGTAAAATGGGATGCAACAACAAACACTCAGAGGGAAACTCACCACTATGGCATCCTTCACGTTTTTCCGAATGTCCTGTATTTTCTGTTTCTTTTCTCTGCATGGAGACAAAACACACTGATAAGGAAGTGAAGACCAAAAATATGAAATAAAAAAATAAAAACACACAGAGCGATCCTACACCGTTTTTATAAGGCTTCAGACGGTCACAGACTGAAACTCCTTTTATCACTTTGATTTAAATGTAAATGCTAAATGTAGCTAAGAAATGTATCAAGATGGTTTTAGGAGGGAGGGAGGGAGGGAGGGAGGGAGGGAGGGAGGAAGGAAGGGAGGAAGGAAGGAAGGAAGGAAGGAAGGAAGGAAGGAAGGAAGGAAGGAAGGAAGGAAGGAAGGAAGGAAGGAAGGAAGGAAGGAAGGAAGGAAGGAAAAACCAGATACAAGGAATAAAGAAAGTTAGACAATTAAGAAAAGAAAGATGACAGAAAGTAAGGAAGGAAGAAAGGAGGTACAGAAGGACACCAGAAAGGATTAAATTAAGGAAAGACACAAGGAAGGAAAAATACGAGAGGAAAGATAAAAATTACAGTTTGGAAGCAAAGACACACGGAAGAAAGATAAGCAGGAAGGACACATATCAGGATGGAAGGTTTATGGGCCGAACACTAAAACCAGGAAACGGTTTTCAGTCTTTTTATTCTGCGCTTCATTCGCTCAATGCGTTTAGATTTTGGACATCGACCCACAAGTTGGTCCACAGACCTTCTGGTTGCCTTCAAAATCACGGTAAAAATGGCCAACAATGTTCCTCCTTTAGCCCAAAACTACACGGGTCAGGCATGTGCTGCAGGACTCTACAAGCAGCTTAAAAACATAAAAAACTGCGACAAGATGATCGTTATTATATGTTCTAACAAAGGAAAGACAAATAATCATACAATCCATGATCAGAAATGTCTATCTGAGTGTCTGTTTTTGGTTAAAAATACTTTATGCACAAACACAAACCATTTATTAAAGTTTAGCTAAAAAGTTTACTTCCTTGTACGTCTCGGAGTAAAATTTACATGTATATTACATGATTGGGGCTTATACCGGAAGTAGCTTCACTTCCAAGACCTGTTGAATCAATGGATCATTATCCATTCCTACCAGAATGACCAGCCTGAATAATCGCTGGTGCATCCTGCGAATCGGGCGGCCATGTTTCACTTTTCCACCATTTTATTATAAAATTTACTCTTCCCAGATTTTAAAGTCTAAAAGTACAAATACTTTTTGGTGGGTTGCAATGAGCTCTGTGGAGGTCATTTATGGTGAAAATGCCATTTGGATCCATGTTGAATATTTAGCATCTGTTCTATCTATTCAAAAGTGATTCTTATATTTAGGAAGAATCTCTTTTCACAGGTTTTCCATAAAACAGCAAAAGTAATCCTGTCCTGACAATAGAGTGCACCCCTGATCCCGGTACGCTCACACTATACAAAACAGAGTCGACATAAATCACAAAACACTTTTCATTTCCGCATGTTTACAACCAAATTATGATTTTTATTTTGTTTTCTTTTCTTTTCTAAGCTGCTATCTTGCTGTTTCTTTAACTACTCAAACACATGAAAGCAGCTTCTTTCTTTCATCTCCTGGACATCAAAATCAATCCAACAAACCAGCTGGGGTGACCCCTCAGTGTATTTTTGGCATGTTGCTCTTAAAATACTCCTCTAATAAGAGTAGGCAACCCCTTTAAGAAGCTGATTTTTCTATGATTTCTTGTATGTAGAAGGGCTGAAACGATTAATCGGATTAATTGTGATTAATAGAATTAATTATCAACTAATTTAGAAATCGATTAATCGTTATACAGACGAGAAACAAAGGAAATTTTGTGTATGACCAACACAGTCAGAGTAATGATTAAGCCAATATTTTGCATGTAAGGTAAGAAAAAACAACTTTGTCTGTAAACCAAAAGTCTTCAATTGGCAATCTTAGCTCCGCCTGGTTCAAATCCTCTAAAGGAAAGCTATGTTATTGCTATATTATTTGTTTATTTTCATATTCTAATGTTTTCCTAACATTGTATAAAGAAGGCTTAAGTGGTCAAATGAAAAATCTGCAGAATGTGTCCATTTTCTTGCCCGGTTAATCGTCAGAAGAATTACTAAAACAATCGTTAGCTACAGCAGTAGCATTTAAACATTTGGCATATTAAAGTTTTATCCATCCTGTAGCTGACATTATCATGCATTATTTACAGAAACAAACATTACAGGAGAGATTGTATCGTTACAAATACGTAAAATAAGGAAATAGCTACATTTGTAAGCAGACTTGCAAGTACTTGTAGCTCTACACTTTTAGCTGTCCCTGTGAAAAACAATCTGTTTTAAAGGGCTTCAAAAATGCTAACGTTCTTATTCATGCACACAAATCAGAATACCCTGCTTCTATTTTGAAAATCTGGCATTTATTTTTAGGCTAACCACTGCCGCTAAGCTACGTTAGCACCACTGTGTGTGCACCAGTGTCAGCTCATGCTGGAAAAAGAAACTGATACGATATGTAGAGGCTTTAACGATACACTCACTTCTAAGTAAGGGGAATTACATTAATAGCACTGCAGTTTGAACTGTTTGTTGTCATTTAAAGATTTCACACTTTGCTAGGCTATAAAATATTCAGTCTGTTGGAGGTACTCTTAGTTACCACAATCTCATTTTGTAAGATTGCATTGTCTTTCTAAACGTTAGTACGCCATGTTGCATTTTATTAAGCTGCAATAACGTTTGGTACCAACAGCCATTAAAAATCCTACTCAGTTTATTTTATAATATACAGTTGGAGCAATTGAGCTGATCAAGCCCTGAACAACAATCAGTAATCAGTTGTTCACATCTTCTTTCACCTTAACATACGAGCTAAATGAGGTAAAGTTTAACAGATTACAGGTAAGATTTTGAACTAAAAGTCTTGAGTAAATTGAACACAGGGACAACATTTCTTGTTGCAGTATCACTTAATTTAACTATAACCTGCAAGTGCAAATATAATTAAGCCCAGATAGGCATAAATCTGCAATAAAAAGGTACTCTTAGTATTGCATTTAAATTGTTTATATTGTAAAATCCTGCCTCCTCTTGAAAAAACACATTTTAATTCCTACATTCATTCCTGCAGTTAAAATACTCTGAAGTCTTGCAGGTCTGAGCTGAGATCAATCGAGACAGAGAGGGGAAAGAGGTGAAATGGGATTCATGCTAAGAGGTTAAAGGTCTTCAAGAAGAAAAACCAGACCTAAAATTTTATTCTAACATAGTTTAAAGTATTATGTGATTAAAGCACAAGCTATGATTTAACTTATAAGCAGGTAAAACTCAGTGATAGTGGCATTATTTTTGCAGTTAAATCTCAATAGAAAGATTTATCCTGAGGAGGGACAGCCTATTAAATAATACTTCCTAGCATTTAGACAGTTTTGCTTATTATCATAAGCAACGATTCAATTATGATCTAAAAAGAATAGTAATTAGGATATTATTATTACTGGATTTGAATGTCAATAACAGATACTGACTTGCTTTGGCATATACATGTAATTAATTTACAAATAACGAGGATTTTCTTATAGATAAACATTTCTGACATGTTGTAAGCCTCTTTAAAACAGGCATTAGTTCAAATTAATTCAGATAATAAGGAAAAACAGGGTTCAGTCTTCGAGATTACAAATGTTTAAGCAGCAAAATAGACCAAAAACCATTTTACTGGTTACATTTATGCCAGAAAACCTCCTCTAGAAAGTGAAATTATTTGATCATTATCAGAAACAATGCTGAGATAATTTACCCCATCATTACAATTTTTTAATCTTGGTTAAACCTCGCAGCCTGTCTTTAATTTCCATACACATGCAGAGGATTTTCTTGCAGTTAAAAGACTGACATGTTGCAGGCCTGTTTAAAACAGACCAAGATCAATGCCATGCAAGGCCTTGCAGCAAAACAAATCATCAATAGGCCTATGTCGATCACAACCTTTCTTTCCCCCATGCATGAAACAGGAAACAGTTTTTTTTTGTTGTTGTTTTTTTTCACTGACAGGCTTCGTGATACACTCAGATCCCCCACATTTATAGCTGTACCTTTTTTAAAAAGAGAGCAGAAATAGTGGGGGGAAGAGGCAGATATTAGCAGGTTTGCATGGTGGTTACAGGGCCCCAACAGGCGCTGCAGTGGCAGCAGGCTGTGTGCTGGCCTCGGCGGCGTTATTCATTAGCAGAGTAGCCATAAACGAAAGCATTAAATGTTATTTTCTGTGCAGTTTTTTAATGCGCAGCACTCACTCAGCGTTGAAGCCGTTGACGTGTAGAATCCTCATCTGCTTCACAATGGTGCTTTTTCCGGACTCTCCCGCACCTTCGACAGAAAAAAAATATAAATATATATATAAAAACACAAATTTAGCACCAAGCGACTACATCCTGCCCACATATTAGGGAGTAAATATGCTCAACCGTGGGGGTAAATTGTTATTATTATTAATTGTACGGCTGTGGAGCTTCCATCAATATCCACCCCCATGACATATTATTGCTGCTGTCAAAGAAATACGGCTACGTGTTCGGTAAACGAAACGGATTAGTCCACATTTTAAACACCAGCCACCGCGTTTAAACGAGCCTTACCGAGCAGTAAGAGCCTGTGTGTTGCTTTATACGCCTGTCTCTCCTTCTGTAGCTGCTTTTCTATCTTTTTATTAGCTTCTCGTTGTGCCTTTTCGTCGATGCGTTGGTCTTCAGTCTTGCTGTTGCCCAAACAACCCATCTTCCGTCACCCTCAACCCTTCCTTGTGGAGCCGTTAAAAATAATATCGTTGTAAAGAGAAGAAAAAATGGCAGCCGAGGAGGATGGGGTTTTAAAAAATAATAATAGTCACACCAACAACGAGTGTGCTGTGAAAATAATAATAATAATAAATCTCTGCGAGGCTTCTCTCCGTCCGTCCGTCCGTCGGAGGGAGGAATATGTTCCCCCGTTACAATTCCGCTTCAGCCGCAGCAGACCGTCATCCGCGCCGACGAAGAACAACCGCTCGATTCACCGAGGAAATATTTAAAATATATACATAAATAAGAACAGAAAGAAAAAAAAGAGAGAGAGGGAGAGAGACA
The DNA here is from genome assembly GCF_904066995.2 of Poecilia reticulata. Classification (NCBI taxonomy): domain Eukaryota; kingdom Metazoa; phylum Chordata; class Actinopteri; order Cyprinodontiformes; family Poeciliidae; genus Poecilia; species Poecilia reticulata. The sequence continues at coordinate 23,982,225 of NC_088846.1, forward strand.
GAGAGAGAGAGGGGGGGGATTTCAATTTCTGGGAATCCGGTCAACTGTTCCTATCACGTCTCCAGCCCCTCTCCTCTCTCAGTGGTTTTTTTTCTGTCTGAATTTCTACCAGTGTTTCTGTCTCTTTAACTCAGCACTGCCTCTCTCTGTGGCACCAGGAAGTAGCCGCGGACCGTGGAGGCAAGAAAACAAACCTCCGTTAAACTGTAACGTTAACGACCAGCCCGGCGACAGCATTTTATAACTGGGTGAAGTTGGAACAGACGAGCCGTTACAGATTCAGTCCCGATATGATAATAATAAAAAAAAGTAAGGAAATAAAACGGTAGAATGGGTGGAAGGCCAGACGCCTGTTTACAAGAGGGGCTGGGTCTCTGTCTGCTAGTGAGATGGCCCTGACCCACACTGATAACCAGTTGACATAGTTCCTGTAAGAACTGGGGTTAACTGGAATATGACTGTACACTTTATTATACGTTATTAAAACAATTTAAATCACGTTATTGACAATTTAAAACATGATAGATAGATAGATAGATAGATAGATAGATAGATAGATAGATAGATAGATAGATAGATAGATAGATAGATAGATAGATAGATAGATAGATAGATAGATAGATGAGTTGCCTGATGGATGGAAGGATTTATTTTGGATTACTGGTTGTTTGTTTCAATGGATGGATGGAAAATTATCAGATGTTGGACGGATGGACAGATCGATCAATCATGGGATGTTATTTTTGTCCAACAGCCATAATTATCAACAGGTTCTTGATGTTGCTGGTACTTTAACTCAAACTGTGGGCTTTGACTAGACAGAACTAAGATTGCGCTTTTAGGCAACAAACACTGAAGATGGGTTTGGTTTACAACAAAGAACAAATACACAGACAAGCAAATCTATAAAAACCATGTAAAAAATGAGGACAAACATTGAATACTTCGTTCTTTATTAAGACTTCTTTATGGAGCGCTGCATTAGATGCCAGATGTCCTCTGTTCTGGTGTCCAACTGATGCAGTTTTAGTCTCTGTGGCTCCTTCACGTTCCTTCCCATGAAAGTTAAGCTGGTACAGTCTTCCTGATTGTTCAGGCTCTTTCCCACGATGTCATCTTACTGGGTTTTGGAGACTTCTTTTAGCATCTTGCGGTCTGCTTTCAAGGTGAATTTCCATCAATGTTCAGATCTGGGCATGTTGGCAATTGTTTCCAATGTCCTCCTCTTGTGGACTACAGTGAAATGGCTGATTTCAAATTATCGCCGACCTCCTTAAATCCCTTACCAGATGTAGAAACGTGCGAGTGTCAGAGTAAAACTTCCTTCAAAAATGCTGAGAAATTATATTCTCATCATCTGCTCGTCCTTTTAGGATGGAGCAGACGAGGGGGTGACCTCAACAGAAATATTTTTTTAATTTCATTTCACAAAGCATTTTAAAATATCTTATCTCAAAAGACTCTTATCCCAAAGTGAAATTAATTTTTGTCATAACTTGTATTATATGAGAAACTTCAAATAGTCGATGGTGATGCTATAGGCAGGTAGGTAGCAGTCAGTCTTGCGACTAATCTGAAAACACCTCTGACTGAAGACTGTTGTTGTATGACAGTCTCATCATGACTGATATCAGGGTTTCCCTCGGTGTATTAAAAACCTGGCGGGCCACCAGGCTTGGTGTTGTTAATTTATTTGCTTTATATTATGATTGCCTTTTTAAAGACTTTACAGTTGGTGTTTAGATATCAATCTTCCAGTCTTCCAAAAATGCATAACTGTCAAATGATATTTTCACATTTCCTGTCAACTTTAAACATTTTTTGACTCAAAATCGCGGCGTTAGGCTGGATGACTGCCGAAGCGCCCTGAGCACCGGGCTTAGCAAGTTTTCTGGGGGAAACCAGAAACAATATTCCACGGCAACATTTCCTGGATGACGCCATAAGTTGTTAGCAAGCAATACTAATCCATCTCCTTTGCTTTTGCCACTCCTTTTTAAATCTCTGTCTGGTCTTACGGTTATAAAGCTGGGCAGAGAGATGTTGAAGTCTGTCTGTCTGGCTGTTTATCTCCCTCCTTTATATGGTTATTTTTATAACAAAGTATTGCACTATTTATTGTTTTCTATTGCAAAAAGCCAAAATAAATACATTTCAAAGAGATTTCAATTCAGATTAATGCTGAACTTGGTTTAAAAATATATCCTACACCTGCTTTATCGTATGGTTACATCTCTTGCAACTCAACAAAAGTTTGCAGCAAAAGTACTCCATTTCAGACGTAAGAAATACTGAAATGCTCAAGTATTTTCAGTAAAATTCAGGGCTGGGAATTTTAACATGTTAATATAAAACGGCTGGGAGTTTGTTTGTTTTTTTGTTCTGAAGCACTTGGGATGTTTTTAGGAGCTACTCAGACTCAAATGAAAGTGCATAATAGATCCCCTTTAACAATTTACTCATTTCATAAAAATTTTGTTTATTAAGCAGTTAGAACTAAAAAAACATGACAAATTTATGCGGTTTAAATGTAATGAATTTTGTGGTCTGCCAGTAGTTAACATTTGCTATTTTTGACACCAAAGCTGTACCTGTTTCAACTAAACCTTTTATTAAATAACCTAAAATTTGAAACATTCTCTCCCAATCAAATCAAATCTTGTTAAAAAAAAAAAACATAAAAATTGAATCATATTTATAAAACCTGGAAATCTTTTATGATTTTATTAAAATAAAGTCTCAACAAAGGTCCAGGAGTAACAAATCCTTGAAATTTTGGCTGAGAAGTGGTTCCATAAATGTTGACATTGGTTTTTGTATGGTCTTAATTTAAAAAAATTTTTTGCTACACACCTTGTAGTTGACAGTATTTGCGGGAATGTTGGTTGTTTGTTTTTTGCTCTTTTCTCTTAGAATTGTGATTTTATATGAAAAGCCTAATAAATATATAAAACCCTAAAAGTTTAATCATAAAGCACACACACACACACACACACACACAAAGAGCGACACATCGTGGACGGCTGGAAATGTTAGATGTGTTACGTCACAGCAAAGCAGCAATCAACCCCACCGTGAAATACAAAGTCCACCGAACGCGGCAGCATGTTAGCAAAGCCTGAGGCAGCGAGACACAAAACAGCCTCATAAATTTACTCCAAACCCAGAGACAGTGAACACACCTGCCTGGCGCAGCGGAGGCCCCACCTTAGCAAATACGAAGAGATCATCCGAATAAATAATTGCTCAGGCCAACACTTTTATTTGCTTTCTTCAAAAATATTTACCCGCACTAACAAATAGAGCAGCCGAACACATAAAAAGGGGATTTTTTTTTTCCCTCAGAGAGCCGACTCAAAATACAGAACTCACTTACAGAAATTATTATACCACCACCCTCTGGAAAACATCTGAAGCTCAATAATAGTTTCATGTTTTAATTACAGCAGGATAATCTCACGTTGGAAATGTAGAAAAATGCAGCTGGTATCTGGATTAGAAAGAAAGAAAGAAAGAAAGAAAGAAAGAAAGAAAGAAAGAAAGAAAGAAAGAAAGAAAGAAAGAAAGAAAGAAAGAAAGAAAGAAAGAAAGAAAGAAAGAAAAGAAGGGAGTATATAGGATACAACAAAGGAGGGAAGGAAAGTAGTACAAAGGAGTAAGAAGAAAGGTCACGGAAAGAAAAAAGGAGAAATTAAGAGTATAAAGCAGGGGTGTCCGAAGTCGGCCCTCATCCTGCATGTTTTAGTTCTCTCCCTGGTTTGACACACCTGCATCAAATGATGGCTCATTAGAGGCCTAAGGAGAACATTGACTTGCTGAGGAGGTTGTTACAACCACTAGGGAGAGAACTAAAACATGCAGGATGCCGGCCCTCGAGGACTGACTTTGGACACCCCTGGTATAAAGGATACAACAACAAAAAAGAAAGAAAGAAGGAAGAATACGAAGGATAAAGGGCACAAGGAATGGACAGAGGGAGGAAGGAAAGGACACAAGGAAGAAAGTATAAAAGAATACAAGGACTGAAGGGAGAAAGAAAAGAATAATAAAAGAATATAAATGAAAAAGGAAGGAAGGGATAAACAGACATAGGAAATGGACACAAAATAAGAAGAAAAGTTACAAGGAAGGAAGGAAAGAAAAATAGTATAGAGAGGGAAGGAAGGAAGCAAGGAAGGACGAATAGAATTAAATTTACTTGTTACAGCAGCACAGTAATAAAATATACCCCATGTAATAGAAAATATATTAAAAAACTATAAACAACTGCATATTTATAAAGTGAAATAATACAAGGAAAGAAGGAAAGGAAGGAAGGACAGATGGAACAATCTAGTCAGGAAGGAAGGACGAACATAACAGACGGCAGGAAGGATGGTATGACAAGGAAGGAAGAAAAAAGACAGAATGAAGGACATAAAGGAAGGAAGGACAGGAGTAAGAAAGGAACGATGCCAAAAAAAGAAGGATTGAAAGGACACAACATTTAGAAACGGGAAAACAGTCTGGAAATACAAACACCCTTCCGCCCTTCGTAATGTATTTCCCCATATTTATCCAGGTCAATATTGAAATCAATTTCCATCCTTTACTAAACTTTATAGGAAAACTTCAAACACAAGAACTGTTTACATCCGAAATGTTTGGCACAAGAGATTTAGCTAAAAAAAACAGTTTGTTATTGTAAAGTTACATTTATTTATTTTTTACTGCTTGAGTAGCATGTCTTAATTGTAACTTTTAATAGCACTTCTTCCTGAAAGGACAAGTAAATAACCTGTGTTTTGAGCAATATTTGTGTTTATTTAATCGTGATTAATCAACTACTGAAATAATCATCAGCTAATTTAGTAATCGATCAATCATTAACTGGAGTATAAGGACTCAAAAAAGGCTTTTGCTGAAAGAACAACATAATCAAAGCAGTAATTAAGCAAAAACGGAATAAAATGCATATTAAATTTGCACTTAAGATAAAAAAAACACCTTTTTCTGTAAATATGTTTTACCCAAAACTTCTTAAGTGGAATAATTTTAGCTTCACTCAGTTCAAATCAACTAAAGGAACGCCGTGTTACTTCACTTTAGAAAATAAAATGTAAATTTTCTTATTTAAAAAATAAAATAAATTATTTATTTGCATATTTAAAAGCATTTCCAATGTCGTATAGATGAAAAATCTGTAGAACGTCCCAAATATTTTCATCCGATCAATCGATTAATCGTCAGTTACTAGAATAGTCGTTAGCTGCAGCCCTACTTCTTTAAGTTTCAGATCTGGAACGAAGCTTAGCTGCACCGTTGCAGTGAAAGTCCCCGTTTAGTGAAGCCGACATGAAAGGTGTGTGAGTGTGTCACGTTCAGCTCACTGTGGTTTCCTCTGACACCAGATGTGGTGTGGTTTGTTCATTAGCCATCACTTCTCTCTACACTGAGACAACCTTTGACTTATTTGTCATTGTTGTAGTTTATTCTTTTTTAAATAAATAGATAAATAAATAAAGCATGATAAACTCAACCAGTGCTGCAGAAATTAACATCTATACTGTTGCATTCAAGTCCTACTAACTATGCAGTACATATGCATTCAAATTTAGCAACATAAACAAGCAGTTGTTGTGATTATAACAATGATATTTGTTTGTAGTGACGTTTTCCAGCAAGCAAATTAACCCTAAAACCCTCATCCACCTGTAGTGGGTTGATTACAAAACCACTATTAACAATCTGCAACTTTGATGTAAAAAAGAAAAAAAAAAAAGAAAATAGATTCATTTTCCCCGCCTTGAAAAAAAAGGAAGGTCAAAACCAGTAACTGATCCACACCTCCCTCTAGTGGCCAGAGGCAGCATTGCATCCGTGATGAGGCTATTTGAATGATGAATAATCATTGCCCATCAAAAGAAGGATAGTTTAGATGTTTATTTATATTTTATGTATTTTTACTTGGTGATTTATATCCAAACTCAAAAAAACAACAACCTGTTTTCACATTTATGTCAAGTTTTTCTATTAAAATACATCTATTTTAGCATTTATATGCAAAGTTTGAGTTCAATCTTTCATTATTATATTAACCCCAGATGTTGCTTAAGTTTCTATTTTTATCTCCACCAGTTTTTATCGACATGTTCAGATTTTGAAGCTCATTTTCAGATTTTCATTGTCAGAAACAAATTTCATTTTTATTCATTTTTGTTTTGTTTTTGCGTATCAGAACAGAACAAAAACAAGTAAGTAGCAGTATAAAAGTATGCCAAAAAAGTGTTAAAATAAACCTAAAAATAAAAAATGTACATTTAAAAAACAATCTTATTTAAAAAAGGAATCATTAGCGTACATTTTATGTTATTTTCCTATATAATGTATGTATTTTTTATGTATTTATTTAGAAATTAACTCCAATACAGAACAAAGAATATAAAAGTATAAAAAATCTGCTAAAAAATGTGCTACAATATATTTTAAAATAAATAATAATGCATATCTTTCCAGAAATATTTTACTATCATGTAGTTTATGTTATGGTGCTGTAAAAACACCTTGTGAATGTGTTATCTTGAAAGGAGCTATATTAAAAGAAATGAGCTTACTTCATTAACTCCAGTCACTGCAGTTAATTATCAACATATCGGCTTTTAAGAACCTTAAAAATAACTGCTGATTACTTCTTATCTGTGCAAAAGTGCGCTTTAAGGATATTGCAAAAGTAAGGTATGGTAATATTCACATTTATTATGCGCCAACACACAGGCCCCAAACACCAAGTTTAATTTTACACTTATTTTGTGGCCCAGACTGTGACTGAAGCATGCATTGTATAAACGAGGCACCGGTCCAAGCGATACCGAGCTAAATTTAGAATTGTTTAATTTTTTTTTTCCTGGAAGCACTCCCTGCAGGAACAGAGGCTCTTGAAAAAGAAAAAGAAGAAGAAAGAAAATCATAAATTATACATTAAGTAAACTCGAAGAACAGGTCTGGTCCGATGTCCTTCGAACGTGGTGTGGTTCCCCTCCGATTGAGCTGATAGGACAATTCACATTGCCCTCCCTGCTATCGGCATCATAAATATGACAATAACTCATGTTTCAGTACCTCCTGCCAGCGGTGACAGTAACTGGGAACTCGCTGAGTAGCAAAGTTCAGCTGTGGTCAATGATAAAACTCACTTAGACACAAGCAAAGTTCACTTGGCTCCAAAAGCCTCTGCTGCGCGTTTCTGTACATGAGGAAGATTTTTCCAAAAACGCGGCTTCCCGCCCGGGACAGCAGCTCGAAAACAGTAAACACGCCAGACAAAAGCTGCATGGCAGATATTCTCCAACTCGTCCGCGGTGTGTTTTCAGTAATTCCAGTCCGACAAGCAGCCAGTGTGACAACGCAACGATGGTGATGAAACTGACTTATGAGAGATAAGAGTTGACGAAATCTAACGCTGCATCAGGTGTTATCTGTCAAAAGCACAGAAACCAATCTAAAACAGCAGAAGTCACTTCTCTAGGAATACAGTCGGGCGATTGTTTTGTTATTGTTTTTTATCGAATTTTGGGGTATTGAAGATTTAATTATTTTTTTTAAATCTGGATTTTTTTTTCCCCCCTTGGTTTTTCATAGTTGAGTGATGTGAGTGGGACAAGGCCGCCATTTTGTTTGATAAGTGTGCTTTTTAGCTTGTATTTATTCGGACTTTGAGTTCAGATCAACTCTATGATGGGATATAAGGGTCAAGTTATAAGTTTTTACTTTTAATTTCAAGAATTAAATCATAATATTAGGAGAATTAAGTAGTATCTTTAGAACAACTCCAACAAATTAGCTATCCAAGCTTTCTTTTCTCATTACAGTGGGGAGAACAAGTATTTGATACACTGTTGATTTATCAGGTTTTCCCACTTGCAAAGCATGTAGAAGACTGTAATTTTTATCATAGGCACTCTTCAACTGTGAGTGATGGAATCTAAAACAAAAATCCAGAAAAATACAATGTATGATTTTTAAATAATTAATTTCCATTTTATTGTGTGAAATAAGTATTTGATCATCTATCAACCAGTAAGAATTTTGGCTCTCACAGACATGTTAGTTCTTCTTTAAGAAGCCCTCCTGTTCTCCACTCATTACCTGTATTAACTGCACCTGTTTGAACTCGTTACCTGTATAAAAGACACCTGTCCACACACTCAATCAATCAGACTCCAGCATCTCCACAATGCCCAAGACCAGAGAGCTGTGTAAGGACATCAGGGATAAAATTGTAGACCTGCACAAGGCTGGGATTGGCTACAGGACACTAGGCAAGCAGCTTGGTGAGAAGGCAACAACAGTTGGTGCAATTATTAGAAAATGGAAAAAATACAAAATAACGGAAAATCTCCCTCGGTCTGGGGCGCCATGCAAGATCTCACCTCGTGGAGCATCATTGATCTTGAGGAAGGTGAGGAATAAGCCCAGACCTACACGGCAGGACCTGGTCAATGACCTGGTCAATGACCTGAATAGAGCTGGGACCACAGTCTCAAAGAAAACAATCAGTAACACTCTACGCCGTCAAGGATTAAAATCCTGCAGTACATGCAAGGTGCCCTTCCTCAAGCCAACGCATGTCAAAGCCCGTCTGATGTTTGCAAATGACCATCTGAATGATCCAGGGGAGGAATGGGAGAAGGTCATGTGGTCTAATGAGACAAAAATATAACTTTTTGGTTTAAACTCCACTCGTCATGTTTGGAGGAAGAAGAATGATGAGTACAACCCCAAGAACACCATCCCAACCGTGAAGCATGGTGGTGGAAACATCATTCTTTGGGGATGCTTTTCTGCAAAAGGGACAGGACGACTGCACCATATTGTAGGAAGGATGGATTTGGCCATGTATCGTGAGATTTTGGCCAACAACCTCCTTCCCTCAGTAAGAGCACTGAAGATGGGTCGTGGCTGGGTCTTCCAGCATGATAACGACCCAAAACACACAGCCAAGGCAACTAAAGAGTGGCTCTGTAGGAAACATCTTGAGGTCCTGGAGTGGCCTAGCCAGTCTCCAGACCTGAATCCAATAGAAAATCTTTGGAGGGAGCTTAAAGTCCGTGTGGCCCAGCGACAGCCCCGAAACCTGAAGGCTCTGGAGGAGATCTGTATGGAGGAGTGGGCCAAAATCCCTGCTGCAGTGTGTGCAAACCTGGTCAAGAACTATAGGAAACGTCTGATCTCTGTAATTGCAAACAAAGGTTTCTGTACCAAATATTAAGTTTCTTTTTTCTGGTGTATCAAATACTTATTTCACACAATAAAAAGGAAATCATACATTGTATTTTTCTGGATTTTTGTTTTAGATTCCATCACTCACAGTTGAAGAGTACCTATGATAAAAATTACAGTAAAATTACAGCTTTGCAAGTGGGAAAACCTGAAAAATCAACAAATCAACAAAATTTTCTTTTTAGAAAAGAATGGGAGGAAAAAAAAGTCTAGTATGAAAAAAAATCTGAAATGTAATTTTTATGCCATAGATAAGATCCTCCATTTCAGTTCCAGGGTAGATGATACTATAAATCTTCATAGTTGAAACATTTCTATACACTGCCCAGAAAGACACGAATCAGTTTTCTCAACCAATCACACCAAACTTTTCCGTTTAAGGTCATTCAGGGTCACCAAAATTATTTCTATTTGCTAAATGCCAGAAAAATGACACGTTTTTCAGGTGCTTGTTATTTCCTTCGAATTCAAAGGTTTACAGATAGGAAGATTTTGTGGGCTTCTGATAGGTAAATTCGCATTATTTTAATTAAATAGAGGCACACTTGTGAATGGATTTTAAGGAAAACAAACTCCTTCCATGTTTGATGTGAAAAAATAAAAATAAAATCAGCCAAGATGGCAGAAAGTGAACTGAGAACCTCTATAAGTCTGATTAAACATTGGGCAAAATGTCCATCTTATGAATGTTTATTTGTGCTGAACAATAAATCAATAACAACATATATATTGTGATAGATGTATGATCAATATCAACAGATAATATGTTAGAAAATTCAATTTAAAGAATATTCTCTGAACTCCGATCAGGAACCGCAAAGCTAAGCGAAGCTTTGTGGAATTAGCTAACTCTCTCACTCTTTGGTTACCTAGCAACAACTTGTATTGCAAGTTGTGGTTACCTAGTAACAACCTCTTGAGTAACTTAGGCAGCAGCAGTTTAAGGTTTGGCCACTGTGCCTCATAACTACTAAAAAATAAAAACACGCAGCATTTCAGATATTTAAAACCAAAAACTAATCAACAATTATCAATATCAACTGATATAAAACGCTTTTCTCGCGATATGATTTTTAGCCATATTGTCAGCCATTGGGCTACACAGGTAGGAGACAAATCCTTTGAGAATATCAACCACAGATAAAAAGCAGAAGAGCTTGTAAAAGCTGGTAAATGAGCTGACAGGCCACTCAGCAACGAAGAGGCCATTTCTAAAAAAGGCAGCAGAGAAAGCGAGAACAGTTTGGGAATATACTTAAAAACAAACACTTTGAATCTAAATTTTCAATTAAACTTGAAACAAGCCTCAAAAACACCATCCCAATTGGAAGGTACGATGGTGGCAACATCATCACATGTGGCTGTTTTTCTGCAAAATAGTTTGATACATAAAACAAACCATATGACATAATAAAATATTTAATATTTAAGCAACATCTGAAGACATCAGCCAGGAAGCTGAAGCTTAGCCACAAAAAGAACCCAAGCATTTTCATCACATTACCTACAAAGTCAACATTTTGGGGTTGCCATCGCAACTTCCACAGAAAACGTATGATTTATAATCCAATATTCCAGCAATCTGTGGAAGCCTAAAGTTTTGTTTGAAAACGAAACTCTACAAAACACTAAAGAAATGCTTATGATCCCCCTCTATCATTATTCTGACATTTATCAACCAGCGATATTATTTTAGCTACCTAAAACATTAAAGGTTTGGTCTGATGTAATGGCAAACAGTAAAGAAACAGAGATTTGGTTCACATCCTACATCTCTGATCTATTCTGATTTTACTACAATTACACAACGGTTTCAGGTTTCTCCAATCTGAAACTCAAAGTTAGACTTTGAATTCCAAAGGAATCTTAACTGCCCTGGCTTTACCAGTAAGATTGTAAAACCAAAGCAATTATGCTGTTAAGAACCATCCTATTGAACTCTTATATAAGCAGTTATAAACTGAAGCAGATAATTATTTCAGCTCTGTAAATCATTGACTTATATTTAGTTTAGTTTGACTTTTAACTTGTGGAAAGAAGTTGAAACATTCATCACGACCGCCAAAGATTCAAAACGATAAGTTAATAAATTATCCAATCACAGAAGCCTCAATGGATGCCTCAAATATTCTCGTTCGAAAAGCTCGACGTTGATGAATGTGATGGAAGTACAGGTTTCAAGGAAAATATTCAAATTTAAAACGCACCGGATGTGATTTACAAATAACTGGAACTTTGGGAGTAAAATGTGTATTAAAGATGTCCTTCACAGGATATTTTCTTTTTTTGGAACCATTCTCTGAAAATCTGAGACAGAGTTGTGTGTGAAAATCTCAGCATTAACAACAATACTGAGTTCAAGTAACTTAATTCCCTTTTCTATTTCACTCTGATGCTCCATCTCTAAATTGTCTTCTCTATAATCGAGCACTTCATTCACTGTTGGTGTTAAACAAACAATGGAACAGGTTTACCTAATAAAGTGGCCTCTGAGTGTATCTTAGCTTGTTCATTAATCAGTTTAAGTTTCTATTGTTCTTTGGGTCTTTCGGACTCTTAAGTAATCCTTTCTAACGATTTCATACCTTTGAATAAACAGTGCAATTCCTACATATTTGACCATTTTGTTTTCTATAGCTTTGTATTTTTTGTGTTTTCTTGAACACTTGTGGTCGGCTGTATAATGTTATGCCATATTTTCATCGACCGTGGTTCCCCATTTTAGCTAGTTAACTTATGGATTATGACAGTTGTTCCTTTCAGATCATAACATTTTTTAATAGAAATTATGTATTTTGTCAAAATTTGGAAATTATGACTGAAATTTAATAAGAAATCATGATACTGTCGGGTTTGTAGCTTTAAGTGTTTTGAAGCTACAAACCCGTGACAAATTACAGTGTAATTTGTCACTGTAGGGGGAACAATAGTACTAATAGTAATTGTAATAATAATCAATTATGACACTAAATTATACATCCACAAACTATATTCATATTTGCTATCTAACAGTAAAAAAAATAAATTCACATGGAAAAAAAACCTGAGCTTTTGGTTCATTTTCAGAGGCTTCATAGTAGTGCTACCGTGCTAGTGCTAGCTTGAAACAAAACTATAGGTTCTAGCTGTTATTCAATTCCTCCAACATTACAGAGCAAATTCATGTTTTGTTAAGCAGACATAAAATGTTATCTGCGACTGTTTTACTTTTTGAGCATAAAGTAGATCTGTTTAGCTAAGCTGCTATCCCACACATCCTATGCTAGTGCCAACGCTAATGCAGAAATCCCTGTTGATTTTTCAGCGTTAGAACTTTTTTAAAAACAGATTTGATTGTTTCTTTAAAACTTTGAAGAAATGGGTCTTTAAACACAAACATGACTGTATCTTTAAATATGTGTTTTGAAATCTGTTTAATTTGAATTTAACTTTTTTTTGGCATTCCTAGTAAAGAGTTATAAAGAAATTTTAAAAAACAACATATTCATCTTTTAGAGCAGTTGGAAGGGTTGGACAATATGGCTGAAAAACTTATCACACTATTTCATCAGTTGATATCAATAATCGTCAATATTGATAATTACTAATAAGTTTTATGTTTTAAGTATGCGGAATACTCCCAAATCCGTGGCATGACCTTTTTTGTTTTATCCCAAGTTTTCACTCCACGCCGTTTTTTTTATTTTTAAGCAGTTGTGAGGCATAGTGGGGAAACCTTAAATTGCTACTGTTACTGAACTAGTTGTTGCTAGGTAACCAAAGAGTGAGAGAGTTGCTAGGTAACCAAAGAGTGAGTTAGAAAGTTAATGTAACCTTGCTAAGCTGACTGTGAGGTTGAGTAGCTAAGGTCTTTCCTCTCCCAGAATGCTGTGCGGTTCTGGAATGGAGTTGAGTGAATAATGTTGAACATTGAACAGTCTATCAGATGTATTACCTACTGATATTGATTATGTCTATCCTGATACATGCTGTTATTGATTTATTGTCACACCACAGACAAATGCTACATCTCTTTTTAAGTATTTCTGAAACAGTAGAAGTTTATGCAAGTACGGTCGATTCCCGTTTATTCGCAGTTCAGTTCTCATCGATTTCCCCATTTGTGGAATATAATACAAATTATTCAAGGAAAATCCACCTATTTGCATATTTGTTTTTTATTATCTGAAATATTCAAAGGAAAATGCAGCTTTATAAGCTGGACTAAGTAAGCTCCATGTTACTTGAGATGTTAAATACTGTACCTTTTTCTCATTTTAATAAAAACAAACTGCTTCGTCATAGTTGGATGAGAGTGAACAGGTTTGTAACCTTACAAAAAGACATTATCAGCTCTGCACTTTGACAGGTTTATCTGGGATATATCTAATCAGTCTAATCGGTTACGAGTCACTTTGTTTTGTGAAGTAACTTTTTTTTTTCCATCTGTGTGCAAAAACATGGCACACCCACAGCTGAGCTTAAATTTCTGACCTCAACAAAACATGTCTGAGTTTAGCGGATAATAAGAAGGTTTTGAGTCTGATTAACTTTATCCAGTTTATTATTGCATTTTACATCAAATATTCCAGAACGTAATCAATATACAGTCTGTCATAGCAACTATTTCAGTTGTTTTTTTTAAATTACTTAAAGCTGCAATATGTAATTTTTATTAAAAAACTTTTTTTTTGCATATTTGTTGAAACTGTGGCTATCATGACAGAATGGTATGAGACAGATAATATGTGAAAAAACATCAATCTCTTCTGCTTTCTCCCTTTGCTCCCACTGTTAACTAGAAATAACCAATCAGAGCCAGTGGGCGGGCCTTAGTGCTGCCAATCACCCTCACCTCTTTGTTCTCTGCTATGCTGCTAGCACAACCTGTTGTGAATGCTCAGGCATAGCCACCAATGACAATGGATAAACAGTTTTCCTGCAACAGTAAGTTGTTTCTCCACCATTAGCACATTTAGTAGCAACTACATGAGGTTGATTGACAGCGCCTCAGGCCATCCTTCTGGCTCTGATTGGTTGTTTTTGGTTGGAGCAGTGCATTTCTTCAGACGGGAATATCTCAAGGAGAATTCCCAAAAATTTTACTCCAGTTGGAGTAGCACTACTTCAACATATATTTACTCAAATAAAAGTAAAAAGTAGCCGTCTAATAAATTACAAATGGTAAGTTTTGGTAAAAAGTCTACTCACCTAATGAGTAAAATATCAATCATTTAATATTTAAAATTTTTAAAATCAGATGGAATATAAAGTTAAGTGGATTTTAAGGACAAAATTTATAATAAGTTCTATAAAAGTAACAAAAAATAACAAAATCAGAAAACAAAGATTTTTTCCAAATCAGTTTCTTTCACAAAAAAAAAAAACAACTTTTAAACTTTAACACAAACTGCAGGTGTGTATCTGTGTCTGGTGAATTTTTGGTTTAAACATGTTTGTTTTGAATTCAGTTGGTAGAAAGTCCAAACATTTAACTCAAATAAGAGTGAAAATACTTCATAATAAAAATACCCAAGTAAAGGTAAAAAGTACAGCGTAGTTTTTTTTAATGTAATTCGAGTAAATGTAAGTAGTTATTACTCAAATCTGTTCATAACATTCTGTCACAACATGGTGACAATCTTAATTTTACTCTAACACTCTTTAGGATGTCTTAATATCACATTTTACCTCAGTAAAGATTTTAATTTAACAGTCAATTCCAGAAAAACAGGAAAACGTTTACCCATTAACAGAGATAATTCACCTAAATACCTGCAGCAAACACAAAGAGATAAAGCACCCGGATTGGTGAGCCACATGTCGCCTTGAAATGTAAGACGATTTGAAAGGTGTCTACTTTCAGAGGAACACAAACCACCTCACTTCTCCGCCGTGCAACAGGAGTCCCGTTGGAGACCTGCGGGGTAGAAAAGTTCCAACGGCCTCCTGAGAAAAGCCAGAAGTGGCTCGTGTCGCGGGCTGCCGCGTGCACCAAAGTAAGCGTGACACCCACGGAGGTGGAGAGGGAGAGCCGCCAAAAACAACACGACGGCACGCTGCCGGGACAGCAGCTTTCAGCAGCAGCTCATGAAAGAATGCATGACAGCTCCCTGTGTGACTTCAATAAGATAAACCATTCCTTCCTGTGAGCAATTAGCAACAGTTGTTTATTCAGGAAATTACACTGGTGGCCATTTAGAGCAGAGAGGAAAGATGCACCGCACTTCTTGGAGAGAAGCAAACGCAGGCAAAACAGGATCTGATTTTACTTTAAAGCTGCAGTACTTTTGTTTTAAAACATCGGTTTTGTACATATTTGTCAGAACTGTGACTGTCATAAAAGTAGAACATAAGCAGAGGTGGCCAAAAAATGTACTCAAATAAGAGTAGTCACTACTTCAACATATTTTAACTCAAAAAAAGGCATGAAGTGGCCATCCAAAAAACTACTACAGTACAAAAAGTATTTGGTAAAAATGATAGTAATTATCAAAACATCAATCATTTAATGCTTAAAAATTACATCAACATGAAATTATGTGGGAATTTTGGTATTTTATAGCTCAAAATGAAACTAATTACAAAATAACAAAATTAGGCAAAAGAAACATTTTTCCATATCAGTTTCTTTCAGTAAAAATCTTATGAAGCTTCAACAAAAACTGCAGGTGTGTGTCTGTGTCTGGTGAATTTTTGGTTAAGACATGTTTGAGTTTCATTCAAAATCCAGAAATTTTACTCAAGAGTAACAATACTCCATAAAGAAGTTACTCAAGTAAAAGTAAGCAGTACAGCGTAGTAAAAATACTCCTAAAAGTATTTTTTTTTCCAAAAGTTACTGAAGTTACATTATGAGACAGATAATCTGTGAAAACATCGATCTCCTCCACCTGAGCTACTGTTGCCATCTGAAAAACTGCAGACTAAAAACAACCAATCAGAGCCAAGAGGCGGGTCTTAGCGCTGTCAGTCAACCTAATGTACTCACTCCTAAATGTGATAATGGCAGAGAAATAACTTATGTTACAGAAAAACTGTTTGTTCGCCGTCATGGTGGCCATGCTACCTGGCCTGAGCATTCACAACATGCTATGCTAGCTGCGGCGATGCTAACACCCGCCTCCTGGCTCTGATTGGTTGCTTCTAATTAGCACTGGGAACACTGGGAGAAGGCAGTGGAGCTTTTTTACAGATTATCAGTCTCATAGCATAAAGTCACAGCATGGTGACAGCTTCAACAAATATCTAAAAAGTATTTTTTTGTAAACGCTGCATACTGCAGCTTTAAAGTGTTTCAAAATATTTATTTAAGGTTTTACAATTTTTAAAAGATCTGTAAAAAATGTCTCCCAAAGCAGTTACACTGTAGAAAAACCATTTTAGCATCTCTATCCAAAACCGACAGACAACACTGAGAAACCATTAAATAATAAAAAAGATTTAGTGCATAACTGCAAAAGTTTTGATATTTAGAAAATAAATACTGAATGCTACAAAAAAAATCTAATTTTTCACTAATTAATGAAGTGGTGGAGAGTTAGAATCCATATTAGCCAAAGAAAGCATCAAGATGAACATTTTCCCTTTAAAACGATACTCATTCTTCAATAAAACCGCGTATTTTTAAAATAAATTAAAAAAATATTGCAAAAATCTACAATCTAGATTTACTGTGCTAACAAGAACTAATGCTAAACACACTTAAGTACACTGAGGTAACTATCTATTATATATTTTGTGCACCGCCTATATAATAAAACTTGTCATGTTACACTACAGTAGAAAAGGATATAAACAATTACTTTATTACTAAATTTAAAAGAAACAATCTTGTTTCTTTGTTTAGGCTGTTAGTGAAAACAGTAAGAAAGATTTAGAAATTTAAGAGGGTGTACCACATTCTCACAGACTTACTGATAAACAATTACCGTATCCATGAAACGTTAATTAAATTATTACATTACCTTTAAATTATGACTGAAAGTTTTCAAGCTTTAAGGTTTTCAACTAGTGGTTGGAAATCTGTTGATTATTTTGGAGACAGTTAAATCTGGCCCTGCATGCTGCTATGGTTTAATAAATTAATCTCTAACAGGTATATGCTAGTACAACTGCCTTATGAGTGAAAATACCCCAGTTAAACTAAAACTGCATAATATTATCTAACTGCTTTCATTAAACCATAAATATATGGAAAAAATGGCTGCTTAACAGACATGCTGCTCAGAGAGGCAGAAATTTACTTTAAAATTACAACAATGGTGAATTACACTTCTTTAGGCCAGCTGACTGACAAAGCGCAGCAATAAGTGGAGGCTTTGCTACATTACTCAACATTTTTTAAACTTTGGTTTACATTCCTACACTGCAAAACCCAACAACTTAACAAGTATTTTTGGTTGCAAATATATTTTTGCACTTGAAATAAGACAAAACTAAAGTACAAGTAACTTTTCAGCAGGATATAGAAGCTTGTTTTAAGTAAACAAATTGCTTAATATTGATGAAAAAATGTTAAATCGATCTACTTATGACAAAGCTATTTCCCCATGTTATAAGTGAAATAATCTGCTAATGGAACTAGCACTTTTTCATCAATACCAATGAATTACTTACTTAAAACAAGCTCCTATGTCTTACTGATAAACTAACTTAAAAGTAACATAGTTTATTTTAATTCAAGTGTGCAAAAACATTTAAACTAGAAAACTACTTGGTATAATTGTGTGTATTTTACAGTGTGCCTGCCCAACGTCTCCCCTCTAATTTAACAAATATCAGAGCAGATGCAGCAATGAAGAGCCTACTGACCTTTGCTTGGCCCCAACACTAATGCTGCCACCTGTTATTACAAGTTATCTTAAATTATTACTTTAAAAGTAAGATCAAAGACTTTTATTTATTTTTGCTGAAGCCTGAGGACAAACTTCTGCAGCATATTTTAACAATATATAGAGTTTGTTCTCCAACATTTCCCACCTTGAGCCGCAAAAGGTGGGAAATGGTACTATATCCTTGAGAGAGAGAGAGAGAGAGAGAGAGAGAGAGAGAGAGAGAGAGAGAGAGAGATCGTAGACTAGACATCCTGCATAAAGTGTAGAGCATTGCTAATAATATCATTAACTATTTCTAGATGTTTTATCCATTTATGTTTATGCTCCATAAAATGTCCTAAATTTATTTGGATTCCTGCAGCTAACACAAACTACACTACAAGTAGAATAACCTTTTTTTTTTTTGTTGCATTATGTGATTTTAAAGCATGATACCTACATTTGAGTCAATTACAATTGTTTTTCAAAAGAGCATAATGATTATGTGTGCACTCTTTCATCACAGCGGGAAGAAAAAGTTCAGTCTTCCTGCCTGTTGAGTCTATAAAGAACATTGTGTACTGCAATACATGACACATGGCATACAATACACCATAACAGTGTGACAGGTCTCCTTTCTGTGATGAGCTGAGTTTATTTATAGTAAAGAAGGACAAAAACAAACAGACTACGGTTAAACATTTTAGCTAAATCTATACTTGAACACGTGCTCCCATATTTTTCAGTTCCTTTTTCTCCCCAGTTTTCCCAGAACAGATGTCACGCCCTTATATAATACTACTACACTGGTTTTAAGGTAAACATGGCCTCCAGCTATGAGGTCTGTTTTTGTATTTACAGAGGTTGTGCATTTGGTCCATTTCTAACACCATATCTTCTCCAACCACACTGATAGAAACCAACTGTTAGAGTTTCACAATTAAAATGGATCCATCTCAATTTGAATACATTTAATTTGGGTGCATTTCAAATTATGTCAATTTAGTTAAATCATAACTAATAGATTCTTACCCTATGCTTAACCTCCTTCTACCCAGCAAAAATATAAAGTCGTTCACGATAAAGACATAATTTTGCAAACAAGTGTAACGTTAACATTAGCGCTGTTGCTAAACCAGTTTAAGCTAGATGAAAACTTTTTAAAATCAGTTCTAACAAGGCGGCATGTGTTAGTTTCCTTGACAACAGAAGATTGACTAATTCAAGTCATTAACGACGACTAAATCATGTTTAAGAAGGTAAAGTAGCTAGCAAGTCTGACATTAGCATTAGTGCTGTTTCTAAGCTGGTATGACTTGAAAACAACTGTTTTAAATCTGTTCTAACATGGTGGAATGTAAACCATTTTTTTGACAATGACAGATACAATGTACCATTTTTAGCAACAGGCCATCTGCATCAGGTTTCAGCCTCTAAGATGGCTAGCAAATCTGACATTAGCATTTGCGCTGTTACTAGGCTAGTTGAAGGTGAAAACAACTTGTTTAAATCAGTTCTTACAAGATGGAATGTAAACCATTTCCTTGAGAACAATACAACGTAGCATCGTTAGCTGTATCTGCATCTAGCTTAAGAGGCTAACCTAGCAAGCGAGTCTGACAGTAGCATTTGTACTGTTACTAAACATGTTTAAGGTAGAAACAAACTTTTTTAAGTCAGTTTTAATAAGGTGGAATGCAAATCATTTCCTTGACAACAGATACAATGAAGAATCATTAGCTATATCTGAATCAGCCTTAAGAGGCTAAGCTAGCAAGCTAGTCTGACATTTGCGGTGTTACTAAGCTAGCTTAAGGTGAAAACAACATTTTTAAACAAGTTCCAACAATGTGGAAAGTAAAATGTTTCCTTGACAGCAACATATATGATGTAGGCTACCATCGTTAGCTATGTCTGCAATAGGCTTTGGAGGCTAAGCTGGCTAGCAAGTCATTACATTAGCTTTAGCGTTGTAACTAAACTAGCTTAAGATGGAAGCAAACTTTTTAAAACCTTGACAACAGCTGTGATGCATTATTCTTTGGCAATGACTGCCTCAAGGTTAAAAAGCATGAGAAAGATTTTAGAAAGTTTAACCTTAGCAATAACGCTGTTGCTTAATTAGTTAAAGCAGAGTTGCGTATAAACCTTTAAAATTCAAACAAGGTTGAAACGAGAGCCCAGATGACTTCCTCAGAGTCAAAAACTGTTGCTTTCAATAAAGGTAATCAGCTCAAAGTCATTGGGACTCCTCAATCAATTATTGAACCAATTTTGGTTTGAGGAAGGGCATAATACCCTGCTAAAAGGCTGGTTATGGTCTGCTACAACGGATAGGTAGGTGAAATGTGTCTTCATATAGCGCGTCTTGGTGCTATGTGCTTCCCAAATAAGCAACACACACCTGTCCATCCAAACGATGTGACAGAAAATGTGATTCATCAGACCAGCCCACCTTCTTCTTCCAGAACCCGGTCACTGGTTTCTCACTGCTTCTTTCTTACTTTATCTTTCTTACTCCACTTTTAATCGCAAATTAATCTTTTTCCAGCTTATAACATGTCAACTTTGAGAACAAAATGTTCCCTTCCAGTCAAATGTCTCTCACTCACTAATAATAAAGAAAACATAATTAGGGATGTTAGAGGTCAGAGTGACCATTTCACCTCTTTACTATTTTTGAACCTCTGAAACTTTGGTTTCTTTTTTAGGTATTAAATTCTGAATTGTTTTGGACTAACAGGGTGTTGATTCATACTCGCCTGGATGGTTTTGAACCTGCAAAAGCTGAATTTTTAGAGTCCATTTCCTTGATTCTACCCAGTCTACTGCAATAAAATGCAGTTATATGACTTATATAAGTAATAAGGAAGTTTTTATTGGTTTGATCAAAGATCACAATCTGTCCTAATTCAAGATTCAACTGAGAACAGAGAGAGAAATGCAAATATTATTATAAAATCGAACTAAATCACACAGAAATCCAAGCTTATTTTTAACATTTCAATCATTTATGCTCATTTACATGCACAAAATTGTTAATAAATTAAGCGATAATTGGCAAAGTGGATAAAAAAAGCCTGATAAAGTTATTTACTTTAAGTTTTAATATTATGCCAGACCAAATGCACATTCATTCATAGCACATCTCATATACACACATCAGCCTTACTGTTGCCTGCTGAACCAAATTCATATGAAAACGTTTTTATTTGTAATAAAAATAAGTTCAAATTGGATTAGACCTGAATTTTAATATCACCACCTTCCTAAAATAATGGCCTACGTAATTTTTTTTTTTTTGTTGCCAAAAGTGATTTTAGCAATAAACTAGAAAATTCCTGCAGAAATTTTAAAGGGGCATGCCAAAGTGTGCCCGTCGGCTTTGACGCAGCGCTATGATGTTAAAAATTAGCATTAATGCTAAAGAAAGCTGCAACGTAGTCAATAACCTGTGGAGAGGCAGAAGCATGTTTAATAAACTGTAGTTGTACCATTCATTATGTTAGAATTGATGCATAAGCTAAAATTAGCCAATATGCTAATGTTAGCTTAAATGCTGGCAGTAGCATGTGGAGCAACACGACCATGTTGTTTTAATTTTACTACTCTATTCAGTATACTAAACATGTCTAATTAATGAGAAAATTAGGTAAAAGCTAACTTAGGTAAAAGTGCTAGTGCACTAGTCATAGACAGTGAAATGCTAACTTTTGTACAAATGCTAATGACCTGCCTTGCTGAGCATCACCGCTCTTTCCTACGATCCTCTTCTGCTCTCTCTGTCAGGTTTGTGATCTGTAGCATCGCAGGCGCTGCGTCTGTGCCGCTGGTTCCTTAAAGGAGCAGCGACGTTATTTTCTGTCCATAGACTTTTAATCAACTATTTATCTTATTTATGTCAGATTTTAACATGGGGGACATATGTGTAATGGTTATAGTCTTGAATCAGTAGTATAATGCTGAAACACAAGCAGTTGTAAATACCAGTAAACCCTACAGTGCAGTCCTGGGGAGCTGCAGTTCCAGACACTGGTTCTTCTGTTGCTATGGTAATTAATCCCCTGCAGCTGTGAGAGCCAAAGAGCGGGAAAATCCTCTTCAGACACAGTTTCTATACTGGGAGACACCAGGCGTCAGTCTGAAGGACCCTGACAAAAAGCATAAGCCCTAGCAAATTTTGTAAACATTGTACATGAGCATGCATGTGTATCTATGTATGACCAACTTCAGACCAATAGGGCGATATTTATGCCTGTGAGGGGGATTTAAAAAGGTTTTGAGTCAGCCATAAACAGTCCTGTGGTGTGTTTCATAGAGAAAGATTACTGATTCTGTGAGACACAAATCTCAAATTTTTCGTTTTTATTAATTTATGTAATCATTTTAACTCCGATCCCCAATAAAAATAATAGCAATAATGCCGGCCTCGAGCCGCACGATTGATACCACTTTGTGGGTGGGCACGCAGCGGTACGAGCCGCATTAACGGTGATGGAAGAATAATAAATAATAAAGAGGCGTTCTATTGGGTGTAGAACAATAGGTGCCTGCCATGCAATGCATGGAGGCAGTACTGACTTGCTTCGCAAGTCAGTACTGCTCTCCTTATGCATTGCTATGGCATGCCCCTAATAAATCACCCCTTTATTCCCTTTACTGCCAAAATTTGATTTAGGTTAAAAAAAATGAATTAGGTCATTATTTTAGGAAGGTGGCATTATGTAACGATTAATATGTTGGAAGGATTCAGTTATAAAATTGCTGGATATGAGTTTGATTTGTTTATCAATGGTCTTGTTGCCATTTAAATGAAACTGAATAAAAATGAATGGATAATTTTAAAATTTCATTGTTGCCACAATTAAATTCACCAACATTTTCTTTTTTATATATATATATATATATAATTCACCAATTAGTGTGTTAGAGTAAACATTACAGACTAAAAAACAGTCCTAAATATACATATTTTAATGTGCAGCTTCTTTTTTATTTATTTTTGGCTGTTCGTTCTCTTATCTAACTGGTTATTTGTCATTTGTACATCAATCCCTTAGACTAATATTTAACGTCTCCGGAATTCATTTTTATAGTGCATTTTGGAGCTTTTCACGTCGTCCTGAAACCTGGTTCTGATCTCAAGTGATGGCCATCAGATGTGGCAACAACAGGCCTCGCTGGAGCGGAGCTGTGACATAATTTCTGGACAGGCCAGCGCGTTTTGGTTTCTATTAATAAAACACCTTCCCAGTCCAACAACAATAGAGAGGGGATCAACCTACCGAGCAGCAGCAGCCGATGCGTCTGTTTATACTCCCGCTTGAGCTCCCTCAGCGCCCTGTCAATGTTTTTACTGACTTTCTTCGCCTCCTTCTCGGCCTCCTTCTCCTCCACCAGCAGTTTGTCCCAATGTTTCTGCTTTTGGGTGCTTGTTTTTGGCAGCAGCTGCAAGCGGCGGCTGCGCTCCTTTCCGGAGCCCTTTCCGCCGCTGCTGCCGCCTCCTCCTCCTCCGCCGCCCCCGTTTTGTATAAGCACCCCGTCTGTCCCGGTGTCCCCGCGGCGGTGCTCCCTAGCCGGGTCGCCGGGGCGAACCAGGCCTTCGCCGCCGCGTAGCGATGAAGTCTCCCCGCATCCGCCGGTGTCCTCCTGGCGAGCCGCCCCGCCGCGGCTCGGCACGGCGGCAGCGGCGGATGCGTCCGGTGGCTGGTCCGAGTCCGAGGTAGCGTTGGAGATAGAGCCGCTCAGGTCCCCGAAGAGCCGGGGACGCAAACTGTAGCACAGCCCCATGTTGAAACCAATATTTGTCTGTGAATGTGATTTTTCATAAATCAAAATATCGGGCGGGGATTAAAGAAAATCGCAGATGCGCCACCAAGCACCTAACGAGCCATCGTCACATTGGAGTTCCAGCGGCGCGATCTAAATCCGAGGCGAAAATGTGAATGAATTATGCTCCGACATTTGCTATATGTCATCTTGCATTTTCCCCCAGTCAGCCTTCGCTTCGTAGATAGTGGATCACCTGATCCTTCAGTGGACACTGCGGGTCCACCTTACCGTAAGTAACCGGGAGGGCGCAGCCTGGGAGGAACGCCGCTGCTGTCCGAATGCGCGCGCACGCAGGCCAAAATCTGACTGCGCAGCTATTAGGTGTAATGCAAGAGAAGAAGGTACGTCATGTTACTACAGTATGGCCGTTTCCAGAACGCCGCTAAATGATTTTCATTCCTCACATTTCATGCCTGCCCAATGACAGAAAAATGTTAATATTTTTCCTAAAACACCAGATTTATCTCTTTTACAGAAATGCCAGCAAATATTTTGGTCAGATAAAACTCTTAAAGCGTAAATTATGATTTAAATTCCAGATTGGCCAAGAATTGTACTCAAGTAGAATTACTTCAACATATTTATAAATAAAAAGTAGCATTCCAAGTTACTCAAGTAAAAGTATAAAAATATTTAGTAAAAATTCTACTCAAGCACTGAGTAACTGCTTAAATTATAATTATAATCAGCCATTTAATGTTTTTATCAAAAGGACCAAAATAGTTAAGTTGAAATTTTGGTATTTTAAGGATGAAAATGACAATAATTCATATCAGTAACAAAATAATAACAAAATCAGCCCAAAAAATAATCTTTTCAAATCAGTTTTTTTTTTTTTTTTTCAATAAAAACTTATGAAACTTTAACAAAAACTGCATGTGTGTGTTTCTGGAAAGTTTTTTTTAGTTCAAACATGTTTGTTTTTCATTCAGTGAAAATACTCAGATAATCCAGAAATTTTACTCAAGTAAGAGCAGCGATACTTCATAATAAAAGTACAACACAGTAAAAATACTCCTAAAAGTGCATTTAAAGGTAACATACACAAGTAACATACAAACTATGATAAGAGTTTAGTTAATACAAGCTATACTAAATACACTTTTAGTCAGAATACCCTGAGTCCTTGTCTTTTAGCGGGTTAGAAAGTATACTGCTCAAAAAAATAAAGGGAACACTTAACCCTCCTATTATGTTCGTTTCTGAGATACAGCAATAATGTTCGTGGGTCAATTTGACCCGGGGAGTGTTTTATCATGCAATAGTGTCAGAAACCAAAAATTCCTCCAAAACATTTTTTTATCTGATTATTAACTCTAATACTAACCATCTCAATCAAAATTTGCAATTGTTTTTTTTTATTTCTCAGAAATTAAGGATTCATGACGACAACTTACTCAATTACTTATTAGAAAGTATACTGCTCAAAAAAATAAAGGGAACACTTAAACAACACAATATAACTCCAAGTAAATCAAACTTCTGTGAAATCAAACTGTCCACTTAGGAAGCAACACTGATTGACAATCAATTTCACCTGCTGTTGTGCAAATGGAATAGACAACAGATGGAAATGATTGCCAATTATACTTCATTCATTCAGATCTTGAATGTGTTATTTGAGTGTTCCCTTTATTTTTTTGAGCAGTGTAGATAAAACTTCCTAAAATAACGGAACACATGCAGGCGTCACAGGAAACCACTAGATGGAGAACTTGTACAAAGAAATGTTAATTTATTAAGATTTTATAAAATGCATTTGAGAGTTAAAATACTTACAACCGAGCTGAATAAAAAAAACAAAAAAACTAACCAATGTAATTGAGAGTACTAAGCCAAGTTAGATTAAAAATATGGACCATATTAAATCAGTCTCATTAACTTTGACTATAAATTATATCACAACTATTTTAAGTATATATAATATCAAACGAAGGTTTAGCAGTTTTTCATTTTTTTTCCAAGAAATAATTTAATTCCTGGGAATGAATGACACTAGAAGTACCAGTAATTTATTTGTCTTTACACTTTTTCCACAAATAATAAAATATCCCAGAGAGTAATCTTTGTCTTCACTTAAAAAAAGTGAAGAAAACAAAAGTAAAAAAATTAAATTGTTTGTATGGTAGATATTTGTAAAAAAAAAAGAAAAAAAAAGGATTTTTAAAACATAATTTAACATTTATTAGAAACACAAACAGATATTATAAGCAAATAAAAAGCAAACAAATGTTCAAGTGGAAGTGGATAGACAAACATTTTATTAAAGTCAAAGTAACAATGCTTCAATATAATGTATTTTTATTCAAGTAGAAATAAAAAGCAGTCGTACAAACAGATAAGAGTAGAAAAATAGTTGCTGAAAATGCAACTCATTACTTGAGTCGTACTGTTTAATCTGATTTAATTTGTGAAAATGATGTAATTAGAGAGACAAAATATTTCATTACCAGCAGATTCTGGTACTTTAAATGATAAAATAAAAATTCCAGCTAGTTGCGAGTCATTATTTACATAGTTTGAGTTTTGTCCTTTTTGTTTTCTTCTGTTATTATTATTAATCTTTTTCATTTATTTAGCACAATAAAAATGGTACACATAAAGAAAATAAGGCACATGTGGGAAAAAAATTTGAAAACTAACTAAAGGATAAAATTAGACTCAAAACCAGATCCATTAAGTCCATGTGGTGGCTTTTTTATTTTATTTTTTTTTTCGCCCAGGTGTATGTTATATTCTGAATGTGTCAGGATATTTTGCTTTTAAATCTATATTTTAAAATAAATGTAAAAAGACCGGGATGTCTATTAAGTGAAGTCTGGGAAAGCTGGAAATTTTACCATTTAACTGTGTAGAAAGTCACATTTTCTACACATTTGCATCTGCTTAGTTTTTCTTTAATAGCTTTTTCTATTTTGCTGTCATTTTTCTTAAGTAAAAATGCTGTTTTTGTTCACTTGAGATTAGATTAAAATCACCTTATAATTTGATAAAGACAAAATTATTATGACTTTATACATAGAATCTAATAATTAAAGTAAACATTTAATTTCTGTTTGTTTTTATGCATTTTGAGTGGATTTCTTTTTGTTATACCCCAAAAATCAAAGAATATTCCACTTTTAAACAAAACAAATATCACATTCCAAGTCACTTTTTACAGCTATTCAGCTAAAAATGTTTCACAAGCCATATTCCAAATTTAAAGTTCAGGATTTGTGTTGCCTTGACTTCAGCATTCCAAAGATGATTTTCGTCAGCATCAGCACGCTGAGAACACACATTAAAATATTCACATTATTTTGACAAATGTTGGTCGGTGTCCTTCAGTAGAGCACGTTACCTCACTAAAGTCATCAAACCAGCCGGCATGAACTTCCAGGAGTTTACAAATCTCAGTCCCATCACTACAGCCAAGGTTCCCGCTGTGCCTGCATGTACAGACAAACATGATGAGGAGATGAAAGCTGCTGTCATCACAGCATTAAACTTAGCTGAACAGAGAGAGAAAACTCACCCAATGAAAGCCAAACATTCCTGGGATTCTGAGACGTCAGATAAACTCCAACTGCAGCCGCCAAGCCGAAGACAATACCAGCGACCAGAGAGGTGACGCTGCCTGCAGGGGTGGTCGTTTTTATATATATATATATATATATATATATATATATATATATATATATATATATATATATATATATATATATATATATCGAACAGCATCCAGCTAATTTTGTGTATTTTTCTTTTAAAATATTGAATCACCTGGGTCAAGAACCACTTAGAGCTATAACTGGATACAGTGTATCTCTCCTCTTATGGTTAATGTATACTGTAGATTGTCCCTGCTTTAAATAAAATAAATTGTCATATTTGGTTTGACGTATTGAGAACTGACGCTATGAACTGAATTTACTTGAATAGAAGTAAAAAGTATGGTGCTGTAAAATGTCTCCTTGAAGTGATTTTTCTTTTTTTTTTTAAGTAGTTATTACTCATCCTAGTGATCAAGCATTGAGTAAGATTTACACAAGTTAAAATTAAGAGAAAGCCGAAACATAAAGTAATTTTGTTACATTTTTGTTGCAAATCTTTCTTTCTATTCTGGATTAAAATAATAATCCAGAATGCTCTGCAAAGGTTTTACATGTTTCATTCTGCCAGGCCAGGATGAATCCTAAGTTCATTCGTGGATCAATTTTGGGACTACTGAGAAGATTCTACAATGGCGTATTAGTGTTGTTGTAAAGGGGAAAAAAGGGAGTACGTTTCTGAAAAAAAAAATTAAATTTTCTAGAAATAGCAAAGAAATTTCAGATTTTGAAAAGTAAAAAATTTGCTACAGAAAAAATTACAATTGGAGGGGAAATAAGATATTAAGGGTGGATTTAAAACTTCGGGTTTTGCGTCTGTAGGTGTTTTCATGTTCTTGTAAGACTGGAGAACTATTAATCATAACCGTTTTTACAGATTAAAAGGGAAAGCAAGATTTTGTTGAGTTTTGATGACTTCCCTCGTTAAACTTGAAGTTTAAACTAGTTTATTTTCACCAATTTTGTACTTCAAGACAGTAACAGCACATGAGGTTTAAACTATTTCCAAAGCCGGCCGTATTTCTGAACTTATTTCCCCTACCAACAAAATCTCAGTCTGTTAATATACATATTTTAACGAGCATACCTGCTTTAGCATAACCTATAACTCCTCCTGCTGATACAAACAGAGCATAGCCGAAGCCAATCCAGTCCATGAAGTCCAGCCTTTTAAGCAGCTAATCCTGACCGAGAAACAAAACCTTACAAGGTTTGTGATAATCTTGTATAAACTAATTTTGTATAAAGACAGTTTAGTTTGTTTTTAATCGCAAACTGTCCTTAGTTTTAAACAAAATGAGTAAAAACGCTTAGAACACGTACTATTGCACCGAATTCTTGACTAGTTCATTGTTTCAAAACACTTCCGCCTAAACGGAAGTTGGTCGCTTTCGAAATAAGAGCTGACAGATTGAACTAATTCCGTAACTGTAAACTTCGTTCAAAACTTGGATTTTTATAAAATATTAAATTAAAAACCAAATAAATTAATGTTGAACATATTCTAAGCAAATTGTCCAGAGCTTATGAAAGCTCTGGACGGCTTCCTTTGAAACGTCCGGCGCCTTCAAAATAAAAGATGAGAAATGCACTCAGTTAAACGTAAACGTAAATTTTGATTTATTAAAGTTAACAAACTGACGTAAGTTTAGAATCAGCAACGTAAAACCTCGTAGAAACTTTAATTACAAGAAAAGCTTCATAAACTAAATATTTGGCAAGCACTTCCGCCTCAACGGAAGTTAACTTTCAAAATAAGAGATCTCACTGATTTCATTCGTTCAGAAACTAATCTTGTACAAAGTCTAAATCAATATTATAATTAAAATATATTGCTACAAAATGTGTTTACATTTATAAAGAAAGGTGGTGGTTGTGTGTAGGTACCAAAAATAAGTATAACTTTAATCACAAAAATTAAAACAGAAAAAGAATAAAATATCCACATGAAATCTAACTAAATCTGAAAACTTCAAAATGCAAATATTTGTATGGCACAGTAAGTTGACATAAAAGCATGAATGAGTTAAGAATATTTTTTATTGCTTGACAGTCTTTTTTCCGCCACTTTTCTTCTTCTTTTTGGGTTTGCTCTCGTCCTCTACAATTACTTTTTCTGCTATCGCTCGGGCTCTCTTCTTCTTGGCAAGTTCCTGAGCAAGTTCTGAGGACAGTGATGGAGAAAAAAATATTATTTAATCAATTGAATTAACCCATGTCATCATGTTTAAGTATTAATAATAAGTAGTCCATAAAGTGAGATGAAAGCTGGACTCCACCTTCAGATGTTGTTGCTTTAGACGGACCATCAGATATCGGCTGCACTGACGAAGGTCTCCATACGGCGAGGCACGTCAGTCTAGCTGTTGTGTTCACTTCCCCCAGTAGAACAGGAGGCTCCAGCTCCTGATCACCAGCAGAAATAGTCATATAAAATATATTTATCAAACCGTTTACATTAGCACTCCTTTCTTTAATACTTTGTCAGACCCACTTTTACCAATAAGACACCAATAATATACAATTTCACAAAGTTGAAACACGTAGAGAGACTTCCTGCACTGTTTTCTGTGGCTCACCCCAGCTTCTCTATAGGACTTGGTCTAATGGAAGATGGTTGGACCTATATTTGGTGAACTGTAATTATGTATTTTTTCTATTAAAAGACCTGAAGTTGACTCATTTTTAGTTTAGGTATTTTAAACTAAATCAATGTTTATGATGGTTTTTACATTAACGACATTCCCAAGGCTGTTGGAGGATGTAGAAATTTGAAGTTGGGAAGCTATTTTCTTGTAATCTTTTCTCGATTTATGAAAATTAAAACATCCACCTTACTTGAATGGCATGTTTTTCTCTCTTTACTGAACTAAAAGAAATGGGGTCAGAGTAATAAAATACGTAAATAAATATTGTTAGTAGGTCATTATATTTGTACCAAGTGAAACAAAAAGTCTTAAGAGTAATAACTACAAGTTTTAGAAAATCTGATTAAATTAACCAAATAAATATACCAAAAATAATGGTTGCAATTTCCAAAAAATAGTGTGAAATAATGTTACTACCATAAAAGATCCAATTTATTTTAAGTTTTTTTCACCCATCCCATCCACAGTAAATTCAGCAACAACTGCCCAATAGTGTTATTAACCACAGATATTGATTTATGGTGTCAAAATAACAAAGACATACCTCTTTCAGATGGAGTTTCCACATTTTGATGAAACCATCATTTGAAGCTGTTAAAAGCACGCAGTAATCATCCACAATCAAACTGTCGACTGCTTTTACTCTGAAACCACAAAGAGATGCAACAATAACTGAGAGCACTTGTTTTTCAGTCAGAAAAATTTAGCCTAAAGTTATTTATAACCCTGGTAGATTATAGTTTAACATTATCTTCTAATTTTACCAATGTTTTTCTTCAAACTGAGCTGACCAAACTGAGCCCTGACTTGGATCTGACAGAAAATTAGTGGAGGTTATGATTGCGGTAATGCCAATAAAGACTTATTTCCATTAATAATACAGAAAGTTATAAATATCTTAAACATGTTTCAATTAAAGGCTTATATGGAAAAAAAAAGTTTTCTAAATGTGACATTCTGAGAGATACCCATCTCTATTTTCAAGTAAAAATAATTATCTTGCATGAATGCAACTACTGGTATTTTAAAATCTAAATCAATTTATGTTATGATGAAGATATTAGGGGAGATGTTACGTATAACCATCAGGACAAGCCTGTCGCACTGAGAAATATCACAATAACAATAAACCTGCTAATAAATCATGTCACAGTGTATGATTTAATGCACTGCTGGTCAATTATTTCAGGAGATTCTCAAGAAATGTACCTCGTTTCATGAGCCTTAAACTCACAAACCCATTTAGCTTTTTCCACATCACAGAACCTCACGGTTTCATCGTCTCCTGCGACGGCCAGGACAGAGTTCTGAAAGACAAACAAGGTTCAGAACCAGAGCTAACTATATATATATCGACATGTGACCAATATCAATAGAAATATTCAATAATTTCAGGGAACCGCAAAGCATTCTGGGGGATTTAGGCAGAGGAAAAACTTTAGCTGCTCAACCTCTCCTGACACAGCTAAGAAAAGTTGGTGGAATAAACTAACTCACTCACTCTTTGGTTACCTAGCAACTCACTCACTCTTTGGTTACCTAGCAACGGCCTGCTGAGTAACTAACAGCAGTAGATTCGGTGCCTCATAACTGCTTAAAAATAAAAAACAACAGCATGGAGTGAAAACTGTGGATAAAACAGGAAAGGCTTATCGTTATTTCATATATTTAAACAAATAACTAATCAATAACTATTGATAGACTGATATGAAAGCCTTATATTGTGATAGTTTTTCAGTCCAGCCATAAGAAAATAGTTAAATTGAACAGTGTTTTTACAGTATTATATTTGTTTCAAAAGAGTGTTTCAATCCCTTGTCAGGTCAGAAGAAGGAGAATATTGTATTCCTTTTTGAGATTTTTAATTTTTTCATTTTTCAAAAGAAAATGTTGAGCAATATCCTATAACAAACCAGACTGAAAATGTGTGAAAAATCAGCCACGGTCCAAAGAAGAACTAAAAATAAAATAAAATTAAAAAAAAAAACACAGCTACTCCTTAGCGTTTGATTCTTTTCATTCATTCATAATACAGAGTCTTGGTGTGAAAACTCACGTTTAAGAATTTTACAGATGAGATCCTCTTCGGGCTTGCGATCGTTCCCGTTACAGACGCCGTCTCCAGCTTGTAGATATCAATTTTGTCGTCCACCACCACCACATATCTGTCGCCATCTGCAGACCATCTGACAATGTGTGCATCTGAGAAAAAATATAAAAACAAAAGGCTTAATATCATCCCTGCATCACAAGAGAAATCCAAAGCTGTTTTTATTTTCATCTAAATGAAAGTTATACTCACTCTGTTTGATGTTTTTGATAAAAGCCGACCTGCCATTGATGAGATTCCAGGTTCTTTAAAGATAAAAAGGACACACTAGGTTTTTCTTTTTCTTTAAATAAAGAGACTAAGTGAAGTGTTAGTACACATTTTCTAAACACTCTTCCACTCAAACTTTCAGAGTTCTCAGCTCACTTTTTCTGTTACTGTTAAACTACAAATGTCCACAATCATTTTTTCTGCAGAGGTTAGGCTTTAAATTTAAATGAATATAAATAGAATTTTATAGGTGAGTGGGTAGATAAAAGGATGTTGGATTTAGACTCGTCACAATAACAAATGTAGCTGGATGATAAATTGTTCAAGAAGTTATTGTGATAAATGATAATATTGTTGTTCTGAGACCATTTACAAGTTCTCATAATGTAACGACACATTCTCAAAGATCAGTCAGCTTTAAGTTCTAATGATCATTTAACACTGAAACTGGAAGACATTTTATATATCCAAAATAAATAAACAAAGCAACAGAAGCAACAAATAAAATTAACTACAAAGTCTCTGTAAACAAAATTGTCCTTCCAAAAACAGGCTAGATGAAACCAAAGAACCAGAACAAAAAAAATCCTAAATCATGCAGACGGAAATTATTGCGTTTGTTCTAACTTATCATGCGATTAATTGATTTATTGCTTATAGATCGATTGACAGAGGTAATCAAGAAAAAGAGGGATGGATGGATAAACAAATGGCAAGGAATTTAAAACAATAGGACACAGAAAAAAGTTTGGAAAATATTCCCTTCTCAAACATACTCAACTATCCAGAACCAAAAAGATTGTCAAAATTTTCCAGCCTGCGTCGGGAAGCTATTAGTAAAACCTCATGTGAGCTGCGAGTTTTACCTCAGAGTCTTGTCCGTCCCGACCGATAGCGCTAGTTTACCCGACGGATGGACAGAGAGCGAA
Organism: Poecilia reticulata; assembly: GCF_904066995.2. Classification (NCBI taxonomy): domain Eukaryota; kingdom Metazoa; phylum Chordata; class Actinopteri; order Cyprinodontiformes; family Poeciliidae; genus Poecilia; species Poecilia reticulata. Next base: position 24,015,600 of record NC_088846.1, read on the forward strand.
GTGACGTGACCTCTGAGGAAAACGAGACGAATCAGGATCTTCATTCACAACAGACAACTGCAGCCAAACTGTGGGAGTGTCACACTCACTTATGAGCTTTGATGCTCGTCATGCACTCCCACTTCTTTGTGCTCCACACACACAGGAGCCCGTCTTCCCCTCCACTCAGCAAGTGGGACGAACCATAGAACTCCAGGCAAGTGATGGTACCTGTGGAGCAAAAGAGTCACAACAAAGAAATTTATTATCAATTATAATTTCATGCAAAATAAAACTAAAATTAATATATTTTTCTGGCTTCAGACAATCTAAAATAAGCTGCTCACACCTTCATGATGCAGCAGAGCTCCATGTTCTGTTCTCTTCTGCATGTCGTATAACTGTATAGTTTCATCTTTGCTTCCCGTAACCACAAACCTCTCGCTGGCCGCCACAGCTGATACTGAAGCTGTGTGAGCGTGATGTGTAAAGTCAGGTTTGGCTGTCCAGTCCTGCATTCAAACAAACAAACAAGGGAAACATCACTTTGTGAAATCTTGTGAAATCTTAATGTTGAATTCTCCAACAACAGGTACAAATTACAAGAAATTAGTAAAGACACAATAAAAAAAAAAAAACCATGATAAACCAAAACAAAAATATTTTTTTGTAGCACATCACAATTTAAAATTGTTTCACTAAGACTAGAAAGCTTTTACCCATGTTATTCTTCTCTACTGCTTATTCACAACAGTATTTATTTATCTTAACATGTAGCAACTACTATTTGCTATTTTAAAATCATCAAAACACTGATAAACACTTCATCGTGCATGAAGTATCAATAATTTCCATAGATCCATCTTGCTGTTGATTTGAGATTAATTTAAAGATTTGTTCCTTCCAGATTGTTTCATACATCACCAGTAGTAACAACTCAGTCCCACAGCATTATGCTACCATTACTATATGGGAGACGGTACTTAAAAACTCTCACTTCTTCCAAACGTGCTTACAATGAGTGTTATTAACAAATTTTGATTTATTATATGACTGTCTGAAAACATGGATCAGTGCATAGGTGACCAGTTTACAATTTCTCTACTCAACACAGCTGGTTTGATCCCACAGCATTACTCTGCTATTACCATGTTTAACAGTTGGTGTAGTCTCCCTAGGTTTTAAAGCCTCGCTTTGACTTCTCCACGTTTGAAATAATTAAGAATAAATGTAACAAAAGCATAGATTGTTAAGGAAATAATAATACTGAAAAAGATCGTACAGTGCATATTTAAAAGAAGAATAGTAACATTTTCCTGCAGTCACAAAATCTCAAGCCTACTCACGTTTCCCCCAGTTTTTACTCGGTATCCGAAAGTAATTTGCTCATAGCTGCCAGCGATGAGCTCCAGCACCGCTGCCATGCTGCTGCTGCCAGTTACCAACAAGAGGAATGAGCTAGCAAGCTAATCCGGTTTCTATAACGTTCTCGACTCAGATATATGCCACCAGATTCAAGTGACAACTCGTTAAATTACACAGTGACACCTACATTAAGTACGGAAGGAACGACAATTCATCAAGAATCTAATTTTACCCACTAAAAAATGGCATACGTGACTATTTTTTTAAGCCACACGTTTATGACTACAAAACAACGTGTGGCGAAAATGCGCATGCGCTGCGCATGATTCCTTCCGCTTGGCGGGGGTTTTCAAAATAAAAGTTTGTTTGTTGCTTGTCCATGTTTTCACCATTGGCCAAATGTAATTAAAATTAAGGCAAAAAAACTTATTTAAAAGTTTATTTAAACTGCACAATAACGGCTAACGGTGAATAATGACTGTGGATTACTTAAGCAAGCCTAAATTGATTTATTGAAAAGAAAAGATCAGCTTTGAATAAATTTGAAGTGTAAATTATGTGAAATGTATTTTGAGTTTTATTCTAATTTTCTAAAATAATTTAATGCTGGAAAGTCCTGGATAAATTAAGTACTATTGCCGTGTTTCTACCATGACAAGATGTGAAAAAGTATAAATGAAGAACCCATAAAATCAAGCAATATACATTTGGTTTGTTTATACAATCGATTTCTTTTTACTATTTTAAATTTAAACTTAATGCCATTACATACGTTCAAAAAATAGTCTTGTTAGCGTACTAGAAAGATTCGCAACTGTTACAGAAGAGCACCAAAAACGTGGAAAATCCCACTACTCTCTCTCCTAACTTCACCTCTGAGTCAGAAATAGACCCGCCCATCTGATTACGTAGATGATGGGAGGGGCATTGTGATTGGCTAATGTTTTTGGAAACGTCAAGATTGACACCTCAGATAACTGTTCCCCCGTAGTTTAATGAGAAGGTGTCAGAAGAAGTCAGGAGGTATTTTTTTCACTAAAAGAAACCATGGCCAGTGGGTAAGCATTTACTCCAAACTTTCATTTTTGTTTTTCGCTTTGTTTTCCCTTTAGTTTCTGCTAAATGTTAGTTTCTCCAACATTTTGAGATACTTCCGGGTACAAAACCTATACCTTCAAAAGTGTTTAATGTAGACATGTAGTAATAACGCTGTAAGATGAAACTTTTTCTTGGTTTTAATCGTACATTTTCCTCTCAAGTCCAACAGTATCTTTCTTTTCACAACAAAAATTTGCTCTAAGTACAGAGTGTAGTTTTAAAGCTGTAAATATGTGGAGATTTTATGCAGGAATGAGGATTAGTTGTGGATGTTACTGCTGCAGGGTCTGGTACTGATTAGTGGGCGAAATTATACAACACAGCAAACAGGACGTGGTTGATTTTATAGTTTCTGCTGATATTTTCAGATCTAAAGAAAGAACAGAGGAGTTTCTGTGCCCCTTCCTGTCATTTGGTTCTTACTCACCATGTGCAGATCCTACATGACAGTGAGGGTGTGGTTTTAGTACACAGTTTTTAGTTTTCATCTACTGTTTCTAAGAGAGAGAGAAAAAGCTCCCGAAAGACTGCAGAAGGATTTCCCATGTGACACACCTGTTTGTTTTCCACTCTGTCATTATATTGTTCCAAGAAAAAAGCAACACGAAGTTCTTGGGAATAGACAGGATTTTCTGCAAAAAGCATTTACCTGAAAATTAGATGAAAGCTTATTACACCAGGTGTCTACAAAGTCTGAAATAGAGTTTGGGAAATAAAAAAATTGGCGGGGGATTACCTAAAACCGAATGTCTGTATCTATGAAAATAAAGCCAAAACAGACTTCCTCTTTATCACTAACGGCTCCAAGGTTACAGCACATCCATCTTTATTACCATAAAAGCTGCAGAGGTTGATATGGTCATGCAACTTTTCTTTTTTTCTCCCACCATTTTCCCTTTTACTGAGGAACTCAACACTATTGTCACTAAAGGTGAGCCACACCTGCTCACCTGTTGTGATACACAACTTGAAAACTGAAACTACATCACCTTGCAACCGTCTTCAAAGCCCTTGAAGGTTTCTTAGGTTACAGTCACAAAAATCTGTGTATTTTATTGGGGATTTTATGTGACAGACCAGCACAGAGTACTGCATGATGTCTGTCCTCCTGAGTTAACACTGTGTGGAACTCCATGTGATAAAAGTGATCTTTAATCTTAAAGCATATCTTATTTGACAATTAAAATGCAATAGAAAAAACTGGTGTTATGAGGGCCAACTCATATGTTGTGTTTGTTCATATAGTTTCTCTCTCCAACACATGGAGTAGCTGGATCTTCTCTCTAAGTTTTAACAGAAATGAACTCTTGACACGTGTGTGTCTTATTGATCTTGCCTGCTTCTTCAACTCGTGATTCATCAGTTGTCTTTGCTTTTCCCCCAACAGTCGACAGGCTAACCGGGACCTGACTGAGGTGCTGAATAAACTCTGGCAACTGGACACAAACCGTCTGAAGCCGGGAACTGACTACAAAATTTCCCTTCAGGTCAGTCCTGCATGTTGCAATAGATGCAAACCTACCTGGAAGAGAACTTAGATTAACTTCTAACATTAACACATGAAAAGCTCAGTCCTTTCTGCTTGACTTGACATCAATAAATAAGTTTTTTTTGATTAACTAAATAATTTAATAGCAAAAGGTGCTTAATATGAGATTTATTATTAACAGAATTTGAACCAAGTGAAGCTAAACCTGCGATTTGGAGAGTTCTTAATAGAACAAATTTACAGAGAAAGAATGTTTTTCTTTTATCTTAAATGCAAAATGTATATATATCTTGTACAGTTTCAATTACTGCTCTGAATATGGTGTATTTCAGCAAATGGCCTTTTTCGAGTCTGTGTAATCCAGTCAACGATTAATTGACTACTAAATTAGTTGACAATTATTTCAACATCGATTAATCACAATTAATGGTTTCAGCTCTAATTGTGTGTAATGACAAGCTCTATTTGCTTACCATATTCTGATTCTTTCTGTCTTCAGGGCAGAGCGGGTTATGTGGCGCAGGGCAGTAACTACGCCAGAGATCAGGCTCACGCTCCTCTCTTTTCATACGTTGATGAGGGAAAGCTGAAAAACATTGAGACGTTTGCTCGTAAGCATCAGTTTAACATCATTTTGGTTTTCTAGAACCTTGCTTTTACCACATCTGATGTTTATGCTTGTAACTTCAGATTTCATCAACTTGCTGGACAACTATGAGATGTCTACAGGCGTGTCAGAGACAGTCACTTCAGAGGAGCTTCAAGAGAATCGACTCTTTATTGACTCCATCATGAAGACTGAGCTCATGAAGGTACAAAAGCTTTGGAGCTGACCTGTTACTGGTACAAGCTCCCATTACCAAAAACACATAAATATTGTTCCGCCTTGTACCAACACTGTTCAGATGGATGTTATGCTAAAAATACCAGCTAATAATCAGACCAAAAAGCAGATTCTTAATGTGAGACTGTACTGTTAGATTTTGATTTCAAAACTATTCAAAACAGTTGACATTTTTTCACTTTTTATCACATGGCAAAGTGTGAAGTATTGTTCTTATTTAGATGCAGCAACAAATAAATTGATAGGAATGTCCAGAGCAAATTAGCTCTGTACAAAATCAAAAAGTGAAAATCTGATGGTAGTTTTCACACATTTAAAAAAAAGTAATTATGATAAATTTTGCTTTTCAACTCGTAGTATGCTCACAACTATCTGATAAAGAAAGGCCAGTCGCCCGCGGACCGCGGACAGTTCAAGAGACAGCTGTACGACATCTGGTTTCGTCTCTACCACAGAGACAGGAGTGGAGGGTGAGTGTTGCTCTGACAGCAGGGGAATATTTTTAATAGTTAAAAAAATATATTTATTGTAAGATGTGAAGTTTTGCTCATCTGAAAGCTTACCAAACAGCAAAGTAAACTGGCGCTTTAGAATTTATCCAGAAAAAAGGCTAAGTGTGCTAAATGTTTTCAAAAGTTAGCAAAGTCACTAAACAAAAAAAATATCTCCTCAATCAATCAATCGATCAAGCAATCAGATTTTATTTGTATAGCACATTTCAGCAGCAAGGCATTTCAAAGTGCTTTACATCATTAAACACAAAAACACAGAGTCATGCAACATAGAATCAACAATCAAAAACATTACATTTCCTGCCAAAATAAAAAAAGAGGGGGGACTCCAACCCACACCGCTTTTCAAACAACGGCGGGGACTCTAAACACGCATTAGCATTAGCATTAGCATTAGCATTAGCATTAGCTATACACTACTGAACGTAAGTTGTTTAGTTTACTGATTAGGAAGCTGACAGATATATTGTACGTGGTGCTACTGTTACTCCACAATGCAAACTTGTTAGGGGGAAATAACTTTTGAAATGTTTTAAAAATCTAATTTAATTAGTGAAGAAACAAATGCACTCTTTATTGTTTCAGAGAGGATTCTTGTGGCTTCGAACATGTGTTTGTTGGAGAGACCAAATATGGCCATGAGATCATGGGTCTGCACAACTGGGTGCAGTTCTACCTTCAGGAGAAGCACGGCCATGTGGACTACAAAGGCTACAAAGCAAGAGACAACAAAGACACGGTAAGAACATCACACTGGTTTCCTGTTCAGTTAGGAAAAGGAGACTTATCAGTATAAAACATCTAGACAAGTTTTAAAGGTAACCATCACGCAAAATTCACATTTTGGACATTTTTATACTTCCATTTGGGTTTTCTATTGCTTCTAACAAACAGCCAAGACCTTAAAAAGACACCCAGTTGTTTCTGGGCAATAAGTTGATATTTTTTGGTGTTTGGAAAATGAGCTGTTTCAAAAACTTCCTCTTAAAGTCGTTTCCTAGCAACCCCAGACGAGCCCAACCCCGTTACTTAGCAACCCAAGCTGAGCTCCAGCATTTTTGATCAGCTGGTTTTACCGCTGTATGCGCTGTACAATGGCTTCTGGAAAAGACAAGTGTTTTGTTGTTGACTTACCATTCAGAAACCACTTGCTGCTTTCTTTTTGGTTGTGCAGGAGGCTCCAGTTCTGCTTTTCAAAGATGTATGGTTGTGTAATTGCACATCCATTTGCAGCTATTTTCACATTGAGAGTGAGTTTGGGGGTGTGGCCAGCAGCAGGTTGTTTGGATTTAAAGTGACAGGAGGCCCTAAAACAGTTAATAAGCAGAACTGATCAGACTAAAATCTCATTATCTAAGAATGAATTTTTGCAAATTAACATTATTTTGTATAACCCTAACTTGTTTCAGAAAGCATAGTGGTCAACTTTAAGATCCATTAAACCATATTCTGTTTTTTTTTTTCAGCCTGATGAGGATGACCATGTCCTAAACTTGCAGTTCAGCTGGAAAGGTTTGGTGAAGCCGGTTGGAGGCTCCTTCATTGGCGTTAGCCCAGAGTTTGAGGTCGCTCTGTTCACCATCATCTTCCTCATGTCGACTGAGAAGATGACGTCAGTGGTGGTGAAGGTGGACGAGTACGTGCTGGAGCTGGTGGTCTATCGGCAGGGCCGCTCCATCGGCACGTCCTTCCCCAAACTGCTCAGCAGCAACAACAGAGATTTGTAATGTTACGGCCATGCTGAAAGAAATTCTGCTATATTACACTCTAATCATGGAGCAGGTTGTTTTACGTTCACTAAAACCCACGCCTTAAATATCTCTTAACCAGACGTTGACTGAAAATGAAGGATTAAATATAGCAATCACATTTGTGTCATATGCTGCCACCCATTACAGGATATCCATCCATCCATCCATTTTCTTGCACCCTTGTCCCTTAGTGGGGTCGGGACATTACAGGATATGTATTTGTTATTACTCTTATTTGTACTCAACTTTTAAGAATCTTTAAGCCAGAAAGGTTACTTTTTGAAAAATACTGATGTTTGCAAAGAGATTATGACTTTCATCTGCAGTTTCCTAGTGGTTAGTTTTGTCTACAGTATTTTAGAAAATAATGTAATCTGCTTGTTTACTAGTAAAAGCTGGCTGTGTATTTTCATTGAATAAACCTTTCTTTATTTGTTTTGGTACGTCTGACTCTGAAGCATTTTTTGTTTTGCTTTATTGAAATATATATATTTTTATTTTTAAATATCCACCTAATGGATTTTGAAGAACATGGTAGACGTGGTCTCTTCAGTTTTACATTTTTGAAAAATTGGCTCTGTTTTTAAACAATGTCATCTTAATGGAACAAAAAAAGGGTGTAACATGGTTTTTATAAACTATATGGAAATGCCACACATTCTGATACCTTGCACCTTAGACACTGTTAACCTTTTTCTCATTTTTTTCTGTTTTCCAACTTTTCTTTGTTGTGTTTGAATACAAATAGATTTAATGGCTTTATTGAGGGTGGAAATAGTGGCAGCAATGCCTGTCTGCTGGACAACTGTTGTACGTATCTGTTAAATCTTTTTTTAATTAGTCCTCTGTGGTGGTATTCACAAAGTAATTTTTTTTGGTTAACTGTAATCTTTAATTATCCAAATTGACACAATGAAACAACATAAATATATTACCTGCAGTGATGTGTAATGAGTCTTACTTTTGATATGAGTTCCTAAATATTACCTAATATTCTAAATTATATATTTTAAGTGTTAATAAAATTCTCCAATAACAGATGAACATAATCTAACTAACGTAAATCTATATAAAGTTTTTAATTAATGTATAGATGCGTTCAGCGTTGTCTGCCTGTCAGACATGACTCAGGGCTGGACTTTCACCTTTAGCTGCTTTCAGACGCCCTCTCGCATTGCGCATGCGTATTCAAACAAGCGATGTCAAACCGCAGAAGTGAAGCTTTTCGTGTGATAACTACCTCATGAACTGGTGAATGGACAGGTAAACAGACTCTCTACGCTGAGTTTATATTATAATATTTAAGTTAATCACTGGCGGTGAAGGCAACAAGTAGATTCTGGGTGTTAAATTAACTTTTAGAGTTGGTAAAAAGTAGCATGTTTGGCTAACAGCTTTAGCTGTAGTCAGTTGGCAGATCGTTGTCACACAGCGACGGTTGGGAGCCACCTGACAACCGCTCACATGATTTCAACTACTGCAACCGGAATAAAGACAGCAGGAAACAGGGTTTTTAATGTGTTTTGATTTGCAGGTCTGGTTCGGATCAGACGGTTGTCGCTGAAGGGTTTATTCAACAACAAAAAGCCTAAAAAAAGGCAACATGTTTGGCAAAAAGAAGAAGGCACCGATGCCCAAAGGACAGGGCGCTGCTGCGGCCAAACAGGTAACAACAACAACAACAACAACTTTAAAGCTAAAATTACGTTAAATACAACGGGGAGGTGATTTAAATGTTAAACCTGAAATTTGTGGGATTTTGTTTTTAGATGGGGTTATTTGTGGACTTGAACCCAGAGGAGATGATGGGTGCAGAGGAAAACCTGGACGACCCGGATCTGGAGGCTGAACTTGCTGCTATTACTGGAAATAAAGCAGCTGCTAGAGGAAAAGCCAAGCCAAAGGGGAAAAGTGAGTTCAGAGCTTAACAATTGGAGTTTTGTAAACACACACATTGATTTTGAATGGGCAATTTGTTACATTTTCTGTATATTTTTGCACCTTTTTCTAGGACTGTCACGATTACAAATTTAGCTGGGTGATAAATTGTCCCAGAAGTTATTGCTTTAAATGATAATATTGTTGCTTTGACACCATTTTCAACTAATATAATGCAAGAACATATTCTCAAAGATCAATTAACTTTAAATTCTGATGTACATTTAACACTGCGACTGGAAGACATTTTAAATATGCAAAATAAATAAAACAGAAACAACAAATACAATGAATTATAAAGTCTCTGTAAACAAAATTATCCTTCAAAATAAGGGCTAGTTGAGACCAAAGCACCAGACTGAAGACTTATTCAATTGTTGATAGAAAGAGAGAAATGATTGAGCTTGTTTTAATTTATTATGTGGTTAAGTAAGGTATTGCTTATTGTGACAAGCCTAGTTGCAATAAGTTTATTCAGGCATTAACATTTGTCCTAATTGATTTGTACGAACATTAACATTTGTCCTAATTGATTCTGATACAAGAAAAATAGTTTTAGCTATAGCAACAGTCAGATATTAGATTTTAGTATTGTTTTGATTTGCTTGAGCTGATTCTGATTCCTCTGAAGAAACTATAAAATAAGAAGGTGACTAAGGTAAGACTAAAGGTGACTTCACACTGTGTGCATGTGAATACAGTCACTGTAAAGCATGGTTTTACTATTCTAAAATGATATGAATATGGAAGTCACATTTTTAAGCTATCTTATATTAGCGATTATTGATGTCAGTGCACCTAGCAGAGAATGTGGGTCCTTACCTTAACTGATCTCCACAAGCTTGACATTTCTGAATCCATAACAGACCGACGCTGAGAACTAAAAGAAAGAAACAAAGCTGCTTTGCTTTAACATGTTAATTTCTTCCTGATATCTTGCGATCTAATGTGTCTTTGCAGCCGCAGTGAGCCACAGGCATGTTGCAGAAAACACAGTTTCCTTTCCAGTACTTTCTTTCATTTTCTGGCTTCCTCTAACCTAATTTTTAACATCTGACTAATTCCGAAATTGATTCTACCTTCAGTAAACACTTCCAACTTTATAAAGCTTATGAATGTCTGATTGGAGAAACGTTTGATCTTTGAGTTTCTGACAACTTGTTGACAGTCTGATTTATGTTTACTGACTGATTTGTTTGCGCATGTCTAGATTGTGTGTAATTGCTACTACAAGAAGTCACTTTAGCTAACAAAGTTCACATTAGGGCGATTTAATCTTAGAAAAGTCTGAGTGAGATATTATTATTGAGTATTGGAGTGATGATGTCAGGTGAGATTTATATATTTTCCCAACAAATCCTATGTTTTTGTTATTTTATATTTGCAATAGTTCAAACAAAATATGCATACAGATTGTTTATGATACAAAACCTTTAATGGGTTCAACTGTATAGCCTTACAGACATGATATAACCAAAGTAAACAAGCATGAACATCGCTATCCATTCTTCTTCTCTGTTTAATGGCTACCACTTTGGTAGGTAAGGTAATTTTATTTATATACCACATTTTCAGCAACAAGGCAATTCAAAGTGCTTTACATGAATTAAAAGAAAATACAAACAAAATAACAAACCAAAGGAAAGAAGAAGAAGAAAAAGAGCAAAAGAAGAAAAATAATCTAATGTTGATCTTAACTATGTAAACTAGGTGCTCCTGCTCAGTCTTGCTAAGTATCCTCTGTCTCGGTCTAGTTCCATTTCTGGGTTGGGAGAACAGGAGTCTAAGTATTTCTGGATTCTAAATTTGTAGTTATTCTAATTCTGATTCCATTTCTGGTCTGTATAATATTGGGGTGAGGAGGGAAGAGCATTATGTTTACATATCTTCAAGGAGATTGGAAATATGCAGCCCTTCCAAGGCGACACGGGGAAAGCCAGTTCATAAACAGAATGTCTTGGGTCGGGAAGATTATAAATTTCAATCTTCCCTAAAGTCTCTCTGATACATCTCAGTTCCCAATCATCCAAATTAGTTTGGTCGTTCCACTGAGCCGAAACTAGCGACTTCTCCAAGATCGATTCCATTCCGTTAGTGAGTTTTAGAGTCCTCGTCTCTGTCCACACCAACAGTCCGAGTGTTCACTAGTTCGGCCAAGTCTGTCACAAATTTGTCGATAATCCAGGAATCCACAAGCTCCAAACAGCAGAAATCCTGTTATGAATAAATCCAGGGTAAATCCCGCTGGGTGTGTCCCCGCAGGACAAGAAGGCTCACCTGTGCCCAGACTTCTCGTCGAAAATTTTATCAATTGCATTGAGAGATCGGTTGACCAGATCCATAATTTGTAGATTTGGGTGATGTGCAAAGAAAGGCTTCAAAAATATAGAAAACGACAGGACATGACAAAAACAGGGCAAGCAGGGCAGGCAAAGGCAGGGAGGGAGCAGAGGAAGAAAGCGTCCGCCTTCATCTCAACGATCATTTGCCTGCTTCTCTCCCACTCCTTGTTTGTTGCATCAGTTCTTTGCATTTCCCTCTTCACACAATTTCCACTTTCAGCTAAATGCTTTGATATTTGGCATAATAATGAGGAATGCACCGATGTAATAAGTTGTGGTGATATTTATGGTGGTATTATCTCTGATAACCGATATTTACTAATATTATATAGATTTATATAACATCGCTTGTTAATATCGACCCAGTTTTACATTTGAGACCAAAACTGATGTGTTTAAAAATGGCTAACATTGATTGATACTGATGTTACTGCAGATGTAGTATTTAGAGTATCCAGTATTTAGATGGGTTCCAGTGAGGAGATCATTAGGACTATCACCAAAAATCTTTATTTAAAATACATGTTTTAAATGACCCTGCAGCCATGGTAAATTTAATCACTTTTATTTGTTGTTTTATGGCCTAATTTGTTCAGTTCTTAGTACCTTTGTGTTTCTCTAAATCATTTTGCGATCAGGCTGCTAAACTAGCGATCACTAAAGGTGATTTGGAGGAAGACGCCTTCCATTTGTATTTATCGCCGGCCATGCAAGATCATGTCATCCAGGATGGATGTGAATGAAAGGTCTGAACAAAGCTTTAAACTCAACTTGGTGAACAAACAAGGTTTGCTTCCTAAAAGCATCACTGGAAAACAATGCAGTGATATCACTTTCAGTTTTATGACCTTCAAACAGGTGGGATATTTTCTTAGTAGTCTGTACTTTGATCTGTCCAGGTTGTATAGTAATAATAATGATCTCATTTCTTTTACTAATGCATCCCTGACCCATAAAAGACCTCCTGATGTTGGTAGAAGAAACCCGTCTGGGTCCCTTTTAAATTGGACTTGAACTGATCAAATATGATGGATATTCTGAACTGTTTTGGTCGAAGGAAATCTCAAATTAATCACAGATTAAAAGTTTCAATTCAGTGTTTTTGAATTGTTTACAGATTCCCTTGAGTCTGACTGAGATTCTGCAACTAATGACTAGTTTAGTAATCTATTAATCTAGAGATTAATTGGATTAAAAATGAGCACATTCTGCATATTTTTTTATTTAACCATTCAAGCGGTGAGGCTACAACTATGAGGAATTTTGGGGAGGACATATTTACAAAGACGTTTTCTGAAATTATAACATTATTATTGTCTCCATGATTCCTGCTGTTTAACACGTGAAAACCTGACTGCATGTCTGCACGTTGTAGGCCCTCTGCCCATGGAAGACATCGCAAAAATGGCTGACGAGTGCATGCGAGACATGGATGAGGATGATGACGACGACAACATTGAAGATGATGAAGATCTGTTGGTTGGTGCTGAACGTATTACTCCTCATGTCAGAGCAACTGATCATTTTCCAGTGGTCTCTTCATTTTTTCCAGAGCTCTATTAGTATTAGGGCCATAAAAATAAACAGTAAAGTCAAAAAGCTATGAGAATAAAGTCGTAGTTTTACCAGAATAAAGTTATGTTGCGAGAATAGTCGTACGAAAATGAAGTATAATATCATAACCTTATTCCCGTAATTTTATTTCTTTTATCTTCTTACTGTGGCCCTAATATTCCATTGAACCAGAAAAGTTATTTTCTTTTTAACTCAAAGCTACAGCTAGTTCACCCTGTAGAAGAGGAGCAGAGCTTCCTATAGGTTAGTAATGGTAAACATTAATTTAGCAGCATTAAATGATCGTTTGAGATCATCTAAGATCTCAGATGATCATGCCACTGCGCAGGTGGAAAACTTTCCATTCGTCTGGTTGTTGATCAGTGGGCGCTTTCTTTCTCCATCAGGCCGAGCTCCAGGAAGTGGTGGGCGACGAGGAAGTCGGGGATGCAGCAACTCCTTCCTCCACATCCTCCGCCTCTGCTGACTCTTCTCAAGTCGAAACAGTCGAGCCCCCAGCTGCACAGGTACGAAACAAACAAAACATTTTTTTCAGTTTTTAGTTGTTGAAACTAGAAGGAAGGAATTTCTGCCCTAATTTCCTGTAACGCGAGTGTTATGACTTATTTTGGAAACAGTCCAACTGGTAGTTGTTTCGGTTGGACGGCAGCTTTAAGTTCCTTGCCTGGCTTTAATGTTTTAAATGATTTGTGTTTTTCAAATTCTACACGGTCATTATTTTGGTGTGTATTTCCTTGGATTGTTGCTCCTGTGCAAACAGCAGAGGTTTGCAGCTCACAGTTTGCATATTGACTAATTTATTCGACTCTGGCTCTTTTGTTTGTTTGTTTACGTTGCCTGCTTGTTTATTTTTTGCATGTGGCTGAACCAGGAAGTGAAAGTCTCCACAGCGCCGCCCGGTAGCCTCCAGCATACTCTGGAGGAGCGAGCAGAGATGTACAAGACGGCGATAAAGAACGCAAAGTCTGCAGGAGAGACATCTAAAGCCAGAAGATACGATCGGGGTCTGAAGGTTGGTAAAAATGCACCATGATGATGAAGATGCAACTGATTTAAAGGCTCACTTACAGAGGATATGTCTGAATTAAAAAAAGACGCGTGTTTTTGTGAAAGATTTATTTAGAATTTTTTCCTGTCTGTTGAAAGGAAGTGAGATTTCAAATTAAAATATCCTATTTGTTCTAGAAGTTGATAATACTGACCTGAATTAATACATGTTCATTTCAACAGTAAAGAGCCTCCGTTTTATTTTGTGTTCAAAGCAGAGATTGGCAAGAATAGAAGAAGTTTTTTAAGTGATTAAAAAACGTTTTATTCTGCTTTCCTCTTGACAGACTCTGGAGTCGATGATAGCCGCTGTGAAAAAGGGAAAGCCTGTAAACGAATCGGAGATCCCGCCGCCTGTAGCTACCGGAGCCCCGACCGCCGCGCCTCGACCCGCTGTCCCTTCCAGACCCGCTCCCCCCGTCCCCTCGCGTTCCGAGCGGGAGACGGAGACGACCACGCTGCCGACTGCCTCGCCCGACGCAGTCACACCCAGCAGCGAAGAAGAGCAGTCTTCTTCTGCTGCTAGCGTACCGACTCTGAGCGACCGTCCATCGCCTGAGGAGACTCCTGCTAAGCTGTCAAAGCCCCAACCGACAGACTGTAAGTTTTACAGTTAATCATTTATTTTAATATAAAAAGAAGTTAAGTTTCAATAAACAAGAGCCAAAAAAAAATTCTATCCTGTTGGCCAATCCTACTGGCATCTCTTTTTATCATCTTGTTGGTACCAATGAGTTTAAATTCAAACTAGCTTAATCGCATGATAAATTAACAAAAGCTCAATGATTTCCAAGTGCATGATTCATTGTTTTCTCTTTTCTCTCTTTCTACAAGAAATATATATGGTAAAAGTCTTCATTTGTCTCAAGTAGACCTTTTTTTAAGGACAGTTTTATTTATAGAGACTCCATTGTTTCTTTTATTTGCTGTTCTGTTGCTTTGTTTATATATTTTGGAAATTTAAAATGTTAAATGTTCATTAGAATTTAAAGTTTATTTATTTTTGAGAATGTGTTGAAAATGATCCCAAAAGCAGAATTTATCATGACAAATACATGCATGTATGTTGTTCGATACATAAACTTTATTGATATAATTGTTTATAAGTTTGTTCTGTGTCAGAGACTCGTGCCTTTCATTGGTCTGAGTGGAACAGTTGACCTGCTGCCTGAATGAGGCTTTTCTCTCTGGTCACCGTTTCCTCCTCCGTTGCAGCCGTGAACGGGGCGACGAAGGCGATGCTTCTGGAGAGGCAGAAAGAATACAAGCTGGCAGCTCTGAGAGCGAAGAAGGACGGAGACATGGAGCAGGCGAAGCTTTACTTCAGGACCAGCAAGGTGAGTTCAGTCACCCTGACAAACGTGTAAAACATGTGTCCTCTGTGTAAAACATCACGCTTTGTTATCCAAGTGAAGTTTTGTTTTTTATAAAAAAGCAGCTAACGGCTTGGTGGACAGATCCTCAGAAAAACTGCAAATACAGTTTTTTTTAAATATATTTTATAGATCCTGTTTTGCATCTGCAGGTTTTATCTCATTTGTTTGAATGAAATTCAGTCAGGTTGTTGAGCAGAAAATGACTTTGAAACAATTGACAATGTTTTTGTCCTTATTTTCAGTGTTTCCCCTTAAACATTAACTGTTAAAGGCTCCTGCTGAAATCACATAATATATTGATTATTATGGTTTATTAAAGACTTAAGATTTATTTATTGCATTTTTATAGTCATAATTTTAGATTTATAAATGTTTTTTTTAAGTTCAAGTAAATATATTTAGGGCAGTCAAACATAAAGTTTCATTTTGATCATGTCTGCTATTACAGCTGGGTGTTTATTAAAAGGATGAACAGAGTGGTGGGAGATTGAACCAGAAACCCCCAGAATTCACCAGAAGTTTACATTTTAATGTGGCTGCTGCTCAGCATTTTGTCTCTTTTTGCTGTCTTGTTTTTCATAACCTTCATAAAGACTTTAACAAAATCCGTGTTTACACTCGCGGCCTTTACCTCACGCAGGCTGCTCAAACCCAGGCAGTGACTTAAATATACGTTATGTTGTTGTGCAAAAGCCTCAGCGTGTTGTTGGCTGCTGCAGATTCTGCTGAGCAGCGCTGTCCTCAGTTTGGACGGACTCTGGAAGACCAGGAAGCTGCTTTCATCTTGCATTTTATCACCACTTAAAACTCACCGGACAGGTTCAGTAAGAAAAACGTTTTAACATTTCATACCTCCACTTCCCATTATGAAACGCAACAATGTTATCTGTTCTGGTCAAAACAACATTCTTAGTAGTAAAAATTCAAACTAAGGGTATTAATAGTTATCATTTGTGTTAGAAATTCACTCTTAGAGATCTAGAATTACAACAACCAGAACGTCAATTTGAAGAATAGTGTTCTAGATTGCTTATATGTTGACTGTTGATAGGACGAATGTCATTTTTTAAATCTTATTTATACTCTTAATATCAAAATAATGTAAAATAAATACAAAGAAATAAATAAAAGCACCCAAACTAAAAACAATATTAAGTAGTAAACTGTATCTACTATAAGAAAGGGGATCATCAGACTGGTTTTATCAAGTTTGGATGCTAAAAATGAAACCAGATCTTCTGAGTTTCACATATTCTACCAAACTACCACCATAAACTAGATTTGGTTGAGAAAAGCTGTTATTTTTTCCATTTTATTTATGTCAAATGTTATCTAAGGTTGGTTTGTTTGTGAGTGAGGAAGTATATCACTCTAGAAATCAGAAATGCAATTTTTTTTTTTTACGAGGAAGAATAGATTTATTGATTTAAAAAGGAAAAGAAAAGCCTATTAAATGTGAAAATGGCTTGCCATAGAGCCAACACTCTGGCATCTTATCTAGGGTTTACTTTAAACTGTAGGGTTGCATAATATTTAGTGGTATGAAACCATAACTTGTTCCTGAAGCCAGAACCAGCTCATGCCTAGTATAACAGATTCAGACACCAAAACAGAAAGCAGAGCAAACGACATGGACAGAAATGTAGATTTAGATAATATAAATAAGATTTATAAACTGTAATTTGTGTTATTGGAATACAAGGTTCAGGTCTGTTCTGGAGGAAGGTAACCTTATGTGATTTCTGTTGTAATCAATATGTCAAAAATAATATACTGTTAGGAGAAACACTGTAAAGTTTGTCACTTTAGCTACTTAATTAAACTGTTTTCCTCAATCAGACATTTAAGACGTTTGCGTTCTGTTTGTCGGAGCGAGTTGCTGCCATATTTCCCTCAGAGGAATGTGAAGTGAAATATGCCAACAATGCCAGAGCTGACACAAGAGCATCATTATTTGGGTTTGTTTTTGTGCAGAACTTCGATGCAGTGATCGAGGCGTTGGAGAAAGGACAAGCAGTCGACCTCAGCGGCCTTCCTTCACCGCCTGGAAAAGGTCAGGAATGCTGGAAATGAGTCGGGTTTTAATAGGGGAGAAGATCTGAGTCCTATGGAAGAATATTGCTGTCACAGAGGAAAATAATAGACATCATCACCTTATAATGTGATAATTATATTGGAGAATCGTGATGCGTATGTAAATGCGATGAATTTATTTCAGATGGTGTATTGTCCCAGTTGATCTTTCCTCCAATAACATCCTTAGCAGACAAAATTCATATCCAGATTCACTTTATTTTTTACAAAAAAGAAAACAAAATGTTACTTTTACAAACCAATAATTTACCAAAAAAGGAATGGAGTCCTCTGCATGTCGTGTTGACAATTAGTAGCAAGTCACTGCGTCACGTTTTCTTTTATATACTGGGCGTAAATTTAAGGTTTAGCATGTTATATTGATAATTTAACTGCTAAAACCAATGCTAGTCATTGTCAGCGAGCAGCTTTCTGCTCTCTATCAGGAAGATGGAGGCGTGACGACGCTGCAATGAGGTCAATTATAGCCAAGACTTAAACCTGCCTATAATTGAGAAATAAGACTGTTATTTCTCTCTTAAAGAGTTTAAGAAGTGTTTTAATACCCCCAAAACTTTAACTTTCTGTTTAATTGGACTGAAGTCGTTTGAAACTAAATGTTCAATCAACCCTGATTTTCTTATTAAGGCAACTTTCACAAGGTTTATTATATCAAACCTGGCTTTTCCTGGACTCAGGATTATAACTAACTGGATGTAAATGGTTTGTGTTGTGAAATAACATTGAATTTACACGACTAAACTATTTTTGGTGTGGGAAATTTCACCAAATCACAAATGTGTAATCTGTGTTTTAGTGCCTGGGATGAAATATTCAGCTCTTGTGTTTCAGGTGCAGGACAAATCTCTGCTGCAGTGAGCAAACCTTCAACTGAGCAAAACCTGCAGGCCGCCCAGACTGTTACTGCAGCATCTGGTAGTTACCCATTAAATGTTTAATTTCCAGTTTGTTTTTTGTTGTGTTGTTACTAAGTTCCTTTCGTTCTCTTTCCAGTTAACGTTTCTTTGAGATGTTTTGTTTGTCTCATGGAAAGTGACTTTAAAGAAGGACAAAACGTTAACAAGGCCTCAGTGAATCTGGGAGGAAATCAAAAGCTGTTGTAAAAGTTACTTTAAACTCAGAAACATTTCTTTTTGAGTTTAAAGTCTGCATGTCTAGATGGTGGATTTTAATTACCTGTGGGAATGAAAGTGATGGTAACACCTGATTTAGAGGGCCGACCCACAGTAACAGTTTCTAAACTGTATGGGAAAGTTTAGAATTTGATTTAAATATTTTCTATTCAAATATTTTGTATCGCCAAACTTTATTTCACATCTTTTTGTCAACAAGTTCGTCCTTCCAACCATCCACCCATCAGTCCGTCCATTTGTTTGTACGCCTGTCCATCTGTCTGAGCAAATCTTCATCCATCTATTATTTATCCATTGATTATTAAATTATAACCAATGTTTATCAATCTATCCAGGTGTCTTTCTTCTATATATCCGTCCATCTGTTTAAATTCCTCGCAGACTTTTTTGACCTGCATCTACACTTCCTTATCTTAAAGGAGTGAGCGATAAAAGAAAAGACTCTTTATGTTTGACTTTGGAAAACACGCAGGAACCTTGAGTTGTTATTCTACCAAGAGTCTCTTTGTCATGAGGTAGAAACTGAAGAATTAAAACTGTTTCAGGCCCTGCTGGCCCTTCGGCTCCCAAAGACGTCCTGGAGGCTCTGGAGCAAAGACGAGTGAAATATGTGGAGGCATCGAATCAGGCCAAGGCCAGCGGAGATGACCGCAAGGCCCGGATGCACGACCGCATCGCGAAGGTATGAGGGAACGGCTTTTACTGTCTCTACAGACTGCATGTTTTCAATGCTGCCACACAGCAGGTGGATTATTTTTCACTCCTTTACTGGTGCCTTAAAAACACAAAATGTTGCTGTATTTCGGTTAGTTTCTCATGCAGATATCTTAATTCTCTTGAAATACATCAAAACTAACTTACAAGTAACTTTAAAGAAACTTGTTTTAAGCCAATACTTTCTGAAAGTTGATAAAGAAATACTAGTTCACTTATAACATGGAATAATGTCTTGTTGTCAGTAAAATAATCTGCCATAAATAGCGATTTTTCATTGATATTAAGGAATTATTTACTTAAAACAAACTCATGTATCTTCCTGAAAAGTTACTTCTAAGTACATTTCGGCTTATTTCAAGTCAAGTGATTTTGTTACCATTTACAGTTTATTTTTACTTTTATTTTGCACATACATTTCAGATCCTCACAGGTTTTATTGTATGAGAAATAGAGGACACAGAGTAATGTCCTCCCTAATTTAACTCGTACATTATGTGGAAAGTTGAGCTTAATTTTGCAGTTGGTCAGTCAGTTTACCGTCAGACATGTGGAATCAGAGCTTGAGTGATTTCAGGAAGTAGGATAGAAAATCTGTTTGTTCTCTTTGTAAATCACAACTTATTGTAACTAAAACCGTCTTAATGTTTCTCTGCTACAGCAATACCAGAGCGCCATCCGGGCTCACAAAGCCGGGAAACCAGTCGACTTCGACGAGCTTCCAGTTCCGCCCGGTTGGTACCATGCTGCTAATTTTATTTCATTTTATGGGTTTATGTGCCGCTCAGCTCAGTAGTCATTGAGCGGCTGAGCTCAATGACTACTGAGCTCAGTCGTCATTCACCTAGAAGCTGATTTGTGTCAGCTTCTAGGTATCATAGGTCTATAAAATTCACCAGAAGGTGGTGAGATTCGAGCAGGAGTTTCATTAGCTGAATATTTTTCATGTTTCATGGTTTATTTTGAAGATGGTGAAAAATCTGAAGGCTGTCTGTGATTTTAACGCTGTGAAAACAAAATCTGACCAGACAAAACTAACTCTCTGCTTTCGTTTCAGCAAGAAACAAGAGCAAAAGTGCAAGTTCCACTAGCAGATTATTACATTTATCCAATATAAATGTAATAATGTGAATTATTACGTTTATATTAGATAAATTTAACCTGTAAATTGCTGCTTTTTCAATCAGGATTTTTCATCCTGGTTAAAAACGCTAAGTGTCGGCTCCATGTTCCAGGTTTTCCTCCGATCCCGGGCCAGAAAGTGGCAGGCGATGAACAGGGGCTTGTCGCTACGCTGGAGGCAGCCAGCAAACTCGCTTCCACTGATGTTGCTGATGAAGATGATGATGAGAAGGAGGAAGAGGTGAGTTTTCTGGGTTTTTTGGGTTTTTTTTACAGTAGATTTTTTGTCTCCTGACTTAACGAATCTCTCGGTCAAAGGTCGGTGTTTTAGAAAAGCCGAAGAAGCCGACGTTGGACGTCCCGTCAGCCGGTCCGGAGAAGAAACACTCACCGTCTGCTTCACCTGACAGAAAGTCTCCAGAGGAAAACCTCTCACCTGCAGGTTTGTCTCTGAATCAGCATCGTTTACAGACTGCCTGGATTAAAGTCCAAATAAACAAAACGTTCCCGAGCTCATGATGACATAAATAATATTTGACAAAAAGTTTGGACACCCCTGTAATGGTCTTCTTTAGTTCATTTTTTTGTTTTTATTTCCAAAGTGTGGTGCTGGAAAAGTTTAGCCTTGAAAAGAGCTTGAGTTGTTTTGAGGGAAAAGTGTGTGAATCCTGCGTGTCGCTCCTGTTTGGGTTGATTTCTGTGTGTCCTCTCCAGCCGCTCAGCTGCTGGAGCTTTTGGACAGCAGGAAGAAACAGTTCATGAAGGCGGCTCTGCAGGCCAAGCAGAAGAACGACATGGACCAAGCGAAGGTTTTCCTCCGCACCGCGAAGGGCTTGGACCCCATGATCGAAGCGGCGCGCAGCGGCAAAACGGTGGACATCAGCACGGTGAGCAGTTTACATCTCCACCTTCAGGAAGTTTTCACACCTGGTGGACTCAGTTCGACTGAGGAGGAAAGTACAACAGCTGCTATATTTTCAGCCGGTGGGATTTGCATTCGCACTGCACTGAGTCAAACGATCCAAACTGGTTTAAAAGCTGTTCCCCTCCTGGCCTGTGGGGGCGCTGCACCAATTACTACTGAAGGAACTGACACGAAACCCGTTGAAGAAGACTTGAGTTCAACTTTCTTCTTCATAGAATGGAAACAGAAATATTTTAGCAGTTGAAGAATTAGTTTGGACATCGCCAAAGGGTGTAAAATTACTTTAAATTCTGCTTTTCCTCGATCTCCGGATCGGCTTTACTTGACACGCAGACCCGTTGCCGTGGCAATCGACACAACACCTCCGCTAACCCACAGAGCAGAGGGTGATATATTGACCAGAATGCCCTGCGCTGTCGTCCACTTCCTGTTTTTGGATTGGATTTGTTTGCATTCACACTGCATTCAAACGGCACCAGAGTTCACTTCAACCGAACCGAGGCTTTTTTTTAGTTCGTATCAGAGTCCGATTAGCTTTCACTCGTCTCCAAATGAACCGGACCCTCCAGATCAGTGAACTAGTTTGATTAAAGCGAACTGAACAGGGCTGGTGTGAGTGAATCCTTAACGATGTGTTTTTCCCCCCAAACCGTAAACTGTAACAGAGGTTTGTTGTTCTGTTGAAGCTGCCGTCGCCCCCTGGTGACGAGGAGGACGACTTCATCCTGGTTCACCACAGCGACGTTCAGGTTTCAGAGAAAGCTGGCCCGGTTTACACACAACTGTGCAACATCCTGAAGGAGCAGCATGAGGTGAAACTCTGAGAGTCAAACCCTGACTCTGGTTTCTTCAGTTTTCTTTCTCCAACCGCTGTGATTTCCATTTATCCTCCCAGAAATGCTTGACGTACTCCAAGCAGTTCACTCACCTGGGGAACGTCTCTGAAACCACAAAGTGAGCCTCCTCTGTTGGTTCCTGAAGTTTACCACTGCACTGATTTGTTTTTGGAGCTCAGGATTGTGGTTAAATGCTCTGATTTCCTGGAGGATTACACCGATGTGACGTGTTTGTGTGTTTGAGGTTTGAGAAACTGGCAGAAAGCTGCAAGAAGAGCCTGGACGTCCTGAAGCTGGCTCAGTCCAGAGGCCTTCCTCCCCCCCAGCATCACTTCGAGGAGAAATCCTTCCACACTGTGAGGTGGGAACGTTGCTCATCTAGTCCTGACCAGGTGTCAGTCCTCAAGTGTTCACAGCTTTTCTCTTTTTCTAGAATATTTCCAGAGCTGAGCAGCACAGACATGGTGGTTATCATCGTGAAAGGGATGAACCTTCCTGCTCCCAGTGGTAAAAACATTCAGACGCACTAAACAAAGACAGAATTGGATAAACCAAAGCATTTAGCTGAATGTTTACTGAAAAGTCGGATTCAATATGACTTTTTTTATGTTTACTTTTATTACTAAATATGATTTTAGAAGGAAAAACTATAATATTCTTTATGGTTGTTTTATCTTCCACAGGAATTCAACCAAATGATCTGGATGCTTATATCAAGTTTGATTTTCCGTACCCCAGCTCAGTAAGTTTGTTTAAATTAATATTAGATTTAGAACATGTGGCCAGGAAAGAGGATCAGGGACACTAAAAAAACAAAACTTACTTTTTCTGTCTGAATTTTAACCTTTTTCTCAGAATTTTGACTTTTTTTGTCCAAATTTTGACTTTTTTTCAGAATTTTGACTTTTTTTCTCAGAATTCTTTTTCTCACAATTTTGACCTTAATTTCAGTGGATTGAAGTCAAAAAAGAGAAAAAAAGTGAGAATTGTTTTTCAGTGGTCCTAATTGTCCTCTGTTCATGACATTTATGATAAAATCTGTTTCATGCTTCATTAAAATCTTTTTTCTTTAATAAATCTGTTTCCTTATTAAAAAAACTGATTCATTAAATTCATTAAAAGTTTTTTTCTTCATTAAATCAGTTTTCTGCCTCCTCTCCTGCAGGAGCAGCCGCAGAAACACAAAACAAACGTCATCAAAAACACTAACTCACCAGGTAAATCATGAATCTGATGTCGAGACGCTTTCACTGCTGTTTATGAATATTTTGGAACGTTGTCCAGTGAAATCTCTAAATATAAATTTAATTTCTCCAGACGGACAAACTGTACCTTAAAACAAGAATTAAAATAAATTATTCCAACACTCAACTTTTACTGAAACCATCGCTAGACGCCATTCATTCGTTAAATAGTGTTGTTGTTGTTTTCCAGTTGGTTCCTGATTATGGATTTTTTCCCCCAGATTTTGCTGCTCATGTCGTGTTTTTTCTTCCCAGAATACAACCAGAGCTTCACGCTGTCGATCAACCGGAACCACCGCGGCTTCAGGAGACTCGTGGCGTCGAAAGGCCTCAAACTGGAGCTGCTGCACAAAGGGTGAGGCTCCGTCTCATTTAAAAATGATTCACGTTTACCAAACGACAGAGAGACGTTCCTTTCTTTGGTCTCAGGGGTTTCCTGCGGAGCGACAAGCCCGTCGGGTCGGCGCTCATAAAGCTGGACAAACTGGAGTCACAGAGCGAAATCAGGGAAATTGTAGAGGTAAGAAAACAGAGAAACTCTGCAGAAATGTTCAGCCTGATCCTATTGGTAAATTATTGGTTTGTAAAAGAGTGTTTTATTTTGTTTTGTCTTTTGTAATGTCAATTTGACCAAACTAAAGTTAATCTGAAAAACAAAGTTAGCTGGCCTTTCCTCTGCTGTCGCACAGCGTTTCTGATTTAACTGTAACTTATAGGAAGTTTTTAAATACTTTAATGTAAACACCATGTTTGTTTCACCAAATCTGAACTCTACACACTAAAAAAAGAGAACGTAGCTCCAACTTAAAAAAATGTGTGTTAAGTCATCACGTGTAATCAAATTAAGTTTGTATAAACTTAATAAATTTACTTGAATAAACTTAATTTGGTTACCTGTGACGGGGCTTAAAGCGCTCTGGCCGGGGGCCGGCTTTTGACCAAACGGTCCACCTCAACCAATCTTTATGGTCCGCCTCAACCAAACTGTAGATAATAGACAAAGATGTCTGCCAAACAGAATTCTAGCTCCCGTGTTCTTGACCAATGACTGTAAAACAGTTTGTAATAAAGAAGCGCATGCATTCGGTTCGTCGGTTAAATCAAATGCGATATGAAAGAAGGTGGAGTTTGTCTTACCCAGTGATGTTTTATTGAGGATTTTTGTACATATGTTTTGGCAGTTCTGTGATCATGTCAAAGCAGCCACTTCTATTAAAAAGTGTTTTATTTCCGTTTGAAAGCTGCCCGCTTACATGGAAGGACGACAGAAAATCGCTCTTATAAACATGTAATTACTAAAATCACGACACCCTCACTTTGTATCCCTCTGAAAAATGAACCCATTTAAATAAAGAAATCCCTCCATGGGTGATACCTCGATAGAGGGCGTTCATTTTATAGCGTTAACACAGAGCTGTAAGTGGTCCGGTATGAAACAGGGGTGATAGAACAACACATCACTTTTAAATTTCAATAATCAGAATGCAGAAATTGTTTCCGTTGTTTTAAAAGGTTTATGTCAGCCTGCCTTTTCCCCATCGATATGTTTCCCGACCGCTGCGCACCAAAGGGGGTTAAAAAAAAAGACGCGCACATTGCAAAAAACTCTGAAACAGGAGAAGCGGGACATAAAACGGAGCAACGAACTAGATGTGAATTATGGCATAAAAACAGAGAATCTGATGCTGAACAGTGAAAAATCAACACATGATGTGAAACACATGACGATTAGACGGCGCAGCAGGTGATGAGTGAAGATTACTGATGGTCAATAAACAATAAAATAAATTTAGCAACAGGAAATAAACTAAAGTGGACATAGCAATAAACCAAGAGGATAATACTAATCAAGTGAAACTAAATGGAAATGAATGAAGAACAAAATGCAAGAATAAACTAAGAAACTAAATTAAATACAGAGGAATAAACTGGTATGGCAAGACCTTTCGATCAATAATTAATGCAGAGGACTTTATGGCAAGAATAAACAGACACTATTTCCAGATAAAAGGTAAAATAATATTGTTGAAGTGCCATGGGTTTGTTGAGACCATATCTAATACTGATAATAAATATATCTTACAGACCATAACAGTAAAGAACTTATCACTTATTTATGTTTTTAATTAGATTTGATATATTTATTTCTTCAACATTATTTTTCATGTCAGTGTTAATGTCATGAGGCTGAGACTCCATGACACTTTCAATTTGACTCATTAGAATTTGATTAAGAACCAGATTTGTTCTTTGTCATTTCTGTCCAGTAAAACTATTAATCTATAATCAATAGACAGGTCTATATAAAGATATAATCCATGTTTCTGTCTCATATTTGTATGTTATTAAAAGGATCTGGAACTTTTGTTTTTCCACTGAAAGCTCTGGTTTGTACAATAAATGCCATGTGGGTGAAGTTTTATGGATGATGCTCTGATGTCCCATTCTCCTGAAGGCAGCACAGAGCTGCACCACCAGAAACTGACAAACACTGAAGAGAAGAAGAGTTATGATTAATGTAGTTACAGTTCTATCCATGTTTTAATGTTGCAGAGCTCAGTCGTTTTGCAAATAGTTCAAAGTTTAAACTGGCATGTTGAACATCTTTTATCTGGTCATTTCGTGGAATATTTAACTAGAAAATGGCAAAGAATAAGAATATTTATTCCACTCTGATTGGCTGCACCGAGTTGCACCGATTTTAACTTGAATGTTCATTGCATTTTTCATAGACGCCTGTGAAAATAATTTCTATTCCCATGACTTTTTTGTTCTCTGGGAAATGATCCTGATGATAAATACAGAAACGAGCATAAAAATCAAAACATCTACAATAGTGACAGTAATATTCATAATAAAATAATGGTCAGTGCAAAGTAGCCTGCAAATTCTTTATTGGGGGGCGGTGAGGGACCTGGATGAAGGCTGGGAGGGCTCTGGCCCAAAAAAGGTTGAGAAACACTGCGCTAGTAATGGTAATGTTGCATGTTCTAAATTACTTGCTAAAACATTGACTGAAAGACTCTTATTTAATGTTGAGGGATTGTTGCCTGTAAGACAAACCTTTAGGGCACAGACATTTTACATTTTGTTTTGAGTTGAAATGTACTGAAGTCTTATTTGAGTGTTTAGCTTGTTAATTGTATTGTTAGAAACAATTGTTGCACTATTCAGACACTTTTTATTAAACTGTGTCAATAGCAACGCTATAGTTAATTTATATCATCACTACAAGTTTCAGGATTTTTTTTTTACTTTAAGCCCTGCTGTGAATAGTTAACTCAATATGTAGGTCAAAGAGCTAAACTAATAATAAATAACAAAAAATAATTGCCACTTCTCGTTTTTTTTTTTGTTTTGTCCTGGCAGGTGATGGACGGCCGTAAACACACAGGAGGTCGAGTCGAGGTCAAAGTTCGCCTGCGGGAGCCTCTGAGTGGCCAGGATGTTCAGACGAGCACCGAACGCTGGCTGGTCATCGACTCCTCAAAGGTAAAACTTTAACACTAAACAAAATGTCACAAAAAGTATTTTAGTTGTTTCTTTTCTAAATTTAATCTTTCACATGTTTGTTGAAATGTTTTCTAATTTTCTCCATTTTTTAGGGTCTTTAGATTTATATCCAATTCAAAAGAGTTTCTCTTGAAGGTATGTTTTTTTACATTTGTTTTTTGTGATTTAAATAATTTATTTAAATATATATATATATATATATATATATATATATATATATATATATATATATATATATATATAATCATGTGGTTAAAACCCCTCATAAAACTACTTATTTACAAATTGAGTTCCACTTTCTCGATCTTACACTGGCAGGAATATCAGTTTTGTTTGTTTTTTTGGTGGGCACTATTAACTAGGCGAAAATACTTGGTAAGATTTTGTTTCTACAGTGTAGAGAGGATAGCAAAATCTAAGATTTTTTTTCTGAATTTCTTTAATATTTGTCTTAAAAAAATATTGAATTTTCTTAAAAAGTCTTGAATTGTCCTAAAAATCCTTAAAGTGTCTTAAATTGTCCTAAAAATCTTAAATTGTCTTATAAAGTTTTTAATTGTCTTAAAAAGTCTTAATTTTTTTTTTAACTATAATTATTCCGAGGTGAATAAATACATTTGAATTGTCTTAAAAAGTCTTGATTGTTGCCGATGAAACCTGCAGCTGTTAATCCTCAGTAATCCAGAGATTTGTTTCAGAATGTCTGACCGATAATCTCTTTGCCCTGCAGGTGAAAACGGCCTCAATCAGAAACCTTTGGGACGACAAAGATGAGGTTCGGGGTCTCTGCTGAGGACGGTCACTGGTTCACATGGGACTGCGACCTTCACTGACCTTGGACGTCTTTAAACTTTTGCACATTAGCGCCACGCGGCAGCGTCTTTTTGCACAGGAGACGTTTGGTGTCGTAGAGGCATGAAGCGACGCGACGGCTCAGACTCGGGCGCCGGTTTTCACCACTCAGCTGTGCGTCTCCTGCTGACGCCGAGG
Organism: Poecilia reticulata; assembly: GCF_904066995.2. Lineage (NCBI taxonomy): Eukaryota > Metazoa > Chordata > Actinopteri > Cyprinodontiformes > Poeciliidae > Poecilia > Poecilia reticulata. The sequence continues at coordinate 24,043,487 of NC_088846.1, forward strand.
AGCTGCTCCCATCCTGCCGGCTAACTGAAATTCATTTCATATCCTGCAGCCAATAATGTGTACATATTCCTCATGTTTATACGAGTCTGGGATTGAGAACTTCACTATGCACTAATACCAAAGTAATCAGAGTTGCTGTAAAATCCTGCACATTTGAAATCACCTTTAGTTGCCAAATCTGCTGCAGACGTTTGTACTGACATTTATGCAACATGGCCGCCGTGTTCGCACCTTCAGTTTCCACTGTTTGAAATCATTAAGCCAAGAAGTTACGAAGCAACTCGAGGTGCATCTTCATTTTAGAGACGACTCGCTCTCAGCGCTTCCTGCTCAGACATGTGTTTTGTTTACAGAGAGGAGCACAAAGCCACAGGAAACCTTAGAATATAAAGACAAAGGAAGGGGTCAGAGGTCACTGAGTAACTTATCTAAAGTAGTTGTCTTTATGTAGCTAAATGATTAGTTTCCTGCTTCACATCACAGCTTAAAGGGAGAAACGATTCCCTTTGTGGCTGGAAACTGTTTATTTTCAGCAGAAAGACTGAAAACTGTTGGATGATGTCAATTAAGCAAAAAAATAATAATTTAGAATTATTTTCAAGCCATTGTTGACGTTTCAGCTCTTTCTGGTTGATGTTTTTAAAGGGCCAGTTACTGTAAAACTTAAGTCATTTGAAAAGATCTTTGTCACCAAGCTTCACATGTAAAACTTTTAGATGACTTAAATAATAAAATTTCTGGCCCTTTAAATCTCCCAGCTGTTTAGCACCAAATGAAGCCATAAAACCTGCTGAGCCAAGTGAGTTTGGTTGCTACATTTCAGTTTTTGTCTTTATCCTGTGCAGATAAGAAAACTTTAATATATATTTTGTCGCCATTTTGTTTTCTGGTGTTTAATCGACTGCAGGTTCATTAAATAATCTGTCAATGTTTCTGTGAAGCTGCGCCGCAACGTGTGTCTGACAGCGTCTAAAACTGTATTAGAAACTAATATCCTGATCATGATAACATCAAAACCAATAATTTTACTGTTAATTTAATTCTGCTGCATAAAAGTTTTCCTGCAAACAAAAAAATGGACATCATTTCATTTTTCTATAAGGTTTATTTTACATATGCTTTTTTTTTTTCAAATAACCACTTCATGACATTTGTAAAAGAAAAATAAAGTACAAGAGTTTTGGCTTTTCCAAACTGATCATTTAAAAAAAAAAAAAACAAAGACCAGTAAACAACTGAACGAGTGCATTTTTCAGGATTTACTGTCAAAATGCAAAAAAGAAAAAAAGTTGATTTTGTCTCCGTTTTGCATGCAGTGTTTTTAGAGTTTTGGACAGAAACATTTTATTATTTTTTACAACAGAAACAAAATGCTACTTTTCTGGTCAAATTGCACCTTTAGCTTTCGGATTTCGGACATATTGCACATATCTGAAGACGTCACTGTAAACGAAGACTCGGGAAAATAATCGGTTTGCTTTGGGGCAGCAGGAAACCCAGTGACGATCACAGGAAGTGGCGATTGTTTCACCTTTTTGTCACGATTACAGAACCTCCTAAAACACCTGAAGGTAAGAAATGATCCGCTTCTAATTGGAAAAGTCGGCTCTTCTGCAGATTTTCAACAGATTGTCTAACGTTTTGATTCAACAGATGAGAAGAATCTCGTGGTTAGATGGAGAATGTCACACAGAATGATTACTGTACAGACTTTTTTCTTTTATTTTTCTCTGTTGCTGGGGAAACGGGAAGAATACATTCGTAGATGTCATCCGCAGGTCCGAGCCGCCGCTGGACGGACCCGATCTCTTGGTAGCTGCACTGCGAGCGGCTGAAGCGTCTCCGGAGCTGCAGAGTTTCTCATTTCGGGTTTTTTTTTGGGGGGGAGGAAGCAGAACGCGGAGCGGAGATACATTCAGCCTCGGATCAGTCAGTGAATTTCTGAAGTTACCTTTTCTTCCCAGAACGCGGCGCTCAACTTAAATGGCTTAGACTCCAGTGCACTGCTTCTGCAATTAGTTTTTATATCTCTTTATATATATATATATACTGTATATATTTATATATTTTTACATTTTTAACAGTTGTTCGCATGATTTGAATAGACTAAATGAGATGCAGCTGAAGAAACGGAAAGTACGGCGGGACTTTTAGACGTTTCGTAAGAGGACACAGACGATAGCGTAGGGAAGAAACGGCTCCTCTTTAAAAAAATATATACAAGTCTATGCAGAATTTGGCGACGATGAGTAAAGCTTAAAGTTAAGCCGACAAATCTTCTTCCCTTGATGACGCTCTGCTGCAGGCACTGAGCACCATGGTGCAAAACAAAAAACAACAACAAAAAAAAACGTTTCTCCTCACGAACGCACCGTCCTCCACCTCCAACGATTCCTTCAGCAGCATCCATGCTACACAGAGGCAGGTTTTTACCCAGAATGCATCGCTTCATCTGGCTGACACAGTGACATCGGAGCAAACGTCCGACAAGAAGCAGAGGAGCCGTCGGGTCTGTCCGGAAAGCCACACTGAGGACCTCAAACTAATGATGTCATCACACATCTGTTACTAAGTTTATGTATTTATTTTTTGGCTTTCAAAGTTTTGTGATTTTTTTTATGACATCAAAAACGCAGAATTTTTTATGCTAATTTAGAAATATTTGCTCTTATGCTAAATATTACTTTACTACTGGAACTGGACATAAAGTAAAGGACAATACTGACACCTGCTGGTGAGAGTTGGTCACTACAACCCTTTTTTGTCATTTTCTTGCTGAAAACTTGTAGTAAACACAATTATGCATTAGCATGAAACAATTTGGGGATTTGTTGATTTTTGCATGAAAAATTAGAAGAGATTGATGTAATTTAGCAGTATAAACAATACAAACTGCATTAATAAAACTATATTTAAACACAACTATTTTTTCTTATGTCTACTGAGTTTGGGGAGCCACATAGTAACTTGTGGCGGCCAGATTTGATGATTTACCAATAGCATCTAAGTTTTATAAAAATGGACGAAGTAAGTAATTTATTTTTTTTGTGGTACAAATCACTTTTGGCAAAAAATGAAGCTGATGAAATTATGCTCCACTTTGTGTTTGTCCATCACATAAAATCCTAATAAAACATAAATTAGTTTGTATTGCGGTAAAGCTGGACACTTTTGGCAACACACTGAGTATTTTTATCTAAATTACTACAAAATAAATGTAAATTTCACGAGAAATAATAAAATTTGGCATCTGATTTGAATTGTTTTTTAAAGTGGGTTTTTTATTTGGATTAGTAAAGTTAATAATTTGGAGCATAACGACGTTAATTGACCTCAGTTCATATTTGTATTTTAATAAAAACCGATGGATCAGTTTATTAAGCCGGAGTGACGTTCACCCCCAGATCGTCTTCTCCAGATCTAACAGAATCGATTTGTTTGTGCCGCTATTGTTTTAAAGATAATAAAAAAAGTTCCAGAGGTCAGAGGTCATCATCAATACCTGCAAATCCAGAGCAGCACAAACTAGATTTCTGCTGCACAAACGTAGCCGAGTTGATCGACATCAAGTTCGTTTGAATTGGTGAATGTGAGCGAGAGGCTGGTTGACCTCTGATGACCTCTGCAAACCTACGGCACAAATTACATTTTTTACAGCAAAAAACATCCGATGCTGATTTTGTTGGAACTTTCATTAATATCTCCAAAGCAAAAGCAGCACAAACGAAACTTTTTGCAGCAGAAACGAAGTCATGTTGATCGATTTCTGTCAGATTGGAAGAAGATGGGAGGCTGGTTGACCTTTCACGACCTCTGGAAATATCTTTAAAATGATAGCGGCACAAATGAACATCTTTGCAGCACAAACGTTTGACACCAATGACGTGTCTGGGTAATGTGACTTCCACTAATATCTTCAACGCAAAAGCAGCACAAATTAATTTTTGCTGCACAAACGTAGCCGAGTTGACCGACATGGAATTTGGTCCGACTTGAGGAAGTTGGTGGGCGGTTGACCTTTCATGACCTCTGGAAACATTTATCATCTTTAAAATTACAGTGGTACAAATGAAAAGTTTTGCAGCACAAAAGTTTGACACCAACTTGTCTGGATTTGAAGGAGGCGGCGGGGCGAACGCCACTCAGGTGTTCATGAGTTTAACCCTTCGGAGGCCGCAGCGTGGCGGTCGGGACAGACTCTCTGCTCGGAGCTTCACCTCTGGATGGAAGCAGACGGCGGAGGATGCATAGGTTGGACTGGAGGAATGCTACCCGGACCGGACCGACCCGGGCCGGACCGGCACAGTTTTCTGGTTCTTTTTGAGGCGCGAATGGTTGGAGGGACATAGGAGGAGGACCAGGCTGTGAGATGGTGCTAAAAAAGAAAGAAGAAGAAGAAGTGTTTGTGTCTCCTAGGAGATGATCTCCAGGATGTAGAAGACGAGCTCCATGACGACGGGGCCTTCGCTCAGCTGACACGCCCCGCTGTGGATGATGGGGATCAGGGCGCTGTCCAGGTCACTCAGGTACTGAGGGAGGAGGGGCTGGCCGTTACTTCCTGCCAGGTAACCCACCTGGAGAGGGGGGGGCGGGGGGGGGGGGCAGAAACGTCAGAACTACAGGATAATACAACAAAAACATTTTACTAAATGGCCAAATTTTCACTTTGATCAACGATTTTATTATAGCAATAAAATGGTGAAAGATTGATGGAAGAACATTTAGTAAAAAATGTAAAAAAAATTATCCTTTAAATTAACTTAAAGCTCAACAGTTTGTGGAAAACCAGCCGTTTCTAAAGTGGCTGAAACTTCACTGAAAAAACAGAATCTTACCAAGTATTTCTGGTCCAGTTTTTACTGTAAATATCTTACTACACTTTAAATAAGACAAAAACTGCAAGCAACAGCAGCTTATTTTAACACTGGTGAAAAAGTACTGGATCCACAGGGAGATTATTTTAATTATAACTACTGTAGCTACAAGTGAAATAATCTGCCACTAGTAGAACTTTTTCATCAATATTAAGGATTTATTTATTCAATAAAAGTTATATTTTCTTTCAGGCTGTTTTTAATTACCGGTTTTCGAACTTTCAATTAGGTCGATACTTTTTGAGTTTAGAGGAGCAAAGTTTCTGCTCCTACTTTTTTCTACCACTTCTGTTTTTCTCCAACATATATGAGATCATATTTAAATAAATATAAATAGATTATAAAAGGCTCAGCTGCTCCGGACGCCAGAGGCGCAAAAACCTTTAAAATCAGTTAAACTTTTAGAGCAACAGCATAAAAATCACTGAAAAATTAAACTTTTAATCTAATTTTATTCAGTGAGGAAAAATGAATATTTATAGGAAATAAATGTTTTTAACTAAATCCCAGTTTGAATAGTTAAATGAATGTTTATGTTCAGTATATAAACCAGTTTTTACAACTTTGTGTTTCTTTTCCACAATAGTGAAAAACATTGGATGCCAACTCCCGCCTGTAGGTGGCAGTGTTTCTTTTGCTTCAGCAGTTCATGATGTCAAGTTATAATCCACGATGGAAAATCGAGCTGTTTAAGTTCGTTAAAGAATAAAAATGTTTGGCTTCCCGATCTGAATGTCTGTTATTTTTGTAGGTTTTGGAAAAAGTTTGAGAAAATATATATATAAAAATTCAAATATTTTTAAAGTAGCTTCACAAAAGCAGTGATTTAAAAAAAATAAATAAAAAATTTAATTTAAAAAACAGTTGAAAAATCCTGGAGGGACTGAATGAATTTGACTGCTTTGGTTCAGAAGAGATTACCTAAAGCACTGGTGCTCAAAGTGAGGTCCAGGGGCCATCTGCGGCCCCTGGAATAATTTTTTGCGGCTACGACTACGACTTTTAAATCCAAATCTATGCACAAAAACACCAGATTCAAAACAAAATGATAATCTTTTCTGAGTTTTTTTTTGGTTTCCATCTGTTGTCATGGTAACCAGGACCACATCTACTCACCTGTAATCTAAAATCCACCTCTGTGCAGCGAAATATGATTTTAATTTCCATATTAAAACTTAACTAAAAGCACCAAATGTTTTCAAATGAAGTTTGACCTAAATTATTTTTTTGTATTGATGAGAACAAATTAAATGTTTTTCCTTCAATAATCAGAAAACTGGATGTTTTTCAGGAAAACGTGCAATAAAACATCAGAAGTTTTGAATCTAGAATCCCGCTCCGCCATTTGTTTATCTATTTAATTAAAAAAATGTTGATAATTTATTGTTGAATTTTTTTTTTTTGGTGATTTTACTTTTTTAAAATAATCTTAAAGTTTTTTTTTAATTATTATTATTATTTTGTGCTGCTTTAAAACATTTTTTTTTAATTTGTGAGAAAAGGTTTGGACTTTAAAAATAGCAACATTTAAGAGCGCAGCGTTCGGACCCGGATCCCAGCCCGGTATCCGGTATCCGGGTCCGAACGGCTCCCTGAGGATGATGGCGGCGCGGCGGCAGCTTCGTCCCACCTGGTCAGAGTCGAGCGTGACCCGCAGGCCGAGCTTGGCCATGCCGTCCTCCTTCAGCAGCTTGAGGTGCGGACACAGCGCCATGCAGAACGCCCGCGCCACGTTCTCCGCCAGCCGGCTGTGGTCGGCCGGGTCGCTGAGCCCGCTGGGCTGGTCCTCGCTCTGCAGGAAGAACACCTGGGAAAACACACACACCTTGAACGCACCGCAGAGATGAGCTCCAAAATTCACATTTTCTCTTAGTTTTCAGGGTTTTTTAAACCCTTGAATTTCACTGATGCGTTTGGAAAGTTTGATATTTTATAACATTTTATAATGAAGAATCTGACATTTGATTAAAAGCCCAAATTTTCAACTAGACATTAGTAATGAACAATAATATAAGGATGTAAACATATCAATACGTCTCCGCCGTAACTAAAGAAAGAAAAAGTTTAAAATTTAAATTTGGAAAACATTATTTAGTTGAAACCGGACATTTTCATACACTTAAAACATTTTTTTTTCTCACCGTCTGAAGTTAAATCAAACTAATTTTCTCTAGTTTTAGGTCAGTAAAATTATTTCTATTTGCTAAACGCCAGAAAACTTCAGAACATTTTTTAGATTCTTTAAGCATTTAATTTGAGCAGGAAAGTTATTTATCTTAACACGTTTCAATGTAATGATATTTAATATTCCTACTGGCTCAGTGACTTATTGACTTAAATAAAGGTTGGTTTATATTTTTGTTACGTTTTTTTTGGTGTGTTAAATTAGTGCTTTGTTATCGGACCAGTCGGGTGTTTAGGATGCGAGAGAAAAATCACTTCAAAACATGAAATTTTGTTATATTTTAGCTTACACAGAATAAAACATTATTAATAACAGTAAAAAATTATATATAATAGTGAACTGAAAGTGTATTTTATTAGTTCATTTGTATTTGTTTCACACCTTTTTATCTCCAAAGGTGTGAAGTTGGAAAAGTTTGATGACTAACCTGGAAAGTGCTTGAATTTTATTGTAGAAAAAGTTTTAAAACTTTTTATTTTTCTTTTAAATTTCCTTCATTTGTAAAATGTGAACTTTCTGAGTTTTTAGACCTGCAGCCTCGTGGGACGAAGGTAAAAATGGTTGAACGTTTGATCCTGTGAGATCTGCCTGCTGGCCTGAATGTCCTGCAGTAAACTGGACAGAGTGTGTGTGTGTGTGTGTGTGTGTGTGTGTGTGTGTGCTTTACCTCGGTCCAGCGGATGACCTTGCCGTTGGCTTTGAACTCGGAGCCGTGGAAGATCTTCACGCTGGTGATGGACTCCATGGATTTCCCGTCGATCGGGCTGATGACGCTGAGAGGAGAAAGAAACTTTTGTTTACAACGACAATGAAACCAGTCGGATTCCTGGGGAGACGCAATTTAACCCAATTCATCTCCAGAGTGGTGGGGGGCAGCAGGCAGCTGCTCCTCTGGAGCTTTATGAGCTCAGAACGGGTCGGGCTTTTTCCCGCAGAGCGCCGGAGCTTTAATGAATAAATATTCCACCGGTTAGTTGATGCTGCATCTACTCAAAAACACATTTATTAGGAAATAAATGTGTTTCTTTCACAGGAGTAGAAAACCCAAAACATTTACTTAAGTAAAAGTAAAAGGTCACTAGTTCAAGAACTTACTCAAGTAAAAGTAAAAAGTATTTAGTAAAAAGTCAAATACTGAGTAACTGATCAAATTATCAATTATTTAATAGTTAAAAAGTTTGTAATGAGGCGGACCAAAATACAAAGTGGAAATTTTTGGTGTTTTAAAAGACCAAAATGACAATAATTCATATCAGCAACAAAAAATAACAAATTCAGGCAAAATAAAAAGTTTCCAAATCATTTTCTCCTTTCAATAAAAAAAACTGAAGAAAGTTTAACAGAAACTGCAGGTGAGTCTGAATCTGGTGGATTTTTGGTTAAAACGTGTTTGATTTTCATTCAGTGGGCAGAAAATCCAGACATTTTACTCAAGAGTAGAAATACTTTAGAAATTACTCAAGTAAAAATAAAAAGTACAGTGTAGTAAAAATACTCCTGAAAGTAAATAAATTTTTTTTTAAAAAGTTACTGAAGTAAATTAACTATTTACAATCCAACTCAAGTATTTAAATCTGTTTTCTGCTTCAATTAGACGTCTGTAAAACCGATCACTTATTATCCGAGTTGTTACTTGAGTTTCTACAGCAGAAACTGTGAATCTGTCAGTTAAATTATCTGAATGTTCATTTTCTCTCACCCTTTGTTGAAGTTCTGGTCGTCTTCGGTCCACAGGATGTGGACCAGCTCCGGGTTCTCCTCCTGCTCCGCCTTCCCGCAGGTTATGGTGAAGTCCTTCATGTCCCTCAGGGCTTGCCGTAGAGAGTCCATGGTCTCCGCTGTGATCTGGATCATCACACCGTCTGAAGCAGAAGTAAAATGAATTAGTAACACTGGATGATGCTGAAGGAAACGGTTTTAACAGCTCAAGATTTTACAGACTGTGTGGCTCATTTGTCCTCGGAGAGGCTATAAAACAGGAATTAAAAGAGTAATATTAACTGAACTTTGTGCCATATTCATTTATGATATGAAATAAGCCAGAAATAGCAAGATTTCATGGATTATCACACAAAGTTTCACCACTTTTAAGCTTTAGGTTTGTAGAAACTGGGTAAGAAAGAAACACCTGACCAAAAGATTACAATACTTGCTTCAGTTTTTTTTGTAGTTACTCTTATGAGATCTCATGTTTTTGTCTCGTTCCTGTGGTGTAAATCCACTTTATTACGTCTAACCTGGAGTCCCTCAGGGCTCCGTACTCGGTCCGCTACTCTTCTGTACGTTTGTCAAACTTTATCTAAGTTTTAACGCATTTAAAGACGAGAACTTACCTTTGAGACTTGCATGAGCTTTAATACTTTCTGTTTACTTCCCATTAAAGTTAAATAAAACTTTGTCAACTTATATTAGTTACCGTTTGATAATCTGGCCAAACAAACCCTAAATCTCGGTATGTTATTAACATGTTAGGCAAGAAAACGATTCCAATTCCCTCTGAAGAAAAATCTGAAATTGTAAAATAGTCACAGCTTCACCGAGTAAGAAAAGCTACCAAGAAAAACAAAGTTTCATCTCAATAAATCTGAATACAAGAGGAATGTTTTTATATTTTCCTTTAAGCCATCTGGTATTTTTATCCACATTTTTTCTCACCTTCTACTATGCTGGTCTTAGCCAAGAAGCCGGACGAGGCTTTCAACGCACCACTGAAAACAAAGAAGCAGGATCCAGTAACTGAAGAAACAGAGAAACAAACAAACCAGGTCAGTTCAGATTCACTAGAAAACTACTGAGACGTTAAACTGGGAGCAGAAAGGAGAACAGGCAAGTCAACGGGACGCAAAAACGGGAAGAGATGAGGGACAAACGCTGCAAAAACTAAATATTACAAAATACTTTTGGTCTAGTTTTGAATGAAAATATAGTTACACTAAAAATAAGACAAAACCAACTCAAATGCAACTTTTCAGCAAAATGTAGGAGCTTTTCTTAGTCAATAATTCATCAACATTGATGAAAAAGTATTTGTTTCACTGGCAGATTATTTCTAGATAACATTTTATGGACGATAAATTGGAAGTTATTGCGATAAATGATATTGTTGTTTTGAGACGAATTTCAAGGACTATAATGTGTAAAAAGAATAATGCAAAAACACATTCTTCAAAAGAGCAATACACTTTAAATTCAAATCAAAATTTAACACTGGAACTGGAAAACATTTTAAATATCCAATCTAAACGACAGAAACAATAAAAATGCATTAAGAAGTCTCTGTAAACAAAAACAGCTGGTTGAGACCAAAACACCAGATTAAAGACTTTTACCATCCAGTTTTTGGTAGAAACAGAGAAAAAAGAAAGAAAAACGACAAATCATGCAATCAACCACATGATTGATTGATTGATGGCTTATTGCAAAAGGCCTAATTATTTTACTAAAACAAGACATTTTCCCTGTTATAAGTGAAATAATCTGCCACAGAAAGTTTTTTTTTCTTAAAACCACCTCCTATATTTTGGTGTAAAGTTACTTATAAGTCAGTTTTGCACTAAGATGTTTACAGTAGAATCTCGACAAACTTCTCGGTTAGACTCTGTGCACCTTTGCGCGGCTGGTGATGGATGCTGATGGCCTGCGTCTGGTAGTTCCCGTCGTCGTTCTGGACGCACACCAGATGGGAGTCGGCCCGCTCGTTGAAACACGCCCCCATGGCCAGAACGTGCTCGTTGGACTTATTCATGGCCTTCATCAGCTGCAAGGACACACAACGCACAGCGTGACCAACGGCGTTGGGTTGGGCCTAATCGCTTCCGCTGCAGATCTCGGGTTGAACGTCGATGGCAGCCTGGAGCTGGATCCCAGTTCCTCGTATTAATCCTGCGTCTGTTTGCCAATCAGAAATAAAACTGAAAATCTGCAGGGCTTTAATCACTCGCTGCGTTAAACGCTGCAGAGCGGCGGTTCGCTCTTCGCTTTGCTGACTTCCCATCTGTCAGCGCGGCGGCAGCCAAACTCCAACGCTGACGCTCATTCGCGCCCCGCAGGCGACACTTTATGGCACGTGGGCAGCTTAGAGACCCGATGCTCAGCTGCAGGGGAAACCGCGCAGGTTTGCATCACCCAAACACGGAACTGTGTGTGGACAAAACACACTGATGTTTTCTTCCATGCATCACCCAAACACAGAACTGTGTGTGTGGATAAAACAAAAGTCACGTTTTCAACCCGACAAAAATCTGCTGACTGAAATGATTAATTGGATTACTCGTGATTAATCGCTAGCTGGAGTATGCAGACTATAAAACAGGGGTGTCCAAAGCGTGGCCCGGGGGCCTCTTGCGGCCCTTGAAATGATTTTTCATCGGCCCCCCGACCACAAATCAAGAACAGTAAAAATTTGACCAACAAAATAAAAAGTACTTTATGTTTTTATTCTAACAAGGGGACAGACTAAAGTCTCTCGTCTTTTTTATGTGTTGGATCTTTAAGAATTAATAGATTTTATTTAAATTTGGTTTATTATTGAGCAGATTAAAAAACAAACAAACAAAAATAAAATCACAATAAATGTTTGCATTTTTAATGTAATGAATTTTGTGGCCTGCAAGTTGCTTACATTTGTTAGTTTTGGTCCCAGTGACAAAAAGTTTGGGCACCCCTCTCTCTCTCTCTCTCTCTCTCTCTCTCTCTCTCTTTCTCTCTATCACACACACACACACACACACACACACCCGAGGTTCAACTCAACCTCATATGTACACTATTTATCTAGTTTTATGACTTGCATTGATTTTAGACATTAGTTTTTAGAAAACCAAATTTTCCCTTTAAAGGAGACATTATATTGCATAAAGTTTGGAAATTGTAAAATTTTTTCCCCCCATCCTTACACATTTGAGCCGTTCTTGGGAGTCACAACGAGCGCGTGTGGTATGAAAACACGTAACTCTCAAAGCACACACCGTCCTTGAGACGCTCCTTTTCCGCGGAGCAGGAAACCGCCGGCTCATTCCGTAACCATAGCAACATGTCCGATCGTGACCGGGGACCTTCTGTGCCTGAGCCCTGCTTCATGCTGCAACATCTTATTAAAAATGAATGACAGAGACTAGTCAGCTAGAAAAACTGTGTCAAGATACTCGGCTTGTTGTTTTGTTTTTCTGCTTCTGCCTGAATTATAAATTTAAACGATGTAATCGACCAGCTGAGTAGAAAAAAACAAAAAACAAAGGTATCGTCATTTTTAGCATCAATTTATGGATTTATCAAGAGGATGTTAAATATTTTTGATGGGCGATATAACCTCAAATTGTTGTCGTTATAGCAAAGGGTGAATAAATGTATTTTTATCTGTTGCAGCATGGAGGTTTGCTAAATTTATTAGAGTAAAAACAAGTGGTCAGAGTGACGTTGCCAAGTTGAAATTTAGAAATAGTCCCTACAAGTACAGAAAGTTTCAGACTGAACAAGTTATCAGATACAGAAAACTGCAGTTTTCAAACAATAACTTGACTTATTAGAAGCAAGTTAACCAGGCTTTATGTAAAAAAGAAGCTGCATTCTTCACCAACTTAAAATTAAGGCTTATTAAGACTTTTAAAAAGACCATTATGAATTAAATTTAAGACCTGTATCACGGCAGAAATGCACCTTTCATATAGCAGAAGTATCAAGCTTTTTTACACAAATTGCGCCTGGCATCATGAGGGTTCCAGGCGGTGGCGAAGACAAACGTTGTCCAGCCATCTAGCGATAAATTTGCACTTTACCCAGGATAGACTCCAAAAAAGCTAGCTAGCTAAATAGCTAGGATACATCAATGGCCTCAAGTTGCAGAAAGCAACAAAGATTTCTGCATGCGACTCAAACAGTTTGCCTGAAAGAAAAGTCCTGAGAAAAATAAACGACACATACACGGTTAAATAGCCCTGCCATGACAAAATGTAAGAATTACTATTAAAGTATTTAAGACCATCTTACACTTCTTAAATTAATTTAAGATAGTTTAAGGCCTTAATTTTATATGCATTTATTTCTTACTTTTTGTAAGGATGCAGGCACCCTCGATGACTTTTTAAAAATGATATATGATCAACTCAATTGGACTGAAGTCCAAGCTTTGACTAGGCCTCTCAAACGGATTTTGTTTGTTTTTAGCCATACAGACGTGGATCGGAGCTTCAGAACATTGTTTTGCTACAAAGCCCAAGTTCTCCTGGTTGATTCATGTTTCCATAAATTATGGAGAGTCTGAGTCCTGAAAAGGTGAGTCATCAGCAGACCATTACTCTACCACCACCGAGTTTTAACAGCCGTCTCTGATACGCTGCACATCCAACAGGATGTTCCAGTTTGATCCAACTGGAAAAGGTTCCTGAAGGGAAACGTTGAGAGACTCACCTCATTGTATCGATTGCTGGGGATCTTGATGCTCGTCTTCTTCACCTCCATGTCCACAACCAGACCTTTCACCACCGGCAGAGTGTACTGGTAGTTACGGAAATCCTGTAAAAAAAGACGACCATATTATTTTATTTTATTAACATACACAAACAGGCTCATTTTGAAGTGTTTTCACTTAAATAACAGAGAAAAAAGTGTGAAAGCCACTTACCGCTAGCAGATTCATGATGGTGTGCCCGGTTTCTCCAAATAGAGGTTTCCTGAAGCGAACGCTGAACAGTGGACACGGATAAACTGCAAGAGCAAATAAATAAAGTTAAAACTCCAATGTACTCCATCACAGCCGACTTAGCAGTTATGTAATTATTGTATCACTTTCCAGAGCAAAAAGCAGTAGGCTAGTTAAGAAAACTATTTCTTATTGTGACGCATGACGGGGTTTCTGCTGGTGTCACCAACTAAAATTTAAGACCATTATGAATGGAATACAAGACATGTATCATGACACAATAGTACAAACTTCATCCAGCCAATTGGCGAGAATTTTGCATTTACAGATAAATGCAAAAAAGCTAGCTAGCTAGCAAAGGTATGTTAGCAGTGAGTTAGCGGTAGCCTGAACCGCCTTGACTGACAGAATGTAATGAAGCACGTAACACTGACTTTTGTGACAAAAAAATAAATAAAATACATTAAATATTCAAGATTAATGACCCTAAAGCATTGTGACTAAAAAAATGTAAGGCAAACTTACTTTCTAAATGAACTTAAGTCTTTAAGACCATTATGAATGGAATTTAAGACGTTTATCACAGGACAAATTTACAAACTTCATCCAGCCAATTGAGAATAAATTTGCACTTACACAAAACGGATGCAATAAAAGCTTGCTAGCTAGCAAGGGTATGTTAGCAGTGAGTTAACATAAGTCTGGCAGAAAAGGGAGGAATAAACAAAAACAAAACATTGAATATACAAGATTAACAAGATAAAAATAAAGACCTGTGATTAACATATTAAAGGCAAACTTACTTTTAAAAAATAAATTCAAGACTTTGTAAGACCTTCATTTTTGACACATAAATTTCTGAGTATTTTTGAGTGAAGCTGACCTAATTAGAAATCTCAGGAAGAAGGCTCCTAACTTTCAAAAGAAGAATCCTGCTTCTTCTTAAGCTTCTTAAACTACTATTTTCAACTTCATCTCATCCAGCAGCTGGAAAAAGATCCCTAAACACTAAAAGCCGTTTTGGCCTCAGTATGCAGAATCAGAGCCAACCCGCCTTGTGTGGGTCAGGCCTCGAAGAGGCGAGCATGTTGACAACAGCAGCGTTTGTGCTGCGGATTAATTTCTTGGTGATTCCAGCAGTTTGTGTTGAAAACGTGTCTTTGTTAATGTATTCCAGCCGAAGTTGCAGGATGCAGGCGTTTGGCTTAAGAGAGCGCGGCGGAGCTCTGAGCTGGCAGGTCCGACTGCGAGAAAAGAGGATTCTGAGGAGAAGGAGAGCCTCTCTGACAAATCTGCACACCAGCTTTCCAGATTCATGAGACACTGCAGAAAAATGGGGGCAGCATAACAGCTGCCTGCTTTAAAATGACACAAAGCATCAAGAGAGGCTCTGGTTTCTGCAAGTTCACCGCAAAAACACAAAATCTTACCAAGTATCTTTTATAGTGCAAATATCTTAGTGCCACTTCAAATAAGAAAATTAACTTGCAGGCAACTTTTCAGGAAGATATTGGAATTTGCTTTAAGTAAATAAATCCTTAATATTGATGAAAAAGTAGCAGCTCCATTGGCAGAACAGAGTTGGCTTTGAACCGTAGTATTTGAAACACGAACCAACATTTTGATGTGCAACGACTGCAAAATGTGATGTTTTAATTGTTTTTGTGGTGTTTTTATGATGCAAAGCACTTTGAACCGCCTTGTTGCTGAAGTGTTTTCTACATATAAACTTGATTGATTGATTGATTGATTGATTGATTGATTGATTGATTGATTGATCCAAACTCACATCGGTACTCTGCTCCCAGCCGCAGCATGAGGCGGATCGGGAAGACCTTGGCCCACGGCGTCTCCCACTTCTGGATGAGGATGCCGAAGAGGTAGGGCGGGTTGGGCAGCAGCAGGTCCTGCAGCGACTGGAAGGACGGGCTGATGTAGAGGAAGCCGCCATGCTCTTTGCTGCCCAGGAAGCTCTGGGTGAAGAATGAGTGACTCAGGTGGCTCAGCACGTTGCCTGGTGGCCGGAGGGAGGAAGAGGAAGAGTCAGTCAGCAGGCAGCACAGCGAGCGGCTGAAGCTCCATGAAACCAGCACTTCCTGCAAACGCCTGACTGACGGCGGCTTAATGAGGATCAACACACACAATATGACTGCCTTCCAGCAGCTGACACGGCTCTGATGCAAATGCGCAACAGGAAGCCGCCTGAGGAAAGCGAGCCGTCGCAGTCGGCTCATATTAGCAGTTTTTGCTGTGCAGCGTATGGATGTAAAAAAACAAAACACAAACGAGACGTCCAGACGATAACGCTGGAGGTGAACAGGCGGCTGGCGGGGATGTACTCTCTGGAAACAATCGGATTCATCGTGATGAATCAATTGTTGAAATGATCAATTAATTTAATAATCAATTTTTACCGACCCAAATAAACAGAACGTCCTGAAATAGCAACATATTCAGAGCAGTAATTAAGCTGAAACTATTAACAAAGTATCTTATGCATTCAAGATTAAAAAAAGAAGAAAAGCTTTTATGTGTCTGTAAACATGCAAGTATGTTCACCTGGTTCAAATTCTGTAAAAAATAAATAAACAAATAAACATGAAACACCTTCTGCTTCTGCTATGCTATCAATAATTATTGATGTCACATCAAAGAGCTCAGCTTTTCACATGTTGATGTTAAAAGTATTTTTTAAGCTGCAGATGTATCCTTTGCTATAAATGATCAAGCATTCACTGATCAATAACCAATAAATCAATTAATCAAATGATAATAAAAATGAACTCAATCATTTCCATTTGAATGGTTTGTTATTTTTCTTTATTCCGTCTTTCTATCAAAAACCAGATGATAAAACTCTTCAATCTGTTGCTTTAGTCTCAACTTGCCCTTTTTTTCTGGGATAATTTTGTTTTTGTAGAGACTTTATAATTCATTTTATTTGTTGTTTCATTTATTTTGGATATTTAAAATCTCTTCCAGTTTCAAATGTTCATTACAATTTAAAGTTTATCAATCTTCGACAATGTGTCCCATTTATGCCATTTCCATTATATTACTTGAAAATGGTCTCAAAACAATGATATTATTGTGCATCACAATAATTTCTGGAACAATTTATCGTCCAGATAAATGTATCATTACAGGCCAGGCGTTCTCTAAAGGTGCTGTTGCATTTTAGGCAATGACATGATTATTTCCTTATCTAAAAAATGAACTGAACTGTTTATTTGCATCTTTTTATGCCTTTCTAAAATCTTATGAAAAAAGGCTACAGTGGGTAAATGAAAAATCTCCAGAATGTGATAATTTGTTTGATTAATCGTGACAATAATGGATTCCTAAAACAAGGTGAGCTCTGCTCTTTGTAGCTCTGGAGGAGCCGCAGCAAATTTCTCACCGCTTAGGGCTTCTTGGTAGAGCTGCACAAAGTGTGTGAAGATGTCTTTGGGGATGGTTTTCTCGTCAGGCAGACACTGCAGCAGAATGACGACCTCGGCCTGGCCGACGGCGTGCATGCCTTTAGTCGTCACGTACCAGCACTTCCTGTTAACATCTGAGAGTTAAAGAGAATAAAACCTGGTCAGGACGCTGAACTTAATACCAGGATCAGTGGAGTTTCTGCAGGTTTCACCAAGACTTTTTAAAACCATTACGAATGGAATTTAAGGCCAATATCCACAGATATAGACGCCAAAAAGCCAGCTAGCTAGCTGCTAACATAGCAACAGTAGCCTCCAGCATCGAGAGCAGGGGTATCAAACTCATTTTGAGCCATGTCAAAAATCTGAATGTTCTTATTAAAGGGCCGGTTGTGCCAATATATGTTGATAAAAACCAATTAACTTGTTAAAATATCAATAAGTAGCTGTTCCTCCAGCGTTCTGCGATTGTTTTAGTCGTTTCTTACAATCAGAATTCCAGATTTTGTGGTGTCAATTTAGAAATGTTTCTAAGACATTTTTACAATATTTGTGCTAATGTGTGATGTTAAATGTGACTTTTTATTACTCGTATCAATTGCAGATTATAACTTGACATCAAGAAAGGCTGAGGCAGCGGTCACTTAAACTCAATGTTTTTGGCCAATTTAGCGAAAATTTGCACTAAAATCAGAAGAAAATGTGGAGATTTGCTGATTTTCTGTGAATTTTGCAGAAGTGTGAAAAACTGGAGGGAATTATTGATGTAATTTGGAGCTTAAAGGTCCATATAAAAAGCTACAGCGGGCCAGATTTGGCCCCCAGGCCTCGTGTTTGACACCTGTAGAGGATGCGACGATGTCTGAGTGCGACTCAAAGTTTTGCCCGACAGAAAAGTCCTACAAAAAAAGAGAATGCATAGAATATACAAGATCAAACAGTCCTGTCAGGACAACATCAACAAAATAAAGACCTACTTACTTTTTGTAAATGTTTAACATGTTTTAGTTACATGAATTTAAGACTAAATGATTCACGGACACTCTGCAGTAGGGAAAATAAAAATCTTATATACCAAGAAACAAGGAAAACGTTTACAAGAAAATGTGCAGCAGAGGATTAAATCAGCAGAAGTGAAATCCAGACATATGTTCCAGATTTTTCAGTGCTGCTTAGTTTTATTTGAACTGGTTTGATTTATAACATTGTACAAAAAGGATTAATTTTATTTTATATAAAAACAAGTATGAATATTAAGTCAAGAATTTGTGTTTTTCTGATGTGAAGCACTTTGGACTGTTGCTGCTGAAAAGTGTTGTACAAATAAACCTGATTGGTTGATAAATGTGTAACAGAGGGGTGTAAACATGACTCACAGTTGACCAGCTTGACCATGGCTAGCAGGTTAGCATTGAGCACAAACACCAGGGGGTCCGGGCCTCCCTCCTCCAGCTGCTGCATGAGGACGATCTCCGACGGTCTCTCCTCCACGGCGTAATCTGCGGGAGATTCAGAGCGCTGAAGTCAGATCAACAGGAAGAAAAACCAGCCAGAGCGAGACAGAGATTCAAGGTCCTGCTGTGTCTGGTTAGAACAACAGAACAGCTTCCACAACATCGTTTAAGCATCGCCTCAGCGTTCCCGTGAACAAAGCTTCTCCCCTCTCTGTTGGGCAATGAGTGGTGCAAAACATGAGCGGTGACACAAAGGCCATGAGGAGCACACTAAACGGACACAAACACAGCAGCAATGAGGAGGCAGCAGAATGGTGAGGATGAAGGCAAGCACCTGTGATGTGGCCTCCCGTACCTCCTTTGACTCCGGTGGAGATGAGGATGGGAGGGAGCCCGTCCTCCGGGATCAGGCTGAGGGAGCTGCCCACGGGGCTGCCCGCCGGCGCAGCGGGGGTCTGGGCCGCCTGCAGGGTGGAGAGGAGGTGTTAGGCTACGATCACACCTGAAGTGACCCGAATGCAACCTCTGTCTGACCTTTTCAAGACATTCTGAACAACACAGACTGGATTTGTTTTGGGCTACTTGGATAGGGGGTCATAAATATGCATCTGATGAAGGGGGTGCACCGATTGCAATGTTCTGGTTGATTGTAGATTACTGATCTTTAAAAAAAAAAGCATTCAGCTTCTATGCACCACAAATCTTGTACAAACTTCCAGAAAACTGTAAAACAGCTGAAACGCTGACTTCCTTTAAATCCCGACTAAAAACCCACCTGTTTAGAGTCGTATTTGAAACGCAATCAATTCTGAATTTGACGCTGGCATTTGACTTAATGTGATGTTTTGATTGTTGATTCTATGTTGCATGACTCTGTGTTTTTGTGTTTGTTATGATGTAAAGAACTTTGAAATGCCTTGCTGCTGAAATGTGCTGTACAAATAAAATTTTATTGATTGATAAAAAGCCTGACCTGCTAATTCTGAATTTGGCAGATACCAATATTTTTTTTGTCTGAAATATTGATAAAAGTGGCAGGAAAGTGGGTGGAGTGACTGTTGTTAACTGCAAACATGCAGCCACCACCTGGTGACCGCTCCGTCGGTCAAACCGCTCCGTCGGTCAAACCGCTCCGTCGGTCAAACCGCTCTCACAGAAGAGGACAGTGGATGATTATTACACTTTCACCGAGGTAGATCAGACCGGCTTCACATGCAAGTATCGGTTGATCACCAATCTCCTAAAATTAAGAAAATCGTCTTGGATAAATCAGCCCACCCCTAATAATATATCCATTCCTAAATCTGGGGTCGGGTCGCGGAGGCAGCAGCCTGAGACGTCCAGACTTTCCCCAGCAGCTTCAAGTTCAGATTAGTGGAAGAAAAACATTTAGTGTCGAACCTAATTGGCATCTTCTGTTGATTCCCCGTCTCCACCGAGTTTCTTTCTACCGCCACATGGCCAGTTTGCCAGAAATTGGCCAGAATTAGATTACCTAATGCAACGTCACTTGAGATAATTTGAGCAGGAAACGTCTCTCAGCTGAGCCACATGAAATGTATTGTTTTCTGAAACAAAACTCACTTGGACAGATGGCATTCAGCAGCTGTTCACTCCAAACAAATACAAGGGCTTTGCTGTAGGAATACTTTTACATGAGCATAGTCCCATTAATGGTCCAACCAGGCACAATATGTCTCAACATTAAGCTTTTTAGTGCCGAAGCATTTGTAATTCCCTTCATTTTAACATGTTTAACATATTACAGTCGGTTATGGAGGCAGGATTTCCTGAGTAAAGAGCTCACTCACTGCAAAACCACACATTTTTATCAAGTATCTTTAGTCTAGTTTCTGGTGCAAATATCGTAAAACATTTGAAATAAGAAAACTAACTCATAGATAACCTTTTAGCAAGATATAAGTGTTTGTTTTAAGTCAGTAATTCCTTAATATTGATGAAGTTCTAGTTCTACCGGCAGATTATTTCATTTATAACATGGGAAAATGTCTTATCAAGGTGAAATAATCTGCCAGTGGAAATGCTACATTTTCATCAACATTAAGGAATTACTGACACAAAACAAGCTCCTATTTATTGCTGAAAAGTTACTTCTAAGTTAGTTTTGTCTTATTTCAAGTGTGCTGAAATATTTCCACTAGAATCTAGACTAAAACGCTTGATAAAATGTTGTGTTTTTGCAGTGTAGTGACTCCCTTTATTCATCCGTTTGAGCTAAGCTAGCAGCATTGGTCGGGGCTACACGCGCTTCGTACCGATCTCACCTCTGAGGCCTCTGCCGTGGCGGACTTGTTGGAGCAGGCGGAGGCGACCCGTGACTGCGAGGACGCCGAGCCGGAGGACGGCGGCTTGGAGGACTCTGCTGCGTCTCCGTTTGGAAGAACCCCGTCGGCGAACCAAACCCTCCTCTGGTCCCGCGACAGGGAGCCTAAACAGCAAACAAACAGAGAACTTAAAAAATATAAGGGGATTAATCCAGCAGTAATTATTTAAAAATAAAATCTTTTTTTAGGGCTGCAATTATTGTTTCATTCAGCAAATGTTCTTACACTGACGATGAATTGGTTGAAAAGAAATTGCCACGTTTTTTATTTAACCACCTTTTTTTATACATTATTAGTAATATATGACAACTGCAAATAACTTATTTTTAAAATAAGAAAATAAATATTTTATGCAATAACATAACATGCTTGTTCATTTATAGAAAAGGAGGCTAAAAAAATATATACATCTCCAACATCAACATGTAAAATGCTCAGTAATTTCTGCTTTGATGTATCAATACAGCATAGGGCTGATATGTTTATTAATTAATTTACTTATTTTTGATTAACTGATTAATAACTGGAGAGAAAAAGGCGATAGTAGGATTTTTTTAAAATTGTAATTTTAATCGAGTGAAGCTAAAAGTACGACATTTATGGAGTTTTTGGTAGAACATTTAGAAAGATTTTCTTCTTTTACCTTTAATAAAAAAATATATTTTCTGTACAGTTTTGACATAATTACTGCTTGTGTAATGTTCTTTCAGCAAATGTCATTATTTAAAGTTCAGATGACGAATTACTAAATCACTTAATGATTATTTAATCGTTTCAGCCCTAAAAAATACATTCATTTCAGGCCCAGTTGTTGGTTTTTCCATCTATTGGGACAGAATGTCATTACAAAAGGATATAAATAACAGCTTCTTATTCTCTTGCTGATGAGGAACGTACCTTCATTGCCGGTTTGCTTCAGGACTCCCACGGGCACCATGACGGTGGGAGGCGGCGAGCTGAGGACCCCAGACGCCTGCGCCTGCTGCAGGGGGGGGATGGTGGAGCAGTACTCCGCCGGGTTGTTCGGGTTTGGACTCTGATTGACTGCAGTAGCCGGCGTCTCCGCTGATTGAACTGACAGCAACAGAATACAACATCGGTAAATATAAAGCGATTGTTAGGTTTCAGATGACGTGGCACCGACGTCACCCAATGCAGATGGAGGGCCGGAAGTAAATGCAGCCCATTTATTTCTGTTGATCCAGCATCAAAATGCCTAAAGTATGTGTCCTGTACGGTTGTTCCAATAGTTCTAATAGATAAAGATAAACATTTTCGTGTTTCGAAGGTAGTTGGTCACAAGGGAGTTAATTTAAAAAAACAAATACCTAAATAAGAAAAGAGAAGTGGCTCAACAATCTACAGCTTAAAACAGGACGTGCGGAAACTAACAATGCCAGAGTTTTCAGCGCCACTTTCTATCAGGTAACGATTGCATTAAAAATGTTTTTTTTTAGATGTTTTATTGGACAGTTACTTAGAAAGACAAGCATTCATATGGAAGGTAAGATATATTATTTTTAAGCCCTGGCGTGGGTGTCCTCAGAGCGCTAATGTTGTTAGCAGCTAGCTCAGTTTTCATGCTAAACGAAAAGGGGGGAAAAACCCGCTAAATAAATTAAATATAACCTACCCAGCCATACAGTCACCGTGAGCTGTGACTATTCCCAGACACGGTTCGTGTCTGGACACGAACTATATTCGTATAGGCCATGTCCGTGGGTTCGTGGCCACGAACATGGGGGTTCGAGGCCACGTTCGTGTCTGACCACGAACTATATTTGTGTCCAGACACGAACACGGAGTTTCTGTAGATCGGTGCGAATCCAGCGTCCTACAGCGACTCAACATTAACGTACAACTCCAGCAAGAATTTTGGTTTACAGAAGCTAAATAAATTATTTACCAGATTTAAGCTCATAGAAATAACATGGTTAGTTTGTTGTTAGCTATAGCATCGTTATAATAGACTAATTACTTAAAATAGCACAATTAACTACTCACCCGGCAGAAACAAGTCGACAGCCATCTAATGCTTTTTTTTAAATCCTAAATGTTCGACCCAACGTGAAACTAAATGATTGTACTCTCCAGGCTTTTGAAAGCTTTCTTCTGGCTCGTAGTATATTATGAGGTCTGCAGCTCCAGGTAGTTACGTGGATCGCCTCGACACCGGGTAAATCCTCAAGATTATAAGAGAAGTCTTTTTTACCGAGATAATACGGATCATATCCTTGACATACGCGTATTCTTTCGAGATGCCTCGGCTGTTGCAGCCTATTTAGGGCATTAGCTACTCGTTGTGATCAACTTTGCTTTATTTTGAACCGGAGAAATCTTCTTCCGGCCCTCAATCTGAATTTCGCGCGTCATCCGGGTCACGTGACTGAAACCCAGCAATAAGCTAGAGATTTATAAACATTTAACAATAAATATATTCTCATATTTATTGTTTAGACTAATATCGACATGTTTAGATATATCTGATTTTTGATTATTTATAGATTTCTCCTCTAATTTTGGGTGATGTCAAGAAGCCGTAAGCCTTCAATTTGTTATTGTGCCAAATTACATCCACAAATATTAACACATTTTACTGGGATTTAAAATGAACAACAGACCAACACAAACTAGGGTCATTCATTCCCAGTAAATCTGGTAGCTTTAAATGAAATCATGGTTGAGAAATGGTGGAGGAAGCATCATGCTGTGGGGTGGAAAGATTTTGAAAGTATTCAAAAATACTTTCAAAATAAAACGTCAACTCGTTATCTACATTTGAATAAAGAGTTGTTGAAGATGTTGATGATTGTGGGCAGGAAGGATCTCCTGTAGCAGTCTGCACTACAGTGTATCTGAAGAAGCCTCTGACTGAAGACTGATGATGTAATGTTTAAATATTAAATGATTGATGTGCCATCACTCGGTGCTTCAGTTGCCTTTTTACCAAATCCTTTTATAACTTTTTAAGTAATTTCTTGGACGGCTATATTTTACTTTTTTAGTAAAAAATATGTTGAAGTAGTGCTAGTCTTACTTGAGTACTTTACCATTCAGTTGGTATGACGTTGGCAAAAATATTTCTTTTTGCAAAGATTAGATTCTCTTCTCCAGTTTTTGTTTGTAAGAAATGTTGAAAACAGTGTTGCTCACCGCGAGTCAGGGCAGAATGACAGGTGACACAAACGCGGGCCTCCTTCCTGTCCATGTAGAGCAGCTTACACTTCAGGCTGCAACACGCTGCACAGAACACCTTAAAGAAACCAACACTGCATCAACACACACACACTGCACTTTACATAAACATTTCACAAACTTAACCAGAGCCCCCTGTGTGCTGCAAGGCTTTACTGTGACCCTTGACCTTCCTGAAAGGAAAATGCTGCATCTACTGTTTACAGCTGCCATGCAGGTGTTACTATTACTGCAGCGCCGGCTCCTCCCAGCTCCACTGGCAGAGCCACCGTGTTTGTTTACCACCTTGGGAAATTAAGCAGCGCTCGGCCCGGTTATCCAGTGCGGTGTCAGCGACCGCATGCTGCATTTACAGCAGCGCTGACGCCATGCGGGGGCGGGCCTTACGCAGGCTGCAAACAAATAACGACTGACAAAGTGCATCTAATTTGAATTTCCTCTCCCTATGCTAATTATTTACTTTTTTTCTTTTAGGTTACAATACAGCTCTGGAAAAAAAATTCTCTGATTTTACTCTATAGGTCTATGTTTGAGTAAAATGAACATTGTTTTTTTTTCCCTATGAACTACTGACAACATGTCTCTGAAATTCCAATCAAAAATTGTGTTTTTATTTGCAGAAAATGAGAAATGATCATAATAATGAAAAAGATGCAGTGCTTTCAGACCTCAAATAATGCAAAGAAGACAAGTTGATGTTAATTTAGAAACAACAATAACAATGTTTTAACTTAGGAAGAGTTCAGAGATTAATATTTATTGGAATAACCAGGAGGTTTTCAGGGGGGGTCAGTGCTGTTGTTTCCAGAGATGCATGTTCTTTTTCGGGCTGCAACCAGCGATTATTTGAGTAAGCGATTATTCTATTGATTAATCGGACATAAAAAATTGTCACGTTTTTCATTCAATTACCTAATTCTTTGTTTTCTACAAAATTATACATACTTTTTTAAATGAGTGAATAACTATTTTATTGCCTAAACAGCATTACTTTAGTGTACATTTGATCATTTGTAGTAAAAGACGCTACAAATGATCTTCACTCAACATGTAAAAAACTCACCACTTTATGCTTTAAGTAACATCAATATAGGATATTACTAATCTATTGACCATTATTTGGAGTAACCAATTAATAATTGGGTAGAAATAAAAGTTTAATGGGAGGTTTTCTTTACAGAATCTGAACCAGGTGAAGCTAAAACTGCCACTTGAGGAGTTTTGGCTTTATTCCTGTGTTATTTTTCAGAAAATTGCTTTTTATTCAGTCTGCATTCTTGAGTTGGTATTTAGAGGAGCAGCTGTGCATGATGAAAGTGGATGTTTAAGTCTCCCAGGGACGCGGGGCTCTGCTGTAATGGCCGCCTCTAACCGAGTTAAAGCAGCGCTGACCTTGCCGCAGGCCCTGCAGTGGTGCCTCCTCTTGGTGAAGGTGAACTTGACGTCGCATTTCATGCAGACCGGAGCCTGCGAGTCGGGCACCCACACAGGAGCCACCTCTCCCAGCGAGCTGGCGGCCATCCTGCACAGCGCCCCCTGCTGCCCGGCCTGAAGGTCGTTGTCAGGGCTCTCGGACGCAGTCAGCGACGGAGAGAGGGTTCCTCCGTTTCCATTGAGCGAACTCTGGCCCGTCCCGCCCGGCGCCGGGTCGGTGGGCGTGCCTCTGCGGCAGCTGCTGTCCATGTTCTTGTTCTTGGTGCCGAGCTGGTTCTGGACCTGGCCGGACAGCGGCTGCGGGATCTGCAGCTTGAGGCTGACTGGCTGCTTGGGCCGCGCTCCTCCGTAGGGAACGCTCACCGGCTGCAGCCGGCTGTTGTTCAGCTTCGTTTGGACGCCGCCGGACCCGCCGTCGCTCAGCTCCTGCTTGCTCTCCTCCATCTCCTTCTCTTCGGTCACAGAGTCCTCCTTGGACGGGACGGGAGACGGAGAAAAGTCCTCGGTGTCCTCCGCTTCGTTGACCTTTAAGCTGCTTCCATTCTCCATCTCCAGACCGTTGGGAAGGATCCCTGTTCGAACTTTCTGCTCCGTTTGTCCATTTTCAGCACATTTTCTCCCCTCCTCCTCCTCGTCGTCCTGCGCTCGGTCCCTGCCATCAGTAGACAAACTGTTCTCCTCCACCTCCGCCTGGACAGTCTGACTCCCGTTCACGCTTCCTCCGAGCTCCTCCGAATTTAAACTTTTTCCTTCCTCCTCAAAGTCCTGCAAAACAGCAGAACGGTTCTCATCTTTCAACTCTCCTCCATTTTGAGTCACATGTGGAGGATTATCCTCAGAAAGAGTCCGTTGCTCTGCTAATCCCATCTCAAACGTGAAGCGAGAGCCTCCACTGCCCACTGACGAAGGTTCCTCCTCGCTACCAAGCTGGACCTCAGCAGGAGAACCGGTCTGTGGGCTTCCTGTGCAGCCGTTCTCCACGACGGCGCATGGCGAGACGTCGTCGGCGCCCACCAGCTTGCCGATGTTGGGCTGAGGGAGAGGCGGGCTGTGGACGTCCGCCGGCCTCTCCTCCGCCCAGGGTGGATGCTCGGGACCCGCTGGCCTTTTGGGGTCGGGCCCTGAGGAGGTGCTGGACGGGTCGGGAAGGGTCTTGAAGGGCAGCGGGCTCTCCCGGGGGCTGATGTCTGCGTGGGCCAGAGCGGGGTTCAGGGAGAGCATGTGGGTGGGCGGAGCCAGGATCTGCGTCCACTTGGCGTCCGAGAGAATTGACGTGTCCGTCTCATCTGCAAAAGAACAAAAAAACTCTGTACTTCCACCTGCAGCTTCAGATGTAAAAATATTTGCATTGCTTGTGATTGTAAGATATTCAAACTTGAACAACTTTCAGCTTGTCAGCTAAACGTTTAGTGTTCATCTCTTTACTTTACTTTTTCCACATTTGCTCTGTTCCTACATGACTTGTTGCAAACTTTAAACTGAAATTCTAATTGTTTTAATCTACTGACTAGAAGTGCACTGATAAATCAGACCATATTTCCTTAATTTTTGGTAGATCAGTCAACTTCATGCACCGATCTTAATCACCTAAATATCTGAAAATCACCCACTGTCCCCTTTTGCTCTGCTGGGAGAGAAGGCTGGCCGTCAGACCCGCCTCTGAGATAAAACCGTCACGTGTGGAGTCACTTCACTTTTTGCTAGTTTAGTGGCTTTGTCGCTATGTTCATCAACTTTTCAGACAAAAAAAAAAAGAATCATTATTGGTTAAAATCATAATCAGCAGCTCTGGCTTTTTCAAGATCGGTCATCGGCCAGAAGGTTCAGGTGAATAGCCACATCTTTTCAGTTGTGATTAATACAGAAAGTTAGACACATTTGAACTCTTATCTACTGAAGAGTAGATGAGATTATCTTTGAGGCATATAAGGCACAGAATCCATGAATCCATGCAACATTTTAAGATTTTTTTTGTGGTTGAAGTCTGACGTTGCATTTTAAGAAACTATAAACAACAATTATTACAAATGATCACTCTTCCAGGTGATCAGAGAGCTAAAAATGGCTTGACCAAACGGAGAAATGAGGTCAGAATAGTTTGGAAAATCGGCCCGTGAATGAGCTGGAAAATTGTGAGAAAATGGGTTAAATGGTTCAGCAGCTCCAGGGAGGAATCCTGGATACGGAAAAATGAAGGTGTGAATGCTTCATCGCGAGATAAAACATTTCTGTAACATCTAAAATGATTTGCTCACATTGCTGTGTTATTTACTACTTGCTGATCTCCTCCCTGCACAGGAATTCATGCAAAGCTCTTTCAGTGTGTGTCACACACACACACGCACACACACACACATACACACACACACACACACACACACACACACACACACACACACACCAGTTAATCTGCCAGGCTGGATCTCTGGCTGACGGCACCTTCAGCCAAAACACACACTGAGCTCCCAGCACCTGTGTCTGTTATTCAGCACTTTCTTTTCCTGGGGTTATTTTCCATAAATCCACAAAAAAGCCATCTTTCTTCAACAATAGGGAAGCCAAGTCTGTCAAACACACAGCTCAGCACTGCAGTGTTTACTTTGCACTTACTATAAATAAACTCTGCGAAGCAACTTTCTCAGAAAGCCTCTAATTTCGATTCTCTGCTTATTCTAAGTGACCGAAAAAAGGATGCCCGTCTTGTCTTGAACCAATTACAGTTTCACTGAATCCCACAAGCAAAAAGCAAATCCAATTAGTGGCGTTCCCTCGCCACGCGGCCTCAATCACTTCCCTGAAGCGTTACTCAGCTGTGATGGCTGGACGCTCCTGCACACCTCAGTTGTTTTCCGTTTCCACGCCCTGCACCTGGCGTCTCACCTTCGTTCTGCTCGAACTCGTCCAGCACCTTGTCCAGGTTGAAGGCCTCGGCTTGGAAGTAATTCTCCATGGGTCAGGAAGCTCCACCTTGGCAAAGGCCGCGTGAACCTGCCAACGAGAGGAGTTCACCAAGTCAACGATTTAATCTTAAAAACAGAGAAACGTGTGTGGACGAGGGATGCAGCCGAAACTAAATTTAGTAATCAATCACTCTGATGATTCATCAAATTAAAAAAATGGCACAAACTCAGCAAATCAGAACATCACAGATTCCTCTAGTTTTGTGGTTTCATATTTTAAATTACTGTCCAGATCCAAACAACTCAAAACATAGTTTGTATCCCAGTTTAAACTTTTTTTTTTGTCTAAATGACTCCTGAATAAAGTAGATGGATATTCTGTGTGCTGTTCTTTGTATCGTTGTGTTGACCTTGGTTTCTGTTTGTTTTTCGTTTATCCATTAATAAAATCTAAATAAGGTGCATCAACTTTATTATTTCAACATTATTCCTGCATCACAATAACCTTATTTTCCATTAATAAATAAATAAATACATAAAAACCCTATCCTGACCCTTGCATTACATAGCAGAGTATACCTGAATTCAAAGTCCAAATAAAGAGACGCTGTAAAACACGCTTGTCAAGAAAGATGGCGGCTCTGGGCGTGCTGACATCACTATTTAAACCCAACAAACATTGGTAAAAAAAATTGATTAGTCGAGAGGATCCATCTATCACCCAGCTCTGCTTTCCACTAAATTTTCCATCAATATGCTGTAAAAACTAAATGTTTGTGACCTTTTATGACTTAGTATGCTTGTGGAGGGAGAATGAACTTATCCAAAACAGTGAAATAACTTTGCTAAACCTGTATCTCTGTGTGATTTACAGCTAAAATTAATACTGTGTACTCACTCTACCAACTATCCTCCGTTTTCTAGGCTGCCACGCATCACAGATAAAAACACTGCAACAGTTACTCTAAACAGACAGTTTTATGGCTGGAAACTATATTTGCACTTCCCTACACAATCCTGGCTGAACAATAATGAATTAAATGGAGAAGCTCACCTGCACGGAGGTCCTACTCTGCAGCCCCGGGCGGAGGGTTTTTCTTCAGCTCACGGTTCTGCCTTCACCCAGTCTGGCAAGCGCCCAGCGCCCACACCTGAGGGAGGAAAACACCTTTACAGATCTTCCTCAACTCTTGTTGCAACACCTGCAGCTATTTGCCAAACCAGCTATGTGAGTAATGTTACCGCACCAAGAGTTAAAAAATATATTCACAGGTTTAGAATTAGGTTTGCAATAAAAGATTTGGTTCTGACATTATGGTACGTCTAAATTTCAGTAGTTGTGTTTTCATCGACCACAGAATTGCCCAAGTTGGAATTACGAAAAATAATTTCACCAAAAACTCACATTTTCCAATAAGGTTTTTGCGCTAGGATGAGACGGTATCACGGCAGTCGGACTGCAAAAGAAACACTGATTCTTATTGTTGATTTTTAACAGAGAGCATTAACAGAAACATTTCTTTCACATCACAGGAGCCATGTGATCAACAGGCGGATGTTACTACTGATGGAAAAGATGAAGAAGACGACAGGAAGTGGTAGAAGGATGGCGGCGCAGCATGTTTTTCTAATTATCACACAAACAAACGTATTCACCTGTGATTTTAATTGCGTTTATTATTTAAGTGAAACACAATTGCAAAATTTCATTTTTTTTCATCATTAACGGGATATCTACAAACTTTTGCCCACATTTGTAATGAAAACACAGCTTCTTCTCAACAGGAGCCTCCAAACTCCAGGATCTCAGAGCAAAATGCTGCAGAGAAACTGATGGATAAAAACCAGAGAGCCAAAAGCTTCAACGTCCTACAAGACAAACTGATGGAAGAGGACTGGAATGCCGCCCAGCAGGTCCAGTCCACCGAAGACCCACCAGTAACACAAAAACCAAAAGATTCACAACCAATATCTTCTGTCCAGAAAAAAAACAATTGGAAAAACCAAGTCAGTTTTCTGCCGATCGCCGATCACCAACATTTAAAAAGCCTGACCTGCCGATTCCGATTTTGGCCGATGCCAATTTTTTTGTCTGAAATGTTGCTCAATATGCCAAGAAAATTGCTGAGCTGGCAGCAGTGGGGTAGCAGTTTTAGACCTTTGCTGAGGTAAATAAGGATAAGATTGGCTTCACATGTAAAAATCGGCCAATCACTCAAAATTCAGGAAATCGGCAATGATAAATCGGCTGGCCGTTAAATCGGTGCTCCCCTACTTAAAACACAAGAGGTCCATCTTTGGGTTTGTCTCTACTAACATTTTTCTTAAAGTAAAGCTGGAGATTTCATGGAAAAAGTTGGTGGTTTTAAGTTGGAGAGTTTATGACTGATCAATAGAAAACTAAACGATTCCTCAAACATGCATGAAAGAATCAAAGCAGCAACATGATATAAAGCTCAAAGAAGCCAATTTTACATAACACTTCCCTTTAAGGACACACACTCGAACTGACAGCACATCAACTGGCTCGTCACGTGCGCTGCAGCTCCTCGTACGCGATCAGCCATCACCGTGCCGACCTTGACAAAGCAATCAGAGTC
Source organism: Poecilia reticulata (assembly GCF_904066995.2). NCBI lineage: Eukaryota > Metazoa > Chordata > Actinopteri > Cyprinodontiformes > Poeciliidae > Poecilia > Poecilia reticulata. The sequence continues at coordinate 24,074,533 of NC_088846.1, forward strand.
ACGAGTGGATAAAGAGGCTTGACGTCTGAATTGAGGCTCGCTGAACCTGCCCAGACTGTCCTCCATCACACCGAGACCTTGGAGCGGGGACGGGATGAGACTGTGAGTGCGGCTGCAGATGAGTAAGAGTCGGGCTGATCTTCAGGGTCGTTCTCATAAGGACAGGAGGGGCGAACGAGGATTACACCAGACAAACAATACTCTGCAGCCACATGGCCTCTAAGACTTCCAGGTCCTAGTTTCAGCCAGGCTCAGAACTTTTAAAGCATCAAAGGAAACGACAAACCCAGGACGCTTTCAGCTGCAATGCCATTATTGCTGAACATGATGCATGTTCTCACAGATCAGAAATCACTTCAGGCTGCAGCTAAACTTATCCCCCTTAGACAGGAAATCACATATGGTGATAAACTGCATATTTATTGAGCGTTTATCTCAGTAGGTTTTTGGACTTTTGACAGCAAATTGCTTAAGTACATGCAGTTAAATCTAAAGTGTTTCTCTGGAGCTGGAGGCGGATTGTTGTGACTGTAAAAATGATTCAGGAGAATTTTCTGACTGCAAGTAATTAAATAACATGTTTGCGCAACACGTTTGAAATGTCAATCAGGTTATTCCACTAAGCAGTGGTGCTACAGAGAACAAATAGTCATGTTGTTCTACTGTGGACGCAGATATTTACATTATAAAAAGAAAAAGAAGCAAATTGACACATAGATAATGCACAACGACTGTCACTCCCTTTCATCAATGAAGTAGAAAACCAATATTTACATGATTATAGAAAATAAAATGTTGGTGTCTAGCATTAAGTTAGACTAAACATTTATTGTTTCGGGTCATATGGGATAACCCAAAATTATTTCAATTTGCAAAATGACAGAAACAATTCACATAAATATTACTGTGCCTTTAAATAATTTAGGAAAGTCCAGATGATGATGTCATGGGTTTGCAAGCTTCTGATAGGTTAGTTCAAAAACGTTGGAGTAAATTGGAGGGACACATGTGTACAGAAGAGGATTAGGGCCACTGGAGAAAAAATAAAAAATAAAAAAAATTTTTTAATTGCCATGTTTTATATTTGCATTTCTTGATGACTGTCTTTCCCATGAGTTTGCCCGCCATTACACAATAACTTGATTATTTAAAAAAGCTTTCTTTTGCTCTTACATTAAATTGTAATTTGAGTTTTCACTGCTTCTAACTAGGCCCGTCACAATAACAAATTTTGCTGGACCATAAATTGCCTCAGAAGTTATTGCGATACACAATATTGTATTTGAGACCATTTTCTAGTAATATAATGGTAATGGCATAATAAAGAACACATTCTCAAAGATCAATAAACCTTAGGTTTTATTGATCATTTCACTGTGGAACAGGGAGACATTTCAAATATCCAAAATAAAGAAAAAACAACAGAAACAACAAATAATTATGAAGTTTCTGTAACTTAAAAAAAGCAGTTAGTTGAGACCAAAACACCAGACTGAAGACTTTTGTCATCCAAAAAGAAAAAAACAATATATCATGCAAATGGAAATTATTGAGCTCATTTTGATTCATCATGCTATTAGTTGATTTATTGCATCGTGCCTATATGTAGGGTATAATTATTAAACAATGTGTATCAGTCTTAGTTAATCCATAGGATGGATAAAGTCAGTTCACTTTTCCATGACAGTCTAAAGCTGAAATCCACCAGTCAGTTGAAGCAGTTTGAGGAAAGCAAAGGGAAACGTTGGTATTCTCTGAACAGAGCCAAAGTTTTGCTCGCGCTGACCTCAGCTGAAGCCTTTCCTTGTAAACCGAAGCGGTCCTGCACCACAACCGTCTGAATACACCCAAAACACACAAAGATGCAACTCCGTGGAGACAGGAGCACAACCCTAATTACGGTTTAATTACTCTGCAGAGGTGCTGAATAATGCATCTCTAGCCAAAGTGCATGGCGGAGTTGTATTTTTAGACTTGTAAACTCATTGGAGGCTTAAGTGAAAGAAGAATTTCAAAAGTTGCTTCCACCGCAGTATAGCTGCTCTCAATGTGCGAGTCCAGCTGGGTCTCATAAAATATAATATTAATATTTAAAGCAATATAATAATCTGATTCATTAAAACACCATTAATGTTTGCTATTTTTGTTGTGTGAATATATTTCCTTTAAAGGTGAACGTAGCAGGAGACTGTAGGCAATAAATATGGTGTAGACTGCATCATAAGAAATTAATTGTACAGATATCAGTGTATTATAAGCCTGGTGGGCCAAAAGGCCTTATTTGTGCCCCCACCAGGCTTAGCATTGTTAATTTATTCGTTGTTTTTTTTTTTTTAAATAATTGCCTTTAAGACTTTATAGTTGGTGTTTAATATTCCAGTCTTCCAAAAATGCACAACTATCAAATGATATTTTAAAATTTCCTGTCAACTTTAAATATTTCTTAACTCAAAATCACTGATGACTCGGCCTGTCACAATAATTTGGAAAGAGTAGCAACTGTGGTGGTGGGATTTAATAAGTTTTGTCTTCTTTCTACTCTTTTCAAACAGGATGATTTTTTTTTTTTTACATTTCATTACTCCAATATTTTTTTTGTTTTCGTCTTCATTATGCCATTTTTTTCTCGGATATTTTACATGTTCCAAATAGAGATTTAATTTCCTTTCAATATAAAAACAACATCAGGAAACAACATTTCTCCCCTACTGTATTGACAAAGTATACTGCTCAAAAAAATAAAGGGAACACTTCAGTGTTCACTTAAATGTTAAAGTGTTCCCTTTATTTTTTTGAGCAGTGTATATCAATATATTGACAGAGAATCATAAACGAGGAGAATCTGTGTACAAAAAAAAACACCCAGAAAATGAAATCTTTTCTAGTGTATCACTAATCACAACCAGACAGCGGTTCATTCAGACATAGAAAGAGAGTAAGGATTACAGTGGACAACAGGAAGGCTTATTTTACTTTCGGAGAGTTGTAACCAAGGCAACAAGGGTCTTTTTTATTTTATTGTTTTACAAAATAATTTATAAACATAACGAGATATTATCTTGCAGAAATGATATCTATAACTTGGATTTGTCTTATTTCAAACATATCAAGATATTTGCACTAGAACAGGGGTGTCCAAAGTGTGGCCTAGGGGTCATTTATGGCCCCTGAACTGATTGTGTGTGACCCCTGACCTCAGTTCAAGAATGATGCAAATTTGTTCACAATTTGTGGCGCAGGTGTTTGATGTAGATGGATCAAAAATAAAATCATGTTACAATAGAAAATGTTGGCATCATCACCAATGACTTGTCTTTAAGTAACCAGGTCGTTTGCTTTTTACACGTCTATCCAGTGATTTTTATTCAAAAGTAAATTTTGGTGCACTCAAATCTCCTTTTAATTAATCTATTAAATCTGGTTAAATCCTGATTTTATTGATCAGAATTGACTAAATTTGTTTCTTTTTTTTTTCTAATTAATACTTAGAAAATTTGCTAAATGTCTTTCAAGAGACAAACCTGCAAAATCCTTTTAAAGTTTTAGATCTAGAATAATTTACACATCCCTTCCCAGTAACAAACCTGAACCTTTTATTTGTTCAGCTTTATTTGGCCCTCCAGTCCTTTTGACTTCATGATTTTGGCCCGTGTGCCAAAAAGTTTGGACACCCCTGCAGTAGAAACTAAACCAAAGATACTTGATAAAGTTTTGTGTTTTTGCGATGTGAGGAATCCCACCTGACTGGAAAAGCTCTCATGGCTGCCAAATGAAATGAGACGAGGCCATAAACAACGAGGGGACTCGGACCAACCGAGATGCCAAACAGTTCATTAGCTCCATGCTGTCAGAACAAGACAGTTTCCCGTTTCTGTTTCCTGACTGGGAAACACACGTTCGCTTCCTCACACACACCAAGTTCCTCATGCTAGAAATGCCATTTTATTTATTTCACAATATTTTCCCTGCCCTGTTCCTGTGCACTTTATAATTTCCTTCCAAAACCAAACATGGTTGAAAAGCAGAAGTCATGATATCTGCATCCAGACCTACTGCTGTGAGTCTCATTAGTGTAAATGAATGTTTTTAATTCCAACAAATCAAAAAACCCGATAAAAGCAGCCAGAATCTGGGTCAGTAAGCCACTCGCTTTGGCCTCAAGTTAATTTAAACTCTTAAGAATGCCCACAATCTCCAGTCAAATTAAGAATAAATGCCCTGCAAATTGTTCTGCTTATAAAGTATTAAAGAGAGCTGGAGAAGTCTGGGTTTCTCAGCAGCCTGCTTGGAAAGACGGATCGTAAAAACTCAAAAGGAGATTCTACAAACACCAAGAAGACTTATATTCCACACTAGGTTCTGTTTTTTCTTATGTTGGGCTTCATTTTTGCCATAACTTGGTTTTATTTTACAAAAATGAGACAAATTATGACTACAGCGGCAAATAGGGAAAGCGCAGTAATAATCTCTGCAAGGGATTCAGTTTCTTCTGGTTCCTGAAGCTTCAAGACAACATATACCTTAGAAAAAGTTTAATACGGAAAAAACAACAACAAACAAAGAAAACACTTCATACTTTAAGGGAAAAAGTGTGATGGCCATGTTTGACGTCTGTGTTATATGCAAAAGGTTTGATTACAACAAAGAACATCCACAAAGTTACAATTTAAATGACGAGTTAAAAATAATAAATAACTGTTAAAGACTCTAATGTGTCAAACTCAAGGCCCGGGGGCCAAATCTGGCCCGCCATAGCTTTTTATGTGGCCCTCTGGACTCATAAGAAGAATCGTCAAGATAACAATGTGCTTAAATATTATTTTATCAGTCAATTCAAAGCAGTTTTTATCCGTTTACTGTCAAATTGCATAAATTAGTTCATCCAGTTTCTTGTGAATTATTGTGGAAATTCATGCAAAATCAACAAATCCCTGCACTTTTTCCCCACTAATTGCAAGTTTATTGCAGATTTTCTTTGCAAAAATAGTGAAAACAATTTTAACGGGTTTTATCAATACATTCTGGCCCAACCGGCCCTTTAAGAACATTCATGATCTTGATTTGGTCCAAAATGAAACCGAGTTTGACGCCCCTGCTCTAAAGTGACTATACGTTTACTTATGTTCATTTTAAAGGAAACAAATGCTTCAAAAACTTTTTTTTTACCGACAACATTTCTGTCTGATCCTTAAAATTAAATTATTTTTGCATTTGTGGCAAACAAACACATCAACGTTTGTTGTGATTTGACTTTTTATCTGAATAAAAACTGGAAAAGTTCAGAATGTCCTTCAAAAAAATAATTTAGGTTTAAATTATCTCCATTATCCTTTTCTTACTCCACTTTCATTCTGTCCAGACATGTCTTAAAAAGGCAACGGAGTCAGAGGGAGTAAAGCAAGCTGTGAATAGCAGCATGACGATGATGATGATGAAGTCCTGAGGCATTTCCTCTGGGACTTTTACTGGCTGATTTTGGAGCAACATGGAGGATTCTCTGCAGACATTAGAAAATCAGATGGACTTGTGTCACAGAGCAGCTCCTTCAGACTAGCCAGCAGCAATTAGCAAACATCTAGAGGAACTGCTGAGCTCTTTATACGAGCTACTTCTCAGAGCAACGCTGGTAAAAACGTTAATAGAGGAACCTTGTTGTGATGACTTCCTGAAGGCGGAGTTTCAGAAAAAGAGTTTCAAGGCATCAAATCAGGAAGTAAATTTTCTTTTAAGTCATATTCGATATATACAGCATTTTTATAACAACTGAAGGAAACATAGTTACTTGGTTGTGCTATAAAATGGCACCATTTACATTAGTTTGTAAATTCTGAAAGTCAAAACAAAGGAGGAAACTACGTAGTCCCTACAGGAAGTTGCAGTTTCAACTATTAATGAAAATTCACTCATCGGCAATTTCACTTAGAACATGAGAAAAATGTCTTGTTATAAGTGAATTATCTGTCAATGGAACAAGTAATTTTTCATCAATATTAAGGAATTATTGACATGAAACAAGCTCCTATCTCTTGCTGAAAAGTTTCTTGTAAGTTAGTCTTGACTTATTTCAGGCATACTAAGATATTTCTACTAGAAACTAGACAAAATAAGATTTGGTGTTTTTGCGGTGAGGACGAGTAACTGAGAGGAAGGAAATAAAGTAGCAGATTAAATGGACGACAAACAAAATGATGGCGATTCAGGCGTTTAGCTTCCATACTTCAAGATCCGTCCTACACTTTTCCCGAAAGCAACAGAAATGCCGGGGCAGCAAGTTCACATCCTGCCAAGCAGCGCTTTCAGATCCAAACACGGCCAGACGACGGCTACTGAGGGCGGACAGAGGAAACCTCAAACGATCACTTCCTCCGTTTAAGAATGGCCTGACATCACTTTCTAACAACGCCGTCTCATGACTGAGTGACAAGCAGATTATGTAATGCTGGAGAAGGCTGGGAGTTGTCCGTCTCTGTCCCACGGAAACTTTGTGTGTTTGCGGGAAATTAAAGCAAAATGCACAAGAGGGGAATACGCCACTACAGTTTAGCTCAGACAGGTGGGGTCGGAAAGCTAAAGCCACTGAATTTTTAAGAGGAAAAGGGAAAAAAAAATAGAAGGAGAGAGAGCTGCTTTGCTTCACAGCAACTGTCAGGAGTGATTACGAGCTCTCCGCTTTAGGTTTTGATCTACTTTAACCACCTCCAGACAATAAAGGCGGCGCTGGGAGACGAGCTGCCATCAGGGAGAGCCCTGTAATAATTTCTGAAAGCGTACAGTAACCTACATCTGGGGACGCTCTGCACACACCGCAGCCTGATTGGGCGCCTGCCGGATCGCTTGACTCAATGAGCCCCTCTGGGTTTTCAAAACCACCTTAAGATGGAGGTTCGGTGTCACCTTCTCTACCGACAGCAGAAACCCTCATCAAATATCCAGTTTATGTTTCATGTCCTGAAAGAACTGCCAGTTAGTTCAGGCAACAGAGATGGCAGCAGTTCAGTGTAGAAAACTTTGCTAAAAAAGTATTAGCAGTGCACCGATTGCAGTTTCCTGGCCGATCGCAGATCAACAATCTTTTGACCTGCTGATTCTGGGTTTTTTTTGTCTGAAATGTTGCTAAAAGTATCAAGAAATTCGTTGAGTTGGCAACAGTGAGGTTTCTATCGTAAACTGCAAACATCCAAACATGACCTGGTGGGCCGGTCGGTCAGTCAAACCTCTCTCTCAGGAGAACAGAAGAGAATGGGTTGATTTTTAGACCTGGTGGATAAGATTGACTGCAAATGTAAGTATCGGCCGATCACAGATTTTCCAAAATTACGGAAATCAGGGCAGATTTATCGATGCATCACTAAAAAGTATCTGCTTTTAGAAGAAACACATCAAGGCTGCACCGATTGCTAAACTGCTGATGGGATTCAGCCAATTATACATTTGACTTGCCAAACAAATCCTTTAAAATAAGGGTTCACCGATATGAAAATTTGGACTAATATCAATATCTGATGTTGATATTGATCTTATGGCCGACTACTGATATGTACCGATATCATATATACATATTTCTCTGCCATTTCGACAACTTTGGAGAACAAAAAGCCCAGAAACAGATGGCAACAAGATAAAAATATATATTGGTTGTTCATATCGGATCAATTTTATTTAGCAGACCGATAAAAAAGCCCAGTGATTTTAAAAAATTCTTTTTTTTTTATGACAAATATTGGCCGATATCTTTGTTAGTGCTGATATAACGCGCATCCCTACTTTAAAATAAAGACAAATGTAAAACTGTAAAAAAGAGCAACAAAAAACAGAATACATTTTCCTTCTCTCAGATGTATAAATAGATCCAAAAACATCTTCTGTTGAGGAAATTCAATGCATTTATTCCACAACAAAAGAGGGAAAAACTACTAAAAACCTGCATTTGTTATGTTAGATCTATAAATAAAAAGATGGTTATCATTTTTAGGCACATTTTTAAGAGCCCCAACTTGCAAACTTTTGGGACAGAACAAAAACTAAATGTTATGGATGGATGGACACATAAACGCATCAATAAAAGGACAGAGATGTCAGCTAAGTAAATGCACATATTTCCTTTTATTTCCATCCCTAAGCAGATGTGGAAAAATAGTTAAATCAACTTTCATACTTTCCAGACTGTCTAGGAATCCTGGAAGGCTGCTTGCTTTCTCCTCTGTCCAAAATGGACTTTTTAACGTCTGAATTAATGAAAACAATAAAAGCAGGCTCTGGTTTAGGCCGTGTTTACTCATAACTCCACATGTTGACCTCAACAACAGCCTGATGACCGGAGGAGACCAACTCCTATGAGCACATAGGTGACCATTAGCTGGGGTTATGTAACCAGAAGTGACACTGTAGCTGTGTCTGCAGGCCAAACCCCGCATCTCTGGGTAAAAATATTTCAAAGGCAGCAAAGGTAAACAGGTGGAAGACAAAACTGCCGGGCTACATCGACGCAGATGTGAAGGAAACCGCTGTAGCTTTGCGTTTGTTTTGTTGAACTTACTCTGTTGCGTTAGCTTTAGCTGACTTTATTCACATCTGTTCCCACCGCCACACGAGAAAAGGCCACGGATAAGTTTCGCACAAAATGTGACATAAATCAGAAGGGAAAATTATAATTCGGCTCGTTTACTTTGGGTAATAAAAAGCAGATACAGCGGTTGGGTTAAATGGCTCCGGTGATTCAGCGGGCAGTCGTGCGCGGCATGACGGCAGAAGCTCGCTGCTCTCGCGGACACTCACGCCGCCACCGACTCGGTGGTCAGGTTGTTGGATCCCGGTTGTAATGATCACAGCAAAACGGCTCAACTTAAACCCGATATCAAACGGAGGCGTTTTCCTTTATTTTTTACATGTATTTGTCCATTTGCTAGCACTACAGCTACAGCTTGAAACGCCGCGCAGAGCGTGTTGTGTAATTGGCGTAGAAATCAGTGACCGTTAACGGCACCTTTTCGGGATTCCTCACACTTTACAAAATAAAAATAAAAATAATTACCACCAACACCGTCCACTCACTTTCCTAACACCAAGTTGCCGTTGCAATGGCGGTTTGAGGGGCTAAGAAGAGCGGCGAAATGCCATAAAAACAAATCCAGTTACTCACCGGAGGAATCCTCCTCATCCTCTTATTTTTACGTAGATTCCCGCGGAGCCCCAGTGTTTCCTCCCGTCATAGCTAATCGCCTTTGGAAGCTATTTTTGAGTCTCCCCTTTTAGAATCTCTCCAACTCTGCCGTCTGCTCGACCCGAACAGCACTACTCGAAAAGTACAGCCGTTATCCTGCCGTAGTTGTGCAGAGGATCCCTCCCCCCCAAAAAAAAGGTTCAATACTGGGAAAATAGGGAGAAATGTTAAAAGTTCCAAAATGGACACCTCCAACTTCCAGTTTTTACCTTTCAAAATAATAGTTTGTTTCTTTCATTTTGCGTGATACACCAACGTAAATAATTAAGTGTAAGAAAAAATTTGGTTGGTTTTAGAAATTTATTTTACTAATAAAAATTAAGTCAGAAAGTGTCATGCACATTTTTATTCAGCCCCCCTTTACAATACCACCCTCCAGAGCAACCAACTAGCTTTAGAAACCAGAGTCCATCTGTGTTCATTTAATCCAGACATGGACTCCCACCATCAAGATTCAACCGCCCAGTTTTTGGAAAAGTGAGGGAGCAGAAAGTAGAGTGTACGGCCCAAACCAGCAGGGCTAAATTCCTTATTTGCTAACAAACTTGATGAATAATGCTGTCAGAGGAGGGTAGAGTAACCAGAAATTGTACTCGCTTAAGAGTAACACTAGTACTTTAACACATATTTACTCAGGTAAATGTAAAAAGTACGTATCAAAGAAATTGCTAAAAGAAATATATGTGGTGAAAAGGCTACTCAGATCAAAGATCAAAATATCAAACAGACCAAAATACAAGTGGAAATAATTTTGGTATTTTACAGATCAAAATAAAAATAATTAATATAAATAGCAAAATAAGGCACAAGACACATTAAGTTTCAAAATCAATTTCCTTCAACTAAAAAGTATGAAGAAACTTTCATAAAAACTGCAAGTGTGTGTGTCTGTCTGGTGAATTTCTGGTTAAAACAAACAGCAAACCTTAAAGTTAGTCAATAATAGTAATACTCCTGCAAAACTTATTTTCCCCCCCAAAAGGTTGCTCAAATAAATGTAACAATTCACTACCCAACTCAACGACTTTTTGCTAATATTATAAGCAGCTGTACTTTTACCATCTTTAATGGGAAAATCTTTTTGGCAAAGCAAAATGGTGATAATCTGTTAGGGGTTTTAAAAAAGGATTGCAAGGACCAGATCTAAAGATTGTATAATACAGAGTAATAAAGTCAGGACTATTACTTCTGGACAATTTCTATATTTAAAAGTAAAGGCTGTACATGTCTAGTGTTTTTCCTGAAATACAGTGAAAGCTTTCTTAAAATGTACTCTAGATATACTTGAGTAACTTTAAAACAAACTAAAACAAAAAAAAAACTAAACTTTTAGTACACTGTACTTTTTACTTTTATTTGAATAATTTATTAAGTACTATTAATCATTCTTGAGTGAAATTTCTGGATTTTCTACTCACTGAATGAAGAACAAAGATGATTTAACCAAAAAATTCACCAGACACAGACACACACCTGCAGTTTTTATTAAAGTTTCATATGTTTTTTTATTGGAAGAAAATGATTTGGGAAATTTTTCTTTTGCCTAATTTTGTCATTTTTGTCCTTAAAATGCCAAAATTTCCACTTAATTTAATATTTTGGTCCGTCTGATTATGTAATTTTTAAATATTAAAAGATTGATCATTTGATCAATAGCTCCTGCCAACATGCCCAGGTGGGCCCCATGTGGGGAAAAGGGCAGACCAGATGGGTCCCATATGGGTTTGTCTGCGGGTTCCACGGTGGCCCCCCACATGGGTTTTCCCATGTAAGGCCGCAGCCCACATGGGCCCTACATGGTTTTGGGCCCATATGGGTTTGCCCATTTAGGGCCCATGTAGGGCCCACGTAGGCTGTGGCCCTACATGGGCAAACCCATGTGGGGGCCACCGTGGAACCTGCGGACAAACCCATATGGGACCAGTATGTCAGCCCTCCTTTCCCCTATATGGGGCCCACCTGCTGGCAGGTACTTCAGTAGACGTTTCACCAAATACATTTTTACTCTTACTTAAGTAATATCCTATATGGATATGTTCTACTTTTGAGTAAAAATGTGTTGATGTATCACTACTCTTACTTGAGTACAATTTCTTGAGTACTCTACCCACCTCTGACTGTGCGCAATAAAATTCGTTTTTCAAAAAGTGATCGATTTCGGCATTACGAAATGTTTCGTGCTTTTATTGTGTAGGTGTCTGAGGCTGACTTCCGGTTTTGATGGCGGTTCTCTGTCAAACTTGACCCGGGCAGCTCAGGCTGCTGCTGCTCCCCGCAGCCCCGCTCTCTGCTCCGGGGTCCAGCCGCTGCAGCAGCAGCAGGGACATGTCGGCCCAGTCTGGGCGGGAGGTGAAGTGGTGTGAGCCGCCCGGGGCGGATCCACAGCTCCGTCCCGCTCCCGGAGCCAGAAAGAAAAAAATAAAACAAGAAATGACTCATTCAGTAACCTTCATACTCAGTCAGGCCTCTCCGGGGATGACAGCAGAGAGCGAGCGGAGCCATTGATCAGCAGGATGCAGCATTAATACGGAGAGATGATCAATAAAACAGGATGTGGTGTGGAAAAGCCATTCAGACACTGTCAGCCCTTCTCTTTCAAATTAGCATTTATAAATGATTTTATTGTCATTTTCCCTCATTTATTGTCACAATCCCAGAGCCAGGTTGTAAAACAGCATATTGTGTTGTAATTCTGCCTTTACTACAATCAATCTAATTGTTGTTAAATATTTTAATTCTTTTATATTTGTGTGAAACGTTATGCCTTGATTTTACTGCTGCTGCACCTAAATTTCCTCCAGTGGGACAATAAATTATGTACATAAATACATTATTAGGGTGCTAAATTAATATTGTAACTTTTTGCTTGATAAATTCAAGCGCAAGAAGAAAATTTTCATCCACTTTCTTTTGCATTTTGCTCCGTCAACCTTCATCGACTTTCCTGTTGTAGGAAAAAACACACCCACAGCATGATGCTGCCTCCACCAAAGCTTGTTTTATTGCTTACTACACTAACCCTGCTTTAAATTTCTCCACATATTCGTCTCTGCTGTGTTTTCTGATCTTCAGGATGCAGAGCAAAAGTAAAATGTAGTCTTCAAAAAAATAACTTGGAAAGTATTTGGTAAGTTTACTCGAGTACCGAGTAACTGATCAAATTATCAATTATTTAATATTTAAAAATTTCATACTCAGACAAACCAAAATGTAAAGTTAAGTGAAAATGTTGGTATTTTAAGCACAAAAATTAAAATAATTCATATAACAAAATATATCAAAATCAGGCAAAAGAAAATGTTTCCAAATTATTTTTTTTTAACATAAAAAACTTTCATATAAACTGCAGGTGTGAGTTTGTATCTGGTGAGTTTTTGGTTAAAACATGTTTGTTTTTCATTCAGTGGATAAAAAAATCCAGACATTTTACTCAAGTAAGAGTCGAAATACTTTATAATAAAGTTACTCACGTAAAAGTAAAAAGTACAGCGTAATAAAAATACTCCTAAAAGTAAATTTTTTAAAAGTTACTCAAGTAAATGCAACTAGTTGCTACCTGACTGAGACTAAATTACACCAAGAAACTTTTATTGGAAGGCATCGGATTAAAGGGGGCTTAATACAAAAGCAACATTAACTTTTTTTTTTTTTAAATAAACTTTGAAAACCACAAGAAAATAAAAACTTATTAGTTTTAACATGAAAAAAATGGGAAAAACTGAGAAATCTGAATATTTTTGCTAAATTTAAAAACAACCAGCTGATAAGGGAAGATATTAAGGGAAATAAGCTCTGTTGGATAAAATAAGAGTAATAAAAGTAAACATCAATAGCCAAAAATGGTTTTATTAAATGCACAATCCTTGTTATAACGCTACTTACATCATTCACTAACTTGAATCATCATTTAAAGAATCTCTTAAATACCAGCTGTGTTTCATCAGAAGCTTATTTCCTAAGTAGTTGTGAGTCGTTTGAGTGTCACGGTTTCTACCAAAACTCTATTTGATGTTTCTGTTTCTGCAGAACGTCGACACTAAATGATTCACTTTATCTGTAGGTGATGCACTGCACCTTGAACAGTTTCCCCACCAGAGGAAATTACCTTTGCAAGTCTGCAAAACTTAAAAAAAAACAACCAAAAAAGAATAGATATATAAAACATCCGTCTGAAGAAGAAGAAGGTCATCAGTTTGCCTCGTTTTTGGATGCTTCATCAAAGTTCTCCACAAGATCTGTGAGGTGTAAAGGAAAAAATGATGCGTTAGAAATAAATGAAGGCTAAGAAGAAACTAAAAGAGATTATATTTTAATTCTCTACGTCTCAAGTGGTTTAGTTTGTTAATTGTCTGAATCTCTACCTGGTACATCGTCGTCTTCTTCTTCTGCATTTTCTTCTTTCACGGCTTTCAGCTCCATTGCTGCAGAAACAACAAGCAAGAATTTTAAAATTACAATTAAGTGTTCAATGTAGGGCTGAAACAATTCATTGTAATTAATCAATGACAGAAACAATAAACTAAATTAGTAATCAATAATTAACAGTAATACACAGATATGGCAGTAATTAAGCCAAAACTATATATATATATATATATATATATATAAAAAAATTTCTTTATTTATAAATATTTTCTACCCAGAACTCATAAAATTGCAGTTTTAGCTTCAAATTCTCTCTATATATAAAAATATATTATTTACATTTTTCTTATCAATCATTATTAAATTATTGATTAAAAAATAGCTGATATTTTCATATGAAGTATTTTTTAGCTGCAGATATTTTATTACAAATGATCAAGCGTGCAGTAAAGGAATGCTATGTTATTAAATTTAAGGCAATAAAATGTTTATTTAAAAAAAAAAAAGTAAATTATTTGTATCTTTTAATATATTTATAATGATTAAATGAAAAATCTGCAGAATGTGCTCATTTTCTTACCCGATTAATCGTCAAAATAATCAATAGATTAGTAAAATAAATGTTAGTTGGAGCCCTAATTCAATGCTATCCAGCCTTATTTGAGTTTTGTTTTTAACAAAAAACAAAAAACAAATCTGTGCAGCTTTTTGACAACTTGAGCGTCTTTTTAGGTTGTGAGGAATAAAATAATGTAACCAAATACTCCTGGAATCTAAAGTCTGACATATGAAACTATCACTCAGACTTTGTTCTGGGTTTGTTTTGGAATCTTTCCATCGTCTTCTCAACAATCTTTAAACGGTTTTCTCTGCTTTTCTTGCAGTTGGAGGTTTGCTGAATATTTCTTCTGGGCATTCAGAGACTCTACGCAAATAAAATGGAAAAGTTCACATTTGTCCAAATTCATCCAAAACCAGCTGGTAGAGTTTGTTTGCGTCTGCAGGATGTTTGTTTGAGAAATGAGGGAAAGGATTCACTTTCAACGTTAATAACGTTAATTGTTTGGTCTCAATGCTCAGATCCTATTTTTTCCAAATCAGCGATCAAGAAGGCATCGTCTAATTAAATAAAATAAAAATAAATAACATATATAGTGTTTGACACTTCCTTTCTTTCTTATTAATATCCCTCACTAATCTAATTTGTTTAATAATATAAATTTACACATTAATCAGTTTAGTTGGTTTGCTCTTACGTTGCCGTGGGAACTGCTCTGCTAGCTTGCGCAGGCTGCTGAGGCTGTCGGCCCCCAGCTGGCTCAGGATGCCCGGCAGCATCTCCGTCAGCTGCTTGGTCTCGGCGTGGCCGGTGATGGCGAAGGTGTTGGCCGACAGCGAAGCCTGAACTTTGGGGTTGTTGAAGTGAATCACCGTCCCGTCGTCTCTGATCATATTCACCTTAAGAAAAAAGGGAAAGAGTCGGGATTAGAGCGTCTGTCCTGACCCGAGGATAAATCAGAGCAACAGTCTGTTTGTTTTAACACCAAATGCATTTGAGGAGTTGCGCTTTTTATTTTTGTACTTTGTGTTTTCTGAAAGCTCTCTAAAAATAAAGCGGATGATGAAACGACTGGGGAACACTTTAGTCGGGCTTTTATCCTCCCTCACGTCTTCTGACACGACACTTGATAAAAGATTCAGGATTCTGAGACAAAATATATCAAAACAGAGAAAAGCCGGCTGCTCACCTCCTCTATTCCTGCTATGTTGTTCACTGCCAGCTTCTTCAGAGAGCCCTGCAGTTTCTTGTCGTCAGCTGTTGCCGTTTTGTGAACAACCTTTTTCTTCCTGCGGGCCGTCCCCTGAGACAGCAACAGGTGATACGAAAAAAAAAAAAAAAAAAAAGGATTAGACTGCACACTCAACCCATTTATTCTGTTTTTAACCTGGTTAAATACAACAAAGATTTCATGAAAAACATTTGGAACACTTTATTGATAAACAAGTGTGCAAAATCCTCATCTAACCTCACTTCTCATGCAAGTAAACTTAAAAAATAAAATAATCCCAACAGCGGCAGACTAGCCAAAAAGACACACTGGCAATTTTAAAACCAACACATGGTGGTTTTTATGCATTCATAAGCAAAACAGTTGATAGAAACAGGAAGTGTTCAAAATTAAGTAAAAGAAAAAAGTCATTTTCAATCAACAAGTAAATCACAAATTCAATTCTTAACCATATTTAAGGTTAATAATCCTGATTACTGGCAGACCTGAACAATTAAAACAGAACCTGTACAGCAACATCATGTAGGTCTCAAAACATCTGGAAAGCCAACACATTATGATCCAATCTGAAGATATTTAACAAAAGATCAAATACAAAACTCACTGAAAATCTGAAACGGGTTACAAAATCATTTTTAAAGCTTTGAGACTTCAGTTAACTGGATTGAGCAAAATGTGTTGGTGAACTTTTCTAGAATTACTCCAAGAGCAAAACGAAGACTTTACACATAAAATTTAGTCTGAGATGAATTATCCAACTTTTATTTGTTCACCTACATTTACATTTCTGAACCTGGAATCTGTGTGTAACGTTTCTTAATCTTTTTGCACTGCTGTCTTTGTGTTCCTCCTGGTCAGTAATCCGTGTTATGATCATTTTAACCCCTCATTCTGCGACATCACATGTTTGACCTATTATATAACATAGAAAACCGTATTTCTACCAGACATTTTAACAATTAAGATTCAAATAATTCCTTTTAATCCCAAAAGGAAATGAAATGCTGTTTTACTGATGATATTCACGGTACTTCTACTGATTTAGGGTCTTTAAGAAATGCTTTTCCAGCTGCAAATTCCATCAAAAGTTATTTTTGATCAAATTTTTAGAATTTAATCTTACAATAATGTAAAATGTAAGGTATTTTCACTGGTAAAAAAATGGAGTATATATATATATATATATTCTAAGCAATTAAAACCAAACATTTATCCAAGATGATATACTGGATTTTTCGGAGTAATAGTTTAAAAAATATATTTTAAAAATTTGGCAATTTCTTGCTATTTGGGGTGATAACCATTTTCAGGCTTCAACGTAAATTGAAGACATGCTACGCCAGGATTTCTTATACAATCATACATGATCAAATATATTTAGTTGCTCTTTTAAGCAAGTCTTGTACAAAACAAAGCAAGTTCCTACTTGTATAAAACTGCGTGAACCCAGATAATTTACTTGTATAATTTTAATTTAAATGAATTACCAGTAATTAACCTGATGAAAGACTGAAGAAGCTTGTTGGTGTACACCAGAAATAACAAATATTGCCACCTAGTGTGTGTAGAAAACCGGGCCCAAAGCCTCAGAGGCCTCAGATGAAGGGGGGTAATGTTCTGCCTGACAATAGAAATGCTGAGGTCAGGAGGAAAAATGTGGCAGGTGCCAAACACCAACACACTTCTTAACAAGAACAACTGACACTAATCTGAATCCACTGGTTTCCAAATGAGAGATGCGAAGAAGACTGAAAACGGTACCTTTCCTCCTATCCGGACCTGAGCTTGAAGTTTGGCCAGCTTCTCTTGATTCATAGTGTTCTGCGAAGCAAAACAAACTTAATCCAAACCAGACTTCACACAATCACACAAATACACAAACAACTTGCTTTATGATGACTGAGCAGAAACCTGAAAACACTTCATATGACACTGATATTAAACTCAGTAATTAGGACTTAATTAACACAACAGTGTTTTTTGAGTAAACTTTATTAATTCGAAATAAGATTTCCGTCGGCTGTTAAGCTAAGTAGTTTGCTAGAACGAGCTTAACTGAGCTAACGTTAGCTTTAAGGTTAAAATAACACAAAATAATTTCAGTCAAATGAATACTGACTTCTCTAAAGGTTAGCGATAGTATTCAAACCATAGAATAAGCACACGAGGTGTTTTAATCAATGTAAACGGCGTATTTACCTGTAATAAGGGATTATGTGTCCGTTGAACAGATCTTGCTACGAATGAAGTAGCAGGGGCTAGAGTATAAGTTAGCACTAGCACAATTCATTTCCGGTTATAATTTTCAAAATAAATTTTCAATCATTTATTTATTTTTTTGATTATTCCAAATTATTTGAAGATAATTTAAAAAAATACAACAGAACTGTGTAGAATGTACATCATAATCAAACCACATGGAGTAGGTAAACAAATAACAGTTTTCACAGGTCAATTAGAGCTTTTAAATTGAAAATTTCAGATGCATTTCCGGTTTTATAATGACCTTTTCTCGTTTAACTTTGTCCAAGGCAGTGCAGAGAAGCACGCGGTTGTGTGGATGTGATGTCACGTGGGCTGTTCTCAGAGAAATGGGAAAAATGCTCTGGGCCAATAAGAAGCAAATGTCGCATCTTTGAGGGGCGGGTTCCTAACTTTAATGGTGCGTTTAATTTACACTCAGATGTCGGAATTCCACTTCTTAGCTCGGAAAATATAAACCGGAACAGTTAACCTTGTGTTTATGATACGTTTTTGGCCATGACTGGAAAATAGGGGAAAAAAAATTAACTATCCTTATTCATATTTTTGTCTGTTTTTGTGTCAGTTAAACAGATAACATTGTACAAGAGCTACTCACAGATGTAATCCGTTAGATTACAAATGGCTAAAATGCAGAGGAATACATTGAAGCTAGTCTGCTCACGGAGTGTTAAAAAATAGCAAACGCCACTGGTTGGAGGTGACGTCATTTTCATAGCTGTGTCTGATTTTCTAGGTGAATGGAACGCAGCATAAGAAAACTTACTTTTATTGTGAAACGTTTCTGGTTGGACATCCGGGTCGTGATCGCTAACCATTACTTGTTAGCAACAACTGTATGAGAAGAAAGGCAGCCAAAATGCAATCGTCTGTAGTTCCCATCGTAGTTTTCTCATTGTTGCAGTTCTTACTTTCTATTTCGTGTTTCGAGGAGGTTGTTGAATCAGCTAATGGAAGAGGTGAGTTTATTATTTGAAGTAAAATTGATTTAAGTAGGTTATATGTTTGTAGCCTCATTGAAAGTGTTCACAATGTGTGTGTTCTTGCAGGGTTTTCAAAACGTTTTTCATCGAGGACAGATATTCAATTCCAGTATTTCTGGTTTGCCTGGTTTTTACTGCCAGTGTAATAGTTATAGTTGAGACAATATTTGTATAATATATATATATACAATATATATATTCTTCTAAAACGTAGAATTACAAACGTGTTCGTTAAAAAAGTGACTTTCGTTACTGAAATTAAATTTGAAAGTCAAATTTGATCAGAATAAAAAAATAAAAAATAAAGCCAGGTTGTAAAAAGTTACATAACTAAATATGCTACCCAGTTGTATTTAATAATTTCTTTGTTGCACTTTCCCTTTCTTGGAAAGCACAAGGCGAAAGTGGAGTGGAATAACTATCATGTAACAGAACCAGATCCAGTCCGATCCATAAGAAACGGATAAAATAACAGCAATAGGCTTACAAATTGTTTTTCTTTTGTAAGAATAAACCTAGTTAAAAGCAGCAGTAGTTCTGTTATCGATCTTATCTAGAGAACACTTTCTATTTAACAGAAACAAATAAAAACGCAGAGTTAATGACAACAGTAGCCAAGTCTATGACTGTGTTCCAACAAAAAGACACAGGTGAACACATAAGCGTTTCCCTGAAGGTGCTTTTTTAGACAAAGAAAAACGAAGAGATAACACAAAGTTTCTGGGAACAATGGCTCCGTTTTTGTCTCCATCCAGGGAATAGAAGCAGCTAATCACAGTCTCAAAAAAACAGAGACTGGAGTACAGACTCAAAAAAAGCAATTTTATGAAAGTGCGATGTGTTGTAGTTTTGGCTTCAAATTGCCTACTAAGCATATTTTGCTGCCCAAATATTAATCAATTAATCCAAAAAATAATCAACACATCCACTATAAAGTGTAGAAAAAGCTGACCTTTTTTATATGTTGCTTGAGGTATTTTTATTTTTTTAGCAGCAGATGAATCCTGATAAAGCATTCACTAAAGGAAGGCTACGTTGTTGCATTTCAAGCAAAAAAAAAATAAAAAAATCTTATTTTATTAAGGATTATTTGCATCTTTTAATGTATTTCTAATGTATAAAAATTTTTTAAAATCTGCAGAATGTGCCAATTTACTTTATCCGATTAATCGGCAGAATAATCGAGAACGAAAGTAATTGTCAGCTGCAGTTGTAGTCTTAACATTAAGTGTTGCATACCAAAGCGAGGAGCTCTTCCATATGCTACTGGTTAAAACTCAAATCAACCTGCAGTCTAAAATAATAGTTCTTAAGACTTGTATGAAAGTAAAAGGTTGTAGGTCGGTGTTGTGTTCTCAGACGCTCAGACCCGCCCTGCTGCGTGTAAATACGACACCGGTTCTTTGTTCCAACAGGATTCGGAGATAATATCCACTGGAGGACGCTGGCAGATGGCAAGAAAGAGGCTGAGGCCAGGTGAGCTGAAGCTCCATTTCCAGTTGGGCAAACATTAACCTGTGACCTAAAAAGCGTAAGGAACACCACACCTTTATGACGGCCGTAGACAGGAGCAGATGAACAATGGCCTCCCTTCTACTGCAAAAAAAGAGGAAGAGGTTTTTTCATTTAGCTGCAGCTCTTTTCTGATCTCATGTTGTTGCTTTGACAGCGGGCTGCCAGTCATGGTCATCATCCACAAGAGCTGGTGCGGAGCCTGTAAAGGTATAAAACCATCTACCCTTTTTTTGTTTTTCCTGGAAACCAGGAATATTTTTTTATTGGCAGTAAAGTCGATGTAGGGGGTTGAGAGCAGCTACTGCTCTTTTAATGACTCTCTAATAAAAAAAGAGACGTAAAAACTGTATTTTGGGATTCAGTCAGGGTTGAAAATAGTTTCAAAAGAAAAGTGTGTTGAAAAAGATGTTAGAAAACTTAAGACTTGACAATAAATAAATAATGAATATCTCAAGAGACACATGATCCATAATAAATACATAACACATCTGATAGATTATTCACTGAACTCCGATCCAGAGCCGCACTGCATTCTGGGACTTTAGCTGCTCCACCTCTCACTGCCAGCTAAAGAGCCTGGTGGAATCCTTTTGGTTACCTAGCAACTCACTCATTCTTTGGTTGCCTGGCAACAACCTGCCTGGTAACTGACACAGCAGCAGTTTAAAGTTTCACGCTGTGCCTCATAACTGCTGAATATTAAACAACTGGATAAAACAAGAGGTCATGTCACTATTTGTGCCTGTATTTCAGATGTTTAAAACAACAACAAAAGACTAATAATCATTGATATTGATCATTTTCGGGATTGACTGATATTATTGTGATACATGTTTCACCCATATTGTTGAGCACTAGATGAAGTGACGGCGTTTGTACATTTAGGTATCTGGATGTTTTCAATTAGCATTTTAAGGATCAAATTTATAAAATTGAAAGATTTAAATATGTTTAATTACAAACTAAAATCAGTGATTTTTTTTTCTTTTTTTTTTCTAAATTATCCCACTGTTGTATTTTCAGCGCTGAAGCCCAAATTTGCTGAATCCAAGGAAATCTCAGAACTGGCTCACAACTTTATAATGGTGAACCTGGAGGTAAGAAAGCACTGCATCTTCAGCACATCTCCTTTTACTCTCGCCTCACTTTCTTTGCTTCCTTTTCCAAAAAACTTGTCCATCTTTTTATTGAGCTAGACTTTGAAGCGGAAAAAAAATAATTTGAAGCTGAAAAGACGTTGGGGGGGGGGGAGAGAAACCATGTGAAACTAGAAAAAATAAAATAAAATCAGTGATTTGAAACTGAAAAAATTAATCCAGTTTGAAATCGATTTGAAGCTGAAAAACATGTAAAACTGAAAATATTTGAAAATAAAAAATAAAGTAGAAAATATATTTGACGCTGAAAAATATTTGAAATTTTGGGGAAAACTTTGAAATTGGAAAAAAAATTTGAAACTAGAAAAAACATCGAGAATAAAGGAATTACTTCAAGGTGAAAAATATTTGGAACTGGGAAAAATACTTGATGTTGAGAAAGTAAAACTTAAAGATTTGAAATGGGGGACAAAAATATTAGAAACTGAAACATTGAAACAAAATATTAAAACTGAAAATAAGTATTTGAAAATATAAAAATTGTAACTCCGTTTTCAATCTTCCATGATTTGAAGCCGAGAGAAATTTGAAGTTGAAAAACATTTGAAATTAAAAAAGATGTTGATGCTGAAATTCTGAAATAAAAAAAAAAGTTTGAAAAGTAACTTGAAGCTGAAAAAAATGTAAAGAGGGAAAATTATTTGAAACCAGGGGATGTAGGGGGTCTTTTCAGTTTCAAAAAGACTGATAAAAATCAACAACAAACTCAACTTTATGGCCACAATTTAGCTCCATACAGTGCTCGACTCCATGCACCGACTCCATACACTCCATGCAGTCGGTGTGTAAATGTCTCTGCTGTCTGAACAGGATGAAGAGGAGCCGAAGGATCAGGCCTTCAGCCCGGACGGCGGATACATTCCTCGGATTCTCTTCCTCGGTACGAAAATCGTCGTCTGGGTGAACAACCTCTGGGATTCCTGTTGCAGGAATATTTCTGCAAAAAAAGCTGCAGTTTGTAGTGAAGCTGCAAACATGTCTGACGAAAGAAACAACTAGCAAGAAAGATGTTCAAAAGCTGCAAATAGTGTTTGCATTTTATTATTATTAGGACGTCTGAGAACATTTCAGAGAAAATCTGCAGAGATAAATACTTTTTATTTATCTCTGCAGAGATAAATAAAAAATCTCTGCATTTTTTGTAGAACAAGCAAACATTTCCCGGTTAAACAAAAATAAAATTTTTAATTCTACTCCTCTGGAACTCAGCTTAATAATGAAGTAAGTATTTCTCACCTTGTGTAAAAGTTGTGAGGATGCACTTCTACTCATGGATTTTTAAATGGATGATATTTATAATTTAATTTCATTATTTAAAGGGGATATTTAGTTATTTAATAGGACATTTATATTTAATACAATAGCTAGTAATTAATTTTTTTCCTATTTTGCCCTTCCATAAACCTCAGGGTTCACATCATTGTGATTCTGAAAATCATCTTCTGACCTCAAAGTTGGCATCCTGTGACCCTCCTGGGGTTCCCAACCCCCCACTTTGGGAAACTTTGCTCTAAATTCTACCAGTTTAACATTTTTTTTATTAATCGGTGGAACTGCAGCAACATTTCTTAAATTGCCCTTTAACTGCAAATTTACAACATCTGTTGCAGCCACCAACCTCGGATTGTTTAATAACTTACATTTTTTTGAAAAGTGAATATCAAATAAAAATGAACTTTTATTGTTTGTTTATATTTGAGATTAATCTTTTTGTGTGGCTCTTATTCCGTCCTCAGATCCCAGCGGCAAAGTTCATCCTGAAATCACCAACAAGAACGGGAATCCCAGTTACAAATACTTCTACAGCAGCGCAGAACAAGGTAAAAGAAATTGACTCAGCAAATTCAAACAAACTGCTTTAAACCTTGAAAGTGTTGATTGTGGTTCCACAGGATGTCTGGAGGTGTTTCTTTGTACTTTCGGTGATTTTATTTCTTACACACATTTTCTATGCAGTTGTTCACTTGATTATTGTGCAGCAGATTCTTGAAAAATTTGGAAATTAGATGAGTGAAAAACAAAATTTACACTGGTTTTACTATTTAATATAAAAAGATAAACAAACCAAGACGCAATGGCGTGTTAGGGCCATTACAGACACAAAACAAAGTTTCTGCCAAAAAACTTGGAGATTTCAGAGTTTGAAAGGTTAAAAATGTTTGCCTTTTAAAATTCTTATTTATAAGTTTGTAGAAAATTTCTGAGATTAATCTCAAATTTGGAGTTTTTTCTTGTAAGTTTTTTGACTTTCAAACTCAGACTTTTTAAAGGTTTTCTATTTTTAAAGACAATTTGAGTTTATGCTCAAATTTTTAACTTTTGAGAATAAAGTCAAAGGTTATTTTGAGTTTTTAAAAATTTTATGTTAAAGCAACTTATAAAATTAAATAATTTTTAGGTTTTCTTTAAGAAAATTTGAGATTCTTTTTTTTTAGACTTTTCAGACAGAAATCTCAGAAATTTTCAGAGATTTTTCTTACAAATTTTTTGACGTTTGGAGGTCAGAATTAATTTATTTTTTTTAAGAAACCCTCCTATTATGTTCGTTTCTGAGGTACAGCAATAATGTTCGTGGGTCAATTTGACCCGGGGAGTGTTTTATCATGTCATAGTGTCAGAAACCAAAAAATTCCTCCAAAACATTTTTTTATCTGATTATTAACTCTAATACTAACCATCTCAATCAAAATTTGTGCAATTATGTTTTTTTTATTTATCAGAAATTAAGGATTAATGACAACTTACTCAATTACTCATTTGGACATAAAAAATGGAATTTACATTTTTTTAAAAATATTTTTAAACTTTAAAACGGGTCAATTTGACCCGCAACATAATAGGAGGGTTAAGAAAATTTCTGAGATTTTTTGCAGAAATTTACTGTCATTTGTCTGTCCACAAAGACCCTGACACGCTGTCGTACCAAGGACACTTAGAAAGATTACAATCAAACGTGGCCTTGGAAGCAGAAACTCTGATGATTCTTCGCTGATATGTTTGCTTTCTGGTTCCTCCGTCAGTTGTGTCTGGGATGAAGGAGGCGCAGGAGAAGCTGACGGGCGACGCCTTCAAGCGAGGCCACACAGGAGACGAGCTGTGAGGAGCGACGGGGCTCCACCGAGGCTGAAAGGGCTACACTTCCTCTAGACGAGCTGCTAGCGAAGCCCCTCTAATATTTATACGTCTAACGGTAGAAAGTAGGCTCAGTTTCAGCCGATTTTTAAAACCACGGGTGCATGATCGTTCCTTTCTGTCCTGCATGGTTTTCTAAGCTCTCAAATCAATCAATCATGTATGTTTATAAGTTACTCTTTAGTAAATGTCAATGCAATTTACTGTACTTGGTGTCTGTAGAGGATGTAAGCGAGTCAAGCTAAGCCACGGTACCTTTTGTTAGCTCCCAGCTGCGTACACCGTTCAATGTTTTTATTAGAGGCATAAATACTCCTTTGGCATTTACAAGTCAATGATTATAGTTTCATATGTACATAAATGTCTTTTTTGAAGTGAAACCTCAGTTCTTATTAAAAGTAATGCTCAAATTTATTTACTCAGAAAAACGTTATATTAGAGAATTTGTTTCATTTGGTCATAATTGGTTTATTTTTTTACAATTTTGTTTTATTTGCTAATCTTTCTAAAGTAGAGGTTAGAAAATAGGAGCATGGTTGAAGACTGTTGTGCCAAAGATGAGCAGTATTTTAATAAAAATAAATCCTTAATTTTTGACCACTCTCTCTCCCTCTGCAGCGACGTGCTTCCAAAGATCCTCTGCTGTATTTTACTTCTGCTTTCTACATGATTTACTTTCACTTTCTTATGTATATTCCTGCCATATTACGTGTACTAGGTTCTGCTTTTCTTCCGTTTCTGCTGCATGTGATTGAACAATCTCGTCTTTTTTTTAAACTCATAACAAGGGAAAGAAAAGCCGATTTATGTGTCGATGTATTTTATACACGTGGAAATAAAAGTTTGTTGTATTGAGTCGTTTTATGCGTTTGGTGTATTAAAGACACAACAAAAAAAAGATTACAATATGTCACATTTTATTTGTTTTTATGCAACAGCAGCGATCCCTTATGGTTGCAAACAGTTGGCTACGGAAATTTATAGACGGCTTTGAAAAGGTCTTTGCTGTAGCCACGCCTTCGATTTCATTTGACAATAATTTACAGAAATAGGGCAAACATATGTAAATATACCCTTTAGACTAAAACTAGCTGCGTTTCCATTGACGTTTGCGCTAGGATTTAGCTGTTGCTTTGGAAACACTTTTTCCACATCACATAAGTCATGTGATCAACAACTGGATGTTACTACTGGTGGAGGTGACAAAGAAGTAAGTGGCAGGAGGATGATGGAGCGGCATGGTTTTTAATGACTTATCAGGTGAAAAAAATATTCACGTGTGATTTTTAATTGTTTCTTATTTAATGGAAACATTGTAATTGCAAAATTGTATTTTTCGCGAAATATCGACAAAGTTTTGCACGTTTGTAATGGAAACGCAGCAACTGAGGAATGTCTGCTATCAACTTGGCTATCAACACAACAGATGAGAAATTATCACAAGTAATCTACCAGAAAGAAAAAAAAATTACCTGACGAGAGAAACATTGCTAAAAATCTGCATCATTCTAATTACACAATGCTGCTGTAAAATCAGCAACATTCTCATACATATATATGTATACATAAAAAAAGAAAAATTTATAAAAAGATGTGCCGCACATCTGTATATCCAAACATACACAACTAAAAAATAGATTCAGAGTATGAAAGAGGAGATTTAAGTTTCTGAAGGTGCAATTTATAACCACTGTGACAAACCTCTGCAACATCTGAACTCGGTAATCAATGTTCTGCACACTAGAGGCAAAACCGGTGTCAGAAACTGGATTCCAGATATCTTTACACGCTAATTTCTTTATTGACACGCCAGCCTGCCTGTTTGTCCAGTCGGCTTCTGGGAGAGGAGTGTGTGTGTGTTCATGTGTGTGCGTGAGTGTGTGTGTGTGTGTGTCTGAGGGATGCAGCATAAAACTTAAATCCTTCCCTGCTTGGCGTCTCCGATAGCGCCCCACACGTCAAAGACGAACTCGTCGGGAAAGGCGAAGTCTCCGAGGGCCTCGTCCAGAGCCATGGCGAACTCGTCGGGGTTCTTCTTGTCGCGGCCGACTTCGACCATTGTAGCAGCTGGAGAGAGGCGGGGAGAAAAAACAAAAATAAATGCTTCAGAAAACGGGATCAAAAAATGTGTTTTCGTCAACATGGTTGAAAAATGTATCACAGTACAAGACTTTCATATTAGTCGATATTGATAATTATCGATTAGTTTTTTGTTTTAAATACCTGAAATGCTGCCTAACTGGTAGCGTAACCTTTCCCGTTTTATCCAGTTTTCACTCCAAACAGTTGTTGGTTGCTGCAGTTACTCAACAGCTTGTTGCTAGGTAACCACAGACTGAGTGAGTTGCTAGGTAACCAAAGAATGAGTGAGTCAGTTGATCCCACCAGCCCTTTGTTTGGGCGGCTAAAGCCTTTACATACTGGAATTATAGATATATTCTTCATTTTCGTGTTTATGAATATGTTTATTAGCCTTTCAAACTGATGTGAAATTTATTTTTTCTTTTATCCTTACAAGCACTTTGTCAGCAAAATTTACAATAATCTGCAAAAGCTTTGGAGAAAACACCCGTCAGTTGGTTGTTCAGCAATAATACAAAATGTGTTTTGAAAATGGTATCTTCTTTAAATTTTTTTTTGGGAATTCTGCACCTAAAAATTAAGTATGAAAAAACTAAAACTACCACTATAACAAAATATAAACAATATTTAACCAATTAAAACTATAAAATGCACTCCAAAACCTAATTAAAACTAACCAAATTAAATGAAAAGAGACAATGAAATAAAACTATAAACTATTATAACCCTGGTTGAAGTGGGCAAAGATGGCCCCTGATGGGGGTTTAAACAGGAGCAGCAAAAGCAAATGAGGTGGATTAGCTGTGCTTGTTAACAACTCATGCTGTATTTCTGGCATGATGCTCCTGAGATTGTTTTACAGCAACGATTTTCAGTCAGAGGCCTCTATGGAGTCGCTGCAGGACTGACTGCTACCTGAGATCCATCACCATTCACCACAACTCTAAGGATGCTGGGTGATGAGAGTTTTGACATTTCTCTTTTTGATCAACTATTTTTGAATTGAATAAATAATAATAGTGAAAAAATGAATTGTATATTTTATATTTTAAGCAGATATACTGAGAATAACTTCTTCAGCAGGAGTAATTTTAAATTCATGAGCTAATCAAACATCTTCCTACCAAGCTCAGTGTCTCTGATCCCCATGTAGCTCTCCAGGAGGTCGTCTACTTTCTTTATTGCTTTCTCATCAAATTCTGTCGGCTGCAAAACAAGAACAGTTTAGAATATTTTCTTCCAGTTTCCTTTAAGGCACAAGGGAGGAAAGTCACAGCAGTTATTTTTAAAGGAATACACTCACGCAACTCCCATTTATGAAGAAGACGAACAAAATAGGTTAATTTCCACCCCTTAAAATGTTTTTCTTTCATTTCTCTTCATATAGAAATGGGTCACTTCTAAGGTATTGTTCAACATTGTTTATTCTGATATGCCATGTTAAAAAGAGCAAGACGTCTGGTAAAGATGTGTAAAAAAATAATTAAAATTAACGTCTTTAAATGCAGTGACTTAAGTTCCGTCAAATAAAAGTGGTTTTTTTATTTATTTGCCAGTTTATGGCATCATTAACTCTAAAAACTGTGGGAGGTTATTTTTTCAAAGTAGGATATTTTTCACACTAAATATTTAAAATCTGAATGACATAATGGATTTTTCTCTAATTATCAGAGTGTGATTATGCTGCTTCAATAAAATATCAATTTATTTCAACAGGATGCAAAAGAGCAAAAGGAATAGCTATAAAACATTAAAAGACAAATCTAGATATAACATGATATTAATTGCACTACAGTAACAGTGTTGCCATTCTTTCAGAGCTGTTGTTTTCCATAAAACATTGTTAAACAAAACCAAAGTGAATGGAAGTAGCTAAAAATCCAAATCTGAAGCAAATATCACAGTTTTGATACACTGAAATCTACTTTCTAATTTATTTAGACATTTTTTCCAACATCCGCTTATTTTCATTTTCTGTTTAAATATTTTGCCCATCATTTTGCTGCTGCTGAATTCCCTCGCTGAAGAACAATGAAGGTTATTTCTGTCTCAACAAACAGCTGCATCTAGTTCAGAGGCGAGTAGAAAACACACAAATTATACTCAACTTACAGTAGTGATACTATGACATATTTTTACTCAAATAAAAGTAAAACAGTACATGGTAAAAAGTTTACTCAAGTACTGAGTAAATGATCAAATTATCAATCATTTAATATTTAAAAATTGCATAATCAGATAGGGGCTGCACAGTGGCGCAGTTGGTAGAGCTGTTGCCTTGCAGCAAGAAGGTTCTGGGTTTGATTCCCGACCCGGGTCTATCTACATGCTCTACATGTTCTCCCTGTGCATGCGTGGGTTTTCTCTGGGTACTCTGGCTTCCTGCCACAGTCCAAAAACATGACTGTGAGGTTAATTGAGTGTGTGTGTGCATGGTTGTGTGTCTCTGTGTTGCCCTGCGACAGACTGGCGACCTGTCCACAGTGACCCCGCCTCTCGCCCGGAACGTTAGCTGGAGATGGACACCAGCACCCCTCCTGACCCCACTGAGGGACAAGGGTGTCAGGAAAATGGACGGATGGATGGATAATCAGATGGACCAAATTACAAAGTTGAGTGGAATTGTTTTGCATTTTAAGGACAAAAGGGACAATAATTCATATAAATAACAAAGAATAACATAATCAGGCAAAAGAAAAGTTTTCCAAATGAGTTTGTTTCAATAAAAAACTTAGGAAATTTAATTTTGGTTAAAACCATGTCTCATCATTGAGTGGGTAGAAAATCCAAAAATCTTAGTCAAATAAGACGTCAGAACGTCAAATCCGAGGTGGAATAATTCATTGAGACATTCACACCACAGCTCAGCCGTCACCCACCGACAGAGGAAACTTCAGACATAAATATTCAGAGCAGCCTTTTAAATCGCGGTGAATCATCCGATTGCTGTGTGGCTGGTTACATAAGGACAAAATAAGGATGAAATACCTCGTCCTCCACTGTGGCCGGACCTTTGGAGCGAAGTCTCAGCGTGCTCCTCCCCGTGCCGATCTTATTGTCGTTGCCCGGCTTGCCGCCCTTTGACCTGGGCTCAAGCATTTCTGTCAAAGAGGAAAAGCGTTGAGAAAAAAATAACAGTTTTATGTAAACTTCTTTCTCGGTCTGTGACTAAGATGTGAGTCATTAAATGCCAAACACCTGGTCACTTTTTATTTATCACTGCTGTGCAACAATGAATGCTGCTGACTAAAAAGAAATTATCTGGCATTTACATCTAAAATATTATACTCCAAGGATAAAATCTTGTGATACTTTTAAGGAATCATTTATATTATAAATTTAAAAATAAATTTGGCTTCACAGGGTGGTGTTTACCGTTTGGTTTATAATCATTGTGGTTCTCAGTAAAATAGCAATTTTGCGTGAGAAATTAAACAAAAGTTCAAATGATCAATCAATTATTCTGTGACATCACAACAGTCCAATCAATCAATAAGTACCCAGAACAATCTGCAGATCAAATCTATAGTAGAACTACAATGATTAGGGTTGAAATGATTGATCAATTATTGAAATAATTGTCAACTAATTTATCAATCGATTAATCGCAAACTCAAAATTTTGAGTTTGCGATTAGTTTCCTAAAAAAACTGCATATTTGGAGAGGCAATAAAGCCTCTCCAAATTATTATTATTAATAATTAATGTTGCATTTTAGGCAATAATATAATGTCTTGTTTTAAAAACGAATTGAATTTAATCATTTTTGCATCTTTTAATGTGAAAAAAGCTTAATTTTTTTGTATCCAATGATTCGATTAATCGTCGATTCAATGGAATAATCGTTAGATCCAACCTATGAGAATAGTGCTTAAGACTTCAAAGAGTAACTAACAGAAGGTCATTTAAAATTAAAATTGTATCTTTCATCTTTGAAATGTCTGTTTCAAACTCACCAAAAGCCTTCATGGGCTCGATCAGTTTGATGGTGAAGGTCGTGTTCCTGGGAAGGTCTTTGAGCATGCGGGCGACCTCGTAGTGCCGCGTCCCGACGATGTTGCGTCCGTTGATGCACTCTATGTGGTCGCCCACGGAGATCACCTTCACCTCGTCTGCAACGCTGCCCTCTCGGATTCGCTGCCATGCAGGCAGAGGAAGGGCAGATTAGCAACAAACGTGACTACAAAACACTAAAAACACTTTTACAATGTAAATGCAAACAGGCTCAACTATTTACATTCTCATCTACATTTGGATAAATGTTCACAGGAAGTTGCAGAGAAACGTTTTGTTCAACTTTCTATACGGTAAATTTCGCTGGATATCATAGTCTTTACTGGAAACAGTGAAGCTCTTTAAAATCTTCTCGTTTTCTGGACTCAGTTTTTTTTCAACACTCCACACATTCTCAAACATGTTAAAATTTAACATTAGCATCTTCCAATGGTGCACACACGTCTAATAGCTTAGCTATTTTTTCATTTGGCGCTTTTGCCTTTTTCCACTAACTGAAAATATTTATCACACTTAGCTTCCCCTAAATTCATTTTCCTAATAAATTCTACAGCGCTAATTTATTTAGCTGTTTTGCAAACTTTCAGTTGACTAAAGTTCAACATCTATGTTGAAGTTTTGGTCATTCACCGTTCAGTTAGATACTCTTATTTTGACATTCCATTTCCTATCTTCACATTCCATTTCCTAAAATCTTACCAAGTATTTTGGCCTAGTTTCTAGTTCACAAATCTTAGTAAACTTGAAATAAGAAACCCAACTTACAGGTAACTTTTAAGCAAGAATCAGTAGCTTTTCAATAATTCAATAATTCCTTAATATTGATGAAAAAGTGGTAGCATCACTGGCAGATTATTTCACTTATAGGAAAAATTTCTTGTTACATGTTCAATAATCTTTCAGTCGAATTAGTATCTTTTCACCAATATTAAAGAAGTTATTTATTTTAAGCAATTTCTTATATTTTGCTTAAAAAATAAGTTAGTTTTGTCTTATTTCAAATGCACTAAGATATTTACACTAGAAACTAGGCCAACATTACTTTTGCAGTGCATTCTCCACAAGTGCAGCAAACGACATTCTGCACCCACAATGCATCTCTGTAGAGGTTGCAATTTTTACACAGTACACAGTTTAAAATCTACTGATGTTCTGAATTAACAAAACTCAACAACTATAAAACTAAAAACATGAGTGAAAGGTTTGTTACAAAGAATCACTTCCTGAAGTGCAACCTTACAGGTAGGAGTGTAGTAACAACTCTGACCCTGGTGAGGGCGACATACTGTGTTGCAACATGTCTGGTTGAAGTTAGCGCTTCAGCTTAATACAACGCTGGTGTAGGACTTTAGCATTAGTGGAACTAATGTTTATGATTAGTGCTTTAGTGTTAGCACAACTACATTTTTAGCTAGCAGTGTCAACCGTCAGCTATCCATTAAAAATTTTGTTTTCTTGGGATCAGAGTCCAACTGAAACACCAAAATGAATCCAATGGTCAAACATTTGACCCAAACTGTTCAGCTCAACAGAAAAGAAACTGGTTAGGTTGTCCAGAAACAAACCAGGAACCTCCAAGATTCAGGCCCATCATAAACTAAAACCTGCTGACCAACAAAATAAAAAAAGAAGTATGTTTGGAAGTGAGGCTTTCCTTGATGCACATGGGACGTTTGTGTAAAATAAATGTGAAATTAGTTTAAAACAGCAAAGTAAAAATTTGTTTTTAATATAAGTTTTTCAAAGGGAATCTAAATAGTTCTGAATATTCCTTCATTTATTAACTGGATGTGTTTAGATGATTTTCATACACAAGCGATGAAGTTGTAATTTCCAGAAAGCAGAGGTAATAAATTTCACTCTTATCAGGAAACCTGAGATTAATGAACTAAAAGGTTGAAGTGAGGAATTTGAGGTCATGTTCGGTTTTCAGAGGAATAGAAAAAACAGAAATAAATTAGAGGCTGGAGGAATGCTGCTTTTACTAACAAATGATGACCTGCAGACTGGAGCATCACAGGCGAGAGATGAATCAGCATCTTAAATATGCAGCTAAGATTAAAAGAAGAAAAACTTTGAAGCTGAATGCAGTTTTATATGAAAGAGGATTGTTCAGTGGTCCTAATCCTCAAAAGACAGAAAGAAGAAAGGTTTAAAATAAGAACGACAGGAAAAGGGTGACAGGAAGAACGAACAAAAGAAAAAATGGACGAAAGAAAAAGGAACAAAAGAAAGAACAAAAATGAAGAAAAGAAAAGAAAGAAAAGAAAAAAATTCAAAAGAAAGAAGCAATGAAAGAAAGGACAAAAGTAAAAAAAACAGAAGAAAAGAAAAGGGACAAATGAAAGAAAAAAGAACGACAGAAAAGGCAAAATGAAGAAAAACGAAAGGACTAAAATAGGATAAAAGGAAAAAATAAGATACGACAGAAGGAAGAAAGAAGGAAAGAAAGTACTTGTGGAACACAAAAAGAAAAATGAATAAGAAATAAAAGAAAGAAGGACATAAAGTAAAGAAAGAATGAAACAAAATAAAGAAAAGACAAAAAGAAAGAAACAGGATGAAGAATCAAAAGGACAAAAGAAAATAACAGAAACTGAAGAAGAAAAAAGGAACAAACAGAAGAAAGGAAGAACTAAAAAAATGTAAAAGCACAAAAGAACAAAAAAATGAAAGGAAGAAAGAAAGAACGAACGAAAAGACTCCTAAAGGTCCTGCAAAGATAAGCGGGTTTAGGCAAAGGCTGAAAGTTTCTACAAATGTCAGAAAGAAAAATGTGCAGAAAGAAAGATGTTGGGTATTAAACTTCATGCATAAAATAAAAAAAGCAATGTTTTAAATGTAAATATAAAGGTAATAAAAAAAAGCAAGCCCAGCATGTTGTTTTTGTCTTCAGGTTGCAAACTGTGCGCTCTTATATAATTTTCTACAAATTCAAACATTTCCCTAAATAAAACCTGCTAACAAGATAAGCTTTTTCTGCAATTTAGTAAATAGATATCATAAAAATACAAACAGCCTTGTTAGATTATATTCAAAGAACAAGTTATTAATATTTCTCATGTTACAACTCTACGTCCGTGCCCTGCAGTCGTCCCTGTCAGGCTGTGGAGCTGCAGTGCAGCAGCAGCAGCACAGGATGTCGCATGTGAGCAGATTGATCCCACGGATAAAACCATTACACAAGGTGACACATCACAATGCATCATGACTCACAACACATAAAGGTTTGAAAAGCTGCCAGAAGAAAGAAACGAGTTGGTCGAGACCAGAGATATCAGGCCTGTATTACCAAACCAGATAAGAGCTTGAGATTTTAACTGTGTTTCATGATTACATTTTTGAGAAACGCAGTCAGGTCACATCAGAATAGAGAGGACCGGATGAAGGTATCGTTATCTAAAATACTTCAAGTACTCTGTAATGTCCTGAGATTCTGCTGTTTTATGTTTGTTTTAGGACAGGCAGGAAGAAGCTTCTTAATATCAAAGCTGAATTAGGTTTAAAGCTATCAGAAAAAAATACATTCAAGCTGTCATTTTTTCTTATTTTACCATTTTAATAATGACAAATATGCAGCATGTATGTGTGGCAGTGACGTAATTGTCATCTTACTATAAAAACCCTATTTAATTTTTAGATTGTGATAGCTTATCAGTCATTGTCTGGAGTTAATAATATAATGATTAACATAAAGGTACCAGCATAATGACTTGTGTAACAGGATAATAAATAGGGATGCAAAAATCGGTTGGTGAACCCAATCTGCAGGTTTTTAGCTCCGACCTTTGACCAACCTGTCGGCAATGGAAAATACAATCTTCATTCAGTCCATGAATGCACCATGGTGAAGCTCTACAAGGTTACAGTGAAAACACTCTACAGTAGGGAACATGTTAACAAGTCAGTGGGGTTTAATCGGTCTTATAAATGACTAAATAATATTGACAAATTAGATTTTAAGAATAGATACGTTAGATTAGCGGTGCACCGATTGTAGGTTTCTGGCCGATCACCAATTTTTAAAAATAAAACCTTACGTACCCATTCCGGTTTTGGTCAATACCAGTTTTTTTCCTAAAGGTGACCTATTATGCTTCCCTGAACAAGGTAGGACAGGTCTGTGAGCAATACAAAACAAGTTTAATAAATTTTTTGCAACAATATAATTCTTAAATATTGATATATTAGTTTGAAATTCTGTCTATTTTTGAGCTGTTTTAGGGCGTCTTGTCACTTTAAATCCAGATGAGCTGCTACTGGCCACGCCCCCAAACTCACAGGTAAAAATGGCTGCAAACAGATGCTCAATTATAGAACCGTACATCTTTGAAAAGCAGAAGTGGAGCCTCCTGCACAACCAACAAGAACACAGCACAACAAAAGCACTTGTCTTTTCCAGCAGCCATTGTACAGCACATACAGTGAAAAAACAGCTGACCAAACGTTCTGGAACTCAGTTTGGGTTGCTAGGTAACGGCGCAGTCCACATCAGATATGCAAAACAATCGGGAGGTTTTTGAAACAGCTCGTTTTCCAGACATCAAAAAACATTAACTTGTTGCCAAAAAATTTTTGTTTTTTTGTTTGTCTTCTTAAGTGCTTAGGTTGTTTTTAGAAGCAGTTGGGACCCAAACAGAAGTAGAAAAACATCCAAAATGTGAATTTTGCATAATAACTGACACTCTGCTTAATTATAAAATCATAAAAACAAAAAAATGTAAAAAGCTGAGCTCACGGCATCACTTGCTGTAACTGCATCACAGTTGGTGCTTTCACATGTCTCCAACGTCTCGTTTGCAAAAAAAAAAAAAAAAGAAAAGGTTTTCTTCTTACCTTTATAAAGGCATAGCCTGCTCCATTGTCGGTTATGGTGAGGCCAAGGGCGTCTTCAGATTTGTACACTTCCACCTCCTTTTTGATCCCTTTAATGTGGGCAAAGATAAAATCCTCCAGGCCGATCTGCCCCCCCAGCAGCTTCTCCATGTCAATCTTGTGGGTGTTGAGGGTACAGAATAGGATCTGTGAAGATGCAAGGTGTAGATTACATGATTTAACCTATATATAACAGTTTATCCCAACCAAAAAGAGGATTTTGCTTCTATTACTGCAAAGTTATTAGTATTTATGTGGTCTTCAATCCTCCAACACCATCATCAATGAGGGAAACATCCTTCCCTTCTGTACGAGGAATGTGAAAATCTGGCTTCACACCTTTGTAACTGCAATATCCTCCCAAGGTGGTGAGACGAGAGAAATTTGATCAGTGCACACACGATACAGAAACTTCAAACACAGACACTGAAACCCCAGGAGGAAAGCGCTGAGGAGGTGTAAATCATTTATCCTGAGCTAACTCATCTGGAGAATCAAGTTCTACATGTTTTGTTGCTTTTTCAACCAACTATGGGACAATCTGAGCCAGACTGGATTTAGTGAAGAGCTGATTTCTGAGGAAAACACACAAAGAGTAAGAGTTACTTTCTGATTTCATGGTAGAATGAACAAACAGTGTGATCCACTCAGGCCCCGTCAGCAAGGCCTGCGTTGCTTGTGTACCAACAGGCGCTGCTCATGCACACATTAGCTAGCATGGCCTTGTCCGTTGCCTTGGGCTACCAGACTATAAAGAATAGGATTAAAAACAGAGGGAGGCCACTGCTGAGAGAGAAACTAAAAAAAGGGAGTGATATAAAAGGAGAGGGTGTAGAAGCCTCATCCCCCTACTTGTCTCCACTTAGGCAAGGGTATTACCGAAGAGACGCCCACGCTCGGCTACCAAGGCTGCATTAAACTCCTTCTCTTCGGTCCTGCTCGGCCGCTTCATGTCACACGTTGCAGAGAAAGCCTCTGCTCTAACACTTGACTCACAAGAACAGCTACTGCACCTCCCACGACCTGCGGCACGGAGCAAACACCCTGCGAACCGCATGGCAGAAGGGCAAATCAGAGGGAGATTCGTTGCAATCTGTTCAGCATGTAACCCCGGTACTGAACACATGCAAAAAGAAAAAACAACACACTGAAATATGTTTAAATATGACCCTGAAGAAACTCCCTAAATATTTGGTTTTACAAAAAAGTTGACTTATGTCAGATTTTGGTTGTAAGAAACCATTGCTGCTCTTTAATCCATTCCAAAACAATTTACTCTTCAGTATTTCCTTTTTATATCAACTAAACCTAAATGATGTAAACAAACCACACGCAAGACGTAGGGCTGAAACGATTAATCGCATTAATTGTAATTAGTTGTGATTAACCGATTGTTGAAATAATTGTCAACTAATTTAGTAATCGATTAATCGTCAACTGGAGTATAAAGACTCAAAACGGCCATTTGCTAAACAAACAACATATTCAGAGCAGTAATTAAGTCAAAACTATATAAAGATTTACATTTTGTATTTCAAACAGAAATCTGTCTTTATCTGTAAACATGTTTGTGTCAGAACTTTATAAATAAAATAATATATTATTGCAATTGAGTAATATTTTTATTATTCATTTCCAATTTTTATGTATTTCTAATATTTTATAAAAATAAGTTTAAATAGTTACATGAAAACTCAGCAGAATGTGAGTTTTGTCAGTATTCAGCTACTCAATGTAATAATTGATATAATAATCGATTACTAAAATAATCATTAGGTTCATCCCTACTCGAGTATTTCCATTTTCTATCAATTCAAATTTAAGGTAGGTTTAAACAAATGGTAAACAAGCCACACAGAAAAGTAAGGGATAAGACGATTAATCGGATTAAGTGCGATTAATCAACTTTTTTTCATTTTTTTTTTCAACTAAATTAGTAATATTAGTAATCGATTAATCATTAACTGGAGTATACAGACTTTAAAAAATGTCAATTACATTTTGCATTTATGTTCATAAATATGTTGTACTCAGAA
Organism: Poecilia reticulata; assembly: GCF_904066995.2. Lineage (NCBI taxonomy): Eukaryota > Metazoa > Chordata > Actinopteri > Cyprinodontiformes > Poeciliidae > Poecilia > Poecilia reticulata. The sequence continues at coordinate 24,111,964 of NC_088846.1, forward strand.
CTCAGTGGGATTATTTCGCTTCACCTGGTCAGCATACACTGAAGCAATGCTATGTTTTTGCATTTTAACCAAACAAAAATGTATTTTAAGGGCCTACATGCAAACCAACCAGACATGCACACAGCTTCTCTCCTGTACGTACAATAAAAAGTGAATTAAAGCAAAGGAGGAAGCAAACAAAAAAATTGCTGACACATTTAGGCAAATGATAACACAATCATTTACCTACGTCAACAAAGGCAAATCACCTGTAAGTTCTCCTTGTTTTACTGATTTCAGCAAAGCCTTATTATAAAGCCTTCCAATGGCAATATTACTGTTAAAAAGCAATGAAGACAATTGTTGTGGTCGAAAATTGCTATGACGGCAATATCAGTTGGAAGACACGCATAGAAACAGAATTTAATTTTATATCTTCTTACGAGGAAGGAAAGATGACAATCCAAATCTGGGTTCCATGTTAATTTAAAATACACTTTACAGATTAAATAACTGCAAGTCACATTTCTCCAAAGAGTGAGATGAATCCCTGAACTTAAGCTTTAATAAAATACATTTTTCCTTAATGTAGGTGCAAAAATAAAACAAATAATTGACGTTTTTCAAGCAGTAATGTTGCAATCAAAGCGACTCTCTCCTTTACATCTCCACCCACACACACTCAGCGATCACTTTTCCTTCCTGTGCAGACGGGTAAGACGAGACAAACGATGCACCTCCCTCTGAAATTTACTTTGCACTTAAACCACGTTGACTTCAATCTCAAGAAACCCGTTTCTTACGCACCAACAACTCCTGTTATTTACTGCTTGTCATTTTACAGACTTTGGAACCAAAAGGTGAAACTGTAGCAAAAACACTCATAAGTGTTGAACTTAAGCAGCTGCTAAGTGTTTTTTAAAGAGCGCTGTAGTTACCGGTCTATTAAAGATCGTCCACTGCTGCTAAGACTTGACCTTTCTTCTGTTTATGTAAAAATAATAATCTTGACAGAAAAGTTTCAAATGCTAGTTTTATACCAGTAATGCAGTCATATTGTGCTGCAGCTAAACTTAATCAGACATTATCATTGTTTGTCCATTTAAATACTAATGTTAGCCTGGGTAAAAATTATATTTTATAATATATAATACAATATTCTAGCAATTATTCTGATGATCAATCGAGTAATCAGATAAAATTTTTAAATATTTTATTCAATATTAGAAATACATAGAGAAATGCAAATAAGTAAATACTTTTTTTAAATAAGAAAAAATTTTATTGCCTAAAATGCAACAACAAAAACTGCATTTCTTTATTGGATTTATTTATTTCTTTATTAGTGTAGGTCTGATCTATTGATTACTTTTTTATTAATATTTGCACAACAAAAGGAGAAATCTGTACTGCTATTACAGCAATAAAATCATTCCTATAATTTCTGTCCTGGATATTTTAATTTTTAATAAGCAGGGAAGTTAATTTTACTTCCAGTCTGAAAAAACTCATTGGTACAATAAAAAATATTACAACCTAAATCTGCGTAGAGTATGAATACTTTGTGCTTAGCACACTGCCCTGAACAACAACTCAAATACAAACATTCATCTCCAGGATTAGTGAATCTAACCTTCTGGAAACGAAGTATGTTTACTAGTTTTGTTGAAGATACTAAGTATGAAATACTGATGTACTGTTATTACTGTGTGGTAGTTTTAATAGTTAACAGAAACTGCTGATGTGAGCTGTATGTTTTCACCCAGAAAAAATGCTTGTCAGCATCTAAGGCTGGCCAATCATTTGCCAAACTGCGGATGTGACACAGATGAACAGGTCTGACAATAAGGTGGTTCCCTGATCTGGGCTAAAATCCTGTTTCTGATTAACTGAAACTACAAACCAGTCAGTTTATTAAGCTAACTAAACAAGAATACAATATACCAGTTATCAAGGTGAAAAAACAGATTTTTGTAATAAAAATGATCTAAAAACAACAAAAAATTCCAACAAATCCAAACAAAAAGTTTCTAATTTACCAATCCTCTTTTATTTTTTAAAACATACTGTTGAGTAGTAGTTACATTTACTTTTAAGAGTATTTTTGCTGTGCTGTTCTCTTCACTTTTACTCCAGTAACTTTATTCTGAAGTATTTCTACTCTTACTTGAGCAAAATTTCTGAATTTTCTACACATTGAATGAAAAACAAAACTGTTTAAACCAGAAATCCACTGGACTCAGACACACACCTGCGGTTTTTATTAAAGTTTCATAAGTTTTTTATTGAAAGAAACTGAACTGGAAACATTTTATTTTTGACTGATTTTGTTATATTTTGCTGTTTATACGAGTTATTGTCAGTTTGGTCCTTAGAATACCAAATATTTCACTTAACTTTATATGTTTGGTCCGTCTGATGGTGTAGTTTTTAAAAATTAAATGATTGATAATTTGATGGGATACAAAGTACTTGAATAGACTTTTTACCACATACTTGAGTGACTTCTTGGACGGCTTCTTTTTACTTTTAATTTAATAAAAATATGTTGAAATAGTGCTACTTTCACTCTACCGACTTCTGCTGGTACTTGTTGGCGTTACGGACCAGAACCACAAATAGCTGAAAAGCATAAATATTTGGGACCCCATCAAAATCGATTAGAACCATCTATTTTATTAGTTCAAATACCAAATATATCTTAATAATCCTTAATGTACACAATGCAAACCATTTAAGCACTCCCACCTATCCCAATATCTGCTATCTTCCTTATCGCCGCTCTTTGGGTTACAGCCAATCAGCGGCAAGGAAAAGTAAAATGGAGTTTCTTGATTGGCTGTTTCCCCAGTACCAGTCAATACTGTGTCAAGCAGCATTGCTACTAGACATTTTCCACTTCCCAAGCTGCCTTTCCTTTAGGAAAAACCCACATATAGGCAAATTTTACGCAAATAATTTGGAGTCATGATCCACAGAAAAATCCACAAATAGGCCTGAGTCCAATGTAATTATAAACTACAGACAGGAGCAGAAATATGTCCTGTAAGATGGTGACAACCATAATAATGCATTTGATATGAAGATAACAGAATAAAATCAGACCAGAACAACCAGGAAAAAAAATAAAGAAATAAAGAAGAAAACAAAATGTAATATTTACTTCTGCTTCCTGAAGTAGCAGGAAGCAAAACATTTTCACTTTTATTGATTTAAAAGTGAAAATATTTCCTTGAACAAAAAGACCACAGGTGATTAGTTTCTGTTTACCTGAGGTTGAGCCCTATTCTCACATCGCCACGCCCAGAAGGCGACAACTCTGACTTTCTGTTTCAGATTTCAGCTGAATCTGTTTTAAACGCAGAGAGCAATCAGAACCATGTGCGACTTTCCAAACCTGCTCCGCCTAAACAATGACCTACATCAATTACGCCAGGCTCCAGTCGGCCTTTAACTCACTTTTTCATGCTCCCTGTTTTAGAATATAGAAATGCACCAATCTGGCTTTTCTTGGCCTAAACCAATTTCCAGTTCATCGTCAGGTTTTGCAAGTCAGGTTAGATTTTGACCGATTCCAGTTTTTATTTCAAAAGACTTTAAGTTCTCTTTTAATGGAAGAAGCGGTTTTGAATCGAACAGAAAATGGAGTGAATACGAGTAAGGGTTTACTGATTACATCAGAGATTGGCCGCTGCATGTGGATCTTATCCACCGATCTTATCTGCCTCCACGAAGGTCTGAGAAATCAGCAGCTGTTCCCTTCTGCTCTGCAATGAGCGAGGGCCGACGGACAGACCACGCCGTCAACTTAGCAACTTTCTTGCTATATTTAGCAACTTTAAGACAAAAGAAATGAGCAAATAAATAAAAATGAGTATCGGCCAAATTCGGAATCAGCAAATCAGGCTTTTTAAATATTGGTGATCAGCCAGAAAACTGCAAACTGTGCACTTCTAAATACAAGATTATCTAGATTTACGCACATCAACATATATAGCTGACATTTACAAGATGTTTTTTTCTTTTTAAGTCCTAATTGATTTAATGAAAAATAAAAAATAAATATGTTGGATTCAGATTTCTGAGCCATTTTTTTAATGCTCAGTTTGTCCTATGGCCAAAAGTTCAAATACGTTAAGTAACAACTGATAAGGGCAAACAGGAAGGTTAATAAAACACTGACGTATGTATCCAAGACGGAAAGTTAGATAACTTGTATTTCCTCATGATAAACCTTGTACAGTATTATTATTACTATTAATGTTGTTGGTTGTTATAATTTTGTTTGTTTTTTTTATTTAAAGAACTTCTTTTGTATGAAACTTTATTCCTGATGCTGCCTTAATTTTCTGATAAATTCTGTTTGATGACATCGTTTTACATTTCTACCATTAACAGCTTCATAAGAAACTTATGTTTATTTTTTACACAATCAGTTAAAAGACAATTTGATTCTCTTTTAAACTGAACAACTAATAGCTCAAACATATTTGCAGCAAAACTCAAATGTTCGTAAGAGAAAAGTAATCAGTAACTATATTAGTAACAAAATATCCAGAGTTTAGGAATAACTAGTTACATTTACTTAAGTAACTTTTTTGGGAAAAAATTATTTTAGGAGTATTTCTACTATGCTGTACTTTTTACTTTTACGAGCAGTTTTGTTATAAAGTATTTTTACTTTTACCTGAATAAAATTTCAGAATTTTTTTACCAACTGAATGAAAAAACAAACATATTTTAACCAAAAATTCACCAGAGACAGACACACATCTGCAGCTTTATCAGTTTTTAATTGAAAGAAACTGACTTGGAAAAATCTTTATTTTGCCTAATTTTGTTAGTTTTTGCATACGTTATTGTCATTTTGGTTCTTAAAAAACATACATTTCCATTTATATTTTAGTCCATTTTATTTTGTAATTTTTAAACATTAAATGGTTGATAATTTGATCAGTTACTCAGTACTTGAGTAAACTTTTTTTACCCTTACTTGAGTAATTTATTGGACAGCTACTAATTTTTATTGTACTAAAAATATGTTGCGGTACTGGTACTATTCTTACTTGAGTACAACTTTTTGGGTAATGATTAAACATCCTGTTGTTGTAAGTATGTTGGAAATAAAAAAATGGGTCATTTGAGTTTAACCTACATTAACTTCTTGTTTATTTACACTTCAGGAAGTTGGTTAATGCAAGAAAAAACAGGCAGACGCCCAGATGGGATTGTTCAACATAATCCCCCGTAACCCCCAGTTAAGAAACGTCTGGCCGGGCTCACTCACGCACGCACAGCAATCTGAAATCTGCAAAACAGAAACTAGTTGCAAGCGCGGCTCTTTCCAGCAACCACAGCTCAGAAATTCAAATGACAGGCAAATAAATTCATGTGTGCTTTCAGGTAACCAGGTGGACAGGAGGCAAAGTCCAGGAGCCACACCTGAAACGCTCCAGCTGCACGGCCATTAAAACGCAGACCTTGAACTGAGCCACATAGAAACAGCTTATTCTGTGACCCAAAACTGTAGAAACTGCAGACCGATTCACAGATATCAGTGCATCTGACCCGTTTGAGGGTTTTAGAAAGCATACACATGCAAATATGTTAATCTAAACTTTAACTTGGGTTTAAATTTTACCCAGTAAAATTTAATGATTAAAATACATTTATACATTTTATAAGTTATATAGCATATAACTTATGCATAATTTATATATTCAAATTTATATAATTATTAGAAATTATAATAAACCTATAATAAATGTATTACAAATCATGAGTTTATATATTTATATATTCATTAAAATAGCAAATTATGCATTATTTTAATAAATAATTACATTTATTATTTAATATATAATGCATCATTTAATAAATTACTCATTTAGTAATGCATTATTAAGATAACAAATAAGTTCCAGAAAAAAAACAATGAGATGCTGTTAGCTGCTGCCAGCTTGTCAAAAAATAATCACGACTCTTGATGTGTGTTGACAGAACTGCTGCAGTCTGACCTGCTGTGTTAAAAGGAGTAATGAGTTCAAGTTTAACAGTCAGATTTTGGTCACAAAATGTCACAGTGGACATGTTAGAGACCAAAGAAACATACATTTTATTTTATTTTTAATGTAAATACTGTGAGATTTTTACTCAGGGTTCTCATACTGTGGAAATCTCAACACCAAATGGAAAATTTAGATGCATTTATTTTCTTTTACAACTGATTCATGAAACTATTGGAACAAGCAACTTCTTCTTTTTTTTTTTTTTAACAAAAATCGGCCCAAATTGTAATTTTTTTCTCTTTATTTACATTACAGCCCTCTATATGTAAAAATAGCCCAATTGATTTATTTCTCACTAAAATGTGTTATTGGCAATACTGCCCAGGTTTTCTGTTAGTCCAAACCCAGCGGATAAAAACAGATGTCACAGTCATAATGATTGATGCTCACTGTGAAACCGTCTTTTCATTTAGTTTTGAGTTCAGACTGGATTTGACAGCTGTGCATAACATTTCAATAGCTGAAGCTGTAAATTCTATTTTTAATTAACATTTTAATGCCTAGTTAAAATAAATCCCAGCTGATTGAATGTGGTTGAGAAAACTCCACTTATAGTCACAGCATGCTAGCATAGCTCTAATATATCAGCTCTTTTTGTGGATTTTTGTTCATAAATATCATTGTACACCTTATTATCTTCATCACCAATATCATTGTTATCAGAGGTCAACTTGCATTTTCTAAGAGGTGGCATCTGAAAATGTGCATCAGATATTCTTTATAGTTTAATAATAATAATTAAGAAAACAAGAAATCATCTTTTTATTAAAACCAAATCTCTATTGCCACAATTAGTGTTAACAGGTATGAAACAAGTAACATTTTTAATCCATCTTCCTCTTCCATCTTTAATCCATTTCTTGTACTTTTGTGCTATAAATGTGACATTACAGAGAGGCCCAGTTCTTTTAGCTTCTCTACAAATTGTGAAAAACCAGTGAACATGCCATTCAATTAAGGAAAAACTTAGTGCTGCACCGATTGCAGTTTTCTGGCTGATCGCAGATTAACGATCTTTTAAAAAGCCTAACTTACCGATTCCGATTTTGGCTGATACCATTTCTTTTGTCTGAAATGTTGCTCAATATATCAAGAAAGTTGTTGAATTGGCAATAATGGGGTGACTATTGTTAACTGTAAATGTGCAGACATGAGCTGGTTGGCCGGTTTGTCAGTCAAACGTCTCTCACAGGAGAAAAGAAAAGCACAGTGGTTGATTTTTAGACCTTTGCAGAAGTTGATGGCATCGGTGGATAAGATCAGCTTCACGTGTGAAAATCGGCCAATCTCCGATCTCCCAAAACGAAGGAAATCAGCACCGATAAATCGGCTGGCCGATAACTCGATGCACCCTTGAAAAAATGTGTTGGTTTTTATAAGTCAAATAATAATAAACTACATTTATAGCTTTGTTCCTGAAAAGCTGAACTTCAGTTTGGGAAAAACCTAGCTTTAAGATGATTTTATCTTCTGTCCAGCGATAATAAAGTCCAGTTCCATCACAGATATGCTGAACGTTGGTGGTGTTTGTGAAGGGAGGAGGCCCGGTGGGCAGAGCTGCTTGTCTGTGTCCTCTGGGACAAAGATGTGACGAGTTATCTGGTTAGATTTCAGGCAGGCCCCACCGAGCCGGACACAGGAGACTTCCTGTGCTCAAATCTGTGCAGTCTAACAACAAGTACTATCAGATCTTTCCGCATTTGTATCAGGTTTTTAAAAGTCTACATTTGTGGAAAAAACAAAGTTACAGGGTGTGCTGCCAAAGGGAAAAGAGCCAAAATAATTTAAATAAGTAATGCAAGTCATTTAGTCAGAAAAGTTATTTAATTTTACAGGTTTAGATTTCTCAAACATGGATATCTGTGACCCCTACTACTGTATGAGTTTAATAGTTAAATAGCTGCCTGATATAATTAACTAATAATACTGATGGCATGCTGAGATTTGAGCTGTTATTTTTACTCTCCTGCCCACTGGGCAAGTATTAAGGCATTACTTAAGCAGGAAATTATTTTCTCGGTGTGCCAAAATGGAAAAATAATCTCCACTGGTTCCTGTAAATGTAAACGTTCTTCTAGTCCCTGATAGGATTTATAAAACACCCAGTTTAAAGCTGCAATAAGATGGTAAAGGAAGAAAAATAGCCATCACTGGTGTAAATAAAAGGTGATAAAATGGGTCTTTTTCTTCTTCCCTGTGCTAATTTCACAAATATGCTGCATAAATCAATTTAAAAATAAATAAGGAGCAATAACACGCATTAAGGTGCAGGACTTTATTCTTCAAGCCTCATTTGATTCAGTTTCAGCATTCACTCTATAAATTCATACCTACCATGACTTCTAGTGAGTCTACATAACAGTTACATCTCTAAGAGACTGCTGAGAGGTTACAACAAATCAAAAGAATTACATTGTTTAAAGGTATCGGTCAGGATGAGGATAGAAACAAGGCTCCACAGTCAATATGAACTAGAAGACTAGATGGAAACTGTTCAGATAGGAAGCAAACAAACAGTCAGGAACACCGAAAAAGCTTCAGAACTGGTACTGTTCACACTGCAATAATCTCATATATTCTCCAAAACACTGAACTACGGAGAACTTTTTAAATCTTCCAAGACCTGATGGGACAATGTGTTAATGTCCGATGAAGCCCAACTTTATTTATTTATTTTTTTATTACAGCTTAAGAAGTTATTTTTGGCTTAAAAACAACTACAAACTACAGGAAATGGAAAACCATACCCAGAGTGAAACACGGTAATGGCTGTACCATGCTCTGGGGTTATTTTCTTCAAATGGATATAGAGTTTAATAGAAGATGTTTTTAACAGATTAAAATACAGTGGACCACCAGTACCAAGAGAACAACTTTGGGTAAATGGTATGTTTTTATATTGAAAGGCAACATAAAAAAATTTGTATCTGCTTATTTTAATGGTTCTAACATCAAATATATCTCAATATGCATTAATATACATTAAAATGTCTTTTTAAACTACCACAGAAACCAACATCCACAGAGCTCTTCGTTTTCTACGGTCTTGGGGTTACAGCCAATCAGCAGCAAAAAAAATTAATGGTGCTCCTTGATTGGTTGCTTTGCAAGCGCCAGCCAATCGCATTGTGTCTAGGTGTTTCAGCTTTCCAAGCTGCCTTTTATTTTGAATATTTTTGATACTGAAAAGAAATCTGTGTGTATGGTAAGTTTTTCATTAATAATTTGAAGTTACAGGAAGTCATGGATGCACAGTGCCAGTCATTTTTACAACCAAAGCCTTCAGTATCTGCTAGAAAACACACGAAGATGAAGCAGGATTGAATTTTTCAAAAACATCCAAATCAACATGAAAATGACTGTGTGAAAAAAACTGACAAGACCTGGAAAGAGCCCAGAACCGAGGCTATGCTCACGCTGCAGGTCTTAAATTCAGATTTTATGATTAAATCCAATGTTTTTTGTTCATATTAATACTAATTAAACGCGACTGCATTTGAACTTGTGTGTGAACAATTTATGATCCCAAGTTGTTGTCATCACACAGTAACAAATTGTTTACGGAAGTAATAATGGATGGAGTCGTTTATGGATTAATTTTAATGTTTATTGACATTGGGAGCCAACAGTATTGTCACAAGATCATAACAACATGAAGGACGTTAATAAAAAGAAAGAACAAACAATAGAAAGGGCTTTTTGCGACGCACTGACAGAAACTACTGTGGAGAAGTTTGTTTGGATCTGAAGTCAAAGCCAACAGTGGTTTGATTGTGATCAGTTGCACTTCAGGAGTTTCTTCCAAAAGAACATAATTATAATTTTCAGCCATTGTTTACAACTAGTTTTACCACATTTGGCTTTTTCTGCTCCAGAATTATGACATGTTGCAAATAATTTTTTCTTTAAAGTGTGATCTTTTGACTTGAAGGCTTATAACGCATCCAAACTAATTTCTTTAATGCTGTTTTAATCGTATAATTAGTTGGAGCAAACATTTCCCATAAACAAAAAGATGCTGCTGTGTCAAACAAGAGAAAACAAAGGAAGCACAAGATTAACATCAATTAAATATTTTTATGTATAAACATTTATATGATTTTAACTAAACTAGTAGTTCAGCAAAGCGCATGCTGTGAGCTGATTTATTTCCAAACTAAAAGCAGAGGGAGTTTTCACTTTTGATGTGTTTAAGATGAATATAAATTTGATTTTCAAAGCAAATCAATGAAAAAAAAAAGTAGATTGGATCATTGTCCAACTGACTGGGGTTGAAACAGTTAATATAAAAGGCTGTGATGGAGGTAATATTTAATCCAGTGGAATAAAATGACAAATATTGGATAAAACGCGACATGACTGTACAAACTGCAGATACTTTAAAATCAATCGGATATGTATCTGATTTGGCACTACAAATGAAAGTGGTACCAATCCAGTTTAGTGATGGGTGAAAAAATAAATTAACAAATTGGAATTTGGTTGTTCAGAATGTCATGAAAAAGCTGAATAAGGATAGCAAAAAAAAAGTTGATTTTGGTCCCATTTTCCTGCTTTGTGAACATAACCAAAGTCTATCAAGAGGTCTGTCTCACAATCTGATTGATTTGAAGAATTTTCTCCAAGTAACTTTTAGTTGCTTGCAAAAATCTACAAAATAAGACTTATGGTGAATACTCAGCTGTGAAGACAATGGCTTTCTGCTCCATATTCACATTAAAAAGGTGAGTAAACATTTCAAACTGCTCCTTCATTCATCATTTCCGCTGCTCTTCCAATACAACTTGTTCAAAAGTCTTTTGTCACTGTGAGAAGAACAAACTGAGGCAGCTTCAGTAAAACTAGTTCAGACAGGAAAAGCCTAATGAGCGTGACAAATGGACTCAGTGGAACAAACAGCCATAGAAAAACCGCCGCTGTCCCATTCAGATAAAACAAAAAAAGGCAGAGTTGGGACTCATTAGGGATACATTTAAATAGTTGATGACTTTAAAAAACTGATGCATCACTAACCAGGTTGTGTGATTCACTGTAAACCAATGCAACTCAGATCTTCATGGTTTCCTGCTCAGATATTTGACACAACAAAACATACCACTCATGCTCCCCTTTCAAAAGAAGAGCTTAGATAGTTCAACCACAAAGGAAAGACACAGAACCTGCTTTTGTTTCCAGGACCTCCATGTACAGCTTTTTTTTCTCCCCTCGCATCTATTGGAACCTGCTGCTGAATAAACACGATAACTACGACTAAATATAGATGCGTTTAGTTTGGAAGGTATCCGGTGACGCCATACGGAGAAGAGACAAAGATCACTCTCAGTACTTGAGGTGTAAAAGGTGAGGCAGGCCAGAAAGAGCTGACAAGGTGCGTCTTTGGAGACATGACACAACGCTGACTTCATGTCCAGCACAGGAGCCGTTTCTGAGAAGAGCTACATATTAAACTGCATTCTTTCATTCCTTCCTGCAATATCACAGTAAAAGTTCAGTACCTTTATAAATACCTACACTAACATTTTACTGCTTACCACTAAGAACAATACGAGCATTCCTACATAGACGTAGACAGTAGCAACTAAAATGTGCACTTAACAAATCACAACTAAAGCAGAGAGAGAAACATAAAAATCACAACCGACTGGGAATTCAATATTCACATTTAGATAGAATTTATCAATGAGTTGATAAATAAGTCATGTTTATCATTTTTAAATACAATCAGGACTAAAATTACTCAAAAAAATACAAAGAAGGACTCTGTGTAAACCAACAAAAAAATACACTCAGGTAGATATCTCCTGGTAGATGCTTAAAATGTCACCACCACAAAATCTATAGAGTCAGCTCATTGCAGCCAACTAAGACATCTTTTATGATGAAAAGTGAAAATTTCAGCTCAAAATAAAAGGAATAATATAACAAAAAGAAACAAATGTCTGAATAAAATGCAATCAACAGACATCCAATGCCTTGATTTTCAAATCAGGATGAGAACTACAATCAAAGGAAAGAGGGAGTAATGTAAAATCTTCAGAAAGTTAAGATTATACCTGAGATTTAGACATATTAAATCAGAATTACTCAGCAACCAGGAAAATAAGCAGACATAAAAATAATGAGTACACTTATATGAAGTAGAAAAGGGTTACCAACCTCCTGCAATACCAGTTCCATTTTTCTTATTTAAGGTGTGACTTGCTGATTTTGATTTATTCCTTAATAACACATCCAAACTAATTTTCCTTAAGGCCGTTTTAATCATATAATTAGATGGAGCAAATATTTCCCATGAACAAAAAAATTGTGCTGCAAAGTCTTTCTCAACAGCAAAAAACAAGAGTAGCAGAAGATTACCACTAATTAATTAATGTTTTGTGTAATAATTTACATAATTTAATTAGATGTTCAGCAAAGAACATGCTGTCAGCTGACGTATTTCCAGACTAAAAGCGGATGGAGTTTTAGATTTCAATGATTTAAGAGGAATAAAAATTTCCAAAGTAAATCAACAGATTTTGACCATTGTCCAACTGATTGGTGTTGAAACATGTAAATGGGTGTGATGGAGGAAATGCTTAATCCACTGGTATTATAGTAAAGCCATTAAGAGCGAAACAACATGCTAATAACTTTTGGGCAGATTTATATTTCAGGTGTGAAATCCTTTGTGAAAAGGTAACAAGATGTTGAGGGAGTTTTTTTTTTTTTTAATCAAGTAGCAACAGAATCTTAGAATTTCAAAAATTATAAATACATTAAGGATAATTATTTAAAACCTAATCAAAAAAAATTTGTAAAGCTTTCTAGAAAAAAAGCATTGTAAGAAAGCTTTGTGTACTTTCTGTAACTCCACCTTCAACACTTGAATGCAGCAAAAAGCAAGTGATTTTTTTTTCTTTAGTTTTTAGCTCAAATATCAATTACTGCAACAGTCAAACGGACATTTACCATGAGATAGAAAGTGCTGTAGGTTTCCAGACAGAGGCAGCATCAACAGAAATGAAATTATTCCAAGATTCTCCCCATTTATGTATCAAAAACTCAAAACATTTGATGAAAAAATAAGCCTGAAAGCTGAAAAAGTATGTGTTTTCAAGGTTTGACACATTTAATAAATGCACAAATCAATCTGTAAGAGATAGAATCAGCCATTGTTTTATTAGCTGGTCAGACCACGAAGAAAACAAATTTTTTTATTGACCAGGAACAGCTTCAATCAATGCTTATTCAATAAATAATGGGGAATATTGTTTTTTTTTCCCTTTTCTATCTCTGCCCAAGGTTGATAAACTGAAACCAGGCTTGTATTGATCAGTTATTGGATTGGCGCATTACAATTTTTTTTTTTTAAAGTACCGCTTCAGGTGTATGATGAAGGTAATAGTTAATATAACAGCATATGTATGCAGTGACTAGTTACATTTACTAGAGTCATTTTTGGGGATGTGGAGGGAGTACTTTTAGGAGTATTTTTACTATGTTGTACTTTGTATTTTTACTTGAGTAATTTCATTATGAAGCATTTCTACTCTTATTTGAGTAACATTTCTGAATTCTCTACCCATTGAATCAAAAACAGACATGGTTTAACCAAAAATTTACCAGACACAGACACACACCTACCGTTTTTTGTTAACATTTCATAACTTGTTTTTTTTTTAAGAAACTGATTTGGAGAAAAAAAAATAATTTTGCCTGATTTTGTTACTTATATCCATTATTGTCATTTTCGTCCTTAAAATACCTAAATTTCCACTTAAGTTTATATTCTGGATGGTCTGTATGTAATTTTTAAACATTAAATTATTGATAATTTGATCAGTTACTCAGTACTTGAGTAGACTTTTTACTCTTACTTGAGTCATTTCTTGGACGACTACTTTTTACTTTTACCGTAGTTGAAAAACAAGTTGAAGTCGTGCTACTCTTACTTGAATACAATTATAGGTACACTGCCCACCTCGTACTACAGGTGAGTTTTTTTATTAGTAGTAATATTATTATTATTACTTACATCAGGAGGGCTGATATTGAACGCCTCTGCTATCTTGCCGTAGAGCTCCTTGACGTTGGAGAATCCCTCAATCCTCCCGGTGGGGCTGCCGTGCGCTAGCTGCGTGTGGAACACCAGCTTGGGCCGCATGCTGGCAGGTGGAGGAGGGAGCCCCGCTCCGTTCACGGCGGATTTGCCCAGGCTCCCAGCACCTGCGTGTCCGCCGCTCAACTCCTCGTTTTCGACCAAGTGCTCCTTCGTCGCCTTGTTTTTCTTCTTCCACGGTCCGTACGGCATGTTTCTGTCGTCGCTTCGAGCCGCTCCGTTTGAAAGACACCGAAGATGAGGCTGACCTGTTGAGTTCAGAGCCCAACGGTCGGGTTCGTCCTTATTTACTTCCTCCTCGGTGTCCTTCTTCCTCACTTCCTTCCGCGAACGCTCGTTTTCCCCTCTCCTCACCTGCGCGCAGTCAAGTTCTGACTTCTGCTCTTTTCTTTTCTTTTTCTCTTTAAAGTTGAAACTAACTCACACGAAATTTCCACAGGTAAGATAAACCCTGACTGAACCTGCGGACTACTGTCCAGTCCTCTGCCAACAATAGCTCCTCTGTTTGTGTGTCAGCGTGTTGTGGGACGCAGGCGCAGTGGGAAGAGCTCAGGATCAGCAGGGCACCTGTGCGCCACAACAGGGACTGGATCCGCCTCTAAACAATTAGTTTACCTCTAGCAATGAAACACAAAGAGAACAAACACTTTTACATTGAGTTTTAAGAGAATATAACAAAAAAAATACACTCATTTATATTTATATTTCTGTTATTGATTTTCACAAGTGGGTAGAGAACTCAAAAATTGTACTAAACTAAGAGTGGCAATACATCAGTAAAAGTATAAAGTAGCTGTCTAAGAAATTACTAAAGTAAGACAAAGAGCAATTGTTTGGTGGAAAGTCTACTCAAGAACTGAATAACTGATCAATTTATCAATCATTTAATATTTAAAAATTATACAATGAGATGGTCCAACATGTCATGTTAAGTGGAAATTTTGTTATTTTAAGGATGAAAATAACAATAATTCATCAAAGTAACCAAACACAACAAAATCAGGCAAAGGAAAATGTTTAAAAATCAGTTTCTGTCAAAAAAAAAAACATGAAACTTTAACAAAAACTGCAGTTCTGTGTCTGTGTCTGGTGAATTCTGGGTTAAAACATGTTTGTTTTTCATTCAGTGGGTAGAAAATCCAGAAATTTCACTTAAGTAAGAATAGAAATGCTTTCTAATAAAATTACTCAAGTAAAAGTAAAAACTACAGAGCAGTAATAATACTCCTAAAGGTATTTTTTTCCCAAAGAAGTTACTCAAGTAAATGCAATTGAGTATATGTAACTACCCAACTCTGTTGATTTTGATAAGTTCCTTCAATTCATTTTCTATTTATTCAATTTAAAACAAAAATAAGTATCCCAACGGGAAATTAAATATTATATTTAATTTAATCCAAGTATCGCAGGCTGTGATGTTGTAAACAAAAAGATTCTCCTCTAGCAGACAGTCTTGCAACAAATCTGCAGAGGCCTCTGACTGAAGACTGTTGCATGACAGTCTTGTATCTGCTGACATGCTAACAGCTCAATATCTGGACAGTAGAGATCTTATTTCTCAGTAACATATCCTGGATGACACAGTCAGTTGCTGCTAATCCACCTCCTTTCCTTTTGCTGCTCCATTTTAAATTTTTGTCTGGCCAAAAGAGATAAATGTTGAAGTAAGGGACATATCCATTATGGTCAAGCCTCCATTTCAACTCTTCTAAGATTTTGGGTAATAGTTCAAAGTATTTTTTGAGCTTTCCAGATGCTAATCAGCTGCTTCCAGTTGTAAAAACAATACCTTGTTCCCACGGTTATGGATCATAACAACTGTCTGAATGTAAAAATGCAAGAGCAAAAATCCTTCCAACATCAAAGCATCCAAAAGCAGAGAGGATAAGTATCCAAACATGCAATGAGTCAACCAAAAAAGAAAAGAAATCATGAATAAAGTCAACAAAAAAGAGGTGCATTTCAGTAAATTGTAATTGTAAAGTTAATTTATGTCAGTAATCAAATTCATAATCTTTAATTTATACAGATGGATTCCAAACAAACGAGTGTTTATTTCTGTTAATTTTGTCGATTACGGCTTCCAACTTACTGAAAACCCCAAATTGTACTGCTTAAAAAAATATCAAAATAAATTGGACAGATGTAAAAAAAATATTGTAATGGAGATGTGTTATGTTATGATCCACACAAATATAGAGAAGGCTGCTGCCTTGATAGGTGTCCAGTAGATAGTTGACTACTTTTTTGAAGATTATTATTTAAAGTGAAGACTGAGAATATTTATGGAAGGTTGAGTGGATGGAAAAAGTGCTTTAAATAAAGCTGGTGACCAAAAGGACAAAAAGAGCTGAAATTTTGATAAGTGGATAAAATTACAGTTTTTTTGAGATAGAAGTACATTTTGCATTTAGAAATCAAGATACCAGAATATGGGGAAGAATCAAAGCTGCCTGAGGTACAGTGTGGCGTTTCTATAGTCAGTAGTGGTGTTTTTGTTTTAAAGTACAGTTATTCAGAACAAGAAGTTGAAATTCTTCAGCCACTGAAACACAGAGATCAAATTTGTTTCTGCAGGACAAACCCAGCCAACAGACTGACTACATCTAGGAAGGAATGCAGCATCATTGTTTGATGTTTTGACCTAAATATGGCCATGTGACACAGATTATTACCAAAACAATAAATTTCCAGATACAAACAGCTGAAAACGAGGAGCTGAAAGTGACTGATGTCCTTGATTAAAGGGAACGGGGACCGGAAACCTATTAGGATGTTTCCTTTGAAGGTTTTACTGAAACTTTCCACCATGGAAACAGACAGAGAAATCACTCTAAATCAGGGGTGTTCAAAGTGTGGCTGCTGGGCCATTTTTAGCCCCTGAAATGATTTTGATGGGCCCACTGACTACAAGTCAAGAACAGTTAAAATGAGGCCAACAAAACAGAAAACAAATGACAACCCCCAAAATTTGGAAATTGTCTGTTTTTCTTTTAATAAAGGGACAGTCCAACGCTTTTTTTTTAAATGTTTTGGATCTTTACTTCAGTGCTGTCAATTACTCTTGTGTACTTGCTGCTCTTACCCTCCCCCTTGCTCTCTGCTACTCTATAGCTGGGTCACCATAACAGAGACTGCCATGTATGCTAAGGTAGTTAGCATGGTGACCAATTACAGCAGATAAAAGGTTTTTCTGTAATGGTAAATTGTTTTTCTGCCATTAGCACATTTAGCAGCACCTTCATGAGATTGACTGACAGCGCTAAGAACCTCCTCTTGCTCCGATTGGTTGTTTTTGACGAAGAGCAGTGCATTTCTTCAGACGACAATAGTAGCTCAGGAAGGAGGTGAAGATCGATCTTTTCATAGATTATCTGTCACAAAACGGTGATAGTTTTGACAAATATTTAAAAATATATATTTTTATGAACATTTCACACTGTAGTTTAAGATTTAGTAAAAAATGTGTTCAATATCAAACTTAAAATCTATAAAAGTAAGGAAAAATCTAAAAAAAAACAACAAATTTTTGCATTTTAAATGTAATGAATTTTGTGGCCTGCCGGTACTTTAAATTTGCCAGGTTTGGACACGACTGTGCCTGTGAAATACTCCAAGGAGAAGCTGTGAAGTGTTGCCACAGTTGACACAAACTGAAAAGTGGTGATCCCAATTTCCAATTAGCTTTGTCCTATTGGACGCAGTGATTTTCTAAAGAGAGGGTTTCCAGCTGGAAAGCTCCCACGCTGAGCAGGTGTGTTTACTCTGCAGCCTCCCTTGGCTGGTTGTGACTCAACGTTTGCACAAATCTCCAACACATGCTGGTCCACTCACAAAGTACTTAGAAGACAGATGCACAAGTGGATACAAATATTTGCAAATATCAAATATCTATAGAAAGATAGATTGAAACAATTAATTGTGATTAATCGATTGTCGAAATAATCGTCAACTAATTTAGAAATCAATTCATTGCTAACTGGAACACAGACTCAGAAAATGTCCTTTTGCTGAAGAACAGCATTCTTAGAGAAGTAATTAAGCCAGAACTGACAAAAATATATACATTTTGCATTTAAAATGAAGAAAACTTTTGTCTGTAAATATGTTCTAGCGAGAACCCCTCAACTGGCATAGTTTTAGCTTCACCAAAATGTTTTTTTGTTCTTATTTAAAAAAGGAATTTCATTATTTGATTTCATCCTTTAATGAATTTCTAGTATTTTATAAAATAGGCTTATGTGCTTTAATGAAAAATCTGTTGAAATTTCAGACCAGATAAATAAATAGATGGAGATAGGTAGACGTATAATGAGTGAAGTGGCGCCCCCTACTGGTAAAACATTAATGCCCCCGGTGTTGGCATTAGCAGCTGAACATGAGCAGCTGACACCAGGTCAGCTATATATACACACTCATTATAAAGCACATTCAGCCAAGATATATTTAATTTTCATTTTTGCACATCAAAAAAGTTAACCGTGTGTTTTACAACATCAGAAAATTCACATTTTACTATCAAAATATAGATTAGATTACATATAGATTCCATTTTCTCATTAGATTCAATATAGAGATTTCATTTCCAAGGGCTGCAAAGAAGCCTTTTTTGCAATACTGCTACACAGACTACAGATATTCCTAGGCAGCAAGTTGTGAAGCGATCATAACCAATACACAGCTTATTTTTTAGATTATGCTTTTGAAATTCAAGTCTTGCATGTAAAAAGTCCAAAAATGTGTCAAACAATATCTAAAACAGAACTAAGTAACTTGCACCACAACTAGCATGAGAGCCTCTGGTTTAAAACTCACAACAAAAGAGATTCAAATCTGAAGATTGCCTCTATGAACTCCAGGAGAAAATCAAAACTTTCTGTTCAGTACAAAAGTTTTCCCGGCATCACCGGGACTTCTGGCAGCCATTTCCAACCAAAGGGCCACTTACATAAAGTGTGCAGATTCACATAACAGTCAGAGCTCAAGCAGTCTCTCACTTGCACTTGTATCAGCTTGGCAGCATGCACGATATCTATAAAAACAACAAATAGCTCAAAAATAGAGGCCGCACATTCATCGGCTGGGGGTCCATCTGTGCAGTCGGAACTGTCCTTGTGGGAAAAGTGTCTCTCGACTGAAATGACCGCTTGCTCAGTCCTCGTCCTCTTGTCCTATGTGGGTAAGTGCCGCTTCAGCACGTCCTTGGCGTTCCCGGGCAACGTCTCCGGAAAGTTCACATCAAACTCTACCACCAGATCTCCTCTCTGGTCGGGGTTTTTGGGTAACGGGAGGCCCTGTCCAGCTACGATTTTCCTCATGCCCGGCTTGATGACGTCGGTGATCTTCATGTGAGACGTCTTCCCGTCTATGGAGGACACGGTGACGGAGCATCCGCACAAAGACTGCAAAGAAAAGCGATTAGGGTGTTAGGGAGGATCAAGAAAGAAAATCTAGAAAAAGTAAAAGGCCTAAAATGTATTATTGCAAAAAAACAAAACAAAAAAAAACACATTATATAATTAATCTCTGAGTCTTGAAGCACATTTTACAAAACTGAAGTTATCTTTTCACCTAAAGAGGATTGATCTAGAGTCAACGCTCAGCTTCAGTTATTAGAAACTAGAGATCAGGCCCGAAATCTGGGTGTAGTGATGGAGTCAGACCTGAGCCTTCAGAGCCACATAAAGATAGTTACAACTTCAGCCTTCTATCCCCTGAAGAACATTTCCAGAAATAGAGGACTAACGTTACAGCAGGATCTAGAGAAACTGATCCATGCGTTTATCTTTAGTTGCAGTGATTACTGGAACAGTCATTACAGGTCAGACTAAGCTGATCCACAATGCTGCTGCTGCTGGTGTTCTGACTAAAACCAGGAAGTTAAATCACATCACCCCAGTTCTAAGCTGTGTTTTCGAATTCAGGGTAGGCATCCTTCGAAGGACTGGTCTACGTAGGACGGATCCTTCGAAGGCCGGGAATAAACTAAGAGCGGAAGAAAAATATCTGTGGATTCGGACAGGTCTAGCCTTCACCAACTGTCCCACCCCCACCTCTGCGTAACTCATGTTGCCAAGCAACCGTGACAACGTGAAGCAGAGAGAAGAAAAAAAACGGAGCCGAAGTTTGTTTTTCAGTCATGTATTACTGATTTCTATATTATTCTTCACCTTTTATATTAAAGGATGTTCCATAGTAAAAAGGAAATCTCTTAGTTTGATTCTAAAATGTTCAAATGTGTACTGAACTTTTCTACAAGGAATTCAAATTATTCATTTACAAATATAATACTCTCCACATCGCAGATAGGACATTATGGTTAATAAGCCTATTATGTTTGAAGGCTTAACTTTAATTAATCAATCAAACCGATGTCCTCTGCTTTGAAATACTTTATAAACCAAACATTTTTCAACCAGACCTGTCTGAATAATATCGGTGTTTAACTCCCACTCATTGGGGAAAGCTAGCGGGAGTTTTTATAACAGTGTGCCAGGAGTTAGGCGTTTTCTCTCGGTATACCGAACCTGGAGCGCCCGGCCAGCTGATAAGCTAACAGCGGTAGCAGACAGGTCCGAAAATGTCAGAGCAATATTGCAATTAGGTGATGTATTGATGAACCGAGCAGATATTTAAGATTTACAAACTTACATTCTCTCCTAAAAACGTTATACCAAATCACGTTGTGTCATTTAAAGTGTTATATAGCTAAATAATTTGTCGCTATTCACCGCCATTGGCGCTCTGCCTGAACGCCCAGTTGGAACCCGCAATGAATTATGGGATATCGTGGGCCGTGAAGGATACATCGGACCCATCCTTCAAATCTGGGGAAAAGAAGGACGCATTTGAAGGATGCATTTGAAGGAGTCTTTGAATTCGGACAGGCCTTGTCGCCACGCTATGACGTAATCGGTCTACAAATCCGTCCTTCGAAGGATGCAGACCCTGAATTCGGACACAGCTTCTGTTCTAAAGTCCCTACACTCACTCCTTGTAGCTCAGAGAATAGACTTTAAAATACTGCTGTTAGTTTATAAATCACTGAACGGCTCAGCACCCCAATACATTTAAGATCCTCTGTTGTCATAGCAACCTTCTAGACCTCTCAGGTCTTCTGGTTCTGGTTCTGCTCTGCATCCCCAGAACCAGAACCAAACATGGAGAAGCAGCATTCAGCTTCTATGCACCACAAATCTGGAACAAGCATCAACACATGAACAGCTCAGTCCTCTCATCCATAATTTTTTGAATTAATGACTGGATTTCAACAAGTGGAATTATGAAATGTGCCTTTTTAAAAAAAAATTGTTTTAAATAAAGTAAGTACAGTCCCGACAACATATGGTTTTTTTCTTTGCAGATTATCACACAGATTCAAATGAGAAAATTGGTGTCTGAAGAATTTAAACAAAAATTTGCATCCTGTTGGTAACAAAACACAGCAATGTACCAGTTTGGGACTACTGTATACTAGCATTGCAGAAATAATTATTGCTTTGTTGTTGGTTAATTACAAGTTGCCCCATGTAATTATCAACCTCCACTTTCTGAATTTATTTGAATTTCTAATGATAGAGTTTAATAGTTTCTTTTAAAATCCAGCAATGTGATAAAAGCTGCATTTTAGCCAAATATTTCTTTCTGCTGCTTTAAGCCCAAGCAATGAGGTTGACTTTAGTTTACTTTGATTATTTTATAATTATATTAAAATCTTCCAGCTAAAATCACTTTTTATACCAAAGTTTCATTATGTGAAAAACAAAGCTTTCATGACTTTTTAAAAGAATTATGGTAATAACTAAATACACCAATGATTCAATAGTTTGAAAGCCACATTTAAAAGCAATACCTTATACCTTATATAAGGTTTGTTTCTTAATAACTCAGTTTCTTAAGAGGGTTTCAGTCAAGCTGAAGACTGAACTTGACTGGACCATTGCAACAATCTGATTTTTTTTCAGTCAATCTGCTGTAGAGGTGTTGGTGTATTTTGGACCATCATGTGTCCCGCATTAGACAAAATAAAATATCTTGCACATTACTGTTTGTAAGAGTTTTTACTGTTTGTAATTTTTTGATTGAACATTTCTATTTTGGTTACGAACAAAATAGAACATTGTCCAAAGAACGTTGGACCATTTTATGTTTTACTCAGATTTGCAATCCTAAATGCCATACAGTGAACCTCTACCTAAAATATATGAAGTATTGGTAAAATATATTTGGGAAATGAAAATACTTTGCGACAATGCTAGTTAACACACTATTGGGTGGTGTTGGCACAGCAGCCAATCTGAGAGCAGTATTTATTTTCCTTGATGCTGATTGGCTAAAACCCGCAAGAGCGAAGATATGAAAGACCGTGGACGTTAACTTCCCCGGTGGCGCCAAGATGGCTTCCACTGTACGTAGTGATGGTATATATACCTAATTATGAAGGTATATTTGGTGATTTAACTATTAAAATAGGAACTTATAAGTATTTTTAGAGGGAATCTCAATTATTTCCTGATTTTAGCTAGTCGGGGGTAGTTATGGTCGCTAATCTCCCCGAATAGCCGGACTTAACGTTTTCAGTTGTTTTCCATTAGTACCGCCCTGAACCTTAACATTTTACTGCACTTTACGAGAATCTGAGATGGTGGTGTTAGTTTTTATTTTTTTGCGTTCCTTTTAATCATTACACCGTCTGACCTTTGGGTGAATTTGCTGGAAGTAAATTACTTCCAGCAAATATATTCCAATATATTTTTGAATTCAGAATGATGAACTTTTGCATGAAAATTACCTTACAAGCTTTCTCAGAGTTGATTTTCCAAGTTAATTAATTTCATGATTTGGTTGACTATTATATTCTCCAAATTATATTTAAAATGCATAAAGTATATCACCATCACATTTGCATTTATTAAAAGTGATGGCATTTATAATTTGAAAGGATCAGAGATTAAAAAAAAAAATCTGAACAAATAGGATTTCAGGTTTCTGTTTAAGGAACAAAAATGTCTAAAAAACCAAAGAGAGTAGATAAATTACTTTTAAGAAAATAATAAAATATAATATTCTATCAAGGTGTATCGAAGTATATTGATTCAGTAGAGTGCTGCATCATTACAAAAATAATGTATTTTTTTCTATATTATATACACTTTGCCTGTTTTGTGTTCTAAGTTGCTTATAGATTAGCAAATTGACTTGAGAAAAGAGGTAGATCATACAAGATTTTTTTCTACAAACTACTACAAACATTTGATTATTCAAACATGTCACATGTTCATTTTCAACTGTAAATGAAATAAATAAAGAAAAAATGCCTTGTTTTAGTTGTATTCTCAAGAATATTAATGTTTTTTTCCCATGAAAATGATAAAACTATTTTTTTTCCCCTTACTGCTTAATTATCTTGTTGTCTTTTCCTATCTTTAACTATTAGTTTGATAGGGACTGAAAGATAATATTTAGCATAACCTTCTTAAATCACAACAATCAAAGTCATATCGGTTTAAAAGGTCCCTTCAGTTGTTTTTGCTGCAACTGGAAAGGGAGTTGATATTCATTTTGACTCCCCTGCATGAATCAAAGCACAGCTGATTTGCAGCCACTTGCAGGTGGGGATCACGTTTTTTAAAAAAAGATGAAGAGGTGAGTTTCAAAGCAGAGTAGGAGGAACCGTAGAAGCACTTCTTACATCATGAGCACGTGGGCGGCATGAGAAACAGCTCATATTTATCAATGTTGATGATCCAGATTGCATAATTGCAGGGCTGGAGTGCGAGTATAAGGCAGGGCGATGCTCATTCAGTGGTCTTTTTAAGCTCACCAGGCAGACCACCTACAGTTTATTGATTATGACAAGCTTTGAGGAGTTTGGGCTGCAGACTCACAGATGACTGTTCTGAAACGCATTTATGTGACTAATTCATCCCCAGCTTCTATTATTACTACAGCGCCAAGGCTTAAAAATAAACTCTGATTTTCTTTTTATACTAGGTCCGACTTTAATCGATTTGTTTTCTTACTTTCTTTTCTAAAACGGAAATTACAAAGTATCAGAGCATGGATATGAGAAATTTTGTTTAATTACAAGAATATAGTCATAATTTTAGCAGAATAAAGACACAATTCTACCAGAAAATGTCTTAAAATTAAGAGGCAAAAGTTGTTCAAAGTCCTGCTACTGAAAAGTTGATGCTGATGTTTTAAAAGATTGAATATAAGTCAATATAAAACTATGCCAAAGTTTAACTTCACAAGATGCTCAACATTCCTCTTTTTATTTTTGTGTTTGACTTCTCATAAATTTACTGCTACATTCCCTGAATATAACAACTTTTTTTCTCACTTTAGTTCGACTCTATTGTTTTACAACTGTGTTCTTGTAATATTATAACTTTATTCTCATAATTAAAAATAAAAAATCTCAGCCTGACCCTAATATTCTGTTGAAGAGTTGACTTACAATAAATCAATAGCACTACATATTGCGATAACCGCGTGGTTGATGTCAATAGATAGTACATCTGGTAGAATATTCAATGTATACATTATTCACTGAACTCCAACACAGAACCGCACAGCATTCTGGGGGATGTAGTCAGAGACATGGTTTAGCTGCTCAGCCATTCATGGCCAGCTTAGCAAGGTTGGTGGCATTCTCTCTCACTCTTTGGTTACCTAGCAACAACCTGTTGAGTAACTTTGCAGCAGCAGTTTCAGGTTTTGCCACTGTGCCTCATAACTGCTTAAACATAAACAACAGTGCAGAGTAAAAACTGCGGTTAAAAAAGGAAAGGTCACAGCAGTAGTTTGGCAGTATTTGATATTTAAAACTAATCGATAATTATCGCAATCGACGATTATTGAAACCGACTGATATGAAACGCTTATATCATGATAAGTTTTTCAGCCAAATTGTCCAGCCCTACCTGAGATCAAACACCAAATAATTAGACAGTGGAAAACATGCCTGTCAAACAAGATGGCAGCCTTAGGCGTGCTGACATCACTATGAACCACAGAAAACCAAGGAATGCATTGGCTCAAAAAAAAATAATAAAAATTTCTGATTTTCCAAAAATTAAATCTTCCAAAATCAAAAGTTTGATTAATTAATAAAACTGATTTATCGCCCATCCTCAGTTAAAGTGCTAAAATAGAAATCATCTTACCTGTCTTAAGCTCACTCGAACTGGATACACAATGTTGGAGCCTTCCCTCCTGAAGTGAGGATGAGGTTTGTCCTTGATGACAAAAACAATGTCGGCAGGAATGGTGTTGAGCGACTCGTCTCCCTCCCTTGGGAACGTGATCTTGGTTCCCTCTTTCCAACCCCGCTTGATCTCAATAGTGAGAATCTTATCCTCCGTCCGCATGGTCCTGCCGTCTGGATTTAACCTTTTGCGTGAGATTTTCATTTTCTTGGTGCAGCCCTGGAAGACCTCCTCCAGAGTGACCCTCAGTTCGTGGATGATAGGCGGGTCCTGTTTCCGGCGCTGCTGGCCTCCGTGCCCTTCCCGGGGAAAGCCGTTCAGGTTGAAGGTGGTGAAGGAGCCAAAAGGGTCGTTTCCGTCTACTTCCATGTCTTCGTCATCTCTGCCATTTGCCTTGCGGCCAAAGAACATCTCAAAAGGGTTGGAACCGCCGAAGAAAGTGGCAAAGGTGGCATGAGGGTCTCCATGGAAGGTGTAGGTGAAGTTGGTACCTTGACCATCAGGAGCAGGTCCGTTTCCTCCCTTCAGACCTGATGGGAAAAGAGGAAGGATTCATCAAAACTTCACAATAAAAGTGATGATTTTGTTAAAGGTGACCTATTGTGCTTCCTTGGAACAGGTTAGAATATGTCTATGGGCTATACAAAACATGTCCATTAAACTTTTTGTACAAAATCATTCTTAGGTAATAAGATTTGAGTCTGAGCAGTTCTGCATCTTTTGAGCTCCTTTCAGAGTGAGCTGTTCTAGGGCCTCTTGTCAATTTAATTCAAAATAAGTTGCTGCAGGCCTTACACCCCAGTTCAACGTTTACACTGGCATGTGAAAATGGTTGAAAAAAGATGTGCAATTACACAAACGTACATCTTTGAAAAGCAAAAGTAGAGCTTCCTGAACAACTAACAAGAATGCAGCAAGTGGAAAAACACAAAACACTTGTGTTTTTCAGTAGCCATTGTACGTCACATACAGCAGTAAAAGATTTTTAAGTTTTTTTCTTAGAAAAACTGAGTGCCTACAGTCAGAGGCTTTTTCGAATTTGCCATAATACAGGCCGCTACAGGAGAGATTTCCTGCCAACAGCCATCCCCATCTACAATAACGCTTTGAAGAATTTTACTTAATATGAGTTACACCGACATTTAATTTCCCTTTCGGATGAATAAAATACTTTTGAATTTTAATTGGAAAACCAGCTGATAAAACGTGCTGTAGCTCTGTGTGGGTTGCTAGATGAAGGCAGGGCTCTACTGGGGTTGCTTGGTAACACCAGTACCGTTGAATGAGAGGTTTTTAAAACGGCTAATTTTCCAGACTCCAAAAATATTATCTCTTTGTCAAAAAACGGCCGGGTGTTTTATGTTTAAGTGCTTAGACTGTTGTTTGTTTGTTTGTTGTTTTTTTAAGCAACTGAGAACCAAATGGAAGTTTTAAAACGAGCAAAAAGTAAATTTTGCACGATAGCATGTAGCATCTAGTTAATTGAGAAGACCCGAACTGATGATTATGTGATTTATTAAAGCCATTCGTATCATCGACCAATGTAAGAGCTAGACAAAGATAAATAACAATAATTACAATCGTTTTCACCATCCGTTGTTATGCAGGGCCCATTACATTAATAAAATGCTTTCCATTAGCACAGCAACCACATATTTTCCTATCAACATTTCAAGTTACTCAAATAAACCTCAGTACCAGTTACTGACCTTGTCCCCGACCATAATGAAGCTAAAACTGAGTTGATTTCTATTCTTTTATCGGATTTGCAGTTAACACTTTCATGAAGAACTCTTCTGTTACCATAGCTACGTTCGCAAGAAAGCTTAGCAAAATAATCTTCAACGGTAGAAACAAACAGGTCGCCGCTGGTCAAGGATGACCAGCGGCGCCCTCTGTTGGATGGCGGTCAAACTACAACAAGAAGGTCAATGGGATTTTATAAATTAATCAATTGGAACTAATTTTAATTTAGTAAACTATTAATCAACAATTAATCGCAAGTTGGTTAATTGTTGTCTACCAATCTGAGTAGAGTAAGGCACTTTTAGTGGTAGGGATTCCTAGAAAAGTGCTCCATAAATGAAGCCCATTCACCTTTTAAGGATAATTAGGAGCTAAAACACAAATTAAACCAACTAAACCAGACAGAAAATTCATTTAGATTTGCTACTTTTTCCTATTCTTTTGTACTTTGAGACCAAATTTTATCTCACTGTTACACAATTCTTAGGATGAGGTGATGAAAAACAGGTAGTTAGGATTAAGAAGCCATCATGATTGGTTTAAAACATATTTTGAAACGGAATTAGAAACTGAATTCCCATCTTGAGTACATAGTAAACTATATATACTTGTGTGTGTGTGTGTGTGTGCGTGTGTGTGTCTATATCAGTGAAACTGAACTGAATTGACTGGTTTATTCTGTTTTGCTTGGCTTATAGAGACATTATTATTGACAAAAAATACAAAAATATTGTGCTTTGTCTTGCAGCCATTTACTTCACACATTTCCCTTCAATGTTCAGGATTCAATGATGGTATATATATAAAAAAAGAATCAGATGGTTACAGTTCCCACCCAGAGCCATCTGTACTGATATTTTCTTTCCACACATTACAGGATTCTTTACCTTTTTTACCTCTTCTTGGACAAAAAATGATTTTCTGTCACGAATATTACAGTGAAAATGCAATGCAGACATTTTTAAAATGGCTTTTAATCTGATGCATTGAGATTATCGTAATAATAAATAGCACTTTATGATCATGATGTCCTGAACATCAGTTTCCAGGCCCTGCTGGCTGCAGAAAGGGGACTTGAATCAAAGCCAGCTGCCTTTTACAGCCAGGAATCCAGTTTTGTAGGCGAAGTATAGCGACATTCAGCTTGACAACACAATCACAAAAACACACACATTACCTTCTTCTCCATACTGATCATAAATCTCTCTTTTCTTCGGATCGCTCAGGACTTCATAAGCCTCAGCGATCTCCTTAAATTTCTCCTCGGCGGCTGCAGACTTGTTTTTGTCAGGATGCCATTTCAGCGCCTGTTTTCTGTAAGCTTTCTTTATGTCCTCCTCTGTCGCTCCTTTTGAGATCCCCAGTGTCTTGTAGTAGTCTCTACCCATTTTTAGTGTGTCAAAAAAAAAATCTGAATTAATTTTTAAAAAATGTGAACAGAAAAAAAAAGCCGCTCAGTAGGAGCTCTGGCCCCGCTCTGACAGGCGGATGGTTGTCAAAGCGAAGTGTTGAACAATGAAGAGCCGCAGATGGAGGAAATACGGAACGCGGTGAGGAGCATTTGGGTCTCAGCCACTGCTCTGGATCTTCTGCTATTTCATCCGTGGCTGGACGACCCTCTTTAAATAGACCGCAGCTCCCTCCTATGCAGAGACAGCGCTGAAATCAAGCTGGAAATATCTAACTAAACTGCATCCGGTTTGACGTCAAGACGTTTTTCACATGTTTTTAATTATTATTATTATTTCTCAGGTATTAACATAATCTTTATTATTATTGTGACCTTTAAAATAATTATTTACAATAATAATATTAAAATAGTTTTAGAAATAAAATGATTAACACTGTTCTTATCATTACTTAATCATGTCGTTTTATTTATAATTGTTATTAATGAGACAAATATTGATATAAATTATCAAATATATTACTGTATTAAAAATAATAGTAACAATATACATCACAATGTATTATTAGGACATAATAATTATTGTTAATAACTGTTATTGTAAATCATCATACAAGAGATAATAATGCATTATTATTATATTTTCTTCTTTGGTGTATGTATATATATATATATATATATATATATATATATATATATATATATATATATATAGCATGTTTGATTTATTAATTTTGCTCGCCTGTTTTGTTGTTTAAACATTTAAACATTAAATCATGTCTCATTGCTTCCTGTCTCAATTTTTCTTTTGACGTATTGCCCCATTCAACAAGGTAGCTTTTCTTTTTGTTCTTGTTTAATTGTTGGTTTGTTTCTTGTTTTGATTATAATAAGGTTACGACCCTGAAACTGTTCATATTGTGTCACAGCATTTTTATGATGTAAAAGGCTGACCTGAGAATAATTTATTTGAAAAAAATTGAATTAATTATTTTTGTTAATATGCACAACATTTTTGGATAATACTCTTTTTGTGATTGCTTAACATAAAGAACATTTTAACTTGTTTTATTTTTTTAACGTTACACGTCCTTTTATAAGCAAAGCAGTTTTTATTTTGAAAGTCAGTTTCCGGTGTAGTTGACTCCAGCTGGACTCGTCTGTCCATGAAAGCCAGGGGCTGTTTCTAGAAAACAAATGCTGAGCCTCGTCATTTTCTAAATGAGGCTCCTTTGCACATGCTGTCAGAGGTGAGAGGTGGACGAAAAAAGTCCCCACGCGTCACGTTTTACCTGCATGACGTCATAGTGGAAAACTGACTCCTGTCTAATCCCGTCGCCTGTAAGAAATTAGCAGGTGATCACGCAGTAGCCTCCAAGGAAAATGTGTTTAACTTAATACTTACGTTTTCATTTTTTTATTTAAGTTTTATTCAATGGAGACGACAAAATTTGATGATGTAAATATTAGAAAACAAAACAAATTTTTATTTCATTTTCTGTGCTAGAACTACAAACAGATATTTATTTTATTGATTTTTATTGACCAACACATTGATCCGTGAAGTGGGAATTGTTCATGCTTTTTAAAATATTTCTAAATATTGAAAACATTCATTTTTATTCAGCTCATTTACTCTGATACCCCTAGATATAACCCAATGTTACCCCCAGAAATCACCAAATTATAAAATAAAAGCCTGTTATTTACAATAAATCCAGAACATTGATCACAATATATGATGTGGATTTGCTTGATTTGGGTTTGTGACTAAATGTGTTGTATTATGTTCTTATGGTGTAACATACTTTGAACTGCATTGTTGCTGAAATGTGTGAAATATCTCCTTAAATGTACTGCAATCATAAATATAATTCATTGTGCCGTTGAGGGAAAATTCTTTAAAAGGTCTAGCAAAATGTCCAATAAAATTTCCAATTTAGCAATTTATTCAGATTCAGATGTAACAGTAAAGTGTTTGGAGAGGAGGAATTTGTCTTTTATGTTGGTAAATAATTACATTTTACATATATTGCTTCTGTAAGAGTCATAGTTTTTAACAAATAAAGCCTCTAACAAACTATGGCTCATATTTTCTGAAATAGCTCATCATTGTATTTGATAATTACCATGCCTGAACGTATCCAGACCGAGACAGGTTACATTGTGTTGCATTCAATGTTATCGGAAAAAAGAGTTTCACGTTCTTTGTCCTATCCTGGTTGGACGACTACATAAAATATGCAAAAGTTAAAGAATATGAGTACTTTTACAAAATGAGTGGCACTTTGTAATTTATTCAGTGTTATTTATTCAGCTGAAATACTTTGCTTTTGCTTAGTGATTTGGTGCTTTTAGTAAAGAGAACTGGGTTTCTCCTGAAGTAAAAGTTCTTCACAAAGGCAGTTGAAACACCAGGAGCAAGACGTTGTATAATTTCTCAGTGTTTGCAGCCATCTGGCGCGGCAGAAGCAGCAGTCAGTCACTCAAATCAAATGAACAAAGGCTGTGAGAAACGTTGCTAAAAGAAGAATATGGCAGGATCTGCTCTGCATCGTAGACAACACACAGGACAAACAACCATACAGATATTTCACCAAAAAAAGAAAGAAAAACCACACAGGAATATTTTGGAGAAACCTAACTGTCATATTTTTGGACTGCATGAGGAAGCAGGAGAGCCCCGAGAGAATTACAAAAATCACACAGAGAACATACAGAAAATCTATTATTACTATTAATGTCTTGTGATACAGCAAACACTGTAAAAACAAAATCTTACCAAGCATCTGGTAACCTACTTAAAGTTGTTACACAAACTTGAAGAAAATCAGCACAATTTTCACAATATTACAGTTCAAGAAGTGCTTGTGAATACATTGGCTGAGTCACAAGTAAGTTTTGTTCGACTTTTGAAGCTCAGACATTTCCAGTTTTTTCTAGAAAATGTGTGATATTAATCCCAAAATTAATTTTTTTTTTTTTTTTTTTTTTAGAAATTTTTTTACTTTTTGACAAAAATGTTCTTGTTTTTCTAGAACATTTTTGATATTAATCTAAAACTTTCTGAATTTTTTTCCAGCAAATTGACTTTTGGACTTCAGAAATTTCCATGTTTTTTTTTCTAGAAGATTGTTTAGATTAATCTCAAAATTTCTGTTTTCTTTTTTTAAATTTAGCTTTTTTTTTTTTCTCGCTCTCTGGAGTTCCTAGATTTCCTTGATTTTTCTAGAATTTCAGAGTTTTTTCTAGAAAAATCTTGGACTTTAGGAGTTCAGAAATTTTAACATTTACTCTGGGAAATTTGAGAGATTAATTTAAAATTCATGAATTCTCAGATTAATCTAAAATGTTCTGAGTTCTTTTATGTAGCAAATTTCTCCTTTTTAATATCTGCAATACCCTTAATATGTTCCTGTGGTATTTTTTTTATTATTTTAATATTTTTTTAATAAAGTGTTGCAGAAATATTGCAGGTTCTGTACCACCAAACAAGTAAATCTAAACAGGACTTGGTATTATAAAATAAAAGTTAAGCTTGCTGCATGTGAAGAGACAGAAAGGCTACTGTTGTGAAATCTGAAGGTCATGTAGCCTCTGCTGCAGCTACAGCGCCCCCTGCTGGAGCTCAGTCTCCTCTCCTTCCCTGCATCAGCTCCCAGCTCGATGAGTCAGCAGGGCTGCCGGTCAATAATCTCTGATTATCAAGCCATTTATGACCATGTTTAAAACAACCTGCGAATGAAGCAAGGTCTGTTTCTGCATTTTATATTTTGACAGAGAAAAACAAGCATTTTTTGATGAAGCAACATGGACCGGTTTCGAGGTTTGTTTGTGAAATTGGACCAGAACAAGGATGGGTTCATTTCAATGGCAGAGCTCCACGAGGAGATGAGGAAGCATGGGATCATCTCAGGAGATGGAAAGCTCCAGGTAACGTGTCTATAAGGGTGTAGAGTGTGCATGAAGATAAAAGATCCATTTTAAGAGTTATTTCCTTGTAGAATATCATGGAGTCTTATGATAAAGATAAAGATGGGCTGCTGGATTATAAAGAGTTTCTCAGCTACATGATGGACAGAGAGAGGAAATGGAAAATTCACTTTCATGACCTTGACAAGAATAATTGCGGTGAGTCATACCTCCAATTGAAATTGTTCATTTAAGTGAATTCAGTGCTGAGCATGGCATTTAATCAGCTTTTCAAAGACTTGTCTTCTCTGTTGGAATATAATAAACTTTCCTCTGGATTAAACATATTTCATTTACAGTAAAACATGCTTTTAAATGTCACAGGTAAACATAAGCATGTGTTTATGGTGCACACACTGCAGTACTAAAGTGACCCTTGCACTTATGCAGAAACTTCTGTCGTCGCCTGACGACTTGCAGGAAATGCACTGCAAAAACACTAAATCTTACTATGTATTTTTGTCTAGTTTCTAGTTCAAGTATCTTACTGCACTTAAAATATGACAAAACTAACTCATAAGTAACTTTAACAAGCTATAAGAGCTTGTTTTAAGTCAATTCCTTGAAATTGTTCCATTGGCATGTTATTTTACTCATAACATGGAAAAATATCTTGTTATAATTGAAATCTACTTTTTATATCAATATAAAGAAATTATTTACATAAAATAAGATCCTATATCTTGCTGAAATGTTACTTGTTTGGTCTTATTTCAAGCAAACCATAAAATTTGCACTAGATACTAGACAAAATACTTGGTAAGATGTTGTGTTTCTGCAGCGTAAGCAGGACGAGCGGAGTCGGTGTGTGTTTGTAACTCTCTGTATTTCTTCTCTGATCAGGAGTGATTGACCAGGAGGACATCATATGTTTGTTTAAGGAGTTAGGAGTGGTCATTTCAAAGCCGAATGCAAAAAAAATTATTCAAATGTAAGATTTCTTCTGCCCACTATTTCCCTTAATGGATTAATCATTTTGGTTAGTTAAATAGGAAATTATTTACTTAAAATAAACTCTTATGTCTTGCTGAAGAGTTACTTGTAAGTTAGTTTTGTCTTATTTGAAGTGCAAAATACCAAAATATTTGTGTTCTTGCAGTTTGGAAAAAAAGTCTAACAGTCAACATGAACAGTTGTGCTTCTGTTTTTCTGACTGTCTTCATTAGGATGGACAAGGACAAGTCCATGACAGTTGACTGGGACGAATTCCTGCATTATGTCATTCTAAACCCGGTGGACAACATCGGAGAGCTCGTTTCCTCGTGGAAACATAGTCTGGTAAAACCTTCAAACAGATTCTGGCATCAAAAACAAAACGTGTTTGAGGGAAATCCAGGGGAAATCTCTAAGTTGGTCTGTCTGCAGGTTTTTGATGTGGGGGAGAGTCGAGCGATGCCCATCGAGTTCCCAGACAACGTGTCTGGCTTTGGGGCTTGGAAGACGTTCGTTCTGTCAGCTGGTCTGGCAGATGCAGTTTCTCGAACTGCAACGGCGCCTATAGACCGACTGAAGACCCAACTTCAGGTCAAACATCCGTTTTGGAAGCTTTTGCAGCTTTGAAAACATTCCAACATTAACGTCTAAACCAAGGGTGTCCAAACTTTTTGTCACAAGGGCAAAGTCATAAAGTCAAATAAAATTACCTTTACTTGCTTATCAATAAACTAATCATTGGATTCTTGAATTAAAAAGCAGTCAAGTTTGTTACCGGGAAGGGATGTGTAATTATTCTAGATCAAAAACTTTAAAATGATTTTGCAGGTTTGTCTTATTATGAGAAGTTTAGCTAATTTTCTAGGTACTGTTGAAGATTTTAAGTTATAGTATATATTTGGGAAATATCTCTGGCTCAATCTTCTTGCGGATCCCAGGTTCTCCCGGCGGACCGCGTGTAGCCACACAGAAAACGACAATGATGTCACAGAATTAGAGTTAATCCAATAGAAGACGACGTATGAAATTACAACAGAATCTGCAGAACAGAGACACATTCATTTACCTCAGACAAATGGAAAGAAAAGCAAAGACGTCTTTGGAGAATTGCAAGAGCAAATCTAATTTGTTACTCATTTGTATTAAGTTTTATAGTAAAGGCGTATTCTTGTCTTTAATTTATTCAAATGAGACAAATCTGTCCTCATCCAACCAGGAGCTGTCTCTGACCCTCTTTAGAGTTAGAAACTCCCTGCAATTTGTTTTCAAGATCAAACACCAGTTGTCACCATTATCTAAAAGTGGAAGCAGAGCTTCTCCTGAACTCCTGCTGTTTTACGGCTTTTCACAGATCAGTGTAAAAGCTGGAACTTTTCCTGATTGTTTCCCACACACAACAAAACGGCAGTTCAAAAAGAAAATCATTTCACTTTGAGATAATTTTGCAGATAGAAAGTCTCCATTTACAAATGTGTGCAATTCTTGAACTGAAGTCAGGGGCCACAATTTGGACACCTCTGGTCTAAACTTTGTAGTGACATAAAAAGCTGAGATTTTGTGCGTTACAGAAACCCTTCCTCTTTGCTCTGCAGGTCCTTGGGTCCAAGGCTTTTTCCCAAGGCTTTCAGGAGCTGAGAGGAGGAGGTTTGCGGTCGATGTGGCAAGGCAACTATGTCAACGTGCTGAAAGGTACTCCACAGTCCACACTGCAATGTCTTATCTATGCACAGGTGAGGCCCGTCCGAGCATCTGAATAAATCATGAATGGCTTCTTGTTTCTAAGCTGCTCTGCTTCACCCAGATGAAAGTTTACACCCAAAACAGAAGCCAGGAGACTCTGACTGTGCAGCAGCGTTTTGGCTTGGGTTGCGTCTCTGGAGCCGTGGCCCATGCTGCTTTCTACCCATTAGAGGTATCAGAGATCAGAGACAACTCTGAACGTTTCATTGTTTGTTTTGTCTGTTGGAAGGATGATTACTTCATTGGCACCTCTGGAAAAGATGAGCAAATGGCTTTAAAATAAATTTATCTTGAATTTAAAAATAATTTGTATATATTTATCCAGTATATATATATATATATATCCAGTAATAAAAATAAATCCCACATGAAAGGGGTCCAACTGTGAAAATTCACATTTTTCACATATTTATGCTTCCATCTGGGTCTCTACCGTTTTTAAAAACAGAACAAGTGCTTAAAACAAACAATTAGCTGTTTTTGGCAACAAATTTGTTTTTTGGTGTCTGAAAAACAGGTTGTTTAAAAAAAAAAAAAAAAAACTCCCGATTAAGTCACAGTCAATGGGTACTGTGTTGTTACTTACTAACCCAAGCAGAACTCCAGCCACATTACCGAGCAACCCAAGCAGAGTTCCAGCAGGTTTGGTTAGCTGGTTTTAGTGCTGTGTGCGCTGTACAATGGCTGCTGGAAAAGACAAGTGTTTTGTTGTTGACTCACCGTCTAGAGACCACTTGCTGGATTCTTGGTTGTCCAGGAGGCTCCACTTCTGCTTTTCAAATCTGTAAGGTTGTATAATTGCAATCTGTTTGCAGCTATTTTTACATACAAATGTAAGCAGCAGCTTATTTAGATATAAAGTGACAAGACGCCCTAAAACAACTCATTCTGAGAGGAACACAAAATAAGCAGAAGTGATCAGACAAAAAATATCATTACCTAGGAATGATTTCGTGTAAAAATGTTTTTATAGACCACAGAGATATTCTAAGCTGCTTGAAGAAGCATAATAGATCACCTTTAAATATTGATTTTTTTTTTTTTTTGTACTCTCCAAATTCTCTATCCGCTCCACAGGTGTTGAAGGTGAGGCTGAACCTGCAGCAAGCCGGCACGTATCATGGCGTTGTGGCGAGCGCCAGATCTATTTACAAACATGAGTCCATGTCGTCCTTTTACAGAGGCTTCAGGCCCAGCATCCTCTGCATGATCCCCTATGCAGGTGTGGAGTGTGCGGTTCATCAGGTGAGCCAAACTCAACCCCACAAACATCAAACACATTTATCCTGCTGAAATAAACTAATTTGCTTCTCACCGCAGTCCATCATGAGCTGGGCAAAAAGCGATCCTACCTACAGTAGTGACTCCAAACTGTTTTTCTTCAGTTTTGTGGCTTTTGCTTCTGGGCAAATAAGCAGCTACCCGCTGGCGGTGATCCGGACACAGCAGCAGGCTCAGGGTAACAGCTGGCATCTCTGGCTGCGTTTCCATTACAAATGTGCGCAAAATGTTTGTCAATATTCCACTAATGTGAAAAATAAAACGACAAGCAATTTCACAACTGCGAAACACGAAAGAAAAAATTTAAATTCTCGTGAAGAAGTTTGTCTTCTTCTTGATTTTTATTGGTGGTTGGCAAAAAAAAGTCAGGTAAGCATTACTGCCACCTACTGGTATGGCGTGTGGTTCACTCCAGAATGTGTCTGGATTCTTGAGAATGTGTTCTTGCATTATTATTATGCCCTTATTATATTACTTTAAAATGGTCTCAAAACGACAATATTATCATTTAGCCTGATAACGTCTTGTACAATTTATCGTCCAGCAAAATGTGTTATTGTGACAGGCCTAGTAGTAACATGTGGTTGTTGATAAAGTGCAAAAACGGTGTTTCCTTTGCAGTTTTGTGAAATATGCTAATTTCGTTGCAGCCGAAAAACCATCTCATCCTAGAATAAAACCTTTTTTAAAAAATAAATTGAATAAAAACAATTGTTTCTTCAAAATATGCATATTTCCATTAAGCAAATTTCTTTTCAAATTTTAAGGCTAATGGAAACGTAGCTTCTGTAACACAACAATGTTTTCTGAAAGCATGTGAACGTATGATCATACTTTGGTTTCTTTTCCAGCCTTCATCTCAGATTCGCGTCCTGCCTCTGGCGTGTTATCAGGACTCACTGGGATTTATGAGAGGAACGGATTTAGAGGATATTATAACGGCATGGGAGCCAGCTTCGTAAGAGCGATTCCATGTGCGCTAATAAACTACAGCCTGACCAAGAAATTTGAAAATATGTTTTCTTCCATGGAATCTTGAGGAATTCAAACAACTGTTTTATTTTTCTGGCATGTTCACTGAGTTTCAATGTAAAACAGACTGGTTTTTGTTGAACTTCAACTTTTAATACCTCTGACCAAGAAAATAAAACCAGTATGAGGATTTGAAACCATTAAACCTACTCGGGGCTGAAGCATGACTGACCGAACACATATATTAACAGAAACTGTGATAAGTTCATTAAGGTCTGCTCTGTATGGAAATGTGCTCAGCTGGGATTTTTAAAATAAAATTCTACCTTAAAGTGGGACAGACAATCTTTGTCTACATATAGAGTTGGTTTATTTTAGTAACTTTTTTGGGGGAAAAATACTTTTAAGATTATACTCTGTACTTTTTACTTCAGTAATGTCATTATGAAGTATCACTCTTGAGTAAAATGTCTGGATAATCTACCCTTTGTAAGTAACTTCACTGAATGAAGCACAAACTTGTTTTAACCAGAAATTCACCAGACACAGAGACACACCTGCAGTTTGTGTTAAAGTTTCATAAGTTTTACATTGAAAAAAACTGATTTGGATTTTTTAAAATTTTGTTTTGTAGCTATATTTATCTGAATTATTTTAATTTTGGTCTTTAAAAGTATAAATTTATAATATAATTGTGTTGGAGTGAGTAAAAATAAAAATGACTTTAATTTCAGAACTCTGACATTACACATGATTATAATATTACATTTTGTTTTAAAACAACACGCATGCAGTTTAAGTCGGAATTAATATTTTGACTATAATTTCAGAATTCTAAGACTACGTGTTTTTTAAATTGTTTTCTAGCTTACTTTGAAAACTAGAAACATAAGTTTAAAGTCGAATTTCTGACTTTAATTCTAGAATTTTAACTTTAATCTAAGAATTGGTTACTAACAATATTGCAAATTACATTTAAGATCATGTATATGAGACTAAAGCCAGAGTTCTGACTTTTCCAGTCTTTTATGGGGATGGGAACCTGGGAGAAACCACTCTCGGTGAGAGAGATGAGTTGGGCCGGAGGAGAACTATATTTCTGGAATATTTAAGAGATCTTTTAAGTTGCCGATTAAAGTCAGGTCTGAGATTAAAGTCAGATTTATTTCAAGTGCCCCAGATATTCTTTTAAATCTACTTTATCTGCAGATACTGTTGTAGGTTTTTCTTTTGCCCCTTCCCTTTATTAATCTCGCGTTTTATTTTTCTTATCGCGAGACCGAGCCAGTTACCGCGAGTGCAGACGTCTGTCTGCAGTGAATGAGGCCCTCCATCTTGTGGCGCGGCAGAGGAGAACAGCAGCAGAGATGGCAGACTACAGCAGCGTGGCTCCACCGTCCTCTAACGCGGGTGGGGGGATGAACGATGCTTTTAAAGACGCTTTACAGCGAGCGAGACAGGTAAGAAGTACGATTAGGGCAAAAAATGGTACAAATATTATGAACTTCTTGGTGAAGTGACCGATTTTCGTTGAGTCCCTGCAGTTGGCAGCGCGACAGACTAAGCTAGGCTAGGCTAATTTAAGAGGATGACTAATGTTACGCCACTGCAAAAGTGAAAACAGCTATCTAAAGCGATCACTGCTGCATAATTTGATAGAAAATAACAAAATTGCAATCAGTCTAATAAAATCAACCCCATTTTATTGTATGATTGTATCAATAAAACATTTTAAGGCGAACTTAAAGCGGTCCTTTGTTGGTACGACTTCCGGGCAGAAGTAGGCCGCAGGCCGCGTGCATCAACCCCCACTTGATGTTCTGGAGATGAAAATACCCTAAAAGTCCCGCTTTTCTTATGGTTTTGTTTTTTTTAGATCGCAGCCAAGATCGGCGGAGATGGCGTTGCGGCTCCACCAACGAACGAGTTTGGCTACGGAGGCCAGAAAAGGCCCCTGGAGGACGCTGGTGGGTATTTTCCCATGCCTAACCTGAATATCGGTCAGTGGCTCAAATCGATCTTAATGCAACTCTTCATGATTAATGCTTCCCTCTCTTTCAGTAGCCTCTACAGTGCATTCACCTCTTTTCAGCTGTCTGTAATCCAGCATTAATACTAACACAACCTACTAACCACATTAGAGATTGATTTTTTTTTTCACGTTTTCAAGTGAAGACGTAACAATTGCATGCTTCACCCCTTGCTTTTGTTGTGAATCTACAGAACTGTTTTAGCAATGTCTACATTTAATTGTTTTTCAGTTGTTTAGTGAAAGAAATTGATAAAAGTGGTTTGTGTAAAGAATGTAAATCTTGACTTTCAAGACAGTTTGACTTGCAGTGTTTCAATAACATTAAATGTGAGTCCATGTATAAATGACTTGGTGCCAACTCCTCTAAATAAATGTTATGTATAAAGCATTTGTTTATGTAAAGAAAGACATCTGTTACCCATTTAGGGCTTCAAATAAAACTTTTTAGATAGATTTTGAATAGTAATTATCAAGAAGTTTATTAAATACACTATACAAACATCACATTTAAATGTAGAAGAGGTTTGATTTTAAAGTTTATGAATAAATTATATGTAGATTAACTTTTGATGTCAGTACAGTTAATCAAACTGAACCTTTTCTAAAAATGTAGTTCAAGAGTCTTTGTTTTCCATATTTTGACAACAAAACTTTAAGACGATCTAAAATGGCAGCTACAAGCTGTGTGCTTGTGTGTTGTTAGACTGGCTTTAGGGATTTATCGTATTTAGCCAAGACTTGTTATACAAGTTTAGTCGTAGTCTGAATGTTCTGCAGAAAGCAAAACTGGAAGTAAAGTCTCATGTATCCTTAGCCTAGAAGTTTCTACCACATATATAACATGTACAAGTTATTTCCAGGTTCAACAGCATCATTAAGTTTGTGTAAACAGATATGATTATGCGGTTTATTTTGTGTTTTTATCACAGATCAACCAGAAACAAAGAAAGTAGCTACAAATGACGGTAGGTCTTAGTTGCTCTTTTCAAGTCTTTTAAAAACTAGTTTAATTTCCCGTCAAATGGACTGTAATGTTTCCCCACAGCCTTCTCAGCCATGGGAGGAATGGGCGGCCCTCCAAGGTAAACTCAGCTCAAATCTACCAACCAGCCTCAGGCAGATGTGTGTGTTCTACACACTCATGGTTTTGTCTTCATTTCTAGATCAACATCAGAGGAATTCAAGGTTCCAGATGGAATGGTTGGATTTAGTAAGTAATTTTTTTCTTGTGAGGTAAATTGCGATTTTTTTTTGTTCTTATTATGTGAAACTGAAATATTTCACTCTTGTTTAGTTATTGGAAGAGGAGGTGAACAAATATCCCGCATCCAGCAGGAATCGGGGTGTAAAATACAGATTGCTCCTGGTAAGTCTGTAATAATAAAATAATTTTTTAAAAACTACTGTTGGATTTATACTTGGATGTTGAAACTAGGGCTGAAATTATTATTCGTGATGAATCAATTATTACCAACTAATTTAGTAATCGATTAATCGCTAACTGGAGTACACCGACTCAAAGAAGACTTTGCTGAAAAAAATTCCAAACATATTCACACCAGTAATTAAACTGAAACTGTACAAAATGTATATTTATTTTTGCATTTAGAATAATAAACACACCTTTGTCTGTAGATGTTTTACCCAAAATCCCTGAAGTGGCCCAGTTTTAGCTTCACTCGGTTTTAATTCACTGAGTTTGAATCAGGCGAATAACATTTGCATTTTAAGCGATAAAATGTTTTTAAAATAAAATATTTAAAAGAGAAATTGACTAGTTTATTATTTTTAAATTATTGTATTAAAAAGGTTGAAGTGGTTAAATTATTTTTCTTTTATCTGATTAATTGTCAGAATATTTGATAAGTAAAATTTGCTGCCCCAGTTGAAACTTGTTTCTGTCTTGTAGACAGCGGAGGGATGCCCGACAGGTCGGTGACATTAACGGGGGCACCAGAATCAATCCAGTAAGTATTCAAGAAAAACTTTTGTAAATTTATAAAATGATACACTTGATTACATCGTGAACATGTCCAATTAAATCCTCCCCTTCAGGGCCGCAAAGAGACTTCTTACTGAGATCGTGGAGAAGGGGCGTCCGGCTCCAGCCTTCCACCACAACGACGGTCCGGGAATGACGGTCCAGGAAATTATGGTGCCTGCTTCCAAAGCTGGCCTCGTCATTGGGAAGGGAGGAGAGACCATCAAAAGCCTTCAGGTGTGTAATGGATGCTGGATCAAAAAGCAGAAAGGTGTTGATTACTAGGAGAAAGTCGACCTGATTGTGGTGTTGCTCCTCCATGCAGGAACGAGCCGGCGTGAAGATGGTCATGATCCAAGACGGACCTCAGAACACGGGCGCAGACAAGCCACTCCGCATTTCTGGAGACCCGTTTAAAGTCCAGGTGAGTTTAATTGTGGTCTTTAAACTTCAGGATAGAGTGAAGTCGGTCTCTTTATGTTTTTCAAATCAAACAAAACTGGTCAGTTAATTGACACCAAATTTGTTTGATTAAAAACAGTGGGAGTCTTATTGCCCTCCTATGACCTCTGAAAACTGAAAATGAGAGCAGCACAAACCAAAATCTTTGCTGCACAACTATCTGATGCCATTTAGTTTGATTTGAAGAAGGTTTTGTGGAACATCTTCATTCACGTGTCTTCCTGATATGATTTTAATCAATCTGCATGTTTTTTGTCCAGATGTAGTGACATTTTATTCTCCGATTTTCAGCAAGCCAAAGAAATGGTGATGGAGCTGATCAGAGAGCAGGGCTTCAGGGAGCAGCGGGGCGAGTACGGGTCCAGGGTCGGAGGAGGAGACAGCTTAGATGTGAGTGTCTGTCGTTACACCGTTTGACTGTCGGCTAGCAACTTATAATCCTGTGTTTAATTTTATTTATTTATTGCCACCACTTAGGTTCCAGTCCCGCGGTTTGCAGTTGGGATTGTAATCGGCAGAAATGGAGAGATGATAAAGAAAATACAGAACGACACAGGAGTCAGAATCCAGTTCAAACCAGGTGAGCTGGTTGAATCAAAAACAAGCTACCATTTGAAGTTTGAAGTTGTTTTGGTCTATGATGAAAACTCATGCACCACGCTGACAAGCTGATGTATAACCCTAACCCAAACAATCTGAGACCCAAACACAGATTAATGGTGAGTAGCTGCGTTTCCATTACAAATGTGCGCAAAACTTTGTTGATATTCCGCTAATGTCAAAAAAAAAAAAAAAACAATTTTGCAATTGTGAGGTTTCAGTCAAATTAGAAACTAAATTAAAAATCACACATAAGTAATTAAAAAAAGAACATGCTGCGCCATCATCCTTAATTTTCTTCATCTTTTCCGCCAGTAATAACATCTGGTAATTTATCATAACTGATGGGAAAAGTATTTCCATTCAGTTTAGTAAAACACAGTGCAAAAAAACAAAATTGACTAGTTTCCATTAGGGATGCAAAAAGTTAATCAACTTGCAATTAATCATCAATTAATAGTTTATCAGGTTAAAATTGATTCCAATTGGTTAATAATGTTTGTTTCAACCTTTTAGTGTTGTAATTTGGCTGCCATCCAACAGGGACACAAGATAGTGTTGAAATGTTTTTTAAATTCAAACATTTAGTCCTTTGCTATAGAAAGACGATTAGCCCTCTTGATGCAAGAGAAAACTCTGATTTTTAAGATAATGGCCACTTAATCATTAGTCGGTCGATATAAGGTCAATGGAAACGCAGCTACTGATGATCTGTTTAGTTGGTGTGTTTATACCATGTTGTTGACAGACTCAGAGTAGCCGCTGAAGCTAACGCCTTTACCTGTGTTCCAGATGACGGCACCACGCCTGACAGGATAGCACAGATCATGGGCCCTCCAGACCAGGCCCAGCATGCAGCAGAGATCATCTCGGACCTGCTGAGGAGCGTCCAGGCTGGAGGCCCTCCGGGACACGGAGGGGGCAGGGGACGTGGTCGTGGGCAGGGCAACTGGAACATGGGGCCCCCTGGTGGCCTGCAGGAGTTCTCCTTTACAGTCCCAACCATGAAGACTGGGCTGATCATTGGAAAAGGTTATTAGTTCATCTTGTTTATTTACTACATTTAGTTGAAATAAGGGTTTTACAGGTGCTTGAAATCCTGAAATGCTTTAATTTTGATGAGGTGTTTGGAGAGTGTGATATTCTGTCTGCACTGCTATGTAATAAAGTTATAATAAAGTTGTAGGAGAAAAGACAGAAAGTCAAATGATTGTTCATATTGTACTTAATCTGAGCTGTAAGATTATTTACCTTACCTTGAAACTGTTTGGATTTTACTGTAGAAAAAGTGAACAAACTGTGAAAACTCCTGATTTAACTAAAGTAAGTGTTGAAAACCGGAAAATTAAAATGTTGACTGTTTTTTGTCTTGGTTCAGGGGGCGAGACGATCAAAGGCATCAGCCAGCAGTCGGGAGCCAGGATTGAACTGCAGAGGAATCCTCCACCCAACGCCGACCCCAACATAAAGATGTTCACCGTCAGAGGAAACCCTCAGCAGATCGACTACGCCAGGCAGCTGGTGGAGGAGAAGATCGGGGTGAGATGTTTGGTTTTAGGGTTTATATAAAATCCTCCCTCCAGCAATGAAATTGTGGCTCATGTCTGACTTTTTCCCCTCCTCCTGCCTTTCATCAGGGTCCAGTCACTCCGATGGGAGGCCCACATGGTCCCCCAGGTCCACATGGTGGGCCAGGTCCGCATGGTCCTCCGGGACCACCAGGACCCCCAGGTGCTCCAATGGGACCTTACAACCCTGGACCTTACAAC
This sequence comes from Poecilia reticulata, assembly GCF_904066995.2. Classification (NCBI taxonomy): domain Eukaryota; kingdom Metazoa; phylum Chordata; class Actinopteri; order Cyprinodontiformes; family Poeciliidae; genus Poecilia; species Poecilia reticulata. The sequence continues at coordinate 24,156,221 of NC_088846.1, forward strand.
CAAGGCCCTCCAGGACCACAGTGAGTTCATTTAAAGGGGACATATTATGCAAAATTGACTTTTTACACATTTTTATACTTCAGTTTGGGTCTCGACTGCTGCTAAAAGCAACCCAAGCGCTTAAAAAAAAAAAAAAAAAAAAAAATAAAAGACACCCAGCCATTTTAGGTGTCTGGAGAAGGAGCCGTTTTAAAAACCTCCTGATTAAGTCACAATAGACGGGCGTTGCACTGTTACCTAGCAACCCAAGCTGAACTCCAGGATGCTTTTTCAGCTGGTTTTATCATTGTACAATGGCTGCTGGAAAAGACAAGTTTTGTTATTGACTAACCACCCAGAAATTACTTGCGGCGCAGTCTTTTTGGTTGTGCAGGAGGCTCCACTTATGCTTTTCAAAGGCGTATGGTTGTATAATTGCACATCTGTTTGCAGCCATTTTCACGTGAGAGTGTAAATGTTGAGTTAACAAACCAGACCAGATCAAAATCTTACTATCCAAGAATGGTTTTGTGTGGGAAAATGTGCTGAACCAAATCCTAACATGTTCAAGGAAACATAGTAGATCAACTTCAAGCTTCTGGTTTAGCCTATTTTATTAATTCATGTATGATTTATCTTCTCTTCATCAGTGGCCCTCCTGCTCCTTATCAGCCTCAAGGATGGGGGAACGGTTATCCTCACTGGCAGCAGGGCCAGCCGGATCCAAGTGAGTCACAGAAACATTTACAAAGCAAAATTAAACAGTTACAGCTAGCATCGTGTTTTTGTGTTATAATATAAAAATATCAGTTTGTTATATTTGGAAGGTGTTCAATTAATTTGGGATCAAAGTATTATTGAATTTATATGGAGAAGATAAAAACACAAGCAGGCAGATGGGATTTTGATAGATATCTATTAATGCTATCTGTGCATCCCTGAAATCAAACAAAAAAGAAAACCAGCGTTCAATTTCTATAAGAGGAAAAAATCTCCTATTAATCACTTTTTGCTGTCCAGTTATTAATCGATTAATTAAAATATTCAACAGATCAGCCTTACTGCATTGATAAGTCAAGTAAGAAGGGCTGAACTTTTTATGTCACAGTAACAATTTTTTCTGGACAACAAACTTTATAGTGTTTTAGTGTTGAATGAGCTTTCACCACTGGAAGACATTTTAAATATCCAAAATAAATGAACAAAACAGAAACTGAATATTTTTATCATCCAGTTTTTGGTAGAAAGAAAGAAAAGAGAAAAACGATAAGTCATGCAAATGGAAATTATTTGTTTTGTTTTAATTTATTAGGCTTTTGTTATGGGTCCAGTTGTTTATTCTGTTATTTAAATAAAGATTTACTTGTTCCTTTGATGCATTTGTAATGTATAAAAAAGCTGAAATGCTTCAATGAAAAATCTGCAGAATATGCCAATTAAAAAAAATAAAAATTTGATTATTATCTTTTTGCCTGTCTAAATTTACCTAAATGTGACCAAACCCAATTTGTGCTCAGATAAAGCAGCAGCTGATGCCAACGCGGCAGCGTGGGCGGCGTACTACGCTCAGTACGGCCAGCAGCCTCAGGCCTCCATGACTCCGACCAGCGGCGCTCCAGGCACGGCTCAACCCAACGGTCAAGGTGAGCCCAGTGTCCGTCCGCCTCTACAGCAACATGCTTAGGCTCAGCTTAGTCGGTTAGATTTACTGGCGTATCTAACAGAACGCAGGCCGGATTGGCTTCACTTCGAAATAACCTCTTTCCCAGAGAGCGACAGAGTAGTTTTTCCTCCACCATCTCTAGGCTGACAGCGGGTGGAGGAGAGGCCGCTGAGAAAGATTCACTAATTACAAGTACGGTTCTTTTTAACAGGTGACCCACAGGCTGCAGGTCAGAGTGGACAGACAGATTACACCAAGGCCTGGGAGGAATATTACAAGAAAATGGGTATATGATTGTAGTTTCAGTGTACACCTATTAACACCAGCCAGTCTAAACAGCCACTGGGCTTTGAATCCGCTTCTTTTTCAGGTCTGGGTTATTTTGTTGGGCTTGCTGTTTTTCAGTAAGCCTCCACCGCCTGTGCTGTTTAGACTGCAAGACTTTGAATTATCTGCAGGACTGAGCTGTTGACACAGTCGTTATTTTAGGGCTTTATCAGAGCTGATGCCAGAGATTTCCAACGGGTCATTATTTTCCCCCTCTTCCCCCCGTTACTGAATTAAGTAATGAATGTTTGAATTGTGGCTAGAAATGTAGGATGTTTGTTTGTTCCCCTTTGTTGTTTTGGGCTTGTGTGTATTAACGCACTTTGTTTTGTTTGGTCGTTGCAGGTCAACAGAATCAGCCGCCTCAGGACTACACGAAAGCCTGGGAGGAGTATTACAAGAAACAAGGTTGGTACTGAAGGCATTACTATGATTTAGGGGGTTTTCACCGCAGAGAGCAGTTATTTATATTTTGTGTTTTAAATCAGAAAAGCTTGAAACTGTAGATTTGCCGTTAATCCAGACAATGAGCCCAATATTCAGCCAGCACTACGGTAAACTGATTTAGTTTGTTTCCCCACCTGATGGTCCGTTAGATTCGGGACCAAAGTTGTAACATTTGTTTCAGTTAGTGCGGTTCGCTTTTACGCCCAACTAATTTCTAAAGCTGTTCCCCTCCTCGCCTGTGGTGGCGCTGCAGCAAGAACCACTGAAGGAAATGGCATGAAAATCTCAGAAGAAGACGTCCTTCTTCATAAAATGTAATATTTTCAGATTGTAGCAGTTGTAGGATTTCTCTTTTGTCGTCAAACTATGTTACACATGCGTGTTTGTTTTGGTTGTATTTACCCAGAATTCCCTGCGCTGCAGGCCCTTTCCTGCTTTTGTAGCGATCTCTGGTCCGCTCGGCATTCACATATGCATTCGAACGACACCAATTTCATTTCAGCCATTTTTTGGTCCACATCAGGTTGATTGCGCATTCATACTTCCCCAAACGAACCGGACTTTCTAGTTCAACGCACTAGAGTTTGATTGAAGCGGACTAAACGGCACTAATGTGAACTTGAAGGGTTTATTTCCATATTGTCCAGATTATTTAAATCAAACTCCAACTGCTGGTAAAAGGTGATTGTTTTAGGGTGGTTGGCTCTTCTAGCAGCTCTCTACCATAGAGATGCTGTAAAAACAACCACCCAATAGAAAAGCAGAAGGTTTCTGACCCGCAACCCAGAGATGTTGGTGGTGGGTTCGTTCCCCTTCTTACATACTTTTCAACAGTCTCACCCTCTAAATGTATTTTCTCTGACATTACAACCACAAACCTCTATATTTCATCAAGATTTTATGTTATCAACCGAAATAAAGTTAAAATGGAAGGAAAGTTTGGCCCCCTTTCCTATGATACCTCTACATAAAATGTAGAGCAAACGATTGCCATTAGAAGTAAGGAGGGTGGTTGAAATCACAGTCTTTAGGGTGACGCACCTTCATACTGGAGGATTTACTTTCTTCGGCAGGGCAAGGAGAGATGTTGGAGCTAAAAGGGGCAGTATTATGCATATTCCAGGCATATGATGCCTTTTTATAGCACAGTCAAGTAATTATGTTACTTTCAGTTGTTTTCAAAATGCTTCATATATCAAAAAAGACTGTCTTGAAATTGGGTCTCTGTCTCTTTAAAAACTCATGCTCTTTCTTGAGTTTTTAAAGAGACAGTGACATGGTTCCTCTATTAACCCTTCAACGTTTTCACCAGCGTTTCGCTGAGTAGCTGTTCGTATACTGAGCTCAACAGATCAGCAGTTAAACCAGGTGTTTTCTAATTGCTGCTGGCTAGTCTGAAGGAGCTCAGTGGGGAAACACGGTGGAAGGACTGCTCTGTAATGTGGAAGTTTGGAAACTTTCATATCAATCAATATCAATTATTAGTCGTTTCTTTTTTTCCAATAAAATATCTGAAAAACTGCCTACCTGTGGTGTAACTTTCTATTTCATTCAGTTTTCACTCCACGCCATTGTTGTTTTTTTTTATTTTTAAGCTGTTATGAGGCACAGTGGCGAAACCTTAAACTGCTGCTGTCAGTTACTTAACAGGTAGTTGCTAGGTAACCAAAGAATGAGTGAGTTGCTAGGTTACCAGAGAGCGAATCAGTTGATTCCACTAACATTGCTTAGCTATCTATGAGAAGTGGAGTGAAAATGCTTAAAACTCCCAGAATGCTGTGCATCTGATAGAATATCCTATCGGATGCATTATCTATTGATTGATTGGTGTACATATTGATGTCCTACCCAGGCGTTTTGCACAGCTGAATGGCTGAACTGATCAGATTAAAAATCTTACACTATATGAATGATGTTTTTGGAGGGGGGGGGGTTAATGTAAATGACATGTTTTGTATCGCCTATAGATACAAAACATGTATCTATAGGCGATAGGTACATGTGTTATCTACATGTTTTTCTGCCTTTATTTTAAGGCAGAAAAGTGTGATATTTATTTCCAAATATCACTGGAAATAAATATAACCAGTGATATTTATTTCTATCACTGATGGAGTGTTTGTTTGTGCTCCATCAGGTCAAGCCGCGCCGCAGGCCGCTCCGGCTGCGGCGCCGGCGGCTGCTCAGCCCGGCGGCCAGCCGGACTACAGCGCTGCCTGGGCCGAGTACTACCGCCAGCAGGCCGCCTACTACGGCACCGGAAACCCTCAGGCGATGGGTGCAGCGCCACAAGCCCCTCAGGTACGCCGCGAATAAGAATCTGCCCGCTACATTGACTGCAGCACTTGTCATTTGTACCTTAACTCCCCCCAGATTCCTTCCTCAGGTTTTTACAGGGCTCCAGTGAACGCAGCAGCAGCAGCAAAAAAAAACACCCTAACTTTTTCTTTTTCCTCCCTCAGCAGGTTTTTTAATCTTTTTATTTTGGGAAGCTGAGTCCACTGTTTCTGCTGTTAACATGCAATGTATCTTCTATGTATTTCTTCTGCACAGGGCCAGTAATGTGAAGTGGACATAAAGTAAATGCTACATTGTCGAAACAAAATCCTTTGTTAAATGTTTGGATGCAGACGCCTTGATGAAGATCTTAAATTTCCTTGGTTTGAAAGTGTTTCACATAGATGGCAGATTACCCGGCGAACACGTCCTCTTGGTTTTGTTTTTTTTGTTTTTTCTGTTTTTTTTTTCCTTCTGTTTTTCTTGTAAATGCTATGTTTTTAGTAAAGGTAATTATACATATGGTCATTCCAGCCCTGTATCTACATTAAATGTGGTTAGAACTCATGTTTATTAAGCTGTAGACATTACCATGTAAATCATCTCAGTTTTAAAAAAAAAAAAAGAAAAAAAAAGAAAAAAATGCTATTGCCTGTTGTGTTTTTGCAATAAAACAAACTGAAACCTCCTGTGTTGGTAAGTTTGGGTGGTTCAAAACAAACATGCATTGAAAAAAAGGGTTTAAATGAAAGTCTTTGTTTTGTATTACCTGTTTGAAACGTAGGCAATGTGTGGGTTTGTCCTATAAAAATCGACTTTGAAGTTGTGCTGTCCTGTCTCTCTCCAACTTGTCTATAAGGCTGAGAAACGTGATCCTGAATGATTCATTTGCTGATTAGAAATTGTTTCCTTTTTATTTTTAAACATTGAAATTGCTGACTGTAGCTGTAGATGCTCTTGAATTGACAGGTATGTGTGGCGTCGCTGTTGAGCTAGTTGTTGTTGTTCTGCACTGCTGTTTTGCCCCTGATAGCCACTTCCTCTTCCACAGGAAAGTTTAGAAAAAAACAAAATTATGCGGTAAGCAGGTAATCTGAACACGTCCCTCAGAAAATGTGGTCTCAAGAAATGCTATATATTTTTAGTGTCATTTTTATTTTTCCTTTTTCCAGGACAGTCAGGTGAATTTGCAACTGTATGAAACAAAAATGTGTTGAAGCTTTATTTTTTTATTTTTTGTCTTGCCCAATCCCAATTCTGTATTTTTAACTTTCAATGAAGTTTATATATTACATAAAAACATTGCAAAGTGTTTATCCAATATAAAAGCATAGATGTTGTAGGGTCGGGGGTGGCTAAGCAGCAGCTCCATCCATCAGTTGAGCCCTCCTCTAATGTAAGTACAAAACTAAGAAATGCACTTTTTTATGCTTTCTAAACTGCTAAAAATGTAGATTTTGTGAGAAATTACCCCACTTTCCCTCTTTTTTTAAAATCTGGGTAAGTATGAAATGTACTGAAAAGAGGCAAAAAGTAAAGTTTGATTCTTGTACCACATGTTTCTGAGACTTGTGACTTGCATAATTTAGATTTGTAGCATTGAAAGTATGACTTGTTTAGAATGTGTAGTGATGGATTTTCTGATACGAGGGTAGAAATCTGGGTTTTGCGTTCTTTACATCTGACCTGCTGAGTGATTTTGTTAGCTCATGTTTATTATTTAACCAAAACAGAAATGCTGTTCAATGCCAGTACTTGTATAGAAAGTTCATAGCATGTCCCATTTAAGCATGTGGATGCTAGTTGTGGACTGATCAGTCCTGCCAGGCTGTTGAACTAAAGTCGGAACAATATTTGACTGCATTGTTCACTGATGGCAAACAGTGCAATATACATATATATATATCTGATCTTTGCAGTGTCATTCCAGACCTTGCACCTTAGGTTCTGCCGCATTAACACAGGTAAGCGAAACCTAAGGGAACAAGTGTATTTTTGTCCTCTGAAAATGACGTGTACTCATGCAAAGAAATGCTTACCTGTGGTGTTAACATGCCTCAATGCGTTGATGCTTAGTTGTAAAGAAATGTGCCTAATATTTACACACCTCAGCAGTCCATTTTTTATTTCATTTCTTAGCCTTTTTGATTCCTGAACTGCATGACGGGTTGTTATCACTTGTTTTGATGGTTGCCTTCCCAAAAAATAAGAAATGTTTGTCAATATGTGCTCCATATTTTCCTTCTGGTAAGTCCACTGTTTCTCACGGATACCTTTAGGTTGACATTGGGTTTTAATGAAATGCATGCTACGCTGTTGCCAGAAGTTAGCAATGTGCTCAAATGTCAGGTGGAATAATCGGTGAAATGCATTTTTATCATTATTTGTTCTCTGAATAATTTTCTGTCGTGGTGTAAATCTGCCCTAAAGTGCAGTGCAAACCTTCTATTGAAACGTTGCTGCCTTCACTTCTTGCTCACAGTGTTGGAGGATGCTGCAGGCTTTAGGTCGTAAAATCAGGCCGTGTCGTAGTTTGTCTCCCCCCCCTACCCCAAAAGGAGGAATCCTTTGAGTCAGTCCAGCTGCTGAACGTAGACCGTTCAAGAGCTCCAGTGATAAGGTAAAGCAGCAAACGCAATGAAATTTAAATTCTGTGATTGCAAATTGTTGCTCAGATTGATTTGTTTCTGCCAGCCTGGGTTGACTTTAACTCTTTCATGATGCTACAGTGTGTTAGAGGTTGTTTCTGAATGCCTTTATTTACAAATGTACCTCTTTTTTAAGCTTTAGAAAGTTGGATGAGAGCAGGAACTGAAACTTTAAATGACCCATACAGTGTTTTAGGCAGAAAAGTTGGAGGTTATCAGTTTTTATTTGTAGTAAATAAAATATAAAAAAGGGGTTTTAATTGTTTTAGACTGAGATGCGCTAAAGTGTTTGAAAACAGGGGTTGTAGAGGACAAAACAAGAAGCATGCCTTAGAGGTAAAACAGGTTTCATGTGCTGTGTATATTACATTACTGGGTTGTCTTTTCAATTACCTTTAATATGTTGCCATGTTCACCAATAAAGTTGTTACAAACGGGATTTACCTGCTTGAGTTTCATTTTTAAAACGGGAATTTGTTTGAATAAAGGAAACATTTTTTTAAAGTCTTTATTTGCTTCATTTTACACAAAATACAGTTTGCCCACAAATCTAACCTTAATCAGTCAACACCACATTAATTTATATTGAGGACAAATAAACAGGAAATACTTGACTTCCAGATCAAATTCCCACAGACTGAAATAAAACACAAAGCTCAAATTCTTTGCAACGTTGGAACTCAAATCCAGTTTTTATTTTTGTTTCAAACCTTTTTAAATGTGCAAAAAATCTTTAAATTTCATTTTTTGCAAATACTTGATTGATTTGGAGAATTTTAATACACTTTGTACATTCATGCTTAAAACTGATCCCTTATGGGCCTCCTTCAGTTTAAAGCTCATGTTTGTCTTCACACTACTACACTGCAAAAACACAAAACCTTACCAAGTATGTTTGTGGAGTTCGTAATGCAAATGTCTTAAGACAACTGAAATGAGACGACTTCAAAGTAGCTTTACAGCAAAACGGCTTGTTTTCAATGAATAATTAATATTGATTTTTAAAAGTTTGTTCCACTGTCAATTATTTCATAAGTAAAATAATTTTTCATCAATATTTAATCAAGTTCATATTTCTTCCTGAAAAGTTACTAAGTTAGATCTATTATTTCATGTGTACTAAAATATTTACTCCAGAAACTAGACCAAAAATAGATTTTGTTTTTGCAGTGAATAAGGGAAGACAAAGTGCTACCTTATTGGGAAATGTCAGGTTTATGAATTAACAGCCTAAGTGGCAAAAAGATTTTTCATGCACACATTGAAGGCTGAAGACTTTTTACTCACATCTACATTATTCTGAATACTTGTGGTTAATTTTGGCTAAACGTAGCTGCTTCGTTACTCTACATGCATGAGGTGTGGGGTGTTTAAAGTCAGACTTGTTAGAATAACATTTTATCTCCCAAAATAACGATTTACAGCAACTTTGAATACATTTCTATGTGTTTCAGTGAAACTTCTCTCTGCATGCCACACTGTGAAAATACACTGAAGCCGACAGTGACGGATGATGATGAGTAATTGCTTTCATGTTAAGGCTTCTTGTGCTTGTATTAAAAAAGGACTGGCACAAGTTGCTTAAAAGCTCACAGCTTCAAGAATAACACAAAGGTTTTAGAGTTTCTGCGTCGGAAGGAAACGATTCCTGTTCAAGAGGCTCGCCTGAGCAGCAAATGCGTCTAATATTATTGCATTGTTGGTGTTAAATAAATGTGATAAAGCCTGCAATATGTTTGAAGCTCTTACAGACAACTGCAACATCTACAAAACAGACATTTTTGGCTTTCTACTGAAATAAATATGGCTACGTATCTCTTTAGTGTCAAATAAACCGCAATAAATACAACTTTATTTTACAAAGCGCAACACTTACCTTCAGGTTAAAACTACACATTATTGCTAAGAGTAGCGGTGCGCCGATAAATCGGACCGATTGATTTTGAGAGATCAGTGATCGGCCGATACTTATTGAAGGTTGCCGAGTTGCTGTCACCAACTCGCCAACTTTCTTGCGATTTTTAGCAACTTTACCCGAGTGAAGTTGCCACCTGATCTTTTTCAAATCAAACAAAATCATCGTCAACCTTTTGTGCTGCAACAATTTTCATTTTGTGCCACTATCATTTTACAGACACCAATAAATGTTTCCAGAGGTCACCAAAGGTCAACCAGCCAGTCCACATTTACAGTGAATTTATATCGATTTACTGTGCTAATAAATTTTTTACATATACACATACATAGCAACGTTAACTTAAAGAAACTTTTAATTCATCTTTTTTTATTACATATATAATTTTGTTGCATATTGACCTACAAAATGATTTAAAAAAAAAAAAAATGGAACTTTTTCAATGCTAACAACATTTTTCTGCACAAACAGCACAGTTGATTTAAAACATTTCATTTGATTTTATAAATGTGAACTGGCTGGTCAACCCTTTCATAATCTCTGGAAACATTTATTATTTAATAAATTGAAAAAAATTTTGCTGCACAAACAGTTTAGTTGATTGCCCCCAGTTTGAGTTTGATTTTGTAAATGTGGACTGGCTGGTTGACCTTTCATAATCTGTGGAAACATTAATGTCTTTAGAATGATGGCAGCACAAACGCAGAACAAACATTTGACTGCAATTTTGTTTAGTTTCAAGAAGATGGAGGAGGAAAATTTCACTCGGATAGCAACATTTCAGACTAAAACAAGTCAGTATCGGCCAATCGGAATCTTAGGCAGAAAACAGATCGGTGCACCGCCAGCTAAGAGTGATATGGCACCGTGAACGTGGAGTAGGCCACATCAGACGACGACGAAGGCAGACCGATCCACAAAAGCAAACACTATGATCTCAGACCGTCCGTCTGTTTTACCCCTCATGGTTTGGAAAAAGTCAGAGAAAATAACTTTCTTTGGTCCAGCGGCTGTGGATTGGGCGTGTGGCCGCTTACTGTACTTGTGCCTCCAGCAGCGCGCTGGGCACCAGCTGCACCTGCGGGCCGCTGCAGCCGCTGAGCGGCCGCAGGGCGTCGGCTCCCAGGTAGGCCAGCAGCAGGTCGGAGCGGCGGTGCAGAAGGTGCAGCATGTCCTCCGCCAGCGTCTCCACTGTGGAGTAACGAACTTTATCCAGGTCAAAGACGTCCTTCAGGAAGTGAAGCACCTGATCCTGCAGGAGAAACGAATGAAAATGAAACCAGGTCAGGATTCAACGCCTGCAGGATAACCAACGAGAAACCCAACCGAGATCATTTTAAACAACGTGGCAAATTATTAGAGTTGGATAGTAACTAGTTAGATTTACCTTAGTAACTTTTTTGGGGAAGAAAATTTACTTTTTTGGATTATTTTTACTACACTGTACTTTGAGTATTTTCAAAGTACAGTGTAGTACTGTACATTACAGTACACTAGTGTGCAGTACTACACTGTACACTAGTGTAGTACTGTACACTACTCTTGAGTAAAATTTCTGGATTCTCAACCCTCTGAATGAAAAACATTGTTTTAATCAAAAATTCACCAGACCCAGACACACACCTGCAGTTTTCTTTTTAAAACAAACTGATTTGCAAACATTTTTATTTTGCCTAATTTTTTATTTTGTAATTATATTATTTTTAGAGATGTGCCGATCAGGTTTTTTCCTGCCGATACCGATCACCCATGAGGATCACCGATACCAATCACATAATTATTTTTTTATCATAAACACTACCGATTACATTATGTGGAAAAAGGAACCATGAATTCACCTTAATTTAGAGAAAAACTTGTTTTTAATAACTTTTTCCAAGAAGAAAACTAAACAAAACAGGCATTGTGCAAATTGTACTGCTATTGGTAATACAATCTTTAACAGACTGATAACATATGAAGGTTCTGAAGATGCTAAATAATGCAAAGAGTCAAAATTGCCAAAATTGCCTCTCAACATTGCCAAAAAAATTCAAGTATAAAACTTGACATTCAAAAGGTAAATACAGGATCCATTACAATAAACAATCCTGAGTTACTGAATGAAAACTTCCTGATAGCATGGCGGCTAGCTGATTACTGCTAGTTCTGAGTGGCCGTTTCTGACTGAGCGGAGTAATTATGCAGAGCAGGGAGGAGATCGATTCTTTTTTCAGAGATTATCTGTCTCATGTTAGGACAGAAAGTTTTAATACGAATGTAAAATGTTTTTTTTTAAGTTAGATGCTGCAGCTTTAAACAGAGGTTCGGTGTGAGAGTCACTACCAGGTGGAGCAGAAGCGGCGCTCCGTCTGTGAAATATTACTACCTGTAGCGTAGCAGCGGTTCAACAGCGAGAGCAGAACCAGTGTCTTACATCGCAGCTCGAAGACTTAAATAATTTTGCGGGTTATTTGTTTAGCTTTCTGACCGTCATGCTAATCCGGGTGAGTGTTTGTAGCTGTGCGCTGCTTTACCTGCTATCTGATCCTCCATATGTCTTTTTTACTGCAGTGAGCCTCGATGTAGCCAAACTCCCTCAAGTATGGCATTGTTTTTATGTCGTATTAGATTAATGTTGATGCATTTTGACGTGCTTCAATTTTCCGCCGCAACACGCAAACTTCCCCATTCACTCAGTGCGTTATAGTTCCACATCGCTTAGGATTTGTTGCTGCGCGTTTGCGCAGAGTGAAGGAAAGAAGAGACCAGCTGCACAGGCAGGCTGCGAAATGAGAAGCAGGTTATCGGTATCGGCAACAAGAGACCATGATCGGCGATCATCGATCATACACTTTCTCACGAAAATCGGCCGATTATGATCCGTGACCGATTGATCGGCACACCTCTAGTTATTTTCATTTTAGTCTTTAAAATACCAAAATTTTCACTTAACTTTATACTTCGGTCGGTCTGAATAATTTTTAAATATAGAATGATGTTTTACTCAGAACTTGAGTGGCAATTAAATAAAATTTTTTCAAGGGCTTTAATCTCCCATAATAAGCCTTTGGAAAGAGAACTCATCATCTTGATTTAAAAGTTCTGAATGAAATCAGATACCACAGATCAGTCTGATTTTCGGACCTTAAAGAAGCAGCAGAACTCGTGCAGGGAGCTCTTTGGCCCCAGGAAGCCCCAGGCCAGGACAGGGCTGATCTGTTCACACACAGCGTAGAAATGAGCGATGAAGCCGTTGGACACCTGGAAAGGCAAAAATGTTCGCAACTAAGTGTAATCCATTGAAATAACAGTTTTAGTATTGATGTATGAATTAGGACAGCATGTTTAAGCTAGGAATCACCAGGGGGCGCTGTGGAGGATTCAGAAGATGAGGGGGGGAGCAAAAATTAAAAAAATCTAAAATTTTCATATTTTTTAAAATTTCTGTTACTCAATTATTTTTAGATAAAATATAAGTTAATATAATTGATTTAAATGATGCTAATTTTCTGATTACCAGTCAAATTAATCAAGCTAGCTTAGCAAGAAACTGGAAACTTTGCTGCTGTGGAGGAAACTACTGAAAAAAACCACGAGAACTGTGGGAATAAAATCTAATCTAATGTGATTAATATAAAATATTACCTATATTCAAATAATCAAAAGAGGAAACTCATTAAAATTTGTATTATCTAGCAATAAAGTCATAATATATTGTCTGATAATAAATTTCAGATGGTATGAGGCAACATTTATGCTACATGAATGAAGGAAATATTGAATAGTGAATTCTAAAAGTTGATGCTTCTTTACATATTTTGGCGTATTTTCTGTAGGTTTACAAAAGGGGCCATGAAATGGAAAAGTTGGGGAACCCACGCATTAGGAGACGGTCCTACCTTCATGTGTTGTCTCTTCTGTTTCAGTACTGACCAACAGCTTGACGCCACCGCCTGAGAAATAATAAAGTGATTCAACACAATGCCAGAAAGCAGTGGCGTAAAAATCAATTTACTTTCCTGCAGTTTTCCCTCACCGTCTCTTTAAAGGAGCTGTTGAGCCAGCGGTTGTTGATCACGTTCTGGATCGAGATGGGAGGATTTTCCAGGTCCTCAAAAGAATCCATCAGGATGAAGTCCAGAACAACGTCGTAGAAGTTCAGATGCCTGACCTAGTGAGGAAGAGTGTGAAATATTAAACAAACAAAGAAGAACTGTGGTGCCACAACTTAATAATCTGGGTTTTTGAACAAACCCCTCGTGAAGCCAGTTCCAGCTCTGTGTCTTCCCAATGATCCGAATGCTCCAGGAAGACAATCAACTCCTCAAACACTTCCTCAAATCGCTTTGGACTCTGGAAAAACAGAAAGTCGTCCATAAGAGGAGAAAAACTCAACCATTAAATATAATTTAACACACAAAAGCCACGTTTCAGACCTACTTTTTGGGCTTTGACTATAATGGAAGACAAGATTTTCTTTCCAGTGTCAGCCAGAAACATCCTGGTCGCCCTGTCACTCAAAATGAGCTGAAGACAAAATAATGTTTTAATATAGCTGATCAGTTTTCTGCAGATGAAACTGTGAGATGATGATGATGAAGAAGTTGGACTGTACCTCACATGCCTGCCGTACGCAGTGCAGCTTCGCCAGGAAATCCAAGTCACCAAGACATTCCAGTATCTCAGTTCTGAAAATTATTGAGAACAAAACTTCACCTACAACACTGAGAGCAGCTGAGGTTTGTGTGTGCATAACAGTAACTTAATGCCGTTTCTCCGGTTCTGTAAGAGTTTAAGATGCTGTAAGAATATAAAATGGAAACTCATGAACACACCGTTTACTCCATTTTATAAACCCATTTACTTCAGGTTTGCACACTTCCCAATATCTCTGCATACCATCTTTATAATTTGATGTACAAATGTTGATATTTTGGTTGTACATGTTCTCTTGTGTCCCACACATGATAACAAAATAAATTCAACTTTGTCACAAATAACTTGGCAATAAACTTGATTCTGATCCATTTCAAGGCAACTGGGACTACAAGCTCGACATTGTTGAGCCGATTTCCAGTGAAAACTATTAAAATAATGCTTTCTCAAAACAAAAAACAACAATATGGTCAACTAACCAGAATGTTAGGATTTTAATTTCTGTAAAACCAGATTTAGGAGGAGAGATCTTTAAAAGCTTTGCATCATCATGGCCTTTGCAACATTTTTCACAAAAACTATTAAATTTGACTTGAAGTGGTGAACTATGAACATGAGTCCAGTTTTAATCAGATTGAACTTTAAACATAGGGTGTGTCCACATTCAGCACAGAGATGCAACAAAGGCTTAAAGTGTCGTCCAAATGCAACACAGAAATTTATTTAAATAATTAAAAAGGACTAAATAAGTAATAACAAAAGCCAAGCTAGATTTTAAGCACCACTTTTACTAACTTGTGCAAGCTATATATGTCGAGGTAAAGGCGGGAATAAATTTTACAGCCACTTCAGTCAACAAAACCATCTTCTCTGATGTTTCTTTGAGTTTGGACTAGATTGATGTTATTGATTAATGAGTTAATCTAAAATTGATTTGTTTTTACCAATTGACTAACTATTAATTGATGAGGCCATTTTCTGAAAAAGCCGACTTTTCTCTTGTATCAAAAGTCGACCGTAACATGAAGGGAAATTTTTTTCTAATGCTTAATTGAATAAAGGCGCCCAACATCATATGTGACTGTTTTTGTGTTAAATGCTGACCGAATAAACAGATAATGGTTGTTTTCTCACATTATTAGCTCTCAAAATCAATCGTGCTAATTGGCATCATGTTAAAATTTTTCTGCGTTATCCTCAGCGCCGCTTTCATAGCAAATCAGAAGTTTTTGATTGATAAGTTGACGCTGCTTTCGTCATGCAGCTCGGCTGAACGAGCGCCAATAAGTTGAAATCTTTAGGAACTTATCTAGTGTTTGTATTTTAGAACAGAACCGCATAAAGAGCATTTTCACCCCACACGAACTCCGTTTGGACCGTTTCTCTTTCCTGTTAGCGAAGAGCCCGCCGCCATCTTTGTTTCTGTTTACTAATGGCTCCGTTTAAGGATGACCAGCGGCGCCCTCTGCTGGATGGCGGCAAAACGACAAGACTAAAATAATGTCTAAACGGACATTATTAGTTAATCGAATGGAACTAATTTAAATCTAATAAACCATTAATCGATAATTAGTAGTAATTTGATTATTTTTTTGTTTTCCTCTGAAGTGCTGTAGAAGAGCTATAACAATCTCACAGATGTACCAAACAGGCTTTGATGTTAACTTTCTTACCGAAGCACCCTGGAGGAGATTTTGCCGTCCTCGGCCATCTGCAGCGCCTCCTCGTAAAAAGGATGATGTCCCAGGGGAAAAGTGTTCCTCAGATCTCTGTGCTCCGACAGCTGAACCAAACACGCGACCCCAGGTTAAATAAGTAGAATAATATTTCAGTTTTAAAATCGTTTTACTCTGTGTGGTTTGCATACTGAAAACAGAAGCTGAGCAGGACTTGATTGAATATTGTGTGGCTGGATGTTATTCATTTAGTTTGTGTATGTGACCAGCTTCATTTATGTGTTGGTATTTGTAGATGTTTTCTAATATCCAGTTGGATTTGTAAGGCGTTCCAGTACAATAACATGTTTTCCATCAGTATATATGATCTCCAGTTTTGAATAAATTTAAAGAAATGGACAACATGACAAAAATAAAATAAATTTTATTTGTTTTTCCCAACTTAAATTCAATATTTCCAGTAGTTTTTGAAACATTCTGGACATTCGAGTGTGAATGTGTCCCGAATAATTAGAGGACAGTCAAACTAGTTGGGGTTTATTATTTCCACAAATCTTGAAAACCAACACTGAAGTTGGCAGAGGATTTAGCAGTGTGTTAAAGGTCTATTACACAGATTTTGTTGGGCTTCTCCATTTTAAATCTGCTATGACTAGATATGCACGTAAGCTGCATTACATTAAGTAAATTTTCCACACTTAGCTGCAGTTAAGTTACAGACAACATATATATTAAAACAAATCTTTATTTTGTGAATAATTGTAGCATCAAAATGGGACTAATTTTAAGAAACACAGGTTCACAGATGGACTCAAACAGGGGAGTTCAACAAACAAATGAGTTTGAACAACAGTCCAGTTTATTTTTGCACTTTGCAGGTCAAGATGACCAATAGTGCTGGATGCAAAGTTCAACCCCCTACAGAGAGTTAAGGAGAGTTAATGAGTAAAGAAGATAAACCGAGTTCTGGTTACCTGCAGCTATTTGAGTCAACCTTAGACTTCGGCACAAGGTTACAGACGTTTCTGCATGTTTACTGTTGCATCAAAGTCAAACTTTAAGTGTTGAGGTGCAAAAATAAAACCAAACTTTCTGACACCTGAAATGTTAAAAGTAAAACATTTTAAGGATGGCATTTTGGTTTAATGGAGAAGAAAAGCATGAAAATGTGCCGTTACTTATGCTTTGGTGAAAACGTAGTAAAATGAAATAAGTTAGTTGAATCCTTAAGTCTTTCTCCAGAGAAAAGTTTGATGTTTTTCCTACCTCAGCTGCCGACACGAAGGAGTCGTTGGAAGCGATGCTGATGCTGTCTCTGACACAGACGTCGTCCAGCTCCTCTCTGGCCAGAAGGTCCGCCGTTTGATCTGGGAGGCAGAATTCACAAACATTCGCTGAGTTTGTTCATTGAGTTTCCAAAAGCAGCAACATGGACGCTCTAAAGCTGCTCAGTGGAGTTTATCTGTGCATAAACTCTGAAAATGAAAGGAAATGTATCAAGAATAGAGAGACGTTTTCTTTGGCCAAAGAGAAATGGTCGTACTTCATTTTGAATACGTCGTTTCTGGACTGAACTGATCAAAAAGTGAACAAAGTGATTTATTAAGTGATATGAATCGTGACATTAATGTGTAAATAATCTAATTCACTTCATGATAGACATTTCTGTCAAAGTCTAGCTTTAAATGCAAAATATCAACTGATTAGAGGAGGAATAGATGCACAAAAAACAGATGGAGGAACAAACAACTGGACTGCTGGATGGATGAATGGCTAAACAAGCAGACTGATAAATAAATGGATAGATGGATGGATAAACAGATGGATAGAGAATATAGGGAAATTAAATGTTGTCTGGATTGACGAAACACTGAACTGGGATGTTTTCCATTTTTTATTGCATAAAAAAGAAAGAAACCGAGTACAAATGAACCAACAGGACAAAAGGTAACGAGGGTCAAAATGCTATCAGTAGATCATGTTGATTTAGTTGTTAATAGTCTGCCATACA
Organism: Poecilia reticulata; assembly: GCF_904066995.2. NCBI lineage: Eukaryota > Metazoa > Chordata > Actinopteri > Cyprinodontiformes > Poeciliidae > Poecilia > Poecilia reticulata. Next base: position 24,173,802 of record NC_088846.1, read on the forward strand.
GGCGAGATAAGAACGCCATTTTGTCCATCATTTTTCTCCAAAATCGATGTGCAGACAGAATGATGGAGAAAATAATTTCCTCTAATAGATGAAGACGACTGATTAGGTTAGAAAACCCAGCTGTACTATTGGAGAAAACATTTGGTAAACTCACATTCTCTGGTATGAACTAGGATGTTTTGCAGTGCATATTTCAGAAATAATACCGCAGAGCTCAAACAACCTTTGGATTAGGATTATGTGCTGGCATAAAGAATTACATAAGAGCGCATGGGTGACTCACCCTGGCTGCTGCTGCTGCGGGACGAAGGCTCCGACATGCCGAGGACGCCCTCAAACTCCCCCTGCAGGCGGTAAGCCCGCTGCAGCAGAGACTTCAGCCTGTGGATAAACTCCGCGCTGATGACGTCCTGAACACAAACAGTCGATCTGTAACTTCACCATCATCATCATCAGTTCTCCATTAGACACGATGCACGGCCTATTTTTTTACGTCATCTGAAAATATGTTTGGTTATCAGCTTTAAAATCCATCCATTCATGTGGCCGTTTCTCTCAGGATATTTATTTAATTCAGGTCCAAAATAGGTTTGTCACAATAGGCAATTAATTAATTAATCACATGATAAATTACAATGGGCTCAATAAGTTCCACTTGCATAATTTATCATTTTCCTAGATGACAAAAGTCTTCAGTCTGGTAGTTTGGTCTCAACAAGCCCTATTTTTCTGAAGGACAATTTTGTTTACAAAGACTCTATAATTAATTTTACTTGTGCTTAAGTTTTTTTTATTTCTTTATTTTGGATATTTAAATGTCTTCCAGTGTTAAATGTTCATTAGAATTAGGGCTGTAGTGATACAATAATCTCACAATACGATACATAATATTCTGCTTACAATACAATATATATTGCGATATTCAGCAAACAATACAATTCAATACACTTTTGCGATTTTCTGAAAGATTTTAGAGGGACAGAGTGATTTTGGTGACATTTTGTGACTGTTATGGAGTTGGACTGAATTAATTTAACTGAAAACTGATTAAAAGCACCAGCAACACAATACCTGGCTCTCGTTGGTCGCAGACTTAAAGTCAACAGCTGGACAAAATGAATCAAAGAAGTGGTGAGAAAACGTGTTTCTTTTAATTGAAACAGTACAAACTGTAGCTTACATGCATTTGTAAAGTAAATAAAGTGCACCAAATACCTGCTCTGAATAGTTTGATACCTTTTTAACCTTCACTTAACATCTGAAGGATGTTAAGTGAAGTAGCAGTCAGTTTTGCAACAAATCTGAAGAGTCCTCTGACTGAAATCTATTGTTGTATGACTGTCTTTCATAAAACCTCCTTTTTAACACCTTTGGGATATTAGTTGAGCTTTTGAGATGCTAGTCACCTACTCCCAGTTGTTAAAATAAAAAAAAGGAAACTTGTTGCCACGGTTACGCATTATAACTGTTTGGTACTGTAAAAGGGAAGGGAAAAAGAAATACTTCCTGCAACAAAGCATCCAAAACTGGAGAGAATAATCGTCCAAACAAGAATAAAATGAAGAAAAGTCAAGAAAAAGAGCAAATCAGAGCCAACATGACAGAGCTGCTCCAACATGAAGCCAGTGAGGAAGCCGAGTTCGTCTCTCACCTCCATGCTCTGCTCAGCGATTGCATCTCCAGCTCCCGTTTTGACAGATTTGCAGCTCGCGGCATCGTCGTCGTCATCGTCACCCTGTCTGCTCCTGAACGTCAGCGCTTCCTCCCAGTGCTGCAGCGCCTCCTCAAACAAATCCATGCCTGAGAGAGACACACACCGTGTTCATGTCTTAGAGCACAGCATTCCTCAGGATAAATCAATTAATCGCATGATAAAATTAAAACAAGCTCAATAATTTCCATTTGCATAATTTATTATTTTTCTCTTTTCTCTCTTTCTACGAAAAACTAGATGATAAAAGTTTTCAGTCTGGTGCTTTGGTCTCAACTATCTCCTTTTTCTTCCTATTTCATTTTATTTACCATTTCTATTTTGTTTATTTATTTTGGATATTTTAAATGACTTCCAGTACAGCTGCTGTACTCAGAGGTAAGTTTAAAGTTGTCTGTCTTTCTAAGATAAGCTAACTGAAGCTAGTTAGCATGTCGTGATATGCCAATTTTCATCCGTGGTTAAAGAGCCGCTCTTGTGAATATGAGCTTTGAACAGTTATTAACCACAATAGCTGTGGCTTAAAAATAATATCGACACGAGTTCTTGGTAGCTTCCGTTTTTTAACATAGCTAAGGTGGCTTCTCATTCATAGCTTCTGATTCAGGAAACGGTTAAAGGGCAATTCCGCCTAGTATTTCACTAACTGAGGGTGTTTGATGTGCTGTAATTTAAAAACTTAAATGCAATGAGTCAAAAAGGTTAGATATTCCACACTGTTACCAGGATATTTTAAACACTATTTTTGATTGGTGAATTTAAGTAGTCCTAGTTTGATTTAATTAAAATGACTGTCTTGCCACCTTGAATTCATGTAATATTGTAATTGAGCACATGAACTAAAATAAGACTTGTTTTATTTTTCAAGTAAACCAAACTGTTGCCATGGTGAAGCCTATGCTAGACACATCACCAATCACATATTGCACCATCTAAAAGAAACTTTGGGAATTGCAAGTGGCGGCATCCTTCACATTCTCGAGGTAAGAAATTTATGATACTGATTCATCATGACACTGATTTGTCACTAAAACATGGTTTGTTTTGTGATTGTTTTTCTGTCTGTGCTCCAATTAGCAGATGACCCAACAACTTCAAACAAGACCACTTTCCAGCTCTGTGGTGAAGGTGAAACCAACTTTCTACTGGCCATTGGAACCATGCCTGCCTGCCCTGATCTTCTGATAGGAGGACATCATAGCTACTACACCTTTCAGCATCCGTGTGTGGGGCCACTCCTCTCTGTGCTGCTGACAGACGTCTTGAGAACGCCGTCCGTAACTGAGGCAAGACTTCACATATAAAAGGCTATGGCTTATTGGAAGAAGTTCATTGTGGAGGAAGCTCCTATTGTTGACATCTAATCCCAAGATTTTTTTTTGCTTTGGACAATTTGGTTTGCTTGACTCTTAGTGCGGCAGATGTGTCAGATCGTCATTGTTCTGTCATTTTACAGGATTGTTTCAGAATCAGATGCCCATCCAGACTTTAAATTCTGACCAGTAGTCATGTTTTATTGTGTTAATGTGAAACTTAAATGTAATAAAAATGTTAAAAGTAATTGAACTTATGTCTTCATTTCAGCAAGCCAATACCATCTCTTGTTCCAGTATTCACAGGATCAATTTTTGGATTTTTGTCTTAGCATAAGAACCTTGAGTAAAGCTGTGACAAAATATATATTTTAATCCTATGCAACAATAAAAATAAACTAGATTTAGGTATATCACTGCAAAAAGTCCCCTTTCAAAAACAAGAAAAAAAGTACAAAAATAGGGTATAATTTTCTTAAAATAAGAAAAATTATCTGCCAACAGAACAAGAAAATTTATCTTGTCAAGATTTTCTAAAACAAGAAAAAATATCTAACCAAGATAAACCTACAAATATCTTAAAATTAGTGTATTTGTACTTAAAACAAGCCAATTTTACTAATACAAATAGAATATATGAGATTTATTTTCTTAATACATAGAACATTTTTCTTAAAAATAAGAAAATTTTACACTATTTCAAGAAATTCACTGTCAAGTAACATTTTCTTTACTTGAGATAATTTTTCTTAAAATAAGATAATATATCTTACTCGTATAAGTAAAATTGGCTTGTTTTAAGTAAAAATACACTAATTTTAAGATATTGTAGGTTTATCTTGGTTAGATATTTTTTCTTGTTTTAGAAAATCTTGACAAGATAAATTTTCTTGTTCTGTTGGCAGATAATTTTTCTTATTTTAAGAAAATTATACCCTATTATTGTACTTTTGTTTCTTGTTTTTGAAAGGGGACTTTTTGCAGTGATTACATATTCATTAGAATTTAAAGATTATTGATCTTTTAAAACTATGTTCTTGTATTTTTGTACCGTTATTAATCAATCAAGTTTATTTTTATAGCACGTTTCAGCAGCAAGAACGTTTACATTATAAAAACACAAAGTTGCAAAGTTATTTTAATAACTTCTGGGAGAATTTATCATGCTATTGCGTCAGGCTTACTTAGGATTTGGTGCAGTTTGATCACATGGCTACAAAAATAATCAGGTTACAGGAAGTTCTCACCCATCAGGTAGAGATTTTCAGGTGTGGTGATAGACAGGTTGACGACGCTGCACACATCGGCGTCCGTCCCTCCATCCCAACCGATGGATTCGTTTGCACAGGTGCTGCTGCTGGACGAGTTCACACTTTTTACCTGCGAACACAAAACAGGAGGCTTCAAACTACTACACAGAGTGATGGGAAATACTTGCAGGAATTAACGTTTTACTTTTAAAAATAGAAAACTATTTATTCTAACACTTCTGGTTTTGTAAGTTTATAGAATAAAAAACAGGTAATGAGATTTGTTTTACCGAGGCAAGGCTCATCAGAGACCCGGACAGTTTTCTGTAATCTCTTGTGGTCAGAACCAGCCCAGATCCAGCTGAGCAGCTATTCTTGGAGCTGAAGGTGACGCTGATGTTTTGGCTGGTGTTATCTAAGGAGATAAAGATTAAAAACGAGGATGTGAGGTTCTAACACGGCAGGAAAACGTGCTTCTATACCACGAAGGTCAAAAAAGATACAAAAAAAAAAAGTTTTATGAGTCTGGAGAAGATTTGTTTGAAGTTCACACATTTTGTTCGATTAATTAGCAATAATTCATCTAGTTTTCGTTCCTTTTTTAAATAAGAAAAACAAACATTTTAATGCTTAAAATGCCATAACAGCATTTGTTTAGAGAAAGCTTAAAAAATGTATTTGCAAGGAAAAAAAATACTTCAACATTAACATGTGAAAAGCCTTTTCTGCTGATGTGTTGAGTATTTTTTTTGATAAATTAATAATTTACAGCAAATGGTGTTAAATAGATTTTCTTTTAACCAAGTTAATCTAAAACTCTGCAATTTGAGGAGTTTTGGGAAAAACATATTTACAGACAAAGGGGTTTTCTCCTTCTTAAATACAATGAACATATTTTTGGTCCGGTTTTGGCTGAACTGCTACTCTGAGTACATTGTTTTTTTCAGCAAATTACCTTTTTGGAGTCTATTCTCCAGTCAACAATTAATTGATTACTAAAATGAATGATTTCAGCTGCAGTCTGAATATTAAGAGTGTCAGGAAATCTCACCATTTTCTGCGGCCGTTGGGGAGACGAACTCAAACTCAACCTGATCCCACTGAGGCGACTGGCCCTTCTTCCTGCCCTTCCTCCTCTGAAAGCGGCGAGCGAGGAAGAGGAGCGAGATGGTGCCGAAGGTTGTGGCGGCCACCAGTTTCTTGGTGCCGGTGCTGATGCTCACCTGGAGGACAGAAAATCCCAATGATTCAACACTTTTCTCCTAAAAGGAGAAAAGTGTTGAATCATTTTAGCTTCCAAACATGTTTTCTTAGTTTATTCTACAAAGCAGAGATTTTCCCCCCAAAATTAAACAGTGCATGCTAATATATCACAGTAAAGTTGATTAAACTTCAAATGCACAGGAGGGTTTACCCCAGAAAACTTGCTAAGCCCGGTGCTCCAGGTGCTAGGGAGGTCATCCAGCCGGCCGCCGTGTTTTTGAGTTAAAAAATATTTAAAGTTGACAGGAAATTTGAAAATATTACTTGATAATTATGTGTTATTGGAAGACTGGAAGATTAATACATAAACACCAACTAAGGTAAATTAACAATGGTAAGCCTGGTGGGGGCACAAGTGAAGCCTGGTGGCCCGCCAGGCTTATGATACACTGAGGGAAACCCTGCACTGGAAAAATACACAATATTACAAAGTAATTTTGGTCTATTTTCTAGTGCAAATTTATAAGTATACTTTAAATAAGACAAAACTAACTAATAATTCAGCAAGAAATAGGAACTTATATTAAGTCAATAATTCCTTAAGTTTGATGAAATTAAGGAACTATTTTGATGAGAAAATAATTCTTGTTTTAAGTGAAATAATCTGCCAATGGAACTAGAACGTTTTCACTAATATTTAGGAATTAAAACAAGTTCTTATATCTTGCTGAAAAGTTATTTGTACATTAGTTTTGTCTTATTTCAAGTGTACTAAGATATTTCCAAAATTACTTGGTAACATTTTGTGTTTTTGCAGTGTGCAGATCGATTCTGTAGCCTCTTTCAAACGAGTGGGAAACTGGAGCCTTTCTCTATCAGCTGAATCGTCCCTGATGTTAAATCTCACAGAATCGTGAAACTTTTACCACTTATGACAAGTGACTGATAATTACTGTTGCATGCTGCAAACAATTTTAAAAATGGTCAGTCTGACTGGATGCATAAAATAAAAGCTTTGGGAATCAGTGAACCTGGGATTTAGTTTCAGTAAAACTGCAGAACTTCCTGAGAATGAGATGATTTTGCACAAAAGCTGCTGCTGAACATTACAAACGATGAAAGCTTTCAGAAAAAGCTCAAACATCAACATCAACAACATCCTTTTATATAACAACATCCTAGCTTTAGAGTTGCTGCCAGGTATCAGGTGTCTTCCCACCAGACGACCCTAATCATATCAAACAAGCTTCAAGTCTCGCATCAAACAAATGCTCACACCCTTTAGCGAAACACAGCAATATGTGGGTATCAAATGGAAAGTATGGGACATTTCCTAAACCAAAGGACAAACAGAAGCAAATGTGAAAGCAAAACCATCTAAGGGGGAAAACCCAGGAAGCTAGTTTGTTAAACTGCAGGATAACATTCTTAACGCGGGTCTTAATTTACACAATTTCTTATCTACAGCAGGCAAAAAAAAGAGACTGTTTTATATTTAAGATAAATATTGATTTGCAGTCCTATGCTTTTCCATTTGCAAGAGAAAAGAAAACAATAAGTCATTTGCTGTTTATAATAAAAACTGTGAAATCATTTTTCCTTAAATCAAATTTTATTAGACATCTTGGACAACTTCATCTGCAGAGCTCGTAACTAATTAGATTAAACTGAGTAACTTTTTTGGGAAACAGCTTTACTATATCGTACTTTACGCGCTATTTTACTCAACTAGAGTAAAATGTCTGGAAACTACCCAGTGTGAGTAACTTCACTGAATGAAAAACATATTTTAACTGAAAATGCATGAGACACAGAGACAAACCTACAGTTTATGTTGAAGTGAGACCTCTTGTTTGTACACAAGCTTTGTTCTTTAAATGTTATTTTCTGTCTGTCCAGCCTGTTGCGCCACTTATAGGTCAAAAGGTTTCAGTAAACACTATATATTATCGCTGGATATACTTAGATAAATATACATTTTCTACTGTCAGCATTAGTTTCATAAGTTTTATCTTAGAAATGTCTGTCTCCTTGCTTAATTTGTAATTAAGCTATTTATTAGTGCGTTTAATTTTAGTCTTTAAAACGCCTGACTAGTTTGCACATAACCGATTTTTTTCTCTCTGGTGGCACAGTTATAAAATATTAAATCAGATGTTCTAATCTGTTACTCAGTATATAAGTAGCCTTTTTACAAAAATCCTTTTTACTCTTACTTAATTAATTTAATTTGGACAGGTACCTTTTAGAGTAAAAATATTTTGAAGCCGTTTCCCTGATTGACAGCAACTTATTTAAAGCCACAGAAATCTTTATAAAAATGGATAAAAATTAACATTCAATGTCAGAAAAAGACCAACTACATGAACTACAGGACCCAGATTCTTTACTTCACGTTCTTCAAAACGCCAAACAATGAAATTAAGAATCTGCCTTACTGTTTCTGAATTACTCTGAAAAATAATAAATCAATTTAGAACCGTTCTGTTTATAGCATTGTGAGTGTTGGACTGAAACGAATCTCTTATTTTGCAGTCATGCTGCAACTTTTCCTTTCATTTTTAAAATGAGAGTTTATAGCCTAAAATGAGAGTTTATAGCCAGTGGACAAACTTTACTGAGTGCAGCACAAACGGTAAACCAACAGATAATTCAGGTCAATATTGTTACAAGAAGAAATGAAAGTAAACTATTTTAATCCCCATTATTTACTGATGCAATGATCAGGTTTCCCCCCGAAATTAGGTTCTTTTTCCAGCAGAACTATAAACACATTAGAGAAAAACAACAGCTGCAGGTAGCCTGAATATGCACCAGTTTTGAATGCAACAGAAAATGAAGGGATTTTCAGATTAATGTTTCTATGAAACCAAGAAAATTAATTTAAGTTGCTGCTTACTGGAATTAGTGTTTGGAATTTGGATATGTTTTAGTTCATGACATGCATCAAGTGAATATACATAAACATAATTTTTCAATATTTATCATCTAAATTATCTTCCTATCCAGTTGCTGCATCTCTATTCTCTTTTTATTAAACAGTTTGGAGTTTCATGCTTTCATTATTTCTCCTGAATTTAACTCAAATCTATGCGCATAAGCTTTTAAAATGTGTTTATTTCAAATCTGGACTGCAATGTGATGCTGATATCTACTTGTAAATAAAGAAACACACAGGAAAACTCATGCTTACCTGTGTCAGGGAGCTGTAGACGGACAGCGGTAGGTCAACCATTCGCAAAGCTGCGGCCTTGAGAGACAACTGGGAGCTCGTCAGGGTCTCGTGTGTCATTTTGGCAGCGCTCTATCCATGACTTGGCAGCGGCTTGGCGCTCGCCGTCATTCCACCGGAGCCGCTGAGGACGACAGCAGAGGAGATTTAACCTCAACGGGCTCAGGAGGGGATATAATGACGGCGTCATGTAAAGCCTCAGATGTTTAGTACGTGCAAATACCAAAAAAACACCTTGGACCAACGGCAGTATACAGATATCACTCAATATTTTGAAAACCAGTTTCCTTAAACAGGCTTTTGGACTTTATTTCTGTTAAAATATCTAAATAAATAAATATAAAAGATAGCAACATGTTCAGGACACTATGCCAAATCCAGTTAGATGAAATTATTTTTTCTGTTTGTTGCAAGTTTAACTGGATTGCCTCCTTCAGATTGCTGGGAAATTGTAACTACTTCTCTAGTGATTGATAAAATACTTCTACATATCTGTGCTTTGTAACATGAGGAATCAATAAGACAATATGTACAGGATTTTTAGAATCAAAGAGAAAAAACAGTTCAGAAAAAGAAAAAAATATTCACAAGATTTAGATAATTTGCTTTGGAAATCTGTATTGATCTTGACCTGTTTTTTAAAAACCAGAAATAGTTAATTATGATGGTCAGCTTTATTTATAATATTGGCTTACACAATATTTTTTTTAATAATAATGAGTCATTTCATAACCTGATGAAATGATTCATTTTCATCATTTTGTAATGTAACTTAAAAAATGATGTTCTATTTTGTAATGTAAACTTAGCAATTTAATTTTTTTTTTACTTCGATTCCTACATTTTCACTTTTACTGGTTCAATAACCAGAAAACTGAAAAAAAACGTGAAAGTTGAAACGACTATTTAACATTATACATTTAATAAATCCCTATATTTAGTTAAAAATATTGAAGCTTAATTCTGTATCGACCTTTTTTGCTCAGTGTTCTTATTATCACAAGTTTACCAAAAAATAAATATAAACATTACATTAAAACACTTTTGGAAGGTATTTAATATGAATACTGTCACTACTTTAACTATAAAATAAATTATAGTAATTAAAAAGCAATGACATTCGCATTTGCTACACTCAAAACAACTAATATGCCACACGGTTCTTTTTTTAACCTTTTTAAAAATATATTTCTAAAACTAAAGCTTGTTGGGTGACACTAATTCTGCAGCAGATAATGACATTAGCACATGGTCCAGAAATGATGGGAATACACGGCCTGACAGCATAGCTAAAGGCTAACTTACAGCAGACTGGCTAACTTACTTAAATTAGCTAAAAATAAACAAACCCGCGGATTAATTATCGGCCTATCTCCAGTCTGAATGTTAAACGGTAAGAATATAAGACATATCACCGGTACATTTTCAGGTTCTCTCACTGACTCCGCTCCAGCACCAGGTTGTTCGTCCGCTCCTCCTGGTGACCTCGGTGGTTGGTAACTGACAAGTGAAGGACTCCAGCCTTGCTGCACGCGCTCAGCTCTCAACCAGCTTGGCCTTCAAAATAAAAGCACAACCTCAAGTCTGTGGTTATTTAGCGGTGTTTCTGCGCCCTCTTCTGGTTTTGCGTAGAATTGCAGTGCTTGATTTAGTCTGTTTTAATAAAGGGGAGTACTTCAAGTATTTCATACACATGAATATAATGATGAGTTCCTTACAGTACAACTCCACATAAAAAATAATGATATAAATATAAAATAAATGCATAGTACAAAGTGCTTCTAAAAGCTATTAGGTGAAAATATGAGGTACATGCTTAAGAAGTGATGTTGACAAAAATGATTTAAATGTGATCCAAACATATAAATGAAGAATACATTTTTTAAATAGAATTCTCTGTTGTTAACAGGAGACATAAATATAACTTTTCCTCACTCCATTATTACTCCATTATTTTTTCTTTATTTCACATTTTTTCCATTTTTGCATTGTCTGCAGATTTTACACATATTAACTTTCTATTTTTGTTTTCAGTTCTTTCATCTTTACAGAAACTATTTTTGGTCTTGTGTTTCTTTTCTGCAATTGTCCATTAGCACATATAGAATTGCTTATAACTTCATGTTTTCCTTTATAGATAAACACAGCAAATAACCATATAAACTCTATTTTATACCACAGATAAATTTACTCCTGCCTTAGCGCTTATCTGTTTCTCTCCTAAATGTTAACATTAACTTTGTTTATATTTTCTTATACATAGAAAGTACACCCTGTTGAAATCCATTTATTAAATAGAGTGGAAAAAAACAGTAATTTTACTTAAGTAAAATTTCTACAAACACACTACAAGTAATTTTACTGAATGAAGAGCAAACATGTTTTAACCAAAAATGCACGTGAAACTCCTTTAATTTGTGCACAAGCTTCACTGTTCTACAGTCATTTTCTATTTGCTTTGCTTTTTGTGCCATTTGGAGGTAAAGTGAACATACAGTAAATGTTATAATTTGAAATACTTTTCCTTGCTCTAACGTTCTAACATTCATGCATTGTAAGCAAGTTGTATGTTAAAAAATGTATTTGGAAAAATGTTGCTTCTTCCCTGAATTTGGACATTTTTAATTATGTGATTTGGATACATTTTTTCATGTTATCCATAAAATCCCAGAATTTGAACATACCTATTTTTGTCTGATGATACAATTTTAAATATGAAATCACATATTATGACTGGTAACTCAATACTTGAGTACCCATTTTACAAAATAGCTGAATTAATTAAACATGAGTAAAATATATATTGAAGTCATGCAACTCCTAAGCAAGTAAAATTTGGGGGTACTCCACCACCTCTGCCAATAACTGCTAAAAAAAAAAGAGAGAGAGCGAGAATAACTTGTTTAAAACTTCACCAAGTACATTGATGACAGTATGGAATATTCAGGGAAAATTTGGTTTGGTTGGTATTCCAATTTTTTCACACGAGGTGTCACTTGGGATGGGTTCACTGCACAATGTATTTAATTATTGTGTGAATACTCTACATGATACTGATTCTTAATCAAGAACTTATATATAATTTACACTTATTTTAATTTATATTGTTTAATTATTTCTCTAAATGACATTTAGGTCATCGATGAGAGTATTTGTAAATCAGAATAATCATAGTACTTGATAATACTGACTTGATAAAGGGTACCACTATTGCTAAATTTGAAAAAAATGCAAATAAACGAGGTTGTACAGTAGGATAGGCAGGATTTGTTTTTCTATTTTTATTCTTTTGGTTTTTTATTTTAGGTTTATTAAGTAATTAATTTACTTATCGATTTATTTAACGATTTATTTATGGATTTAACGCTTAATGTATTTCACACAACACCGGTGTTCCACTAAATCGTGTGACCATCGTATCCTGTGACGAAAAGGGGCGGGGACAGTTGTAACGTTAGCAACCACGCTGAGAGACGGGGAAGGGGGAAGCGTTATCGTTACAGTGAAGGATTGCCCTCTGAGAAAATGTCTCGAAATACAGACCAAATGTTTATCTGAGACGTCAAAAAGAGCCGAGTTTACTTGAGAAGCGGCGTGTCTTTATATCGAGCCGGTAAGGACCGCGAGTGGTTTTATTTGTGTTGATAGCAAAGACTCCTGTGTTGGTTCGTCACTGATCATCAGTAACCTTAGCTGGCTAATCGGTTAGCATGTCCGTAGCGAGATGGTTATCAGTGACGAAGCGTCACACGGAAAAATTTCTGTTTGTGTTTCAGTGAGAGTACGTTTACGCTGTGTTTTAACGTTAATAGAGATGCTATGGTTAAGTTGAAACCCAAATAACCGCTTTAAAATCGATCAGTCACTGCCAGCTGGCTAATGCTAACAGCGAAGTCAGCCTGTGACGCCTCGCCTGATTTTGACAGCTCACCCTGAGAGGAGCAGCGGACCAGGCCAAAACCACACACTTCTGCAATCTGATTTAAATCCAAAAACAAGTTACCCGTTTTCTTTTTTGATAACCACCGCATAAAGAGTCGATTTTTTTTTCTTCCTATAACATTAAATTCTTTAACTATTTCTTATTGGCTTCCAGGTAAACGACGCCGACGTCACGTTTTCTGCACAATGGTTTTTGTTAACCTGTTGTTGGTCTACTCTTGTCAAAACCAAGATATTAGAATATCTCGAGATATTCGCTTTTCCACGAATAGCACTTAATCATGCAATTCAAATATTATTATTAATTCTTCGTCTAGCACGGGTTTTTGTTTGCGATGCTTTGATTGTGTGAGCGCCCCACCCTGCATGTCAAAGCAGGATTAACACCCTCGGGGCCCCTTAGGCATCTCAGTCCCTCAGGGACCCTATTTTAATTGGAAGCTCTTTACATCACACATTACAAACGATAAAACCCAAATTTGAGGCAATTAAATGTATCTAAATGATGACTACTAGTTGGTAGAAATTAAGATCTTGTTTATTTCCAAAGAATAATGATAATTTGGCTGATTCTGAAGTTTCTTTACAAACTTTAACCTTAAATATTTGAAATATTTAAGTAGTTATAAATATTAGGAGCTGGAGATGGGCACCAGCAACCCTCCCGACCCCACTGAGGGACAAGGGTGAAAGAAATCTATCTATCTATCTATCTATCTATCTATCTATCTATCTATCTATCTATCTATCTATCTATCTATCTATCTATCTATCTATCTATCCTTTTAATAAAATGCATTAATTGTAAATATGTATCTAAAACATCTTTTTATAACCTTATAGATCAGATACTGTCAAATTGAGTGTTACATCTTTTAATTTGGCAAATAAAACTGATCTTATATTAGTTCAAATTATTTATTTTATTTACCAAACAAAATCCAATACCAATTTTTTATTATTTTAAATCAGTTTTAAAAACTGCTTTTAATTGATTGAGTATATTTTCTGACATTTTCTTAAAGCATTTTTAATTGGCATTAAAAATGACAGTTTATTCAAAATCAAGTAATCATACTGTCTCAGTAACTTTTGATAAACAAAACAAGGCTATATATCATAAGTATAGCCGTCCAAACGGAGATCCATGAGGATCAATAAATGTGTTTAATTAATAATATAATGCAGATATAAGTAAAGTGTATGATGGTAATATTAATACTGCAGTAGCTTTTGACATGTCTGACAGATCTGGGAAATTAAATTATTAATTTGACGAGAGAGAAGAAAAGCGAGCTCTGACAATGAGATTTTTGATCGCTCGGAGTTTTATGGAGAAATACAGAGAGAAACAGTTTTCATTTATAAATCGTACTCCAATTCTGGGTGCACAATGTAGCAGTGGTGTGAAAACGTATAATTTGAGATGCGTGTGATGCTTATTACCCCAAAAATGTATAAAACGGCTGTGATGTTAAGCTGCTTGTTTGTTTGTAAAGACACTGTCTCCACCGCAGAGTGAAGCCAGCTTTCCAGGTGTGTTTTTTTTGATGAGTTTATCTCTCTTGACCTTTTAACCATGCTTCCAAAGTTCAGTGAAAGTTTAGACTGAAGGGTAAAATGACAGAAATTAAGTGTTGCTTCACCTCGTCAATTACTTATTTGTTTATTTGTATAAAAAAGAAGAGTCTGCATTTTGTAAACTATTCTCATCAGTCATTTTCATATTATTAATGAGCAGCGTGCACGTTGACTTGGACGTCATTATATTTAATACATGTTTGTATTTACGTTATTATCTCCCCATTGAGATAAGCTACGCTTTCATGACTTCCTGTTTGCAAGAGAACATTAATGTTCCCTTAATGCTGTGAATAACTCTAAAAGCCATCACCCTCCTAAATCACAACCATAAATGTATTAGAGGATTATAGCTTGTGTTTTATAGCGTTTAGCTCGATAAACCTATCAGATGTCTTGTTAAAGAGCCGCCACTGTGCCTTTAGTTTGAAATGATGCTTTGATGGTGCAATATATTTTAAACATGTTAAGTAAATCGTAGAGCAGCTGACAGTTTGCAGATGTGCTGCACAAAACATGGCTGCATCTTTAGTTTGTTGCGATGCAAGTTTCATAGTCTGCAGATATTACCTTTTCAGTTTTTACCTCCACGTGTGTTTTATTTATTAAAGTCACATTATATGTAAATAGCTGAATAATGAATGATTTTCAAACTCTTGAAAAACAATAAATCAATTAAATGCATGATAAATTAATGCAAGCTCACCAATTTCCATTTGCAGGACTGATCATTTTTCTCTTCTCTCTCTCTTTCTAACAAAAACTAAATGACAAAACTCTCCAGTCTCAACTGGTTATTTTTTGTTTTAGTTAATTTTGTCTACAGACACATCATAATTAAATTTATTTGCTGCTTCTGTTTTGTTTATTTTGTTTAAATGTCTTCCAGTTCCTGGGTTAAATTATCATTACAATTTAAAGTTCATTAATCTTTGACAATGTGTTCTTGCATTATTATGTCATTACCATTATATTACTTGAAAATGGATTCAGAACAATATTATAATTTATCACAATAACTTCGAGGACAATTTATAGCCCAGTAAAATTTCTTATTGTGAATTTATTTTATGCAGTAAAGTAACTGCTTTAATCTTTTGTGCACATGCTTCTTTATTTGAGTTTTTCTGATTTATTTCTGTTTCATTGCTCCTCTGTTTACCGTCCCTTTAAACTCTAACATCACTGCTTTATGTCACAGCTTATAAAGAACCATGATTTCTGCACGCATGGTGACAATTGCCTGTTTAATGCAACTGGTCCTCAAGCAAAACGTTTGATCATCTCGCCTCACATATTCTTTCTCTCTGCGGTGTTGTGAAGTTTTGTAGAGGAGAAGAAATCCTGTGCAATAGTGCCTCTTTTTGTCGATGCGCTGGTTTGGGATTTTTACTTTCAGACAGTTGTTTTGATGTAATCATGGCAATGTGGTACAGTTTTTACATCGGCTAGCACCTAATTAGCATCTCAAAAGTTCAAATAGTCCCACAGGCGTTGAAAAGGAGGCTTTGTGAATCCGGCTTTCTATCCACAAAACAAGACAGGAATTTAAAGAGGAGAAGCAAAAGCAAACGAGGTGGATTAGCAGTGCTTACCAATGACTTATTGTGTCATGCAGGACATGTTGCCATGGGATATTGTCTCTGCTGCCTTGATAATGAGCTGTTGGCATGTCCTGCAGCAACAATCTTCAGTCAGAGGCCTCTAGTTTGTTGGAAGACTGACTGCTACGATTAGTTACAGCAACAAAAGTATTATTTAATTGAATTAGTATAATTACATACTAGTAAATAAAATGTAACCGTTTTAATCTGGACTACTGGTCAACAAACAATAAGAAGTTCTGATGAGCAAAATGAACATAAATCTTCACTGAAGTGAGTAAATAATGAATTGTCCAGATATTGTAGTTTGCTGTTTAAAGTATTGAACCGTTTCACATTCTGTCACAGTTCAGCCACAAACTTCAGTGTATTTAATTGGAATGCAAGTCTTTTGGGTTATCTGTCAACCAGCTTTGCACGTCTAGAGACTGAAATTACTGCTGTTCTCCAGGGTGAAATGGCTCAAGTTCAGACAGGCTTGGAAGGATAGTAGTAGTGTGGCAAATTCTCAGTTGGATTTGGGTGTGGATTTTATCTGGGACACATTCTGACACATAAATCAACTGGAACTGGCCTCACTTGAGGAAGTTGAACCTCCGCCACCGTCTTTTCTTGAAGGATTGCCCTGTATTTAGCACCATTGATCTTCCTGTCAACTCAGACCAGCTTCGCTGTCCTTCCAACATGATGCTGCCACTTCCGTGTTCCAAAGTGGGGATAGTATGTCAGTTTTTCTCACACACAGAATCTTGCATGTAGGCACAGAAATTCAACTTTGGTCTCATCTCACTAGATCACAGTCTTTAGACATGTTTGCTATAATCCTTAGCAAACATGTCTTACATCCGTATATTGGATTATACCAAACTAATCAATTATCATGATCATTAATTGATTAATCGGATAGAGAAACTGCCACATTCTGCAGGTTTTTCATTTAACCTCTTATGACTTTTTATACAACATTAGAAATGCGTTGAAAGTTTGTTTTTTAAAATAGAAAATAAACATTTCATTGCCTAAAATGCAATAATGTATCATTCCTTTTGTGAACGGTTGATTACTTGTAGTAAAGGATGCATCTGCAACTTAAAAAATATTACTGACAAAGGAATGTTTTTTAAAGAAATTATTTAACTCAATTGCAAATTATATGCGCATTTTTTGATTAATTATTGCTCTGAGCATATTGGGTTTTTTTTTAGCAAATGGCCTGCTTTAAGTCTATATACTCCAGTTAACGATTAATCAATTACTAAATTAGTTGACGATTATTTCAGTAATCGATTCATCACGACTAATCGTTGCAGCCCTAATTTAATGTAAAACCATGTACCATTTTCTTTTCTTCCGTGTTGCTCCGACTTTAACATTCCTTTGACTTTGAGTTTAGCGTGTCTTATTGTTGGTGTTTCATTTATCTTGGTGATAACATTACAACCGCTGCCCTGACTAAACGAAGCGGCCTCACATGGCTGACAGTGATCTGGAACGTTGAGAAGGTATTTGCAGACTGCAGCCTCGCCGTTCCTGTTGCACCACTTCGGCTTGTGGTTTTTTATGATTCAACCGTAAATAAGGTCAACTCCTGGAGTTGGAATATGCTGTTAAGATAGACTTTATATGTCTAGGTGTGACCTGATGTTTTTTTTTTTGAGTCGCTACTCAACATATCGGTGTGTTAAATGTTTCTGTACACGCGGGCGTGGAAGAACTCGTCATGCATGGAGAAGTCACGTTGCAGTAAACTGATTAATGTTGTTTTCTGTGTCGACTATCAGATGAAGGGAGGGTTTATTTTGAGAAAAAAACAGGAAGTCACTGAACCTTTAAAGCTAATTTGACCAAACAGTGTTGTTGTGCTTGTTGCTGACTGCAGACTGGACAGTGAGGGATGCCGCCAGCGTCCAGCTGTGACTGCCCCCACCTGGACTGTGTGGGGGAAATCACCAAGGAGGAACTTATCCAGAAATCACATGTGAGTAATTAAACTACTATAAACTGTAATTCATAGTTTTATATCTGTTGTTTTGTTGTGCTAATTGCTTAGCACAGTGGTGTCTACAGTCAGTCCTCAACTGGCCGGTATCCTACATGTTACGGTTCTTTTTCTGGTTCAGCACACCCGAGGCCCTGTTTACACGACAACAATTTCTGGTGAAAATGGAAGAGTTTTGTTGTGTTTGTACCAGTGGTGGAGAAAGTACTCAAAAAATTTACTTAAGTAAAAGTACAAATACACAGACAAAAATGTACTAAAGTAAAAGTAAAACTACCACATTAACATTTGTACTTAAGTAAAAGTAAAAAAACTACTGGCTTTTAAAAATACGTAAGTATTAAAAGTAAAAGTACTTGCTGAATGGATTACTTAATCCCTAATACAATATCATTAAGTGAACCGATTGTATTTAATTTTAATACATTAGAAATGTGCCATTTTAATGAACAATGCCACAGATAAAGCATGTTATTATGTTTACTCTCTGTAACATAGTTTAGACCTAGATATGTGATTCTATGCATCATAATTTCAGGGATGGAAACATCTTGTCTCCTGTCCTATCATAACATGAACTTCACTTTTTTTGCCACTAGTGGCCTTTATTTTTAAAGAAATCCAACAGAAAGGGGATGGAAAGAAGGTGGGTGGGAGAGGACAGGCAACCAAGAAGCCAGTAGCAGAGTTGTAGTCAAGACCAAGTCAAGACCAGCACTCCGCGCTACGTGACACAAAAAAATGAACTTTTACCTATCAAAATTACTTCTCAAATTGATCTGAAAGATCCACATTCCCACAAAAAAAAAATTTAAATACTTAGAGCTGAAATAAATTTAATCAGTAAAGATCCATCCAGAAGAATCAGATCGTTCCTGAATGCCGTATCACCATATTGCACTTTGGTACCAGCGTTGTCCCATAAATGCGACACCTCAGTCAACACCTCCTCACAATAATTCAATGCATGAGTGACAACATTTTTTCATCGCAGATGCAACATGCGTCTCTGTACAGCTAGCATCGCGTCCACAGATCTTACCTTTCTTTAAGCTTTCCTTTTAAAGTGATGCTAAAAGTTGGACGAAGTCCCGCCGTCTGTGAAAGCGAAGCGCTGCTGATTTTACATGTCGCCATATCAATTTATGCAGCGCTATTATATTACAGACGATTAGACTGACATCTCCTCCCGCTCAGAGGAAACCACTGCCCATGTCTTGGAGCTCTGCGTGCCAGTAAAGGTGGAGCCGATGGGTGACAACAGTCACTAAGTCACGTTATTGCTCGGATTTCACGGCGCCACCTTAAGACCCTGAACTTCACATTTCAACGGAAAAAAAGAGCAACGCGACTTGGATGTAACGAGTAACGCGGCAGTTTTGTAGAAATGTAGTGAAGTAGAAAGTACAGATACTGTAAAATGTAGTGGAGTAAAAGTAGAAAGTATCCATTATTAAATCTACTTAAGTAAAGTACAGATACACGAAAATTTTACTTAAGCACAGTAACTTCCCACCACTGGTTTGTACTGTACATTTACATGAAACAACCGAATGTTTCCTCTGAAAACGGCGCAGTTTGAGAACGAGTTCCAGGGTGCAATGGTTCTAAAACGTACCGGTGTCTTGTAAAAAGAGTAAATTGATCTTTTCTGTCAGGGAATCCCTAGCTTGTGTATAGTATGACGCAAAACAAAAGAGCTTCCTAGAATCCACGGAAGAAGAAACTACTGACGATGCTGGTGTTACTACAATTCGTGTTTCCCGATCAGATACGGTTCCCCCAGCGTCTCTTCACCGCTCCGCACCGCCCAGGTGGCAAAATACACGTGTGCTTGTTCAGCGGTCATAACAAGCACTCTGTTGTTAGGCGCTCTTAACGAGAAGGACCTCGCTGCAGCAAACGGAAAGGGGCGGGGACGGACCACTGTCAGTCTCTTACCTTATTTGGAAATTGCACTCCGAAAGTGAAGAGGGTGCTATTTCTTATATTATCCGCGGTCTCCCGTTTTAATTTTCTTTTGAAATCTGTCATATCGCTTAATCTTTAGGAAGGAGTTTTTCTCTCAGCATGTATTTGAACTTCTCTCTTTTATTTACTTCAGCGCAGCTCACAGTTTTTAACAATTTCCGTTGCTTACTTACTAAATCTGCTCCTTTTTCGCATCTTTTCGGGCCTGCTACTGCCTGTAGTGGCGTGGTGGTGATAGCACAACTAATATAAATGCATTACTAAATCAGAATACCAAAGTCCTTATTATTTATTATTAATTCTCGCATAACTGGAACCGCAAAAGATAAAGTCCCTCACAAAACACCATACTTTTTAATTTTATTAAGGAAGTAGAGCTAATTAAATGACATTAACAAGACCTGAAAGTGGTTCCAGTTTCACCTTTTGGCCAACCTGTTGAAACTATGGCAAATTTTAAATACCTTGGATCATTCCAGGACAGTCAGCTCAACTTTGCTGAAAACACTGGCTACATTTTTAAGAAACGTCACTCTATCTTTAAAGAAGACCCAGTGATCTTGGCGTTACCTAACAAGTGCAACTCGTCCATAACCTCTAGTTAGTTAGAGGTAACATTAGCTAACATTACCTCTAGTTAAGTAATGTTAACATTTTAACAATGAGTTAAAATATTAACATAAAATATTTCAGCAGAGGGCATCCATCCTCTTTATTTATCAGTTTGAACTCATGAAGGCGTTACTGTGTTCCTCTGGTAACTATAGAGCATCTATTAGACGTCATTCATTGACAGCGCAATAATTATTCGTAGCCAAACTAAATGATAACATTTACCTGTAGCATGCTAAGTGTTTTACTTGATGCACAAATTGTTGATATTGTGATGCTATTAATGAGTTTTATTTTATTGTTTTAGAGTCAAAGAAAAATTTCCACCTTGGAAGACTAAATAGTTTAGTCATATTTTTTCCTATATATAGGATTCTACCAACAAAACAAAAATGTGGCTTATCGCTTGTTTAACAACCCTGGTTATTCGTCTGTGAACCTAATTAATTTGCTTGTTATTGACTTATGCTCAATTACATTTTTTATGCATACATTGTATATGGTATTTTTATTGTTGTTGATAATGTTGTTTTTCATGTTATTTCTTTTCTTCCTCCTATAAGTGATGGAGATATCTAGATATTATTTATAATTTATAAAAGTGTTGTTTATGTCACCTAATTAGCTCTACATCCTGAAGAAAAGTATGGTATTTTAGAAAATAATTTATCTTTCACGTTGCCAGTAATGGTGAAATTAATAGTAAATAATAAAGATTTTGTGGTATTCTCGTTTAGTGACATAATTAAATTAGTTGTGTTACCACCCCCTTGCCACTAGAGGCAGTAGCAGGCCCGAAAAGATGCGACTAAGAAGCAGATTTAGAAGTACACAGAAAGCTATGGAATTTGTTAAAAGCTGTGAGCTGCGCTGAAGTAAATAAAAGTGAAGTTGAAATGCATGCTCAGAGGGAAACTCCTTCCTACAGTTGAAGCTATATCACAGATTATAAAATAAAATTAAAATGGGAGAACGCGGATAATATAGCAAATAGCGCCCTCTTCACTTTCGGAGTGCAATGGTCCCATTTCCAAATAAGGTAAGAGACTGACAGTGGTTCGTCCCCGCCCCTTTCTGTTTGCTGCAGCGAGGTGTACTTGCTCTTATGTAGAGAACTACGGACACCGTGAAAGCTCAAACAACGTGTTTCAGCAAAGTTATCCCACTTTTTTCCAGCTGCGCCCTCATCAGAAAGACATAGTGCGTGTTTCCCCCCCAATATCTGGGGGAACGGTATCTGATGGGAAACGACTTGCTTTCAAGTAGAACCTTTTTTTTGTTTTTTGTTTTTTTTTAAAATACCACACACCTGATTTCAAAAACCCTAGCACCAACTAGTGGCGTGGAGGGAGCATTACACCTTTTCGATGTATACCGTTACTATGTAAACAAAAATTGTAATTGGAATGTCTTCGTGTAAATGTGTTAACGGAAATGGAACAAAAATTCAATTTTTGTTGTGTCATTGTCATGTAAACAGGGCGATCATGCTTCATTAGCATACCTCTGAAGAACTTTATGACATTCTATGAAGGCAGCTGCATCGTTTAAATCAGAGCGAGGTGCATTTCAAACCGGCAGGACAGCAGCTGTTGAGGACTGGAGCTGGACACCCATGACTTCGCATCTTTTCCTCTCATTTTCAGGGCCAATGTCAAGACTGTAAAGTCGGGGGACCAAACCTGTGGGCTTGTTTGGAGGTAAGGTGATGCCTGCTGGGAAGCTGATCCCACTATGGATACCGTGCCTTGCAAAAGCGTTCAAACCCCACGAACAAAGACTTTTTTTTCTTCTGCGACGACTAACTGCAGTGTTTTTTATTTATATTGTATCAGGGCTGCAGATAATGATTATTTTAGTAATTGATTATTCTGACGATTAACTAATGAATCGTATAAATAAAATGGCCGCATTCTGCAGATTTTTCATTTAACCTCTTAAATTTATTTTTCAATATTAGAAATACATAAGAAAATGCAAATCAACAAAATAATTTTGTTTTGTTTTTTAAATTGGAAAATAAACATTATATTGCCTAGAATGCAACAATCCAGCATTCCTTTAGTGTATGCTTGATAATTTGTAGCAAAGTTTGTACTGGAAGCTAAAAAAAATACTTGTTTGCTTGACTTAACATCAACACAGTGTATGACTGATCCGTTTATTATTATTTGATTAATAATTGATTAGCATCTTTAATGTAAAAATGTATCTTATTTGTTTTCTGACTCTGCTGTTCTGACAGCCTGATTTTAGACACGGTTTACTCCAGTTAACAACTATTTGATTACTAAATTAATTGGTGATCATTTCAATAATCGATTAGTCATGATTAATCCAATTAATTGTTTCAGACCTAGATTGTATGTGATGGACGATAAATTTGTTGTTTTTAGTTATTTTCAGCAAATGTAATGGTATTAATTTGAGAATAACGCAAGAGCACATTCTCAAAGATCAATAAAGTTTAAATTCCAATGAACATTTAACACTTTTACTGGAAGACATCAAAAATATCCAAAATAAAGAAACAAAACAACAGAAACAACAACAAAAAATATTCATAAAGTCTCTGTAAACACAATTGTAGTTCAAAAGAAGGGCTAATTGAAATTAAAGCGACAGACTGAAGACTTTTATCATCCAGTTTTTGTTAGAAAGAAAGAAAAGGGAAAAACGATAAACCAAATGGAAATTCTTCAGTTTGTTTTAATTTATTATGCAATTTATTGATTTATTTCTTATTGCAACAGGCTTAAACTTCCATTATATTTTCATTAGTGGAAAATGATCTAAAAACGACAATATTATTGTTTATCGCAATAATTTATAGGACAAATTATCGTTCAGTAGAATCTTATAATGACAAAATGCTGAGAAGTTCTAAGTGTATGGATACTTTTGTAAGTCATTGTGGGTTTTCATAATTAAACTCTGTATTTTTACATTCTGCCACATTCACCTTGGCGTTTTTCCTCTGTAGAACGGCTGTGCATATGTAGGCTGTGGAGAATCCCATGCTGACCACAGCACAGTCCATTCCCAGGTGAGAGATCTCCCAGCCTTTACGACGCATCTTAGCCAGAAAAAGATTCACATCGAGATTATGGTGTTTAACTTGAAACTATTAAAAGAGGAGGATTGAGTGAGGAAGCAGAGGAGGTGCATGTTGAAGTCCCTGAAATACCACATCAGAGTCCCAGGAGCCATTACTAGCAATAAAACCACCTCCAGCACTGCATGTATTTTTAACCTCCTCTCCCTGTGATCACACACACACACACACACACACACACACACACACACACACACACACACACACACACACACACACACACACACACACACACACACACACACACATCCAGCACGTGCATCCTTTTAGCCCTTTGAAGTGCACTGAACTGACTCTCTGCCTAGATCTCCGCTTTCAGTTCGGTTTCAGCAGCGGATCATCCATTATTAATTTTCGATCCTCAGGGAAGTGGGGGAGATTCGCTAGCGCTCTCAGTTCCATGGTTACAGTATCCACCACTCCTCTTTGCAGTCCTGCAGTTTACTCAGCCTCTTGTCTTCTTGATTGGAACTTTCCTCCCCAGAACATTAGGGCTAATTGGGGTTAGGAGTAAAGGCCGATTTAAAAGGCAAACATGTAATTTGCTCTGCCTTGTCGTTTTCACATCACTGCAGTTAGACTGTGCAGGATTAAAATGGTATCTTCTTCTTTCTGTATTGAGCTGCATATTTAAATCTTGTATGAAATGCTTTCCGTGTGCTGAATGCCCTGAAGGAGAAATTGTTTAATCTTCTTCTCTTCACCATTCATCCAGGAACTAGATCCTGTCTGGATCTGGCAGAGATTATTACTGAGATTACAGTTTGAAATGTATTCCTTATTCAGCTGAATTCGGAAGTTTTTGTTTTATTTATAAGGAAGCTAAGGTTAAAGTATTTGTCCATCCGTTGGTCAACCGTCTAACTGGCCGCTCTATCCTTCACTCTATCCTTCAGTGTAGAAAAGAGTGAACACTATTTGTAGAAAGGATCTCGAACAGTGGCTGCTTATGTTGTTAATATTTTATAGATGGGGTCAAGTGAAGTTTATTAGTATAGCACATTTCAGCAACAACAGGGGCGACTGTGGCTCTATGGGAAAAATAGTTGTCTTGTGGTTACAGGAAGGTTGCAGGTTCGATTCCAGCTTCCTCCTGCCACAGGTCAACTTGCCCCTGGGCAAGGCACTTAACCCCAAATTAATCTGTGCTGATGAATGTATCGGGTGAACAAGGGAATAGTTGTAGAAATATTTAGGTTTTTCTAATTGAAATCAATTGACAGGAATGTCAAAGCAGTTAACTGCAACACATGGCACTATAAGGTTTGGTGAAGAGGCATATTTACGGCATTCTTATTCATGGTTTGCCTTGTACATTTTCCTTCATGAATCTTTTAAATGGGTCGGGGGGGATTTGGGTACCGTGTTCCATCTGGTGTGTCGCTTTTGCCAAATCTGTCCTGGCCCGCTGCGCAAAGGCTAATGGACTCCCTTATGAATAATACAGGCCCTGCTGGTTGGCTGCTGCTCATGTTCAGTCAAACTGTTTCACTGCTGCTGTGTGTCAGGACGGCAGTGGGTCAGCGGGTCTCGGACATTTTCCTCCACAGCACACAGCCGCCTCCACCTGTCGTACCGGCGACCAGACACTGAAAGCACAGCCTGAATGTAGTTAAACCTCTTGTGTTAATGTCTGTTAATCCATAAGTCAAAACGTCACACCTGTGTTCAAGTCCAAACGTTTCAGTTGTTTTTATATTCTCAATGAAAACAGGGTTTGAAAGCCATTTTAGGATGAAAGAAAAGATGCAGATTCACAATTCTTGGAAAACAGTTAATCCAGTCATGTAGGATCCAATTCAGTCCAGGTTAAGTTAGGGATATTACTTTAGTAATCGATTATTTCTGCTGGTTAATGTGATAAAAAATTGGATCTGTACATTCTGCTCATTTAAAAAAATAAAATTTTAACCACATAAACCATTTTTATACAATGTTACAAATATGTTAAAAGATGCAAATAAACAAATAATTTAATACAAATTTTAAATGGGAACATGAACATCTTATTACTTGAAATGCAATAACAGCATTCCTTTGTGAACTCTTGATCATTTGTAGCAAAGGATGCATCTGCAGCTAAAACATCCTTCTAGCATCAACATGTGAAAAGCTCTTTCTGCTTGACTTAATATTAATACGGTGTAGCGCTAATCTGTTGCATATGTTTTGGATTAACCAATGAATAATCTGGTATCTTAAATAGGAGATTATTCTCTTTTTGTTTTACAGAATTTGAACCAGGTGAAGCTAAAACTATTTCGCTTGAGGAGTTTTGTGTAGAATAAATTAAATTTTTAATCTTGATTCCAATAGGTGTATATGTTTTTTGGACTATTTTGGCTTAATTACTATTCTCAATGTGTTTTTCTTTCTGCAAATTGCTAAATTTAAAAATCTGTTTAATCCTGTTAACAATTAATCAAATACTAAATTAGTTGATTATCAATTAATCACGATTAATCTGATTAATCGTTTCAGCCCTATATTAAATTCAAACTAATCTCATTTCTTAATACATTTCAGATTTAATGAAATATGAATTATGATACAATCTAGACGAAGTTAGCTGATCATTTAAAGCCAGTGTTTTGTGTTTGAACACTTAAAATAAGAAAAATTGTTTAACAGATATTGATAATATTTGTTAGAACCAAAACAGTTCTTCAACTAGAACATGTTCAACTCAATTTGAATATCATTCTAAGGTTTGACCTTTGACTTCCAAGATAAATGTATTTGTCAGAGAAAACGCATATTAAACACCGAGCCACACAGGGATTGTTTCTATGAAAAGAAATACATCTTGGTTAAAAAGGTTTTACTGTTCTGAAATCATTCATTGTAATAAATATTAATAGGCTGTTCTGTTTTTCTCTGTAGACTGCATTGTGATAAATCGGTCTGTGTCTCACCTGCAGTAAACAGCTGCATGAAACAAGGCCACCAGAGGAAACCATCTAAAACTACAAACCTCAAACATTTCTGGGCATTCCCGTTATAGGAAATGTTATTTACTACGACTTTATAGTTTTATTTTAAATATTTTAGTGTGGACTGCTTTGGCATCGCTCTTCGATTGTCTAGCAGGGATTTTAATGTTGTTTTAATTTATTTTTGTGCAGGAGACGAGGCACAACCTGACGGTGAATCTGACGACGCTTCGAGTTTGGTGCTACGCTTGCGGCAAAGAGGTTTTCCTGGAGCGTAAATTAGGTCCTCACTCTCCAAACGCCATCGTCGAACCTCTTCCCTTACCGCAGAATGACGTTCAGGTACGAGCTGCCTTCACTTTTTCAACAAGGGTTAATGTTACAGCGCGGTTTGTATTGGTTGCATGTGTTGCTGCACAAGATTCAGCGGTTGCAAAATGTTAAAACTGTGCTTATTTGTTTACTAAATAACATACGATGGTGTTATGTGTGGACAATGTTGCTTTAGGATAACAATAAGGCCCCTGGGAGCCCAACTTCTCTGAAGCTGCCCTCTAATGTTTGTTATGAAGACTTGGACATGGAGACAGAAGAAGAGGACGACCTGCGGGCCAGAGGTGAGTTCACCAAATTGTGTTTTTATGTGAAAAACCCAAGGAAATGCTTTAAAAAAAGCCCTATTCTTCTTTCTATACAAGTGGTTTTAAGTAGAGGTGCTCAAGTCTGATATTAATATCCATATCGGTCCTGATGTTGCAAAAAATACAAAACTAAGTTCTTGGTCAGATATTGTGACAATGTTCCCAGTCTATAAGGGTGAATCTATTCAGTCTAATTCTATGTTTTGTGAGCGACGTCATGTTTTATTATTTATTTTACACTATATGTAGATTTCCTAGTTGCACTTTCTGAACCATTTGAAGGGATTGTTAGTTTATTTTTTTACATGTTTGACCAAAGAAGACAAAAACCTGTTGGTTTTGTCACTTTCAGTTTCTTAATTATTTATTTTACTTTGGCTGTTATACTCATTATTGCTCTGGCTGATCATAGCAAAGTTGTTTTTACATGTTTGACCAAGATGGTGTATTATTTTTTTAAGGTTTTTTTTGGCTCCGTTGGCCTTTATTCTGCAGTCAATTAACAGGAAAGAGGGATTGTCGCTTTGAGGATTAAGGCGTCCGTTTTTGAGTTATGATTTTACACCCTGCGCCCCCTAGAGGTGTATTTATTTAAGTGTGCTGTGCTGGTGGAGAGTTCTCAAATAAATTTGTAATTCAATACATTAGTGTCTGTGTTTAAAAATTAGAAGCGTTTTAAGTCAGTTAAGCTCTGCTCTTCTGTATCGGCTGATAAATATCTGTGTCGTTATTGGAAGTGAAAATAGTGGATCGGTGCGTCCCGAAGTTTCAAATAAATTTCCTCCTCCGCTTTTTAATCCAAATTCAAATATAAACATGTCAAAAGCACTGAAGTTAAAAGCAGCAGTTGGGTTAGGTCAAAGGGTGGCCTGTAATTGGAAACGAAAGGAGATGTAATTTTCCTCTGACAACCTGAGTGAGAGTGTTGCCTCACCCCGTCTCAAGTCTTCCATCAGTTTTACCTCAGCAGAAATCCCACAGACGAGCAATAAAGGTTTGTGGATGAATTACTTACTGCTGTGAATATAAAACAGTCCCAGCTTTTATTTCCATGTTCTTCAGTTTTTCTGCCCAGACACTGCAGCTAAAATTTAACTTTTTGACCAATATTTTTTGTTTCTGAGTGATTCCAGACATGGATCTAATGACATTAGTATTGTTTACAAATAAACACATTATGGTTTTGCTGAAATGCATATTAATAAATTTGGACTGGAAATGCAATGGATACAAGACCAATACAGTAAGATCCAAGAACTTCAATAATCTTATGTTTAAAATTATTTGTGATTCAGAATTACTTAGTCACATTATACACCAGAACATTGAGTGAATACACTGGCTTTCCTTGCATAATAATTTGATGGAGTTCTGGTCCATTTATCCTGACAGAACTGGTGCAACTCTCTATGTGTCTTTAAAACATTATAATATATTTTCTTAATATTTTATGTCTTATTTTATTATTTTATTGTATCCATTTTTGTAACTTGTCAAAAGAACTGCAGATATGTTTGAGTTGTACATTTTAATAAAGGTCATTATCAATATATGCATGCATGTGATTCTCTAGATCTTTCTGGAACATTAGTATTTTAATCCTAGAAATGTTATTCAGCTGATAAAAGGCCAACTTTGTTACCGTCTTTATGTGTCTCAGAAGGTTCAGCTCAAAGTTCATCACTACACCCAGATTTCACACCTGATCATAATCTTAAAGCTGATATCATCACCTGCTTTAAAGCAGAGTAATCTTAGTTTGTGAATTTAAAAAAAGTAATTTAAAAACAATCTAAAACTCCTAAATTACATAGAAGAGTAAAAGTTTAGTCCCCTGACTCCACCCTAAACGTGGAGAAAACTGTGACCTTTTTTCCGTACCTGCTGTAAAACTTTAATCCCTGGAACCGAGTTGGTCTTGTGAACATTTCCACACTTCCTGTGAGCCACCACTCATTTCTAAATATAATTCATGAGAAGCTTGCTCTAACTTCTGGGGTTTTCTGTGCTCTTCAGGTCTGACAGGGCTGAAGAACATTGGCAACACTTGCTACATGAACGCTGCCCTTCAAGCCCTTTCCAACTGGTGAGTCCCGTCCTCTGCGCCGCATCAGCCTCTGAAAGCGTCGCTTTCTGACGGTTTCCCCCCATCTTACTGTCCTTTTATCACACTTTCAGCACTCTCTTTCTGTATCCATTTGCTATTTTTTTTTCTTATTATGTTCCCACTCGCTTCTTGCAGACGGTGAGAAATAACCACGACTGTGTTCATTTGGGAGATAGATGGCTGAGTGCGAGTTGCTGCACTGCACCATTTGAGAAGCCAGAAATGGCCTTTTGTAGTTCCCCGTGGGCTCTTGTGTTACACATCACCTCCTGCTCTATTCACTTCTGCATCTTTACTCTTTTCTACTGTTTCCTTTGACTCTTCTGAGATTCTCTTTGTTTAAGTAGCCGTTTGGTTTGGGTAGTTACAGCTCTTGGGGGGGGGTTGGGGGGGGTGGAGAAAATGAAGAGCTCACTGCAGTGAACCCCATTGAAAGCCTCCTGGTTTCTCCACCAAATAATGATTTCCGTACTCTTGCTTAGTTAAAACATTAGTTGCTGTTTCTAAATGAATATGAACTTGTTTTCTTTGGAAGAAAACAAGTTAATCTTTTTTATTATTTTGACCACTTCTCATTTTCTGCAAATAAATACTACATTTTTGCTTTGAATTTCGGAGACATGTTGTCTGTAGTTCATAAATTAAAAGAACAATGTAAATTTTATCAAACAATTACCTGTAAGAAGTAAAATCAGAGAAACTGATTATTTAAGGTTTTTCCAGAGCTGTTTGTTAAAAGTTTGACCTAAAGAAGAGGGTTACAGTTATGTTTTAACAATGTGAGAGTCTGAGTCGCAGGAGCATTTTCTGAAACTTTTCTCTGCTTTTACTATTTTGCAAATTCCTGTTCATTCTGCATCTGCTGAACAAAATCCCTTTGCCGTTTTCTTTCGTTAGCTTTGATGTTCTTTCGCTCTCACTTACATGAAACGTCTTCCCCGCATGGGATAGCGGCTGTGGGAATTTTTGATAACACTCTGCAAGTGAAATAAGGTTTTATTTATATCCATGTAAAAAATACAGAACAGAGCAAGTATGGAACAATTGCAGGGAACTAAACCACTGTAGAGCTCCCTTCAAACAAAAATATTTTTGATTGTATCTTATAAATGATATATTTATTCTTTCTTTTCACTGCAGCCCGCCTTTGACACGGTTTTTTCTTGATTGTGGTGGTTTGGTAAAAACGGACAAGAAGCCTGCTCTCTGCAAAAGCTACCAGAAGCTGGTGTCAGATCTGTGGCACAGGAACAGGTCGGATATTATCGTCTGTTTATCCCCGTGTTTCTCCCCCTGTTTTTCATCTCTAAACATGTTTTTACAAGCTACACTGAAAGTCCAGGTGTAATTTTTAACACAACCTCACCACATTGTGATAGCTGCTTTCAGAGAAAACATTTTGCAGAAGCTGGAATATAAATTATTTGAGCATATCTCTGCTTTTCTTTAAAAGTTGACTGTTTCCCCCTCTCATTGCAGACCCTCCTACGTCGTTCCAACCAACTTGTTCCAGGGGATCAAAGCCATAAACCCGATGTTTAGAGGGTATTCTCAGCAGGTAGGACGTACTTCATGATGAAACCAGTGTGCAACATACAGTCTCATGCAAAACTTCTCCAAGTTTTACCACAAATATCAATTAATATTTTGGGGATTTTTGGTAATAAAGCTTTACAAAGTATCAGATAGTTGTGAAATTGAAGGAAGATTTTATATATATATATATATATATATATATATATATATATATATATATATATATATATATATATATATATAAATAAATAAATTTAAAAAAAATTCCCTTCTCACCTTCCGTGGGTGGTCTGTTTCATCCTCTGAGCTCGGGTCCTCTACCAGAGGCCTGGGAGCTTGAGGGTTCTGCGCAGTATCTTGGCTGTGCCTAGAACTGCACATTTCTGGACTGAGATGTCTGATGTTGTTCCTGGGATCTGTTTGAGCCACTGCTCCAGTTTGGGGGTGACTGCCCCGAGGGCCCCGATGACCACAGGCACCACTGTGGTCTTCACCTTCCAGGTCTTTTCCAGTTCCTCCCTGAGGCCCTGGTATTTCTCCAATTTCTCATGCTCCTTTTTCCTGATGTTGTAGTCACTTGGTATTGCTACATCCACCACAACGGCTTTCCTCTGTTCTTTATCCACCACCACAATGTCTGGTTGGTTCGCCATTACCATCTTGTCTGTCTGGATCTGGAAGTCCCACAGGATCTTAGCTCGGTTATTCTCCACCACTTTTGGGGGTGTTCCCCACTTTGATCTCGGGGCTTCCAGTCCATATTCTGCACAGATGTTCCTGTACACTATGCCCGCCACTTGGTTATGTCGTTCCATGTACGCTTTCCCTGCCAGCATCTTGCACCCTGCTATTATGTGCTGGACTGTCTCAGGGGCCTCCTTGCACAACCTACACCTTGGGTCTTGTCTGGTGTGGTAGATCTGAGCCTCTATTGCTCTGGTGTTTAGGGCCTGTTCCTGGGCGGCCAGGATGAGTGCCTCTGTGCTGTCCTTGAGTCCAGCTTTCTCCAGCCATTGGTAGGTTTTCCTGACATCAGCCACTTCAGTTATTTGTCGGTGGTACATCCCATGTAGGGGCTTGTCCTCCCATGATGGTACTTCCAGCACCTTGTCTTCTGTTCCCCATTGCCTGAGACATTCGCTGAGCACATCGTCCGTTGAGGCTTTGTCCTTGATGTATTTATGGATCTTGGATGTTTCATCCTGGACAGTGGCTCTCACACTCACTAGTCCTCTGCCTCCTTCCTTACGGCTCGTGTACAGTCTCAGGGATTTGGGGTGGAACCCTCCATGCATGGTTAGTAGCTTCCTAGTCTTAACATCCGTGGCCTTCATCTCTTCCATTGGCCAGCTAATTATTCCGGCAGGGTATCTGATTACTGGTAAGGCATAGCTGTTTATTGCACGGATCTTGTTCTTGCCATTGAGCTGGCTTCTCAGGACTTGCGTTATTCGTTGGAGGTATTTGGCTGTGGCTCCTTTCCTTGTGACCTCATCGAGGTTGCCATTTGCTTGTGGTATTCCCAGGTACTTGTAGCTATGCTCTATGTCTGCTATTGTTCCTTCTGGGAGTGAGACCCCTTCTGTGTGGGCGACCTTCCCTCTCTTTGTGACCATCCGACCACACTTCTCTAGTCCGAATGACATCCCAATGTCAGTGCTGTAGATCCTGGTGGTGTGGATCAGTGAGTCGATGTCTCGCTCGCTCTTGGCGTACAGCTTGATGTCATCCATGTAGAGGAGGTGACTGATCGTGACCCCATTCTTGAGTCGGTATCCGTAGCCAGTCTTGTTGATGATTTGGCTGAGAGGGTTCAGGCCTATGCAGAACAGCAGTGGGGACAGAGCATCTCCTTGGTATATGCCACATTTGATGGACACTTGTGCAAGTGGTTTGCAGTTGGCTTCAAGGGTGGTTTTCCACAGCCCCATCGAGTATTGTTCAGTTTGCAATAATGCAATAATGCAATAATGTTCAGTTTGTTCAGGAAAATAAACAGGATAAATAAAAATAAACAGGAAAAATAAAAAGGTGAACTGTTTATAAAACACTTTACACCATATGATGAAGTATTAGAGACAAACCAATATATTTTTATAAATTATGACAATATAGTCATAATAGTAGCAGAATAAAAACAATAATACAGGAAGAAAGTCGTGTTATTAATAGAAAAACTTTGTATCTGATCTTTTAACTCTAGCAATCAGCTCGATAAGTCTGTGTGGTTCATTAATAATAAAAAAAAATGCTAATTTAATAATTTGATTCTTTTTGTCAAACAAACATTTTGTGTTATTCTTTTGAGTTCTCATAAAATTACTACTTTATTCTCCTAATATCATGACTTTATTGTTCTATTATTTCGACTTTATTCTCTGAATTAAAAAGAAAATCTCTTATCTTGGCCCTAATACTCTATCGTACTTTAGTACTGCCTCACTGTGATGCCCCTAAATAAAATCTTCAGAAGTAACCAAATTGGTAAACGGTTAAAAAAATAAAAATAAATAAAACTGCACATCACCCTCAGCAGGAATTGTCTACTTCCAAGTTAATAACTCAAATTTATAATTCCTCTGCACCCAAATCCACGCCTTAACGGACAATTACATAATTTGTGCTGATACTATTTTTAAATGTAAAGCTGTGTCTTTTTGATATGCAAAGAATAATAAAAAATGTGTATTAAACTAAAGCTCGTCTTGTCTTCAGCCAGTGTTTGCAAGGATTTCACAGGCCTAATAAATCTGCTCTTTTCCTCCTGGCTTGCCAGAGTTTGTTTGGAAGAGTTGGGTGAGGAATATTCATTTGTCACGCCACGCTGTGCTGCAAGGCCTTGAATTTAACATTGCTATGAATAAAGATAACATTCCAGCTCCTGGGAGAGGGAAGTTAATTTAGCTTGAAGGAGGCGATTGGGTTTCTGAGGTTCGTTAAGTTTGATTACACGTTCGGCGGTGTTTGGTTTCGGATTTTGTGATCCAGAATTGGCATGAACAAGGAGGAAAAGTAGCTTTAGTGTGTAATTTCAGAAGAGTGTCTCTGGGAAAGCTTCACTATGCTGGCTATGAAGTAATGCTTTGGTGAGTTTTAGCAGAGTGTCTGTGTCCTTAAAAATTCATGTACCTAAAATTAAGGTCTTAGATTCATCAAAATATGCATGCTCGCCTTAAATACGTTAATCACAGGCCTTAAATGTTGTCATGTCAGGGCTGTTTAATCTCATGTTTTCTATGTTTGTTTTTTTCTGTCACACAAAAGTCTGAGTTTTGTAACTCGAGGCAGTTGAAACACTTGGTAACTATATGCTTATATACCACATTCTATCTAGCTGGGTTTTATATATTTTTTTTTACACCTGACATGTGTTAGGAAACGTCTAAAATTTATCTCCAGTTAGCTGGACGTCGTTTGTTTTCGCCACTGGATCACTCCTGTTGCCAACCTGTATGATGATATGTGGAAGAAAAAAGCTGCTGTCAAGAGCCACAAACAAACCCCAGAAATTTTACAGTTTTCACGTGGCTTAGCTAAAGCTCACCAGAAAACGTTTGACGCCGCTGCTGCTACTGGTACTGATCCCAAAGTAGCATTTAGGGCGACACAAACTCTGAAGTGGAAGGTTTAGTGGACTTTAAAGAAGACGTATTATAAAACATGCAAAATTCACATTTTGCATGTTTTTCTACTTCCTCTTGGGCCTCTACTGCTTCTAAAAACAGCCCATGAAAGAACCAATCAGCCATATTTTGGCAATAAGTTAATGTTATTTAGTATCTGAAAAATCAGCCGTTTCCTAATATAATTTCACAAATCAGCAGCCACTGCCCTTCACCTAGCAACCCAAGTGAAGCAGCACATTTGGTGCTATATAGGCACCATACAATGGCTCCTGGAAAAGATAAGTGCTTTTTTTGTTAACTTATCATCCAGAAACAACTTGCTGAATTCTTGTTGGTTGTGCACGAGGCTCCACTTCTGCTTTTCAAAGATGTATGGTTGTATAATTGTGCGTCTGTTTGCAGCCATTTTCATATGGAGTGTAAACATTGAGTTTAGAGGAACGTGGCCAGCAGCAGCTTATTTGGATTTAAAGTGACAAGACACCTTAAAACAGCTCAAAATAGGCCGAAGTGGCCAGACTAAAATCTCATTATCTAAGAGTGATTTTTGAGAAATAAATGTAATGAACATGTTTTGTACAGCCCATAATAGGTCTTAAATTTCATTTGCATTGGTCTTAAAAAAGTCTTAAATTTGAGTTGATGCTCAAAGAAACCTTGTTTATTTCTTTTGGTCAGAGTCAGGCGTCAGTTAAATGTATTGCAAAGTTGACCGTCCTTTTGTTTCGATCTCTGCTGAACCATTAGGATTCCCAGGAATTTCTGCGCTGCTTGATGGATCAACTTCACGAGGAGCTGAAAGAGTCTGTGCCAGAGCCCTTCGACCTTTCCACCAGCATCGCCATGGACGACAGTCCCGAGGAGGACAACCACAGCCAGTCGGACAACGACTTCCAGTCCTGCGAGTCCTGTGGCAGCAGCGAGCGGGCCGACAACGAGGTGCAGGGCAGCAGCATCGTCATGGACAACACCAACGAGGCAGAGATGCTGATTCCTGAGCAGAATGAGATCCAGGCCAACAGGGAGTGGCAGAAGGAGAAGAACATGATTAATGATCTGTATCGCTCCGGGGTTAACGGCGTTATGGGGGGAAACAACGGAGACATCGACAAAGACGTTGACACCACCACGGACACCATGCCCATTATCAGCAGCCAAGGAGCCCTCAAGGTTCAGGGCAGAACATCAGGTAATACGTTTTATTACAGTGTTTCCCTCTCTACTGCTTTCCATATCACCCTACACTCTCTGCACAGGTGGCTTCCGAAGATAATCAGCTGCACTAGACTTTGTTTATGGAGAACTGAATGCAAATGCATACCACATTTTTAGACTTTTATTTAAAAAGTCTAAAAATGTTTGCAGTTTTAGACTGCAAACATTTTTGCAGTCTAAAACTGCAAAAATGAAAACTGCAATCAGCGCAGCCCTACTTCACATTCAAGTATCGGTCAGTCGCTGATTGTTTTATTTTGTATAGTTACTTATTTCAAACAGACAAAAGTAAAAACAAGAAAAAATTCAAATTTAAACAAATTATTATGCCCAGTTGACATGCAATTTTACATTCCCCAAATCTCCCAAAATTAAGTAAATCATGAAAAATGTATCGGTCCACAACTAGTCAAAATACCTCTGCTACTCACGATAAATGTTCAATGTTTAATACTATTTCTTTTCCTTCAGATTGCTTTTCGGATATCCAAATGTCCAACATCACACGACCACAAAGTCCAGTCACTATAGAAGGACATATTCCCAAAATATCCAGCAGTCCTCCCAAAGCTACCTCCGGATGGCTGAGCTTAAACCCTGCACACAAGAAAGGTACGGCGCTTCTGTTGCCTGCAGCTCAGCTCACAGTCATGATTAGAGCCAAATCACGCCGAGAGTTAAAAAAAGGAGATGTGAGTGGGACAGGATGGCAGGAATATCCTTGGCAAACCTGACTGTAAACCGGTGTTCTCACATTCTGCTTCTCACAGCAGTCGCAACGTTCTCCCCGCCAAAGAACAAGCGACAGAGGAGATACCGCAGCGTCATCTCAGACGTCTTCGATGGGACCATTGTCAGTTCAGTTCAGTGCCTCACCTGTGATCGGGTCAGTGTGGCTGTTCTCTAAGTACTTATCCTCTAACACAGCAGTGTAAAAGGGCCGGTGGTTCCAGAACCCATTTACAAACTGATAAAACATCAATAAGTACGTGTCTCTGTTAAAATTAAATATCGAACGTCTTTTAACTCATCAGTCCCTCCTGTATTTCATGATTGTTTTCGGCAAATTTGCAATATTTACGCTCATAAATGACTTCCTGTCAATTGTTGATGGGAAGTGAGACATACAGCCACCTGCAGGTGGGAGTTAGCATCACTTAAACCCAGTGTTGTCTACCATTTTTGCAGAAAATTTGCAATAAACTCGTAAATAAATGTAGGATTTGTTGATTTTGATTGAATTTTGCCAAAAAAAAAAACTGGATGTAACTTGGAAGTATTCAGGTACAAAACTGTTTTGCTTTGATTAAATAACATTTGAACACTCAACTGTGATCTTAAAGGTTCTAGTTATGCATTCCTCTGGAGTCCAGAGGGGCCACATAAAAAGCCCAGGGCCTTGAGTTCGACACATATGCTTTAATACCTTTATATTCCAAAACTGATGAGAAGCTATCAATGTTTTTAGATATGAAGATACGAAAGGAGTTCTTTTGTTTTCATGAAATTTATCCTTGTGATTTCTGCACAATTAATTAATCACAATTAATCGTGGGTGGCCAGAAATCTTTTCTGTATCCTCTCTGGGCTCAAGGAATACCATGGCAACATAAAGTAATTAGACTAGATGTTATAAAAAATAATGTTTACTGCACACTAATGAATGTTTCAGTTATTGATTTTTATATTGATTATCATGACTGGAGAAAAAAAATTGATAATTTTTCTGATTTTTCATTTAAGTTTCAGAAATAAATTAAAATACTCAAATATAACTTATTTTCTAAATTAGAAAAGAAGCATCTTATTGCACAAATACAACAACATAACATTTCTTTTGCAGCAAAAAAAACACTTCTGAGTTGAATCCTTTATGCTTGACTTAACAGCAACGCAATATAGAGGTGATCTATTGATTAGGTTTTGAATTAACCAATAAATAATTGGATAGAAAATGTGCTTAATAGGATATTTTTAAGACAATCTGAAGTGGGTGAAGCTAAAACCTTTCCACTTCAGGAGTTTTGTATAGAACATATTTACTGGCATTTTTTTTTTCATTTTAAATGCAAAATGTAAATATTTTTGTACAATTTTGGCTTAAATACGTCTCTGAGTTTGTTGTTCTTTCACCGATTGACCTATTTTTCAAACTCTAGTTAACAGTTAACAGATTACTAACTAAATCAATTAATCCAATTAAGCATTTCAGCCCTAAAGCACAGTTTTCTACAACTTAGTTAAATGTTTTTGCAGTGTTTGCTGCCATGATGTGTCCATGGCTGAATGTTCAGTGTGTGGTCCATGGCTGCAGGTATCTGTGACCCTGGAGAACTTCCAGGATATCTCGTTGCCCATCCCGGGGAAAGAGGACCTGGCCAAGCTCCACTCGGCGTCCCACCAGACCGCCCTGGTGAAAGCCGGCTCCTGCGGGGAAGCTTACGCAGCTCAGGGCTGGATAGCGTTTGTCATGGAGTACATCAGAAGGTTTGTGTAAAACACCTGCGCTGACTTTGCCGGCAGTTGTTGTGTCCTGTAAGCTTGTGCCAAATGAAGGTTTTTGTTTCTTCTCCAGCTGGTTCTGGGGTCCAGTGGTTACACTACAAGACTGCCTTGCTGCTTTCTTTGCCAGAGATGAACTAAAGGGTGAGTAAATTGGAGGAAAAACTGACTTTTCATATGCAAATGATTCCTGTTTTAACAACATTTTGTTCTTTGCTTGCAGGAGACAACATGTATAGCTGTGAAAAATGCAAAAAGTGAGTGAATGAAGTAGCTCTTCCTAAACTGAACTATTTTCCTGCAAAACAAAACTGCACCTATAATAATCTGCTAATCTTTATTTCCTAGGTTAAGAAACGGAGTGAAATTCTGTAAAATGCAGAATTTACCAGAGGTACAGAAAATCCATTTAAAGGGGCAATATTATGTAAAATTGACTTTATTTTGAAGTTCACATTGTGTCATAATGTTATGAAGTGTCGCTTTGATTCTTTCATGCATTTTTGGGAAATCATTTAATCACCATGGCAACCACTCAGCTGTGCAAAAACGCCAGGGTGGACCTAGCTCCGCCTTCGAGACACAGCTCCTCCTCTGAGCTGCAGTTTTCAGGCTTCTGAGTTCTCACAGAGCACTCAGGTCCTTCAGACTAGCCAGCAGCAATTAGCAAACACCTGGTGGAACTGCGTATCACATTCTCAGTATAATGCTGGTTAATTAAGGGCAATGTGGTGATGACTTCCTGAAGGTGGAGTTTCAGAAAGAGCAGGAGTTTTTAAAGAGACAGAGGCCCAATTTCAAGGGCCTCTGTCTCTTTAAGCATTTTTAAATTTAAGCGTTTTTAAATTTTTTTAAATTGCTTAAAAATGTAAGTGTTTATTTAAATTTAAGCGTTTTTATAACAAGTGAAGGTAACATAGACACTTGATTTTGCTATAAAATGATCCTATGTGGTTGGAAAACACCTAATACTGCCCCTTTAACCACCTTCCTTATCCATATTGTAAGGAATGTTTCTTTTTGTGAAATAATCAAGCTGAACTCCCTGTGCTCCAGATCCTGTGTATTCACCTGAAGCGCTTTAGACACGAGCTGATGTACTCCACCAAGATAGGCACGCACGTCTCATTCCCGCTCGAAGGCTTGGACCTGCAGCCGTTCCTGGCCAAAGACAGCTCGGCCCAGACCACCAGCTACGACCTGCTGTCCGTCATCTGCCACCACGGCACTGCCAGCAGTGAGTGGGCACTGAAGCTCTGCCATCTACTGGCACGCAGAAAAAAACTCTCGCCGGCTTGCTTTGATTTGTGAACGCTGTCTCATTTTAGGTGGCCACTACATAGCGTACTGCAGGAACAGCGTGAATAATCTGTGGTATGAATTTGACGACCAAAGTGTGACCGAGGTGCCCGAGTCGTGCGTCCAGAATGCAGAGGCTTATGTTCTGTTTTATAAGTAAGACATCAGAGTTGAACTTTTTCTTCTTTTCTGGTTTTTAATCAGTGCCGCTTTGACTCCTCGCTCACATCTGATTAATGTGTTTCTGTCGCAGAAAGAGCAGCGAGGACGCGGTGAAAGAACGTAGGAGAGTGTCGGGGTTGTTGAGCATGATGGAGCCCAGCCTGCTGCAGTTCTACATCTCCAGGCAGTGGCTCAACAAATTCAAGACCTTTGCAGAGCCGGGCCCCATTTCCAATGATGACTTCCTTTGTGTTCATGGAGGTGCGCAAGTCATTTCCTCACTGAAAAACTCAGTTCTGACAATTTCACTGCCAACTTGAAAAGCGCCTGTTTGTGCCCATCGTTTCCTAGTTTTATCAAGAACATTAAAGAAATGAATCTATACAGGATGTCCTCTCATCCTTAAAAATTCTTAAATTTATGTATCTAAAATTAAGGCCTTAAAAATGTCTTGGATTCATAAAACAGAATCACTGCAAAAACAAAATCCTACCAAGTATTTATGGTCTAATAAGACAAAATTGACTTAAAAGTAACTTTTCAGCACTACATAGAAGCAATACTTAAGTCAATAACTCTTAAATGTTGATGAAAAACTACTAGCTCCATTATTTCACTTCATGGGAAAAATGTTTTGTTGCAAGTGAAAATATCTGCCAATGGAGCATCAATATTAAGGAATTATTGACTTAAAACGAGCTCTTCTGTCTTGATGAAAAGTTACTTGTAAGTTAGTTTTTTTATTTCAAATATAAGATGAAACAATTTCACCAAAAACTAGACTAAAAATGCTTGGTAAAATTATGATTTTTTGCAGTGAAGTTGGTCTTAAGAAGGTTAATCATGGAT
Organism: Poecilia reticulata; assembly: GCF_904066995.2. Lineage (NCBI taxonomy): Eukaryota > Metazoa > Chordata > Actinopteri > Cyprinodontiformes > Poeciliidae > Poecilia > Poecilia reticulata. Next base: position 24,214,205 of record NC_088846.1, read on the forward strand.
CTTAAATTTTGTCAGAGCAGGAATATTTAATCTTATATATTCTATATAGGTTTTTTTTTCTTTTTCCTTTTCTGTCACCCAAAACTTTTGAGTTGGGCGCAGATATCTTCATTGAGTCAGTTGAGGTCATCAATATATATCAATAATTGAGGACACCGGTAGCGAGTAGCCAATATATCCTTGCTAGCTTGCTATATAGTTTTTTTTTCCTGTTGTTGTGGGTAAGTGAAAATTTATCGGCAGTTAGCTGGTCGCCGTTTATATTTGCTGTTTGCTCTGTAGTTGTCAATTCACACAAGAAAAAGTACACAGAGCTAATATGCAATTTTATTTTGTACATTTCTGCTTCAATACAGGTCTTAAATTTCATTCATGATGGTCTTAAATGTCTGAAGTTGGTGAAACCGCAGAAACCCTACAATAAAGAGCATGCAAAAACAGAAATGCCTGCAGGTTGCTACATCATGTCTTATTGGTACAGAGATGATATCAGTGCAGTAAAACTAAGATCGTCTCTGGGCAAAGCGGCCGGCTCAGAGCATAACAGTTTCTCACCTTCAGAAATGTATTTTCAGGCAAGCTGTGGCAGCATATGTCCTCAGGAAGTGGTTTTCTATAATAATACCTTCATATGGTTGGTTGTCCTTTTGCTTTTTTTATTTGAAAATGTTCACTTGAATTTTAATCATCTTAGATAAAAGATGAGGATTCAAACATTCGCTACCCTGAAAGCTAATGACTTATCCTGATTATTATAATTAGAGCCCTGTGCAGCTTTCAAGTACCTCTTAATCACAATGTTCATTGTCTTGACTTGTCACAGTTAAATCTCCTGCTGTACAGCTTTTCTGCAGAATCTCTGCAGCCCTACAGTGTCAACCTTGTTTTCCGATGTTATACAAGTTTTGCATAAAGCAACAAGATGGAAAAATTTAATATTTTAATAAGTTTTAAGCGTGCAAAGTTAAAATATACACTGTTGTCCTCATTTTTAATTCTAAAGTTATACATTATTTTATACATTTTTAATAATGAAGGTTAAACTTTTGCTAATTTTTTTAATTCAGTGTCACAAGAAATGGCTTTTTTGTTGTTTTTATGAGATTGGCAAATTGCTCCAGCTGTTTAAATTTGGATTAGGGCTGCATAATATTAGAAAAACTGACATTGCATTTTTTTTCTGCCAGCAGTGAGTGGGCAGTAGCTCATCTGCTGCTGTGAGACTCTGTCAAACTGACTAAATATTACAATACAGGTTCATAATACTTGGAACATATTAGCCAATAATTACTGCTTTCCAAAGAGTCATTTGCAGTGTCAATATTGCACACGCTGACATTATGATGGTGCCATATTTGTGCTATATTGGGTATACATAATTTAGATTTCATTAAAGAAAGTTCAAAGAGTAAAACATTTTGAAACATTAGATGTAAAGATATTCTTAAGTTTTGTCATTCTTTGGGAGACTCATTCTGAGCCACAGAAAACAGTAAATGTGATGTTTTTAAGGTTTCTATAAACTATAAATAAATTTTTAGCAAGATTTATTTTTTCCTCATAAAGGATTATTGAGTTTTATTAATTAAAAATTTATATATTGCAAGTATTTCACCTGCAAAATTATGTTATGAAGCACACTCCAATGAATAATTTCAAAAACGTCCGTTACCTAGCAACCCTAGCAAAGTCCAGCCCATTACCCGGCAACCTCATCTGAGTTCCAGGATGTTGGGTCAGCTTGTTTTATCAATGCGTGCACTGTACAATGGCTGCTGGAAAAGACGAGTGTTTGTTGTTGACTTACCATCCAGAAACCACTTACTGCTTTCTTGTTGGTTCTGCTGGAGGCTCCACTTCTGCTTTTCAAAGATGTACTGTTGTGTAATTGTGCATTGAGTTCAGGAATCAATATTTGGTGGAATAACCAGGAGGTTTTCAACGGGGTTCAGTGCAATGGGCTCTTAGTTTTTTCCGGAGCTGAATAAGGACACACATAGCCATTAATGGACACATACACATATAACCACCATATAATCAGTGGATGTGAGAGTTCAGGGTGTTGATTGTCTTTGGGAAGAAGCAGTTTTTGAGTCTGCCTGTTTTGTTTTTGTTTTATCAGGCGTGCCACCCAACAAAGCGCCGTACATCGACGACCTGGTGACGATGCTGCCCCAGAACGTGTGGGATCACCTTTACAGCAGGTACGTCTGTAAAGGTGCCGTCTGGCTGCGGTTGTGTTTGCCTTGTGGAGTGCACTGCAAAAACACCAAATCTTACCAAGTATTTTTAACCTAGTTTCTAGCCCAGTTATCTTATTACACTTGAAATAAGACAAAACTAACTTACAAGTATCTTTTCAGCAAGATGTAGGAGCTTGTTTTAAATGAATAATTCTTTAATATTGGTTAAAAGTACTAGTTTCCATCCATCCATCCATCCATCCATTTTCTTCCGCTTATCCGGGGTTGGGTCACGGGGGCAGCAGCTTCAGAAGGGAGGCCCAGACTTCCCTCTCCCCAGCCACTTCTTCCAGCTCCGGAGGAATCCCAAGGCGTTCCCAGGCCAGCCGAGAGACATAGTCCCTCCAGCGTGTCCTGGGAGGGACTATGTCTCTAGTTTCATCGGCAGATATTTTCACCCATCACATGGGACAAATGTCTTGTTATAAGTCAAATAATCTGCCAATGGAATTAGTACTTTTTCCAACAATATTTACTTAAAACAAGCTTCTATATTTTGCTGATAAGCTACTTTCAAATGACTTTATTTCAGGTTTCTTTAGATATTTGCACTAAAACTAGACAGAGAATACTGTGCGTGTTTACCTAACCCATGTGTTTGCCTGCAGGTACGGAGGGGGCCCTGCTGTCAACCACCTGTACGTTTGCCACACGTGCCAGATTGAGATAGAAAAACTGGAAAAGCGGCGCAAATCGGAGCTGGACCTGTTTGTCCGGGTGAGCCCTTCGCTCCGTTTGTTTGAAATCATCTGATAGCGCCTGGCTAAGCAGCGAAGACGAAGCAGAAGCTGTTTTGGGTGTGAATGATAATGCATTGTGTGCCTCGGAGCAGCCAGGACTAATGGGTGCATGCAGGCCCATTCTCCAGTCTTTTTGTAACCAGTTGATGAGATGAGAAGGAGAGAGTCCGATAAAAGCCTTATCATTAATGGATGGAGACAGATGCAGCTGTTAGTGCCTCGCTCACACAGGCGCTGCTCCAAGGAGAAATAAATGCATTATGCGTGTGAATTGGAGGAAAGAACAGAAAGACGGAAATAACCGCGAGTTTATTTCTGTGAAACATTAAAACTGGCGCAGTGTGGTGTCAGGACTGTCTTCTAATTGGAGGAACTACCAGAGAGAATTAATTAGGTTTTTCATCTGTTCTCTTCTAAATCCTTTCATCCTCAAATATGTTTTACCCCCACCCATCTTACGTTCCCTTTCCTCCCTCTTGTCTCCATCACTCACTCCTCCCCCACTTCCTCTCTGCCGCTCCCCCCTCCCTGTAGCTCAACAAGGCGTTCCAGGAGGAGGAGTCTCCGGTGGTCATATACTGCATCAGCATGCAGTGGTTTCGTGAGTGGGAGGGCTTTGTCAAAGGAAAAGACAATGGTAAATGGACTGAAGTCTTTCCTTTCCTCCCCCCTGTCCCGTTTAAATATCTACTTAAAAGGTCATATGAAGATTGAATAAAAACTGATGTGTGCTGATGATTAAAATGTGGGAAATGTTTCATCCTGAAGTAAGCAACTGGTGTAGATGTGGATAAATTGTGAATAGTATATTTCTTGTTTGTGGATGTAATTAATTTAGCAGGGAAAAAAACCCTCCTGATGTTTCATCAGAGAACTTCCTGAGTCCCCTGAGTCAAGATTCTGTCATGCTGCAGCAAAATGAAGTGTCACAATACATTTCATTTTCTAGGCTTCCCTCACTTTGTATTGTCATTTCTATTTATAACGACTTGCATCTGGAGCGTTTGGGAAAGTCTTTTTTTTATTTATTTATTTTTTTTGTTTTCTTTGACTTCTGCTCCTCTGATATTTGCGTTCTCTCAGTAACAAACGGGAAGTCGTCTTCGCTTTTCGTAGAACGACAGAAACGTTTGGCATTTTAACACGTTTGCTCTTTGTGTCAGCTGCAATTAAAATATGTCTTTAAAGACATCATGTGTGCGAATTACTGGTGATATTAAACACTTGTTTCTCCTTCTCATCTGTCGTTTTAAGATCCTCCAGGACCGATTGATAATTCCAAAATATCCGTTAACAAGAACGGACATTTTATCCTCAAACAAGGTATGAACAAGATGTACGCCACACAAAAAAAACATCCTGTCTCACAGTCTGACATAAAATCAGATTTACCTTTTCTAGATGAGTTGTGATTTTCTTTTTCTGCTTATTTTTTTATTTCTTTTTTCAAAGTCAGAGGTTTGAAGTGTTACTATGCCTCTAAGCAACATCTGAGCTAAATTCGAGTCGCACCTGTGGATGTATTTCTCACGATATCACACCAGGAAACACAAGATGGTATTGTGGAAAAATCACAAGAACTCAACCAAGATATCAGAAATTTGATCTTCAAAACTCTAGATCAACCACAAGTCATCTAATGTAAAATGATTTTTGGGTCGTATCAAAATCATAAATGTCCTCAAAGGACCACTCAGAGCTACATTATCAAACTATTAATGTGTTAAGAGTTTGATAAATACTTCTTAAAATTGATTTGATTGATAAAATGCATAAACACACCTGTTATCTTGAACATTCTCAGGAGTCTAGAGGGCCACATAAAAAGCTACAGCGGGCCAGATTGGGCCCCCGGGCCTTGAGTTTGACTCCATGTTGTCATGTTCATATGTTCAGATAATTATATACAAGTGTCAGCAGGATGCTAACATCCAGCCATGGATTCTGATGCATGTGTCTTAGTGCAAAATGTGCCTGGCTTCAGCCAGGATGATGCTGGCTGAAGCTGCTAAGAGGTTCATTCTCCTCAATTAAACAAATCCTATACTGACCGGTGCTAAAAGGACACTCGAAGAAGAAGAAGAAATTACTCCAAACCAAAGTTAAAAAAAATAAAATAAAAAATCAAGATTGAAATTGGGAAAAGACGGGAAGGTTGCAAGCTTGACGACATCGTCTCTAAGACATTAATAAGGAAGTTACAGCTTTGGCAAAAGTCAGTCTTCTGCATGTAAATGGACAAGGACGCTAAGCAGACAGCCACATTAGTTTCAAATTGGCTTAAAGCTACAATATGTAACGTTTATGCAAATTAGACTTTTTTATATCTTTGTTAAAATTACTGTTGTGACAATATGGTATGAGACAGATAATCAGTGTAATAATTGAGCTCCTCGGCCTTCTCCCAATTCTAACTAAAACATCAAATAAGAGTCGGGAAGCGGGTCTTAGCGCGGCTCATCCCAAACCCTGCCTTTGCTTTCTGCGATGAATGCTAGGCTAACTAGCATAGCCACCAATAACGGCTGAGAAATGGTTTTCCTGTAATGGTAAGTTGTTTCTCCACCATGAGGTTGATTGACGGCGCTAAGACCCGCCTCCCGGCTCTCATTGGTTGTTTTTGGTTGGGAGCGATGTATCTCTTCTTCAGACGGTAAAAGTAGCTCTTCACAGATTTTATGTCTCATAAACTGTCACAACATGATGACAGTTTTATCAAATATGTTAAAAACTTATATATTTTTTAATAAAAGTTACATACTGCAGGGTTTCCCCCAGAAAACTTGCTAAACCTGGTGGTTGGTCATTCATCCATCCATTGAGTTAAAAAAATGTTTAAAATTGACTGAAAATTTTAAAATACCACTTGATAATCATGTGTTGTTGAAAGATTGGAAGATTAATACCTGAATACCAACTGAAAAGATTTTTTAAAAACTGCAAATATATTTTAAAAAAACTTAAATAAATAAGCAATGCTTAGCCTGGTGGGGGCACAAGTAAAGCCTGGTGGCCCGCCAGGCTTGTAATGTACTGGGGAAAACCCGGCATGCTGCATCTTTAAGGACAACAAAATCAATGTTTTGGCATGACAAATACTTTGGCCCAAATAATGCTATTTAAAAGATAATCCCACCAAATACTAAGAAATTATATATGAATGTTTAGATATAAAGTAATAAAGATTCTTTAAGTCTGATTTTATGTCGGTGAGAGAAAGTGGTATGTCTTTTTATGGTTTGTTCAAACTGTTTCTTTTTCTTTGAAAAGACTTTGAAATATGTTAATTACTCTGGCACTCACCTTGCAGGAGCCGACTCCGGGCAGATCTCTGAAGAGACGTGGAACTTTCTCCACTCCATTTACGGTGGGGGACCTCTGGTGACGGTACGACCGAGTGTCAGCCACCAAGAAGCCGAATCCTCGCAGTCAGAAGAGAAAATCGAGGTGGAGACGCGCTCAATTTAATGCAGCACTTGAGACAAGACAAAGAAACATTCATGGATACAATAATAAAAAGAAGCTTTTTATTTTGCACTTTTATTTCTGATGCATCCAATCAAAGGACCTCATCTTTACTGCTATGTGACAGCCTTTCGACGGAGGGATTTTACATGTCTTAAAAGGCTTGCCATGTTGTAAAAATATGTATAAAGCGCTCTTAAATTTCTATTAGCACTGTATATTTCACATGTTGGGATATTTTGTTGTTTTTGTTTTGTTTGTTTTGCAGGAACAAGCATTTAAATTTACTGTATGTGCAGCTACAAATTCCTCTGAATGCCATATTTCTTTTCTGTTTGTCTTGACCAAATGAGCACATAATGTATGTCCATGTGTTGCTAATAATATCGATGAATCACATTATACTTTGCTGTAAATATATCACACATTATTCCTCTTGTAAGAATGGTAAGGAAAGGAGAAAATGTGACGATATCAAAGGTTATGAAGGGACTAATTTGCTGAGTAGTCTCAGGAATGATTTTTGTGTTTTGCACTGTTCTGTAGACACAAATTTGGCATGCACTATGCGGTGTCTAGTTTGTATTTGAATGTATCAGTACTGATAGTTTGTTGGTCAGAATTGAGCACTTGATTATTTATCACTAAAAAGAGTGATTCAATATGATGTCAATCGTTTGTTTTTTGTAGAAAATATTTGGCAGGCAGACTGTAACGCATGCTTATCTCTCAAGCACAGGTTAACTTAACAGTCACATGAAACTGCATGTAGATGCAACGCTTCTCGTATAACGTGGTCTGTCTTCACAGAATTGTACAGCAATCGGAAGCATCTTGTAGTATGAAATGAAAATCATCAACAATCTAATTAAAGGCATTATTTTTGTGTATGGGCATGGTGTAGCTTCAAGTGCTGGCTGATAGGTCACCTAAATGCTGTATTCCAAGTTTATGCATTTGACTAAGATCTACCCTGATGTTTTATTTTGCTGGCTGACACTATTAAACTTGATGCAAACATGCTGAACACTGTGCATATTTGATGTCACGCTCTGAGGATAGAAAATGAGATGAAATGTGTTTATATACAGTCTTAAGTTTAGTAATTTGATAGCTAGAATTACAGTTTGCAGAGGCAGAAAATCTTCCAGGGTAAGTGTTGCTTTTTTAACCGGAGCGGCTGAGTCGGCTCACACACACCCCAGACTAGTTGGCTGGACTGAAAACATGGCTGCGACCGAGGCAAATTTAAGGAAGTGAGGTATGTGTAATTCTTCAGCTTCAAAAGCCTTTAAGGAGCGGACCTCCCACGGGGCGCTTGTATTAGGAAAAGAAAATGTCAAAACTTGAATTCAGTAGCACACTAGATAAGGCGTGCGGCCTTAATTTGTGGCTGCACCTTAATTACATCGGCAAAGTTGTGCGCGGAACAATCAGCTAGCTGCGGCTAGCCTTAGCGGCTAACTGCTACTTGAGCCTGAACGCAGCAGCTGAATTATAAAAACACACTGTGGAATATAGTCACATTTATCTAAATGTCTATTTAGTAAATATCTGAAGCAGTTATTATTAATATTATTAGATTAGCGACAACTAAAATATACCCCCCATACTGAAACTATCTGGAGATAAAGCTAAGCTAACGTTAGCCAACTCGGCTAACTAGTCGATCATAACAGACAGATTCAAGTTTATTTATCCACCGACTGACATAGAAAGGGTGTAACTTTATTCCTTATTTTTCTTGTGCATTTTATGTGTAATCGTCTGGGGATAAAATGTGTGGTTTTTAACTCGCACTGAGAGCTAATGGTAAGTAAGTTTGCTACGTTTAGCCCGCTAAGCGACATGCTATAGATTAAGTGTGCTCTGCCTGGAAGTTGGACGGCGCTAACGTTTCAGGGGGACCAGTCTTCTGGTTTGGCGTTAATGTCAGGTTGTATTTTTAATATTCCGACTTTAACCTGCTTGCAGACTTTCTGTTAACGGGTCACACGTGTTTTGCGGCAACGCCGTCTAGTTTTTCTGGTTTTAACTGCATCCTCACGTCTCCCAACTTTTATCGGCATCTGATTAGCTGGGATGTTGGGGATTTGAGCGATTCTCATCGGTACGTATGGCAGCTCCATTTCGCGGATTTCTCGTTGCCAGCAGGCCTTTTGGGAAGTATTGGAAGTTCAGGTCAGCAACAGAGGCGAACACTAGCTAAAACAATTTTCAGTCTACAAAACTCAAGGGGGCTTTCCATCAGTTACTGTTTATAAAGATGTGTGTTATTTCACTTAAATGAGAGCAGCGTTTATTTTTCCCAAAAAATATGCACACTTTAAATAAAATCTGTCATACTGGTAAAGCAATCAGATCAACACGTGTTACCACAACTGACAGCCAAACAAGCGCTTTATAGAGGAACAGGAAGTATGTTTATTACAACCGCACGTGTCTTAGGTAGGTAACAATTTCATTTCGCTTTGACACTAAAAATTTTAGTTTAAACTAACATAATCTGGTTTGACGTGGATCATTTACAGCCCAGTTGGTATGATTAGTTATACATTTGCATGTTGCTTTTATCCTGCAAGGCATTGATCATCATTTACTACCACAAAGAGCATTCAAAAACATTTTATTGTTCTCAAAGGGAAATTAAATGTTGTTTTGTAGATCTTGATGTGTCTGTGTTGGACGGATCTCCTGTAGCAGTCGGTATTACAGTAGATATGAAGAAGCCTCTGACTGAAGGCTCTGTTGTAAAGCAGTTTCGTGAAGGGGATTTTTACGGTTGTTCAATTTTCTTGATTTTTCTGAAAAATCCTTCTTTGATTCCCCCGGTGTGCATTACCAGGTTGTTTAGCAGTTTCCTGGCTCTGATGCTGTTATGCTAACAGATGATGGTAATAAAATTTGCCCCGTCCACAACGGGCTTGTAGACCAAATGCTGTAGCTAAACTAACCTAAACTTCTTCAAGAAGTAAAGTCTGCTTCGTCCGTTCTTGTAGACAGCTCCACTTTTGTCTCTCATCTAGTCCATTCTTAAGAAATAACCATATTTACTTATTAAATAAAGGTTGCACCAGCAATTTGGGGAAGAACAATTACAATTTCGAGGTTGGAGAAAGTTTGTTTTGTTAATCTTTATATCATTTAAGATCATTGTTATACAATTAGAGTAGAGGGAAATTCAAATAAATGTTAGTAAAAGCAAAACACGTGGAGTATAAATAGGACATGTTCTTTCTGCAACATGACTAATCTTTTACTTTGCTTCCTAATTATTGTCCTAATAGATTTTTTCTGTTGAAGGTTTCGAAAGACACAGCAATAAGCATAATATTATGACCTCCTACTTAATATTGTGTTGCTCTTCCTTTTGTTGTCAAGTTGTGGACTCTACTAGAGCCCTGATGTTGTGCTCTGGTATCTGTCATCAAAATGTTTGCAAAATATCCTTTTAGTCCTGTGAATTGTGAGGTGGAGCCTCTGTGGATTAGCCTTCTTTGTGCAGGACGTTCCACAGATGCTAGATTTAATTTGAGATCTGCCTGAACGCAGAGGCCTGGTCAACCCTTAATATTTGTTGTTGTTGTTCTCCTCAATCCAGTCCTGAGCTGTTTTTACTTTGTGGCGGTGTGCAAACTTAGTTCAGGTTGCTTAAATCTTTAATTTCCTTTTGGGGTTAGTAAAGTATTTTTGAAGTGAATTGAATTATCCTGCTGAAAGACACTCCAACCATCAGGGAAAACTATTATACTTGGCATTGAGCATGCTGTTGCAATGTCATCCTCAGAGGTCAGCGTGTTCACCCTGATTGGTTTGCAGCAAACTGTGACGAATTCTTTGAGACTTCTTTTAAATTAGAAACCCACTAATAGATGCCAAAGGGTGCTTTCACACCAGCATTGTTTGGTTCACTTTAATTTAACTCTAAAGTCCGGTTCATTTGTGGAAGTGGGAATGCTAATCAAACTTTGATATGGACCAAAATGCATGTGTGCTGTTCAATGTGAACGCCAAGTGGACCGGAGACCGCTCCAAAAGGAGGAAGGGGACTACAGTGCAGGGCATTCTGGGTAAATGCAACTAAAACAAACACGCTAGTCTGGGAGAAATAACTCGTGGTCTGTTACCAAAGAAAAAAATTTATTCAACAACCACCAAAATCTGTTTGCATTTTGTGAAGGAAGTCGCCCTCATGCCTTCTTCAGAGGGTTTTGTGTTTTCTTTCAGTGGTTCTTGGTGCAGCGCCACCACAGGTGAGGTGGGGAAAATGTCTTTCAAAGTGTTGTAAGTCGTTTGCAGTGTAAAAATGTAACAAATGTTACAACATTGGTCCCAAATTAAATGAAGTCTACTCGACTATCAGGTGTGAAAACATCCTGTATCACTTCCACCTGTCAGTAGTTATAAGACTGTATATATTACTGTTACAGTTTTGTAAATTTTCTATGCAGTTCTGCAGCTCAGAATGTGTTTTTTTCAGTTTAAGATTGTTCTTCTGAAAAAGCTATCAATCCCTAAAGTCTGCAGCAACACTGTGCGAGTCACTTGCTCTCCTGATTTTACGACTTTCCGGTCATTACACCTCTGTAAGGCATGCTTGACATTAGATTGCACAAGAACTCAGGTCAGGCAGCCAAATCCACAATGAAATGATAACTTTGCTTTGGGCAGACTTGCATCACGTTTCCCACCGTCAACTGGTTGCAGCATTAAACAAATGTATCAACAACAAAGTATTTATCAAGACAAAGAAATGAGAGCAAATGCTCCGTATAGTTACTCAATTAAACTGTAATGATTTTGATGAAGTGATTAGTTTTCTCCTTCTTTGGTGCTCGTCAAATGAAGTGACTTAATTGGTTTCGTGGTGTCGAGTCCAAGGGTGAACCTTCTGTCTGGCTTCCTTTCTGCATGGACGAATCACATTAGCTTTGTCAGCTGGACTCTTTAGTGGAGTGTGAGTAATACGTGCATATGGTAATTCTGGGTCCAGGCCGCTTTTGTATTTACTTGTAGGAGTAATATTAAACGCATCTAGATTTGTTATTGGCATATCGTAGAGGGAAAAACCTGCCTAAGGTAGAGACAGAAAGCGGTTTTAAATATATTAGTTTTGACAGAGCATGCCCTTCAGATTGATCGATTGAGATGTAATGTAAATGAGCACCGCAGCTGAACGGCCAGTTTATCAAATATGAGTTATTTCTCCGTGGACTGAAGGAATGCCTGTACCGTCTGTAGAAGGACGCCCAGTGAGATCATCTCTCTGTAAAAGTCACTTCAATACGACCTTTACAGAGTAAGGTTGTTTTTTTTCTTGTCCCCTTTTGTTAGATTTATTAGATGGAGCCTGATCTGGAGCATATTTCATTCTGTGTGTCTGTGAATCCTTGAGGAAAAACAGTTGTGTAAAGCAATAGAGTGGGGTTTTATATATATATTTAAATCTGTAAACATCTCTCTAATTAATTACACATTTGCATGCACAAAGCTAACTTGATTACAGATCTCATCCTGCATAATAATGCAAGACTTTCTGTTTGTCTATGTATTGTGTAGTTTGGCTTAGATGAGTACTTCAAAGCCTTTTAATTGTAAAGTCGGATATTTTGATCATTTCATTATGAAAGCTTCCATGTTGTGTCTCTGTGTTTCCCCCAATCTTCCTTTTGAGCTTTTAGTTTGATATTTGACGCTAGACGCTGGCTCTGTCTTATTAAGAAAACACAAGAAGAAAATTCATAACTATTCTTAGATGCACTTGCATGTTAATTTGTATTCTTGTTCACATTATGAAGCAGTTTCTTGGCTTTCACACCCATATATTGTTCCCAGCAGGATATTGTAGCAGGACTGGGAGTGACCATTCAAGGGCTCTGCTTTTACTTGAGTTGTGTCAGGAAATTCATTGTCATGCTTTGTGTACATTGCTTTTTTATTTTTGGGTACTCTGAAAGGTTATGTAAAGATTGAAGCTGTTTGGCTCCTCTGGCAGCAGAGATCAACAGCCTTATGGCCAACCAAAGTCTGCAGTGTTATCTCATCTGAGTACGAAGGAATCAGTTTGGCGTTCTTAACGGATATGTCAGTCTACTTATAAACCAAGTCTATATTACACAAGATGAGCAGTAATCTCAGCATGGTGTGGGGGAATGAGTATATATATCTGCTGCCATGTTTTTATCTCCCTGAAAGAAACAGGAGGTGACCAATGAAAGGAAGCTTTGAGGCAGGTTGGTTGCCAGGTATTAGTCTATTGAACTGGATGAAAATATTACATGACTGGGGCTGCACAATATTTGGAAAACAAGCAGTATCTTCTGTAATAACTGTAGCGGTAATGACTTGTGATAAATAAAATAAGTAAACTGTACTAATGTATTTTTATTTTTGGGTTTGTAGAGAATATAGAGCTCAGATAATGAGTAGTGAGTCTATTCAGCACCTGGAAGTTGATTAAATTTAAGATTTCCAGCTCTACAACAAGAATATTAAAAATATTTGGTTAAAACCTTCTGTATTTAGCATTGAAATAAGTTAGTTTTGTGCTGCATTAAACATCTAAGTGTCAATAATTACATTTCAGGCAAAGAGAGTCTGAAAGCATGATACTAATTAGCAAATATTACTTGCATCAGTTATCAAGCTTTGCCAGAACCAGGTTTCTCTGCAGAACCTGAATTCAGACTAAAAGATCTGAACTTGGTCTCCCACCTTTTTTTAAATGTACGGTGGTGTAAAAAAAAAAAAATTCTGCTCAAAAAGCACCTTAACCCGTTTCATAAAGAAGTGTGATTTTTATCACCAAGCTCCGCACATGAACAACATTTAATTATATTTTGAAATGAATTATTCATTCATGCTCCGATAGAGCCAACAGTGGAGAAAATAGTTTAGGTAACAATCATGACAAAGCTTTTAAGTGTTCAGGCGGTTTTCAGGGATGGTTATTTGGAATTTATTATTCTTACAGCAAAATTTAAATTCTTTATCTTTCTAAGTGGTGAAAGATAAATGCCTTTCACCACTTAGAGGTTTCTTACTTAATCTGTCTGTTGAGTCAAAGCAACGATTTTAGAGATAAGAAAATTACTACAAATTAAAAATTTGTTTTTATGTACTTATATTTTGTAAATTTAGGATTTAATCATTGTATAATATTCCTGTGCATGTTAAGACAACTCCCTAGGTTTCAGTTTTTATGCTTATTTAATTCTAGGGTCATTGTATAATTATCTTATTGAGGAAAAGGTGGGAATTAAATTTTATTTTTTCAGAGCCACATAATGAATTTCACTTCTGAATTCTAAATAGGATTTTTATTGACTTGTTTTTGTTTGGGAAAAGTCCAAACTACACTGGACTTTCCATGAATGTCTCGAAATTTTCACCTCAGGAGTTTCTCCTATCTAGGCTCCATTACTTTTTATACAAATTTCTCTATTAATCTGTCTACATTTTGATGAGTTCCAAGTTTTTCCTGGTAGCCGGTCGCTGTCCTGGACAAAACAATCCTTTTGATAAAAACATACAGCAACTATAAACATTTATTGTTCTACAGTAGCAGCTCACTAATTTTTTTCTTTGTAAAGCTTTTTTATAGCGCTAGTGGCCTTTATTCAACAGTAGCTTGACTGAAAGGACGACAGAGACAGAACGGGAAGACATGCGGCATATGGCCTGTATATGGTGCACTTGTTCTACCACTGCCAGACTTGGCATTTTCACACTTTGTGACACTTTCTGTCACTTTGTCAATATTTCTTATGACAATAATGCATTGGTTTGTGTCTTTCAGATGCCCACATTCTGCTGCAGAGGAGAGTGCACCAGGATGAGGAGACTGTAGGCACCCGCCGTAGTATGGCCGCGTCCCGTTCTTCGCGTGTCACAAGGTCATCAGTGGGGCTCAATGGATTGGATGAGAAGTTTTGTGGTCGAACCCTCAGAAACCGCAGCATCGCCCAGCCAGAGGAGACCTCAGTATCTCCCCAACCTAGGGCACGCTCCCCCAAAAAGAAGCAGGAGTCCAAGCAGGATACCAATAAAGACAACAGGCAGGAGTCCAAGCATGATGCCAGAAAAGAGTCAAAGCATGATACCAGTAAGGACTCCAAACAAGAGTCAAAGCAGGATTCCAGTAAAGACTCAAAACAAGAGTCAAGTCAGCATGCCAATAAGGTTTCCAAGCAAGAGTCAAAGCCTGATACCAGTAAGGTCTCAAAGCAAGAGACCAAGCAAGATTCTAGTAAGAACTCCAAGCAAGAGTCAAAGCAGGATAATAGGAAGGACTCTAAGCAAGAGTCAAAGCAGGATACAAGTAAGGTCTCAATACAAGAGACAAAGCAGAATAATAGTAAAGAGTCCAAGAAGGATACAAATAAGGACTCTACACAAGAATCAAAACAGAATAATAGCAAGGACTCTAAGCAAGACTCCAAGCAGGATACAAGTAAGAACTCCATTAAGGAGTCGGAGCAGGACGCCGTCAAGGAGTCGGAGCAGGACGCCGTCAAGGAGTCGAGGCAGGACGCCGTCAAGGAGTCGGGGCAGGACGCCATCAAGGAGTCGGGGCAGGACGCCGTCAAGGAGTCGGAGCAGGACGCCGTCAAGGAGTCGAGGCAGGAGTCGAGTGACAATAAACAAGACAACAAGCAGGACACTGGTGAGGAACTTGATCAAGACTTTGAACTGGAGTCAAAGCATGCTGCTAAACATGACACAAAACCACAGGAAACCTCCTTGCAAGATAGTCAGCAACTGGACATGTTGCAGAGAAACATAGCTGACTCCAGTATTCCTGCAGGTGATGAGGATCATTCGACCGTCTCTAGGAAGCGGGGCATGTCCCGTTTGGAAAAAGACCTTAACCAAGAGAAGTCCGAGAACTGTGACACAGGGAAAGAGTGGCGGAATTCCTCGCCTCCAATCAAAAGGGCCAAGCAGTGCTCGCTCTCTGGAGAGTTTCTGGGACATGAAGAGGACCAAGGGTTTCTGAATCCCCAAAGTCAAGTTTCTGTCTCAGAGCCTTGCAAGGACTTAATTTGTGAAGACTTACCCAGCCACAACTCTTGTAATGCACCACCTGCTTCCTCTATCCTCAGTGAGCAGGAAGGTGAGGTAATTGGGCGACAGGTGAAGGAAGATCATTGCAAGGATTGTGATGGGCCAGTTTTGCCACAGAATTCCCATAAGGCCTCTAATGGACTTGGAGAAACTGATGCAGAGGAAACTAGCACAGTCACTGAACATCCCAGTGCAACCTTCACCTCTGCCACCAGCTTCCCTTCTCTGCTAAATGGCAGTCAAATGGAGGCTCCCTCATCCCCTGACTCCTCTGTGCCTTTTAGAAACTCTGTTCCTGGGCAAATGGAGGTCTCTGGCTCAGGAGAATCACCAGCCTCATCTGCACTAACATTTATGGGTGCTGTAGAAGATCCTGTTCCTGAGTTGATAGTGGCCAAAGAGCAGGAGGTGGAGGAGGTGGAAGTCGATGTGGTGGGTGACCCCTTGGGTCTGGCTCACGAGGAGCAGGTGACTGTGAGCGAGGGCGATACAAACGGCCGGTCACCAACACCAGTACAGGAACCTGCTGCCTCCACTTCGTCCTCTACTGCGAACGTAAACTGTAGTTCAGTCAACTACAGCAACTCAGGAGAAACTATGCCCACACCCACAACACCCCAATCCCCCACAGAGCCAGAGTGCAACCCTTCAATGTCCAGCACGACCCCTTCTTTCACAGAGCTCAACGAACACAGATATACCCTGCGGACTTCACCTAGGAGAGTTGTGTCTGGTGGGAAAGCATCTCCCGCCAAACCCAGCTCTCCTATGACAGACAATGGTCCCTTTAGGGAAGAAGGGGAGGTGGAGGACGACTGTCCAATGTTAGAGGAACCTTCTTGCTCAGACTCAGTTGGCCTCTCCAGTGAGGAGCCAGGTTCTGTGAATCCTAGTTGTAGAGCAGGTGAGAAGGACAGTGACTTTATGGAGGACAAGGAGACAGAAAATGGCAAGGAGCTAACGCGAAGTGAGGCCGTTGAAGAAGAAGAAGAGGAGGAGGAGGAGGAAGAGGAGGAGCCTGACGTGTATTACTTTGAGTCAGACCACCTGGCTCTTAAACACAACAAAGAGTATGTGAGGGATATTGGATCGTAGTACTTTAGCTCTTGTTTGACCTTATTGCATAAAGTAAAAACAGTCATGTTTAAATGTTACATGTGGTAAATATGCATAAAATACATTGTGTGGTATTAGTTTAATGTGTAGTTAATAGAATTGAAAACCACTCATTTGTTAAATATTGCGATGACTATATCAGTTAAAACTTCCCTACATTTTCCTCACTTTCTTTTTATTTTTTACTGAGCTTTAAAATCCTGTCCATTAAGCCGAGATTATAAATAGTAAGATCTGTCACTTGTGGACGTGAAGCTTGGCACACAGATCAATATTACAGTAACTCCTTTTACTTTGGATTGAAGATGCCAAATCGCCCAATATGTTGCTGCAGCAAAATGGCATCAGACAAATCCAACAGACATATTAGTCCATTAGTGAATGAACACAGTTATGGCTGTTCGTGTGCTTATTATTATTATTACAGGAGGAGAAGGAAAGAGTAATAACTCTACTTGATGCTGGGCAAAAGAGGGGGGGAAAACAGATGCCAGTCAATCTACACTATTTTCCTCCAACACCAGATTTTATTTTTATGGAACAGTGAAAGATCAACTAATTTTGCAGCTATATTAATGCAAAGCAAGGTTGCACCGTTGATAGTAAGTAAATTAAAGCATGTTAATGCAGTTTAGAGGTCAGTGTAGTGATGTCAGAATGCGATTGGGTCACCCAGTGATGGGTGTTGGTTCCAGGTTCAAACTTGGCTCATTGTTCACTCTTTTTCACTCCTTTTCCCAAAACACTTCTCCTTATTTAAGTTCTTTGAATAGAAAAACGAGAGTTGAATAGAGTCAACATGAGAGGACATCATACATCTCCAGAACACTTTGTAGATGATTTATACATCTGCACCAAGATATTCTATAAATCATTCCCATTTTGAGTAAAAAAAAAAGTTCAGATTTCACCTTCAAAAATTATTTTCTCCTTCCCAATTTTATGTCCTTCATTAATGCAGAGTGAGCACAGGTTTCCTATACAGTAGTGACATCAAAGTCACAAAACAGACCTTACAGTCTGGAGTGTGGAGAGTCGTGTAGTATCTCCAAATAAAGCCCAGACCGGATCTGATAACACAAGATGGATCAACAGAAAAAAACGCCCATCTTTAACAGTTCCAGTTTGGATAAAAACAATATTTTAAAAAATACTGAACTGCAGATACATACAGAAGTAGAACAAATATATTTTGGGGGTTTCAGCCATTTGTTGTCTATTCACTCCTAGATCTTCTGCTTGGCCCTTTTTGGATTGCCTAATGTAGCTGTTGAGTCCTCCAAGTTATGGAGTTAAGTCTTTTAAATGGAAATACACAGTCTTGTAGACCTAGGGGACCAATTAGGGAAGAATTTAAACATTTAAAGCTTCGGATCCATAGCTGTCTGAAGAAATCCTAACTTTCCAA
This sequence comes from Poecilia reticulata, assembly GCF_904066995.2. Taxonomy (NCBI): domain Eukaryota; kingdom Metazoa; phylum Chordata; class Actinopteri; order Cyprinodontiformes; family Poeciliidae; genus Poecilia; species Poecilia reticulata. The sequence continues at coordinate 24,232,243 of NC_088846.1, forward strand.
AGTAAATTTGGTTTGGAATTGCAAAAATGCGGGAAAAACATTCTCATTAAATAAATCTTCTATGCATCAAATTAATTTATTATCTCACTGATAAAATGTGGTCTTAAATTTTGTTGCTTTTCTGTCGTCAGTTCCTACAAGCTTCAGCATCTTGGTGATTTTAAAATCTATTTCAGGTGTGTATATTAGAACCAGGATCAATTAATATGCATTACTGACATCACATCACAATACGGTAACCAGCTTTGCAGTCGTAATATTGAACACCTAAATTCAAGGTATTGAAGTGTAGCGAAGTCTGTTTTGAGGTCATTATTTATAACGCGTCCAAAAGTTTTTCCCCAATAAGGAGTTTTCTCTGGTGGTGTGAAAAGGCGTTTAATCTGTAAATCTTAGCTTTTTTTTTGGTCACTTAAATGTTTCAGATCATCAAACTAATTTTGACACCAGATAAAAAATACAAAAAGCAGTTTTCAAATGATGAGCTCATTAAAAAATGCTGCCAAAATCTACCAGGCACTGTGGGAATCTATCCTCGTAGATAGTTGGTTGTTCTACCCAAACTTGGCCCAGTCTTGAGAAACATGTCAATTCAGCCACGTTGGAGGTGTTGAGTATCTGAAATCAAGATTTAGCTAAACCACCTCCCAAAATTTTTTGATTTATTTATTTTTTTTGTTATTCACAAGGTCTTGCTACTGTTCTTTGGATTGTTGTCCTGTACTGGTGGCTGGACGTTCTGCAGGATTTTCAGTCTCAATCCCATCATTTATAACAAGTCGTCCAGGCCCAGACCTTCACATTAGCACCACCATTAATGACTGTCAGTATGAGGTCTGCTTCAAATTTCTGGTCAAATGTAACCAGATGCTCACATTCCAAATAATGTTCACTTTAGTCCTGGTCAGAATATTTTCCCATCAGAACGTCTCGATGATCTGGATGGTCATCATCCTCCAGGAGGCTTTAGCCACACGGAGCTCATTTTTCCCGCTCTTTCTTTCTGATTCTTGACTCATGAGCTGAACTGAGGCAGAGATTTAGATGTTACTCTGGGTTGTTTAGTGAACTCCTGACTGAAACATCGACTTCATCTTGGAGTAATTTTGGTTGGTCGGCGTCTCCTGGGAAGCTTCACCACCGTTGCGTGTTTTCTCTAGTTGGGTTTTTTCCCTGCTGGCTTTCCGGAGTGTTAGGAATGTCCTTGTATCCCTTTCCAAACCAAACTGACAGATGTTGACTTTTCTTACTGTTTTCTTGGATGATGTGTTGCTTTATGAAGTCTTTCAGCCACCAATGATATTCTTTTTAAGTTATTTATTATATCTGCAGGTCGGGTAATAATTTTGCCACAGCTACTTCATGATTTAACAAGGGAGAGAATTACTTCTTCCCTCAAGGCCAGGTTGTTTTGGATAGCTCTTTTCATTGATAAATGAAATCATAGTTAGAAAACAGCTTTTTGGATTTATTAGGGTTATCTTCATCCAATATTAACATTTGTTTGATGATTTGAAACATGTAAATGTGGCAAAAACATCTGTAAGGGAAAAAATTAGACTTGTAAATCCTTCTTCAGTTCTGCTCTCTAAATCTGACATCTTTCCTGATAATATTTGATATAATTAAGGAAACAAAACCAAGTTTGGTACTTAAAGGGGAACAATAGATTAAACAGACAGATTTGCAGTTTTACTATGCCAATAACTTCATCAGTTTTTATAGTTATTTCGTAATTAACTGCTTGTGAGATGTGAACTTTCATTTTTAGCCTGACGTTTGTTTTTGACGTTCAAACCTTCTTTCATTTTCATTCTCTTGTTTTGATTGTGCAAATTGAATAACAAGGTCTCAGAAAATTGCATTTTAAATTGACTCTGTTGATTGTTTCTGTTATCTTACCTCTCAGGAAGCAGAGTTTAATATTTTGGGATGCATTTGTCGGTATTGCTGACAGTTTTTTATTAGTTGTCATACACGGTGAGATGTTTACGCTGCCTTTTGGGCCCCACATTTTGACGGCTAGCTGCTCTGATTTATGAGGTCCGTTTTGTCGTCTACACTAGTAAATGTTGGAGATTTTAAAAGCAGTTATGGGATTTCAGTGCTCTCATATTGCTTGGTAATTTGATCACGCTTTAGTGTCGTGGCGATGTTTGCCTTTGCTGAATGAGGAGGATTTTTAAAGCTCGGGATCGATGCGGCCTGGAGTCACTTATGCAGGCATGATGTGGCATTTTCAGAGCTGCTGATTAAACAGAAATATCACAGATTGTAATTTGTTCACTGACAGAACATCCCATATTTATATCCGCTACGCCATCATTTGATGTCTTCAAATCGGTGATTAAACATTAAAATGGAAACATTCACGTCCAGGCCAGTTTTTCATCATGTGGCCTTGTTTGTTGTCAGATCACAGGCCCAGTAGGTGGCAATAAAACACCAGACTTGTCCCTGGATGTTTGGACGGACTCCAGAGGGCTGGAAAGCACAGCCAAGTCATCCTGCTTTTCCCAAAACGGCTTAACACACTGCAAAAACACAACATCTTATCAAGTATTTTTGGTCTACTTTATACTGCAAATATCTTAGTATTCTTGAAATAAGACAAAACTAAATCACAAGTAACTTTCCAGTAAGAAATAAGAGACTTAAGGAATTTAAGTCAGTAATTCCTTAAAATTGATCAAAAAAGTACTAGTTTCACTGGCAGATCATTTCACTTATAACTTTTTATCAGTATTAGGGACGTATCTACTGAAAATAAGCTCCTGTATCTTTCTGAAAAGTTACTTGTAAGTTAGTTTTGTCTTATTTCATGTGTACTAGGATATCTGCATTAGAAACTAGACTAAAAATACCTTTAAGATTTTGTGTTTCTGTCTAGTGTGTAAGCATAAATAATTCACGTAGTGGAAATTAAAAATGTACATAATTATTAAGCATATCTGAAGAAATACTTGGTACAATTTTGTGCTTGGACAGTGCAGAGATATCTTGCACTCAGCAAAACAAGTTTGCATTCTTCCTGCTGTTTATTTTTAATCAGAATTACTCTGCAGTAGCCCTGTCGCAATAACCAATAAATCAATTAATCGCATGATAAATTTAAACGAGCTTAATAATTTCCATTTGCACAAATAATAGTTGTACTGTTATCTCTCCTTCTAGCAAAAACTGGATGATAAACATCTTCAGTCTGGTGTTTTGGTCTCAACAAGGATTTTATTTGTTGTTTATTTTAAATATTTAAAATGTCTTCCAGTTCCAGTGTTAAATGTTTGTTATAATTTAAAGTTTATTGATCTTTGTGTGTTCTTGCATTGTTATGCCATTATTACCATTATATTACTTGAAAATGGTCTGAAAACAACAATATTATCGTTTATCGAGATAAAATTCATCATCCAGTAACATTTGCTGTCATGACAGACCTTCTCTCCAGCACATGAAGGTTGCTGTACTTTAAACCTGCTTGCTCCTTTTGCACTGATTGGTTGTGTTCAGTGAGGTTGATGCCCTCCGGCCATTTGATCTCCTACATTAGCCTATAGCTTTGTACAGTAGGAAGCCTTTGGATCGGCGCCAGGCTCGGTCTGTGATGCTTCGGTTTGCAGTCGTTCAGTTACTCCAGAGGCTGTGAGGAGAAAGGTCAAACATGCAGTTCTGACGGCAAGAGCGACTGCAATTTCCTTTTTCTTTGTTGCAGTTTTTGAACTTTAATTTGTATGCAATTTACAGAAGCAGCATCTAGAAAGAGAATCTAACATTGACATCCCATATATTTCTTGTAGATAAGTGGAAAATGGCTGCATTTGAAACATCTTCAAGGTTCTGTGTTGATGCACTGCTGCGTTGCAGACGTCCGGTTAAATAATGTAATCAGTTCTGACATTCCTCTCCGGTCTAACCTTGTTTCCCTCTCCTCCAGTTATCAGAGGCTGCTGCAGACCATCGTAGTACTGGAGGCGCAGCGAGCTCAGGCCATTCTGGACCTGGAGACGTTGGCACGTCAGCAGAGGGAGGCTCTGTCTGAACCCATCAGCTTTGTGGAGCAGCTGCAGAAACAGGTGAACAAAACACAGAGCCCTCTGCTGTACTGATACACCATGAACCACGAATGTATCCGTACTTTATTTTTGTTGGACACAACATGATTTTGGAGGAAAATGACAATCATAATGTGAAAGTTCAGCATGAATTTCTCCTACAATCTGGAAACTGTTGACAGGAAGCCATAACATGCTCATTTTGTCACAAGACATTTCGGGAAACCCACAAACACACAGAAGAAGTTGCTCTCAATTTACTCTGTTGTTGTTTTCTTTCTTTCAATTAAATTATTCTTTTGAATAAAAGTGACACCGGCAGCAATTATTTGTTTAAATATAAGAAACTATATGTAATGTGTGCATGTTTGAAAACCAGAGGAATGTGGTTCACTGTGTTTGTCCTGTTGTGCCAAAGATGAAGCCTATTTTTAATTAAAAGCTGCAATTAGCTATTATTTTAGTTATTTGGATAATAAACTCTATTAGTTTAGAGAAAAATAGTCACATTTTGCAGATTTTTCACTTAACCTTTGAAGCCTATTTTAAACAACACTAGAAATGCATTAAATATGCTATTAAAAAAACAAATTAAATCCTTTTTAAAAACAAAAATTAACATTTTATTGTCTAAAATGTAATTATAAACCATTCCTGTAGTGTAAACTTGATCATTTGCAGCATCTGCAGCTAATAAACTCTTCTAACATGTGAAAAGCTCAGCACTTTTTGGTTGACTTATCAGTGCAGATTTGATCTGTTGATTATTTTATGGAGTAACCGATTAATAATTCGATAGCAAAAGGTGCTTAATAGGAGATTTTTTTTTTTCTCAGAATTTGAACCAGTTGTTCTGGGTAGAACATATTTACAGACAAATGTGTTTTTTTAATCTTAAATATGAAATGTATATATTTTATGTCCAGTTTTGTCTTAATTTCTCGTCTGAAACTATTACTGAGTCTCTCTGCTTCTGTTAACGATTAATCGATTACTGAATTAGTTGACAATTATTTAAATTCATCATTGTTAATCTGATTAATTGCGTCAGGCCTACGTTAATTGTTTAATTTGTGGGGTTTTTCTGACTCTCAGGCGAATCTGGGTCTGCCGTGTCCCCAGCGGGTCGTCCAGCTCCCGGACATCGCCTGGGAACAGTACACCTCCGGTCTGGGGGAGTTCGAGAGAGAGTTCTGCGACAAGAAACGAAAAACCCGGCAGCTGAAGTTAATCTTTGATAAAGGCAAGTCTGAAGGTAGAATTTGTTTATCTAATTTTCATATTTTTAGACATGGACTGCGATTTGATTCGTTTTGTTTGCTACAGGTTTGCCTCTTAGACCAAAAAGTCCTGTTGAGCCCAAGAAAGAAGGTGAATCGTCAGCCGTGTACTCATCTCTTCCCACCAGCGACGCCCCTGAGAACGGCAGGCAAACACAGGTACATATTCCCACAGTCTGTGGGAAACTGTGTTTACTACCTTGTTTACTACCTTCTGTCCGGATAAGTACGGAAAAACTAAATAAGAGAACAGCAAAATATTGAGATTTTATTCACAACCCTGCCATCTAAATGGAGCTTCTCTGCTTCTGTTCTTCCTCCTTCTTGTCTTTTCTTTCTTCTGTTCTTGTCTTTTTCTTTCTGTCCTTGTCCTCCATCACTTTTTTGTCCTTCCTTTCCTTGTTTACTACCTTCTGTCTTTGTGACCTTCCTTTCTTTCTTTCTTGTACATTTTGTTTTTCTGCTCTTTCCTTCATTCTTTTTGTCCTTTCTTTAATTGATTTTCTTTGTTTCTTTCTTTTTATTGGTTCTTTCATCTTTTCTCTCATTCTTCCTTTTCTCCTGTTTCTTTCTCTGTTTCTTTTTTCTTTGTCCATTTCTTTCTTTCAGTCTTTCTTTCCTTTGTACTTTCTTTCTTCATCTTTATTTCTTTTGTCCTTTTTTCTTTCATCATTTCTACTCTCTCATCCGGTCTTACTTCCTTTCTCTCTTTCCTTTTGTCTTTTTTCTTTCTTCCTTTATTTCTTCCTTGTGTTCTCTCTCTTTTGCATCCTTCCTTACTCTCTTTCCCTTTTGCATTTATTTGTGTCTTTTTTCCTTAATTTTTTTCTTGTATTCTTGTTTCTTTCCTTTCTTTGTGTCCTTTTTACTTCCATTCCTTTCTTTCTTGTAATGACACGCTCCGTGGATCTTTTTTCCTTCGTAGTGTCCTTCATTCCTTCCCTCTCTCCTACCTTCCCTCATTTATCCTTCCACGTTTTGCATTTAAACCCTGAACTCTGTAAAAACGTCTGGCCATAAAATCTCAGTAGTTTATATTTTAAAACAAACACAAATCACTGTAAGCTCTGAGACTCTGAAGGAATCAGGAATATTCACAGATCCATATGAAGGATTAATTAATGGAGTTGTTAATGTTGAACTCCTCCATCCGCTGCTGTATGTTCATCATTAGCACAGATGCAGCGGCAGCAGTTTCCAACTCTGGCTGATGAGTCACTCGTCTCCCACTAGTTGTCTCACAGATCAGCTGGTTTTTACCTTTTTACACCTCCTCAAACCTTTTCCCTTTCAGTCTTACTGCTTTCCCCAGTTAAGTGTTTAAAAATTACAAAGTATCTATGGAAACGAGCCTCTTCTATCCTTCTTCCGTGTGTGTCTGTGCGTGTGTGTGTGTGCGTGTGTGTTCACTCTCCCACAATCGCGCCAGTAGTCAGGTTTTACATTTTAATTTGATTGTTTGGATTAGAAAGGTGCAGAGCTTCCTGCTCTGAGCTAACAACCCTCAGTTATGCCTGCTGCTCTTCTTGTTTACTTTGTGCCGACACATTTGCTTTCTCCCATCCGACATTCTCTGCATAGTGAAAGGATTTTGTTTGTCAGTCAAAAGGAGCTGTTGCTTTTTTCCGCTCACTCCCAGCGACACGTCTCGAGCCACGTCTGACAGCCAGCCTTTCTCTGTCAAGCTGAAGGATTCATATTGCCTGGCAGTTTGCATGTTGAGATCCTTTCAAGATGTCGGCGGCGATGTGCTTTATTTTTGTCTTGTCAGTCTCTTAACATGCCTGTCACTGTGTGTTGTTGGCAGATGATCAGGGGGAGGATTTGTCACCCAAATAAGCCTGACACGTTTAACCAGCTGTGGACGGTGGAGGAGCAGGTTGGTAGCAGGAGTTAAACACACATCTGTACTTTTATTGATTTCACTTTTCTTGGCATTTGCTCAGCTATCTGTTTACATTTAGCGTCTCCTAGAATACTGGGGTTCGTACGGGTTTTTGAAAACCAGGCAGGTGTTTTCAAGGTTTGGAAAGTGCTTGAGTTTTGTATAAAAATCCTTGAAAGTGCTTGGTTAGGTTTGTAATAAAAGCATTATTTACATTTGAAGCCAGATATTTTCATATACCTAATAAAAAGATTCACATATTTTTTTTCTTTCTGAAGTTAAATCAGAATAAACTTTTCTTGTTTTAGGTCAGATGCAATTACCTAAAATATTTTATCTTACTGATTTTTTTGTAACTTTCTTTGTATATCATGTTTAAACATTTAATTTGAGCAGGAACGGCGTTTACCTTAACATGATTCATTTGGATTGTTTCAGTGTAATGAATATTATTACTTCTCTGCAAAAAGCAAATATCTTAGTGCATTAAAAAAAGGACAAAACTAACTTTCAAGTAACTTTTCAGCAGGAAATAGGAGCTTGTTTTAAATTAGTAATTCTTGAATAAATATAAAAAGATTCCAATGGGAGACTGTTTCACTTATGACATAACTTGTTATAGGTGACATAAATCTACTTTTTTTAATTAATTGGATAAAATCATTAGCAGATCAGCCATACATTGATGTTCAGTCAAGCTGAATTGTCTGGACTTTTCACATGTTGATGTTGAAAGTATTATTTTATCTGCAGATGAATCTTTTGCTACAAATAATCAAACGTTCACTAAAGGAAAGGGATGCTATTCCATTTTAGGCAATACTGTTTTTTTCTTATTTGAAAAGGTAATTAAATTATTTATTTGCATCTTTTCATGTATTTCTATTATTGTTTAAAAAAGGCTTAAATAAAAATCTGCAGTATGTGATAATATTTTTAATCCAATTAATCATCAGAATGATAGATTAATTAAGTTAGTTATTACTATTTTAACTTTTTATTTAAAATAGATTGTAATACAAAAATCATGCCCTGCTTTATAATTATGCTGTGCTTTGGTCCATCACATGAAATCCTTATGAAATGCATTGAAGCCTGTGGTTATAATGTGGAAAAAACGTAAAAAAGTTCAAAAGCTGTTGCCACTCTTACATGCTTATTTTTTGGTATATTTGGCTTTTTTATTTTATGACGGAACTTAACCCAAAAACAAACCCTGATCCATAAAACCAACAGAAAAATGCAGAATATTTTCCAGCTGCTTTTACTTTGTCTGGACAGAATAAAGGCAGAGAGACGTGTTGTCATGATGGAGGAGTAAAATCTAAGTCTAGCTGTACAGAACAGGCACCACCCAAACATGTTAAGTGCTTTCACACGGTGGGAACCTTTTTATAGCTCTTTAAATTATTTCTATGCACAGCAGGAGCTGCCGCCTACACTTCTTATAGGATTTTTGCTTTCCACCCTCGCTTCATAGCTGGAATGTAATTGGAACAAAAACCTGCACATGGTAATCAGTCTGGACAAGAAGAATTCACTCAAAAGAATCAAACTGAATAACAAAACCAAAGAGTACGACAAAAGTCCCCAGAAAAACAAGAAAAAGAAACATTAGATGAATTTTCACCCATTTTGTTTTAATCTTTGTTGAATAAAATCTCTGGTTAGATTTAAATACTGAATTTTCCGCACTATAGGGCGCACCTAAAAACCTTCAATTTCCTCAAAAGTCGACAGTGAGTCTTATAATCCGGTGAGCCTTATATATGGACCGATATTGAGCCACAACAGGTCTAGCAACTACGGTAAGCAGCCGCCGACTTCATTTTCCCCCGTAGAAGAAGAAGTGCGCGGTGCATGTTGGGATAGTTGTCAACGCTGGTTTGTTAATAAAGTTTGACTGACCTATCTACCCATAGGGGGGGAAGAGGGACAGAGGCCACTTCTTAATAAATCGCGTCCCGTGTAGGTTCAATACGGGACGGGTGGCAACCCAAACTGAAGTGTCTTTTCTGTGCGCCTTATAATGCGGTGCGCCTTATGTATGAAAAAGGTTTTAAAATAGGTCATTCATTGAAGGTGTGCCTTATAGTGCGGAAAATACGGTAACTTTGTAAATTCAACACAAACCTGATCAAGTTTCTATTATATCCTGATCCATAAAACCTTCTATTTTCCTGGTGACTATGATGTTTTGAAAGGTGTTATTGTACTGTTTTATCTGAGGGTGGGAGGGGGGGGGGAATCATAATTTTCATTGCATCAAGATGCGAACATTCATAATTCTGACCCAAATAACCCCATTAACATAAATCACTTGGAAAAGATTCATGCTTTATGCATGATGTGTGAAGCTGGAAGAAAATCTTTTGAAGCAAGAGCTGCTATGTTACAGCTTTCATCTGGAAATAAAAAAGCTGATCATAAACCGCAAAGCAGAGGTGCAAAAAAAGATGAGGACGTGTGTCAATGTTACATCATCAATCGATTTGGAGTCGCACCTTCTCTTTCTGAATTGTAATCGAATCAATTTGCCAAGTGCCTAAATGTTCCCAGCTCCAGATTTATCAGAACGTTTTGTTTCCATAGAAAAAACTGGAGCAGCTTCTTGTTAAGTTCCCGCCTGAAGAGGTGGAGTCCAAAAGGTGGCAGAAGATCGCTGATGAGCTCGGCAATCGAACGGCCAAGCAGGTGACACCCACGTTAGAAAGCAGTAAAACATCAACATAATTGTAAAACTGTTATTAACTACCTGACTACTGGCAGCATTTGTGTTTTTTTATCTTTGCTTTTCTAATGGAAAACAAGTCCTAGGGTGAAACTTGCTAATAGGCGAAGCAGCTGATGCCTGCAGGTGTTTGAACTCGGTTGTTTCAAGCAGCTGTTCCTCTGCTGGAAGTGATTAATGAATCAGTTTTCCTCCTGAAACATGCAGGTTGCCAGCAGGGTTCAAAAGTATTTCATCAAACTGACAAAAGCTGGTATCCCTGTGCCTGGAAGAACCCCCAACCTCTGCATGTACACTAAAAAGGTAACTGCCACTCATCTGCCAAACCCTTCAACTACATAAAGTAACACTAATACTCAAATAAAAGCTAAGAAATGTATTCAGTTGTACTGGCTGGGAGCCCAGCTCTTCCTTTTTTTATTTGCTTTTAACTTGTGTCCTCTTTTTATCCAAGAAAGCACATTTTTGCTGTTTTCATTTGCTATAAATGTTATAACAATGCGGGACGATTGAATCCTTCTCAGTTCAGTGCACAATTTTTATGTTTTTGGGAACAAGATCACAAAAACTTGATCAATTTGTGTCCAAAAGATCTAATGAAGCTATTTTATTATCTGACACACTAATCCTAACTTATAATTATGTCTGTAAATGAGAAAATCAAGCAGTAGACTGTAAAACTAATCTGAGTAGGAGATAATAAACATGTTTTTCCAGCATTTAACATTTTTCTTAACTTTTTTCACACTAGAAAGAGTTTCTCAGTCTGTGATTTCTCTTTATTTTGGACTTTTTCTGTGTAGTGGTCATTTTAAGCACATTTTTTCAAAACATTTCCCCACATTTTTAAAGTAAGTCATGCAATAAACAGATATATAGAGAGGAGGCCTTTAATTATTACATTTATTTGAATGGAAACCCTCTTGATCTTTGAAGGGCGTTTTTTTGAGAGTTAATTTATAATCGGTTCAATCTGCTGTGGAGGAAAATCCCTGGGCATTAACAGAGGTCCAACTTTGAATTAATCTGAGGAAATACAGCAGCTAATCCAAGATAATCCGTTTTCCACTTGTTGTGCTCACAACTAAATAACCAGATTAGGTAAATATTGGTGATCTGCCATAAACTATAATATATCTTTATTTCAGTGCATCCTTAGGAATGGAGTGACATTTTCTGCACAGATGAAAGCAACATTTTCAACCCTCAATGAATTCAAGCCCCAGAACTCTGTAAAGCACAGTGGTGTAAGCATCATGATATGGGATGTCGCTCATACTGTGATGTCACATAGGGGATTATGAATCAGTTTAAAGAGGAAATTCCCTTGAAATGGCTGTTTTTAAACAAGATTTAAAAACCCAAATACTCTTGTAAATGAGCTTTTTTGTTTTCCATAACAAAGAAAACTTGTTGGGTTTATTTAAAATGTTCAGTTTCTGATGTAAAACAAAGAAATGCAGAGGAATAGTGAAATGTAATACAATTGTCTTGGACTGAAATACCTGTTCAAAGGTGCATGAAGCTGGTCGACTGGATGAGGCTGTTAATTTTTTTATTTATTTATACAATAACTGTTGGAATTTAAGACTTTTAATCATATTTTGTTTTGGAATACAGCCTGCAGTGTTCTCAGCCTTTGCCTGCATGCTAACTAAATCTGTCACAACAATCTACTTTACTCACTTTTTGTAAACACACTGGTTACCTTAAACACAAATTCTACAACTTAAATATAAATATTTAAGTTTGAGCTTAAAAGTTATAGTTATTAAAGGGTTTTCTTAAAACTTTGTATTTGGATACCAGAGCCATTTTCTCCCCTTTTGATACCAACTGTTATAAACTTTTAACATTTAACATGCAAACTTTGGTTTGTAGAGTCTTTGATTGGCACAGGCAATATAGTGTATTAGTCTGACTGAGCTAAATTTAACTGTAAATGAAAAAAAATCTAATGTTTATCTATGTGTAAAATAAAATATTAGAAATTAAAGCCAAATCTTGTTTAATAGAGCGGTTTACCTTCAGTCTTTCAGTTAGGTCTGTATAATATTGTAATTTCTGGATTTGTTTGTATAACAGCTTGTTTTCTAAGCTTAAAGGGAAATATTATACAAATTTAACATTCCATCTGGGTTTCTACTGCTTCTAAAAACTAATTACTTAAAAAAATAAAATAAAACACCCAGCTGTTTTTGGCTTTAAGTTAATCTTGAAAATGACAAAATAAAATCAAGAACTTCAGGAATGTAACTGACGCTGGACCGTTACCTAGCAACCCCAGAGAAGCCCACCCCGTTACCCAGCAACCCAGGTGGAATTCCAGGACTTTTGGCCAGCTGGTTTCAAATTCAAATTCAAAAAAACTTTATTAATCCCAAAGGGAAATTAAATAAAATTTATTTGCTTATCATCCAGAAACCGCTTGCTGATTATGCTGAGTTGTAATTTTACTATCCCCTCATTCTGACTCATCACTATAGATCCCTGTCAAAGGGAAAACACTGCAGTGTGTGAAAGCGAGTGCGTTTTGCTGAGGCTCAGAAAGCTTCCCTTTGTTTGTAACCGTCTCTGGTTTTCCTGCAGGCCTCCAGTAAGAGACAGCATCACCTAAACAAGCACCTGTACCGGCCGTCCACCTTCCTGACCTCCTACGAGCCTCCGGTCTACATGGAGGACGAGGACGAGCGCGCGGCGTTTTACCACGGCGTGCAGGACCCTTCTGCTGACGATTCGGTCAGTCAGAGCAACTTTTTTAAGGAGTTATTGACTTAAATTATTAAAAAGTTATTTGTAAGTTAGTTTTGTTTTATTGCCTATATTTGCATTGAAACTAGCAAATAATGCTAGGTAAGATTTTGTGTTTTTTTGCAGTGCACACGCTTCAGTTTTAATACAGTCGTGTCTTGTTTTAACGTTTGTCCTCCATCTTGAGCACACCTGTTATTATTGCTACCGTTTTATATTCAGATATTTTAGTTTAAAAATGTATGTAGACTGGTAACATAGCGTATACAAAAAAAACAACAAAAATAAGTAATGCATAAAATATTAATAGGTACTCCAATTAATTGCTTGTATGCTATTTATCAGTATGTAAATCAATATTTGATATTGAATCAAATTGTGACACAAAGAATTAAAATTCTCTAAGATTATTTGATTGAAACTAATTAAATAGCTTTAAATGTCATCTACAAACACACTTTGATCTTAACTACTTTCTCAAGAAATACATATTTTATTTTGGGGAAAATATCTGTTTAAAATGTTAAAAATATCTCCAAGAAAGGGGTAAAAAGTCAGTTTCCATTGTTTTGGAGCCTTTCTTCTTCTGGCAGATCGATTTAAAATTGAGCGAAATTACATCAGTTTTATTCCACTTCCTTATTCTTTCTCCAGTTTGACACCATTGCAATCAGTAAAACATTCAGTCCTTTCTCATTTTACCTCCAATCCCATCTCTTTTTGCTGTAGAAAACAACTGGGAGCTGAGCCAGCTCTGCGTTTCTCCTCTGTTTGAACTACACGGCTCCTGATGCTCGATGCTATCAAAGCTCTGACATTTCCTCTGGCCCTTTGATGGCTCTAACCTTTAAGTAAAACTGGTTCTCAAACTGGTAACACAGACACTTTTCTCCCGTCTCCCTGGTAAAAGGGGATTATTTCATATTAAAGGCAGATATGGTGGCAGCAGAGATCTGCAAGGAGTAATAATAAAGATTGCATTTTGTCTACAACAGAGTTTTGGGGCCAGAAGAAGAAAAAAACATTAAACTACAAGAGCAAAGTCAAAATATTGCGAGAAAAAAGTCATAATAAAAGTCAAAATATTACCAGAGTAAAGACGTAACATTACCTGAAAAAGTTGTAATATTATGAGAATAAACTAGTAATATTATGTAAAAAAAATTCATAATATTACCAGAATAAAGTTGTATTATAACAGAATCAAGTCATAATATTTCTAGGACAAATATTTTAACAAAGTGAAAATAATTTTTACATTACAAGATTATTCTTGTAATATTTATGAGTTAAAGTCATAAGATTAACAGAATTAAGTCGTAATATTGCAAGAATAAAGTCATACAAGAAGTAAATCAAAATATTGCCAGAATAAAGTTACAATACCAAAAAAAAGTTGTAATAATACAAGAATAAATTCATAATGACCTAAATAAAGTTGTAATATTACGAGAATAAAGTTATAATATTACCAGAATAGTCATATGACAATGAAGTCGAAATAATACGAGAATAAACTCAAAATATAATTAAACTCATAACATAAAAAAAAATCTGAATATCATGAGAATAAAGTCGCAACAATACCAAAAAAAATACAACTTTTTGTTGTATAATTACCTTCTATTTAGGTCATTATAAATAAAGTTGTAGTAATACAATAATAAAATCATAATATTACCAGAAAAAGTAGTAATTTTAAGTATAGAGTCTTAGCAATATGAAAAAGAAGTCATTATAGTCCAAGGATAAACTCATAATATTACCAAAGTAGAAATTATACAATAAAAAGTCGTAATGTTGGAAAAATTTAGTAATTTATGAGACCTTGTACATAAAGATACCGATAGAATATTTTTATCTTAACTGTATTAAAAACATTTTTTATCACTTTCTTCTGGTAATTTTACGTCTTTATTCTACTAATATGACCTTATTGTCATAATATGGTGGAACAAATACAAGCACTTTGATCTGCCTGGTTCCTGAAAACGTGCAACATAAATACATTGCCTTACTTTAGTGTTGTAATTTCCAAATAAAAACCTTTTCTCCAAAACTCGTACTTGCCTGATGCTTATTCAGGCCAAAGCGTCTCATTGTAAACGTTTTCTTTGTTTACCTTTGGCTCAAGGACAATCTGTGCTCGGCGCAGCTCTGCTGCCTCAACAGTAAAAATACCTGCTCTATTTATGTTGCTCATGTTCAGCAGAAATCAGAGCCATCAATAGTTGCTGTAGAAAAAACGAGGAGAACATAACCGTCATTTTGGGGATTCTGTGTCACCTGGAGATGTTTTGCTTTTGCTTCGCCGGCTCTGACTCCACCCAGCTCTTATTTTTGTTCTGTTTACGTCAATCTCAGGATGAGGAGAGCGTTCCTGTGGAGCTGAGGAACCTACAAGAGTACAAAGAGCTTTTACAGCTGAAGAGGTTGAAAAAACAGAAACTCCAGGAGATTCGAGAGGATAACGCCGGGGTGCAGCACATGGGTTACAAGGTGACGCATTTCTGCACACACAACAACTTCCTGCTGCATGCTGCACAGCGTGCCGGCTCTGCACGGCACCCTTCCTCATTTTAAACACAAACCTGCGTGAGTTTTATTAGGACTTTTTGTAATAAACCTACAGAAATTGCATAAGTTGAAAATTAGGGGTAATAAAACATGGTTGTAAAATCTGATATGTTTGAAGACTTATTTATGATGGTGTGGTAGGGCCATTGTAGATGGGAAAAGAGGAGTACATTTCTGCCAAAAAAACTCAGAAATTTTGAGATCAATCTCAGAAATTTTCTAGAAAAAATGTGGAAATTTCTGAGTTTCAAAAGTTTAAAGTTTTTTGTTTTTTTTTTTAGAAAAAATTCAGAAATATTTTGATTAATCTCTGAAATTTTCTAGAAAAAGATGTGGACATTTTTTAACTGAATAAGTTTTTTTTTTAAATCTACTTTTGACACTGAAGTCATTTTCATAAGTTGAAAATTTTAAACTTTTGAAACTCAGAAATGTCCACGTTTTTTCCAGAACATTTCTGAGGTTTTTCTTTTCTCATATTTGCGACCATTTATATATAATAAATAGCACATATTTTTTAAGAAGTGTAATTAACCTTTAAGCCAGATGTTGAAAACCTCCCAAAAATATGTGCACTTGATACAGATCAGTAGAAAAAAAATCCAGATTATGTTTTTATATGAGACATTTTCAAGCATAAATTCTGCAGCAGAGCAGAATATTCATCTTACCAACAGCTGCAGTTAAAAGTAGTTCATTCATAAACATATGTGAAGTAATGCAGCGGAAACATGCAACACCCAAACCTGTTTGTAGTAAATTTGTGACTTTTGATCACAAATTTTGGTCTTTTGAACTCCTTTGCTTTGGAACTGATATAAAATTAACTCTTATGTTTACAACTTAGTTTAACTCCAAAATGAGTTTTTAAGGCAGAATAATACAAATAATGCAAAATGAGGAGCAGCTAACTCGATAAGTAACAAGACGACGACAAATACACAGCATTTGATTTGCATTAGGAGGAAAACTGGTTCATTACTCAGCCAGTCGCTTAATAAACTACTGACTATGGACTAATATAGTCTCGACTCAAAACACAGAACAGAAAATGGCTGCTTTTCAAAATTATTTGACTTGTTAGCAGGAAACATAGAAGGGAGACTTTTACAAATTAGCACATTTAAAAATATCATGTTGAATCAAACATCAAGAACTGTAAATGTAAATTTAAAGAACTGGTCCTTTATTATTAGATAAATATTTCTTTTTATTATTTTTATAAATTTAAACAACATATGTAAGATGGAGGATTTTTGTCTGTAGATAAAGTGGGAAAAATTGAAAAAAAATGTTGGTGTGAGTAATTTAGTTAAGCTGTGGCTGATTTCATCCTGACGTTTCTGCATCTGTTTTTCTCGTGCTGCGCAGTGCGACGTGTGCGGCATGGAGCCCATCCAGGGGGTCCGTTGGCACTGTCAGGACTGTCCTCCAGAAAACTCGGTCGATTTCTGCTCCAACTGCTCAGACTGGTGAGAACCTTCCCAGCTAAATATACCTCAGAGAGGATTCTGGGTTTACTAAAGGCGTTTTCGCACTGCAGGGAACCGTCGGAACGGCTCCGACCGTGTTTGCATTACAACTTGCGACCGGTTCCACTCGGCCCCTTGGAACCACAAGAGCTGTGGTTCCAATGGGGCCGCCCAAGCTGCTTAGAACCAGCAGCTGATTGGCCGCTGGTTGTTATGGAGTCAGACGTTGATTTTCCGTTGACAGCTGGCTCTCACTAAACTGTATTTTAGTTTGTAAAGAGTGCTCTTTTCAATATTTTTATTATTAGTTTTAATTAGCAATGGATTCGTCCCAATATAGTGCTATCACCTGGTCTAATGATGAGGTAAATTTTTTCCTCCGCTTACTCGCTGATGAACGAGTACAGAATGAACTAGATCGGTCAACGAGGAAAGAGAAAGTTTTCCGTCGCATCTCTGAGGAAAAGGCTTCAGCTGCTACATCGAAACCATTGTTTAGTTTCAAAAATAATGACGTCCGGTACCGCTTCGATGGCCCTCAGTGTAAATGCAAACGCAACAGGGCTGGAACCGTTCCGTGCCGTTCTGTTCCCTGCAGTGCGAAAACGGCTTAAGTTTATTTGTACAGCACATTTCAGCAGCAAGACAATTCAAAGTGCTTTACATCATAAAAACACAAAAATATAAAGTCATAAAAGACAGTAGCACACAGTCAACAGTTTAGAAAACGTTACGTTTTTGTGTATCAGATTAACTACAGAGTTGCAAGAAAAGCTTAAAAAACTGAGTGGATTAGAAAATACATCTGTGTTTTTGAAGAATGGCTATAAACAAACAAAAAAAATTTTTTTGAGTCATCAAATGGTTTCGTTTTTTAAAAAATAGTTGAACAGTTGCAAAGTTCTGTTCCCTTACGCAGAATTTAATGATAATCTGTCAAACAGTCCAAATATTTAAAGTTTAATTTTAACATATTTTTGTTTTGTTTTTTCTAAATAATTGTTTTGGAATATGTTTTTTCATTTATATTATCTATTTTATTTTTGTTTGGTATTTTATTTTATTTATTTCACCTTAATTTTTTTAATATACATTTTGTTACAGAATATAACATACATTTGTTTTAAATGCACCACCGCTTCAAAGATAACAAGTTAGTTCTGTCTTATTTCAAGTGCACCAAGATATTTTCAGTAGAAATTAAGCCACAATTACTTGGTAAGATTTTTTACTTTTTCACCAGAAACAAAAGAGGAAACCTACAACTGCTCAAATCTGATGCCACACTAGGCCTGTCACAATAATCAATAAATCAATTAATCGCACGATTAATTAAAACGAGCTCAATAATTTATTGTTTTTCTCTTTCTAAGAAAAAGTGAATGATAAAAACCTTCAGTCTGGTGCTTTGCTCTCAAATAGCTGTTTTTTTCAGGACAATTTTGTTTACAAAGACTTGTTTCTGTTCTTTTATTTATTTTAAATGTTTAAAATGTCTCACAGTTCAGTGTTAAATGATCATTAGAATTTAAAGTTTATTCATCTTTGAGAATGTGCTCTAGCTTTATTATTATTATTCCATCATCACGTATTATTTAAAAATAGTCTCAAAACAATATTATTGTTTATCACAGTGATTTCTGGGAAAATTTATCGTCCAGCAAAATTTGTTACCGTAACAGGTCTGTGCTACTCCCTTTTTGTTTATATTTTGTGAAAAAGGAAGTTGCGCTCAGGTCTTTTTCAGTGGTTTTCATGTTTCCTGCTGTAGCTCTTGGTGCAGCGCCCCCCCAGGCGAGGAGGGGAGCAGTTTTTTAAAATTTGATTCTTTTGACATAGTGCAGTGTGAAAGAGAAGCTGAAATCCCGTTCGGTGTGAACGCAGCATTAGATTCGTAATATCGTCTTTTGTCTTCCAGCTTATTCAAGACGGAGACCCATAAACCCGACCACCACTTGGAAGCGGTGTATCAGTCAGATACCTTTCTGGACAGGGACTACTGCCTGCCCCAGAGCGCAGGCTACAACTACCTGGACCCTAATTACTTCCCCGCCAACAGATGACAGAGTCCCAGGCGCCGCTAACTCCAAGCCGTCTCTCTCTCTCTCTCTCTCCACACATCCTTCAGGCCGCTCTGTGCATGGCTCCATCCTGTAAGCCCAAGATTACCGCTGAGCCCGGGCGGCAGGGTTAGAGTTAGAGCAGACCTCGGCTCTGATGCAGGTTGCTCAGCAACGCCTCAGCCGGGTTAATCAGAAACTGTATTTTTAAAAAAACAAACAAACAAAAGCGAGAAGGCACACGACATTCCTGAGCTCCTCCCCTGACGTTTCCAGTTTTCTCCTCCATGCTGCTTTCAAACTGGAAAATTGAGTGATTGGTCTGGCGAAGCGCCACCCAATGGAGAACCCAGTTGTTTTCCTGTGCATGTGGTTTCCCCAAGAATGAAGAATACTTTAAAAAAAAAGAGAGAGAGAAAGGAAAAAAAGGTTGAAAACTTTGAGCATTTCTGCAGACCTCACTGTGTTTCCAAACACACACACCTTCATCCGTTTCCTTTTGCTCTCTTCACTAAAACTAACTAGGAAACACTACAACACAGAGAGCAACTTCATTATTTTCCTTTGAAGGCAGGCGAATGATGTTGAGAACCACACAGAGCTGTTTTATTTTTCTTTTGCCTACTCCTCCCTGATCGTGTGCCGTTGTTGATCATGTTGAGTGTTCAAGTATATGGTGAAAAGTGAAAAGTAGCCACCGCTAGTTGCTGTGTGCCATTAAAAAATAAAAACAGACAAAAAAGATGTTTTTTTTTTTTTGTTTTTTTTTTTTTAATCTTTTTTTTTCTTCCCCTCGCGCTTCGGGCAGATGGAGAAACCCTGAAAGCCGACCACATTTTCTCCATCGCCCCGTTATCGAATCCCATTGTTAAGCCTCTAGATCTCTTAATTTCACCACCCACTTTAAAAGGTCCATTTAAAAAGATTGTATTTTTATTAATCTATTTAAAACATGAATAATTGAGGTAGTGGTTGGTGCCTCTGCGACCCACAGAGTTTTATATACATAGATTTTGTTGTGCTTGAGTAGACGCCATTTTGTATGGTTTTTTGTCTTCTTTCCCTCACCACCTTTCCCCCTGCTTCAGTATCTGTGTATAACAGTCTGTTCTTATGTAAAAAAAAAAAAAATTAATAATAATGTAAAAAAAAAAATGCTAGAGGAGAACCGTGGAAATAAAAGTATGTGAAAAATCCTTCTGTCTGTGGCTTCTATTTTATTATTTAATTGACAGAAAATAACCCTATCATTTCTTAGCATGAAAGGGTCATGCTAAGAAAAAATAAAATTAAGAGTAATATGTAATATGATGAGAATAAAGTCATATTTTTATGACTTTATTACTCCCCAAAGAAAATATTTAATTGTTATATAAATTAAAAATGAAACAAAAAACGCTTATTACTTTATTCTTAATTATATATTTGACATGTTGTATAGTAAACGATATGAATGATGTTCATGTCACGAATATGAATAATGTATGTATAAAGTTATAGTATTAATGTCGTATTGCTAAGTCTTAAAAATGCCATTCTTGTGAAATTGACCTTATTCTCATACTATGACTTTATTCTTAAAATGTGACTTTTTTCATGTTGTACTTGTAATGTTGACTTTATTCTTGAAATATTAATTTATTCTCATTATATCTTTGTTGTATTATTGAGTCTTACAAAATGATTTTATTCTTGTAACACTTCTTTAATAATCTATTATATTATTCTCATATTTCTAACTTTATTCTCCTAAGATTTAATTCTCATATTATCATTTAAAATTTAGATTTCACTCCCATATGATTTGTCGGTCCAATGGATAGCGTATTGGACTTCTAGAGCGGATGAAGTGGTTCAAAGGTTGTGGGTTCGAGTTCCACCAGAGTTGATCTTAAATGAAGTCCTCAATTTAAAAAACAAACCCTATCTTAACACACTCATTATTGTACAATCAGTTATTGAAGAGACTGTAATCAGACAAAAAATATGATACAGGGAATTTTTAATATTTGTACCAACTAGTACGACCATCTTTCTTCAACAGACATAGTGAAAACAGAGCATATGCAGCTGTATGGAGACACTCCAGACTTGAACAAAGGCCCTGTGGCGCAATGGATAGCGCATTGGACTCCTAGAAAGGATGAAGTGATCCAAAGGTTGTGGGTTTAAGTCCCACCAGAATCATAACATTATGCATTTCTCAAATATAATAAAATTTGAATGCGCTATCCATTGGGCTCTGTGGCGCAATGGATGGCGTATTGGACTTCTAGAGAGAATGAAATGATTCAAAGGTTGTGGGTTCGAGTGAAACCAGAGTCATTGCTTTCCTCAAATATAATAAAATCCTCAACTGTCACACACATTTTCAGCAAATTCATTCTACTGATGTAAAGAAGAAAGTCTGTAGCTCTATTGAAACTCTCCCATAAGGGCTCTGTGGCGCAATGGATAGCGCATTGGACTTCTAGAGAGAAAGAAGTGATTCAAAGGTTGTGGGTTCGAGTCCCACCAGAGTCGATCTTAAATGCAGTCCTCAATTTAAAAAGCAAACCCTATCTTAACACACGCGTTATTGTACAATCAGTCATGAAAGAGACTGTAATCAGATAAAAAATTTATGATACAGGGCATTTTTAAAATTTGTACCAACTAGTACGGCCATCTTTCTTCAACAGACATAGTGAAAACAGAGCATATGCAGCTGTATGGAGACACTTCAGACTCGCACAAAGGCTCTGTGGCGCAATGGATAGCGCATTGGACTCCTAGAAAGGATGAAGTGATCCAAAGGTTGTGGGTTCGAGTCCCACCAGAGTCATAGCATTATGCATTTCTCAAGTATAATAAAATTTGAATGCACTATCCATTGGGCTCTGTGGCGCAATGGATGGCGTATTTGACTTCTAGAGAGAATGAAATGATTCAAAGGTTGTGGGTTCGAGTGAAACCAGAGTCATTGCTTTCCTCAAATATAATAAAATCCTCAACTGTCACACACATTTTCAGCAAATTCATTCTACTGATGTAAAGAAGAAAGTCTGTAGCTCTATTGAAACTCTCCCATAAGGGCTCTGTGGCGCAATGGATGGCGTATTTGACTTCTAGAGAGAATGAAATGATTCAAAGGTTGTGGGTTTGAGAGAAACCAGAATCATTGCTTTCCTCAAATATAATAAAATCCTCAACTGTCACACACATCTTCAGCAAATTCATTCTACTGATGTAAAGAAGAAAGTCTGTAGCTCTATTGAAACTCTCCCATAAGGGCTCTGTGGCGCAATGGATAGCACATTGGACTTCTAGAGAGAAAGAAGTGATTCAAAGGTTCTGGGTTCGAGTCCCACCAGAGTCGATCTTAAATGCAGTCCTCAATTTAAAAAGCAAACCCTATCTTAACACACGCGTTATTGTACAATCAGTCATGAAAGAGACTGTAATCAGATAAAAAATTTATGATACAGGGCATTTTTAAAATTTGTACCAACTAGTACGGCCATCTTTCTTCAACAGACATAGTGAAAACAGAGCATATGCAGCTGTATGGAGACACTTCAGACTCGCACAAAGGCTCTGTGGCGCAATGGATAGCGCATTGGACTCCTAGAAAGGATGAAGTGATCCAAAGGTTG